>NC_137440.1:23708622-24308622 GCF_964374335.1 Astatotilapia calliptera | reverse complement strand
GTCTGGAAAGAAGGTTTAGTCTTAGTGTCAGGCTTCGATATGAGACTGTAAAATCAGGAGACCCCCATGTTAGCATTTATGTACAAGCTGCGTATAAACAACTGAGAGATGCTGTCGCGAGAGTGTGCAGTATCCTCGTGGTACGTATTTATTGTCAGTGTCCCTATAGACGGCTTCACATCATGATTAAGAATGCGGCTGTGAAACAGTTGGCTAGTGTTACTTTCTAAATAAATATATTTGTATGTAGGTCAGATTGTAGACAGGTCATTAGAGTTCTAACGGAAGGCTCTGCATTACATATATTCATAAATATTAACCAGTAAGCGCTCTGTATTAGTTCCTGCTCAAGGACATAAATGAATTTGTACAATATCATGTCGTTTAATTAATCATTAGTGACTGTTTTCCGTCATGAAGGAAGTGCATTGGCATGACACTTTTGCCTAAAGTTAAGTATTTTGCTAAGCTTAGTGGACTTTTGCAAGCACATTGTTTAGTGAAAATTTTTAAGGGATTAAAGGGACATTGAAAAGTTTATATGTCAATCTATCTCCTTTTTTTAAGCGCTTCAATGCTAGATGAAGCAGTCCCATTAATGCAATCTGATCATGGCATTAGTGATACTGGGCTCAGAAACTGGCATATATCAAACACAAAGTGTTAATGTTGTAAAAATTCCATTTCTACTCAAACACAATATTTTCCTCACCCTAGCGTAGGTAGCTGGATGCAACAAACCTGATGAGTGAATTATAATGAAATTAAACCAAAAAAGGTGGCACAAAACACAAATCCAAATGGGATGCAAACCAAAGTCTTCATAAATTTGCAACTTATGCAACCATCACCCAGCCTCCTAATGCTGATTTTGTAGATCTCTAAAATGATGTCATTATCTTACCTGCATCAGTATTACAACCCACGTCGATGCAGCAGATGCCTCAAAGCACTGGTGACAAAAGATGCCCTGCGAGTAATGTGGGGTACTTTGTACACCACGATAGATGCACTGGGGTTTAGTATCTTTGAAAACAGAAGAGAAGTTTCTTACACATTTTCGCCTACTTCCAAGGCACACAGAGAGGAACAAGGATGTGAAAAAGTCAAAGCTCCAGCAACATTTGTAGTATATAGCAGAGTTATGTTAATTGACCTATGGCTTGTGGTGTAATATCTTTGACATGCAGATAGGAGGAGACAAAGATCGAACCTATGATTGGTACGCCACCCAAACCAAAGGTATGTGATTATGCCCTGGAACAAAAACGACTTCATTAATACACACTACTAGCATGCTGTAAATTGATTTTACGATGTTATTTCCTGGCCTATGGTTTACCAAGTCAAATTTCAAGAGAGTCAAAAATATTTTCACAAATGAACTCCAGACAGTGTTAGAAGAATCAAGCTGAAGCAGTCCAGACTTACATACACAGAACAGCGCGCAGCAGGAGATAGTCTGCTTCAGATACATTTTCAGAATGGGAAATATTGTGTTTTGTGTGGTCAAGATAATTTTAGACTTAAATATAGCAATGGAAACAATATATATGTCTAGCATACAACTAGCTTAAGATTCTCAAATAATGCACCCTTATACATTTTTATCCAAATTTTATCTGTTAAGCCCCAAAATAACCCTACTCGTCTAATTCACTGGGGTGAGGGTATTCTGTGCAGGAGGTAGGACACACAGATCCAGTCAGAGTCACAGGACAGTAAGCCATGCCATAGGCTCAGCTGTACAATACAGAGATAAGTCTGAGCTCAATGGTTTAATCAGCTATGTCAGACATTTGCGTTCTACCACATTTTAAATTGATGCCTGAAGACAAAGTCATGGATTTATGTTCAAAACCAGGGTCTTTTAAAAGTTATGGTGGATGGTATTGATTCTGCTATAACCAGGGGAGGCTAAAAGCTCTTTTCTTGGCAGATTTTTCTTTCACATATGGGACCTTCTATAAGAAAAAAGAAATTCCCCTACTGCCTCTTCGTCCTCTGTTTCTCTATATCAGTTTTTATGTTCCCTTTTCCATCTTTGCACCCTCCCTCTGTCTTTGCCTGAATATCTCATTCCATCCCGTCGGCGAACGAAGGGAAAAGGGAGTCATGTTAGCTCAGGTGCTTGATTGTCAGAGCTCTCACTTACGCTGTATTTATGTGGAGGGTAAGGTGGAAACAAATGTTCACTGACCACACACGCAGGCACGGCACAGCATACTCACACTTAACCAAGATTTGTCACTGTAATTGTGCATACGGCAATATTATTCTCAGACCTTCCACGCTACCTCCTCTCTGCTTTCTCTCATGACCATGATGTAATTACCAAGGAACTTAATTAGTCATTGAGAGACGTGGAGCAGGCACAGCTTGGAAATGGGATTTACCATTTCATGCGTCTAAATCTGAATCATTTCCTTTGTTATATGATGAATGCCAGTCACAACAACAACAATAATTTGTAGAAGTAAAAGCTGTTTCCTATTTTACTGTGGGGCTGCATATACACTAGAGAAAGTTAAGGCCTGCCTTAAACATCTGTCCAGCTTTCCTTTGAGAGCCCCATAAAATTTCACCACCGAGTGTTATGGTGATTTTTCCGGGTTTTTCTATGTATCCCAATAGGGAGGCGGCAGCTTGCTCAGTGAACTGAGCTCAGTTCAAAGCACAGAGAGGAGCTTGAGGAGTGTAGAGGAAGATGATGTATTGCAAAGTGGACCACCAGGCCTACTGCTTCAGTGTAACCCTTCTGTGCCTGTGAACTTGTGTGTCTACATCTGCAAATACACCTTCTCCCATGACACACACATGCAAACACGCATACAATAATAATTAATACTCTTGCTTAAACATCCTAAACATCCACTATAGAAGATGAATTAGCCTCTATAACAACCTGCTCATTATTGCAGCGGCATTTTTATACTTTAATTGTCGTTCGAGAAATTTTATAATCTGGCGAAGATTAGAGGCAGCTAAACAGAATCCAATTTAGGGCGGAGAGTTACATTATGTTGTTCATATAAACATTAAACATATCCAGGAACCTGTTGCAGAATGTGTTCAACTGTATTGGATCAACATCTGAGACTATCATTAAATGCATTTTTTTTATATAATTGGGTTGGAGTGGGTGGAAAGATGTATACTAGCGATGTTAGAAGACACTACTTTATAACACATTTATGAACCAAACACACACCAGTACTCCTCTCTTCGTTGTAAAACAGAAATACAGAAAATCATTCATCAGCCATCAGACTTTTTAATTCTCTAAATTAAATGGTTGGATGCTGTCAGACATATAAAAAATAAAGATAATCTCATGTACTGTATAAAATCATTTGAACATCATTATATTTCAGGCTGAGCTGGAACTAGGGGTAATTTTGTTGTTTTCATATGTTACAAACTGAATTTCATGTGTTCTTGTGGTGTTTCCCCACTTAGGAAAATGTAGTTTAATGTGATGTAATACTTTATACTTGTTTTCTTCCTTTACTTGGAATATACACCCATAGGGTTTAAAAGGAAACAGTGATGTACTGGAAAAAATGGAAACTGGAACAAACTGAGAGAAAAACAATGAGATGAGTAACTTGAAGGACAGGGATGCTTTACTATGGAGTAGCAAGCAAGACACAACAAGGGCTTCTCCACCAAGTACAAATTCATGTATCACTTGGGGATCAAATACTTAATTTACTCAATGACAAACTGACTAACATATTAGAAATTGTTCATTTCTTCGTAAGTGAGCAAACCAAACTAATTCTGAAGGTCTTCAAATAATTGTCTCCCCCACTGTAGCTTCCATCCATCCATTTTTTTAATTGCTTATCCATTTTAGGGTCATGAGAGTGCTGGAGCCTATCCTAGCTCTCATAGGGTGAATAGAGTACACCCAGGACAGGGTGCCAGTCTATCATAGAGAACCAGACAGTCATTCATGCTTGCACTCACAACTACTGGCAATTTAGAATCCCCAGTTAACCAAATAAGCATGTCTTTGGACTGTGGAGCAAACCCACACAGGCACAGAATATGCAAACTCCACACAGACAGGCCCCAGACTGTTGATGGATATGAAGTCAGGACCTGTTCACTGTGAGGCATCAGTAATAGGCAAACTGTCCCACTGTGCCACCCTCTATTTACATCAATATTGATATTAGTTGTTTTAATCTGTTTATTTTCTTTGACAATGTTACAAAAACTCAGCAGTGAAGTGACCACTCAATGCAACATCACACCCAATTCCCAGGTGCTTTCATGAGACTGTGGTCTCCACCTTCCTGTTTAGAGTCTTGTGTCTGCATGTTCTCATATTCTGTGACCATGCATATTCTTGACCTATTTGCATATTGTTACAGCAGGACCTGTTTTCCCACAAGAGCGAGAGTTCACATCTGTGAGCTCTTGTACGTGCTCGTGTCAGAGGAACGTGTATATTAATGTTTGTTTGTGCATTTGTGTTACGTTAGCTGGATTAGCGCAGCCCATTTGCATCATCGGAGAATGTGCATGTGTTGAATGTCTGTTATCTTCTTTTTTTTTTCTTTTTCCCCTCTAAGCACTTGCTTGTGTGTCTAATCTAAATGGATACAGTCACATAATGAAAGAGTTCTATACGTAAGCAAATACTTTATGTGAAGTATAACACAGATAGCAAGAGGCTGAGGGGGAATATGAGATACAAAAAAGAAATCAAAACAAGACAAAAAGACTAAAAGGTGTGAGAAAATTACTTTGGTGGCGCATCTGGGAGACTTGAGGTGCTCCCACGTCCCTCTGGTCTCTCCCTCGGACGACCCTGCTCACCTCTGTCTGCGCTGAGAGAAAGGAAACGGACGAAGGATTTACTGTTGGGTCCTGACTTGTACACATTCCTGGTGTTGTTTTTCTCCCCTCGGCCCCTCGGCCATACCAAAGGCCTCTAAAACAACAGGCTGTCAGGTTGTGACAGCTGGCTTCAAACAGCTCCTACAGCAGCCCTGCACCCAGGTTCCCAGCCGCATTTGTATCTGTGTGTGTGTGCGGATGGTTATGTGCCTGAGCGTGTGTGCGTTGGTGGTTAAGTGTTTGTTTGGTCTGTACATGTAGATGTATAGCTGCTTGTGTTGGTGGCTGTGTGTATCTACCACTTTGAGATAAGTAGGCCTTCACTCGCTGAGACTTAACATTTAAACCTCTTTGGTGTGGGTGTGTGTCATATCCTCACACACACACACACACACACACGCACACACACACAGCCAGGTGGCAGAGTGGCTTTGAAGCACTATGAGCCTTCTTATGATATTCCTGGCTATCCAGGTGTGTGTGGGCTGGCCCGCCTGTCTCAGTCAGAGAAGGCCCTTTTTGTCTGCGCTTTGTCAAGCAGGAGAGGACCATTGATCCCCATGACCCCCTCCCCTGCAGAGAAGTACCACACCTCACGATACCAAGATGCTCCCATGCAGCCTCAGACGTGGGAGCATGCAAAACCCAAGATTGTCTGGAGGATGGAGGTGTTTTGTATGTGTGTGTGTGCTGGGGAGCAGAGGCTAGTACAGAAGGTGTGGGCAAGGATATGGGCTCCTTTAGGTGAGCAAGAGCAGTTCTTAATACTAATGGATTAATTGTTTGTACTCCACAGATGCTCATGGTCCACACTCAAATGTGGCTTTTCAGTAGTAGGGAAGGATTAAAATTTTTGGCTAAAAATTGGCAGGCAGGAGATGTTTTTAGTGGGTTGAGAAGACAGCCTAACAGAGGAAAATGTAACACTGAGTTAACTTATCGTCGATCCATTTACAGTATGTGCTTTAAATAAGTCAGTGATGTGGTGCTTGTCCTACAGGCTAGCGCCTCAAATTTATACCAAAAATCTTAGGATGCCGAGTAAATTGTAAATAAAAACCAAAAGCAATGATTTGCAAATCTCATAAGTACATATTTTATTAACAGTATATCACATGAAACATTGTTTGATTAGAGAAATTGTATAACTTGTGAAAAAATATTAGCTCATTTTGAAGCAACATGTCTGAAAACAGTTTAGTTCTACTTACTTTCCACACGGCTGAAAAAGTAAGTAGTACTAAAAGGAAACACCTGGTGGAACATTTTACAACTAATTAGGTTCATTGCAACAGGTCTGTAACATATTTGGGTACAAAAGAGCATCTTAGACAGTTTCTCAGAAATGAAGATGGGCAGAGGTTCACGGATTAGCAAGACAAATGACTCTAGAAGTTGTGGAACATTTTCAGAATAATGTTCATTAATGTAAAATTAAAAGACTGAATATTTCATCTGCTACAGTACATTCAATCATCAAGAGATTCCTCAAATCTGGAGAGATTTTTTGTGTATAAAAGACAAGCCCGTGATCGTCAGAACTATGCGTGGTGCTGCTTTAAAAACAGGCCTGATTCTGTCATGCAAATCATTGCATGGGTTCAGGAACACTTCCAGTTCTTTGCAGGTTAAAACTATCATGCAAAGACAAAGTCATGAAAAGAATATGGTCCAGAAACACTGCTGTCTTCTCTGGCCTAAGCTCGTTGAAAATGGACTAAGGAAACTCTTCTGTGCTCAGATGAATAGGGATTGAAATTCTTTGGGGTAAACTTGGATGCTGTATCCTCTGAACTAAAGAGCAGATGATCTATCCAACTTGTTATCAGGTTCAGTTCAAAAGCCCGCATCACTGATGGTATAGGGGTCCATCTGTACCTATGGAATTGGCAACTTTTTTTTTGGAAAGGTACCTTCATTGGTGAAGTCATGGAATGCCCTGCATATTTTAGCAATATATTCTGTACCTTTACTTATATCGGCCGAGAACAGAACAACGTTCCCATTCTTTCAAACCTCCTGCAATTACTTGCCACAGTCTGGGTGAGGCAGACTGTAAGAATGGTAAATGGACTAGTTCTTATATAGCGCTTTTCCACTCTTCTGAGCACTCAAAGCGCTTTACACAACTTGTGCATTCACCCATTCGCACAAGCACAACTGACATTCACACACATTCATACTCCGATGAATGCATCGGAGAGCAATTTCGGGTTAGTATCTTGCCCAAGGATATTTGGCATGCAGACTAGGGGAAGCCGGGAATCGAACCACCAACCTTCCGATCAGTAGATGACCTGCTCTACCACCTGAGCTACAGCCACCCATGTACTTGCCACAGTCTGGGTGAGGCAGACTGTAAGAAGTGAAGAAGGTGGACCCAAGTGCAGACACGCAAAATAACAAAACGTAATATTAACTGAAAACAAGCCGTTTATTAGAGGCTGGATTAAGAGATACAAAACAAAGGCAAAGGCAAAACTAAATCATAACCTAAACTGGGTGAACTAAACATAACAGAACCCTGAAACATAGTGATGTGACGTTCTGTATCGAGGCTTCGAAGCGTGTGTCGAGTAATGGAGGGGGCGTTTCCGCGAAGCGCGTATCGAGGCTTGCTTCATTTATGGGAGGAGCTGAAAATGATGACTTCCGAAGCCTCGCTGCCCGGCTGTACCACGTGACTGGTTCAGGAAGCGGTTCGAACTTTGCCGCAAATAATCATTTTCCATACTGCCAGCATAAATATACACAGTATACTGCCATCACTACAATATAGATGTTTTACACACTCCTTTTGTTGTTGACATTTACAGGCTGTGTGCAAAATGCCGCACTCTTCAAATTCATGCCAACTAATATTTTTACGTCCAGTAGGTGTCCTGCTAGAGCAAATGAAGCTTCAAGAAGCTTCGCGTTGGGGTGAACCAATTGGATGAAAAGCTTCAGTGCTTCATGAGGCTTCATCTGCCCATCACTACTGAAACATGGACACCTGGCATAAATTCATAATGATGGAGACAAGATAGCATAACAGACGCGCTGACACGTAATGAATGAACACACACAGACTAAAAGCACACAGCAGGTGATCAGGGGAAGTGGAAACACACGGGGAAACAGCTGACACAAATGAACATAACAATGTCACAGTGGAAGAGTAAAACTAAACACAATGAACACAGGATCACAAGACCTCTTCAAAATAAAACAGGAAACATAATGAGACACAGATATGACAACATGAACTTGACAACACAAGACATGCAGACATGAAACACATGAAGGGCAAGGGAGACTTAACATAGGGGTAGGAAGACACAAGGGGAAGCTAATAACAAAGAGCTATAATGACAACCTAGGCATGATAGAAATAAACTTAGGAAACCTAAAGGACTTAAACATAAACTAAAAGTCAAAACACTGGGGCAAAATGGCCCAGGATCGTGACACTACCCTTCACATTCCCTTCACGTGAGCCTTTCTCAACTTTTTAGAGATGTGTTCCTGCAATCATGTTCTGAGTTTAAACATTTGATGTTTTCTATATTCTTGTCACGGTCCTGGGTCGGTGACCCAGTGTTTTGAGTTGTGCATTCTTATTGAATTTTGATTTTGTCAGTATTTATCATTTCTAGTCTTTTGGTTTCAATGTTAGCGTTCTCAGTATTCTGGTTTATGTCTCTGTGTTCCATGGTTGCTCTGTATCCCCTTGTCAAGTCCACGTCTATGTGTTATGTTTCCTGTTTTACTTTGTAAGTCTGTGTTTCATGTCTAGTTTGGCTTCCCCTGTTCGCATTGTGTTTGATTACTCCCAGGTGTGCTCACCTCCTGTGTCCCATTCCCTCGTTATCCCTCCGTGTATTTTAGCCCTGTGTTTCTCTCAGTCAGTGTTGTGTCATCCCCTCTCCATATTGTGTGTGTGTGTCTCCTTCTGCGCTCCCTGAGAGCGCCATCCCTAGTTTCCAGGTTTCCCAGTGTTTTTGTTATTCGTTCCCAGTTTCTAGTTTTGGTATTGTTTTTGCAAGTTTTTGTTTTGTAAAATATGCTACTGCAATAAAGAAGCCTCTTTAAGTTTATTCCTCTGTTGAGTGTTTTGCGTTTGGGTCCCACATCCTGCCTGCCACACAGCCGTACCTTGACAGATCTCTTGTAAATAAAATATGGGTTTACGAGATTTGTAAAGCATTGCATTGTGTTTTTGTTTGTTCAATGTTATTGTTCAGTACCTTTGATGATCACATGCAGGTATTTTCTTCATGTTTCCTGCACCACTATACTGAGTCTTGAAGAAAAAAAAAACTATCATAGCTCTTTTTAATATTACACCTCCAGTTTAAACCAGTTCAAAAGTCAAGAAAATGTTTTTTCTTAAGAAGCCAAATGGCTTTGGATGTTTCTTAGTGCCAGAAACCAAGCCATTTTAATTTCACTTGGCCTGCTTTTGAAAAAATCTCAAGGATGTGGTAAACACTCAAGATTAGTCATCACAGTGGTGCACCCCATGCCTCAATCCGATGCCCTCTTTAATTTTTTTATATGCTTCTGCTAGAATTTGTCTTTAGAAATCCTGTATCTGTTATAATTTCTAAGACACACTGCTGTACCTCAGTGAGAAGAAGCAAACAGACATTTCCTATATGTAATCATGTACGAGAAGAAGCTTAAAAAACAACTAAGTACATTCCATGATTCAATAGCTTGTAAAACATCCTTTGCCACTGAGAACTTATTTTCTGCATGACTTTATAAGTCATTCACGTGTTTAAAAATGGAGGACTGTCTGTGGTGTGACACCATATGGCCATTGCTAGCGAGCATGACTGCATGCAGTGAAGTGAATGAACATTTTAACCACTCGATTTCTAATTGCATTCAAATACGGGAAGTTTTGGTGGGGAACCCGCTAAGATAGGTAGTCTCCTAAATATAAGCGATTAAAACAGAAGAGCAAGCAAAAGGGAGAAAAGGGAAGTGACTTCGTTTTTGTCTGAAGCTTTCAGCTGCATCACATGGTTTTGATCAGCAGATGAATGTTGCTCAACTGCTTTGGAACTTTCCAGAATGAATTATTGCATTATTAATTGATAAGTCCAAAGCCAAAATGAACTACTCAAGTTCTAAATATGTTCAGAATAACGAGGTAATTCAAACTGCTGACGAAGACCATATGATAAATGGGTCTTAAGGGGAGATTGTTTTGCTGTTGTTTTAATGGTCTGCAATGAACTGGCAATGTCACAGGCAGAATGTTTACTTTGTTAATAGTTTAGTGTTGCACAAAAGTGGCATCTGTGAGAAATGTTTTCAACTTTTCCTGGTTAAACTACTTCACTGCTCCAAAAAGACTGTGTTTTTTTCTCACCATCACACTGTGGCAGCGTATATGCACCTTTGGTGCATTCAGGTTTGTCTCTTACTGGCCATTAAGTTGTGAGTGATTTTATGGCTCTTCTGTAGTTCTCTGTTTTCACAAAGGAAAATCATATATTAACTTGCTCCCTTGTCTGCAGAGGGGTCAAAGTCCCAGATCAGCCACAGATCAGCTTGCCTGGAGCTGAATAGGAGTTTGTGTCTTGCTCATTGACACTTCAGCAGGGCATTTAAAGTTCAGACAAGAAAAAAAAGAGTACTCTTAAGTGTTTTCTGTGGTGATTTTATGTTAAAATGTGTTTAGAGCACCGAAGTGCACTTTGGAAACTATAATGTGGAATTTAAAAACAGTCCTTCAGGCCCGTCTCTCATCTGAACGGTACTTTAGGCTCAATGCCACAGTGCAGAGCGAAGGCACAATGGGAGACATCACAGAGTCACGGCCTGTAAATGTTAGCTTTAGTTTCTTTTACATCAACAATTTACCCATCTCTAATTGGAACATGGCCCACCTTCCTCTTCTTTCTATCTAAACACATAGACATGTACACGAATAAGCACACGTGCATTCACTCATCTAGATATACGCTGCACCATGCGCGCACACACAACCGGTGGAGTTATGGGAACATCTGGAGGAGCTCATCCAATGCACAGACAAACGTTTCCTGGAGAGCACCAAAAGAACCATCAAGGCGTCTTCAAACGGCCCGCCGCTGCTAACACAAACACGCTCACAAAGCTACACACACACACATATACCTCTTGGCTGCCGAGGTAAAGGTCATATCAGATGAACCAAGGGAACAAAAAGCATCTCTTTGCACTGTGTGATATTGCAGCACTTTAGGTTAACTCTCCAAGCACAAGGGCTAGCTTTCTTCTCCACCAGGGTCCCATATACACATCCTCATGCATGCTTCTCTGTCAGGGTCTCAGACCCAATAGGATACAGACCGTGAGGTATGAGGTGCATCTTGTGAAACACTATGAGTATGTCAGGGTCGGTCAGTCTGGCCTCTGACAAGCTCCTATACGACACCTCGTGTGTAGCGGGGAGGGATAACCGTTGTGCTGCATGTGGATCCCTGATAATAGTAGCTGCTTATCACACATCCACATACAGCATGGAGTAGATTACAATATATGTTTACTCTCCGTTTGTTCTGGAAATTTTTCTTCAGTTCGCCAAACACCAAGGATAAAATGTAAAAAACAGACAAGCAATAAGTAAAAAGCAAGCATGTTCAGTGTGACACTAGACATTTAAACAGTTTCTGTAAATGTCTGCGGCTTAAAGTTCTAAAACTCCTCATCAGTTGCCAAAATTTCCCATTGATACAGTAAAACCTGAGCTGCTAGTGAGCTAGTCAAGTGTAGTTATTTTGGTCATTTAAAGTCTGACTTGTCATAGGGATTGAGAACCAGACAAACAGACTTAAGCTTTCACTTTAACCACCACAGCCACATGGTTGCTGGCTGTGCTGTAGAATTGGGCTTTTAAAAGTAATTCAATCAAGTGCTTTCTAAACCTAAACTCACTTTAATCATCTTATTCTCTCGTCCCATTTTTTCCATCTGTCTGTGAGACACGGCAGAGAAGCACAGTTTATCATTATCACCCCCTCTCACCTGAGACCTCACCTCTTGTCTCCCCATTTCGCTCTACTTCCTGACACCCCCCACCACCGTCCACCCCTTTGGGCCCTTTCACCCTTTCTCTCCCCTGCCACTACCCATCTCTTCACACATTCTCTCCTCCCCTCTCTCCCCCTCTTCACCTCGCTACCACCTAGTGAGCACATTTCCTTACTCCCTCCCTGCCAACAAAGGGGAAAAAAAGCTTCTACTCATTAGCGGATGACCCTTGCCCCTAGGCCACATTTTAAGAGGCTCTACTTGACTCCTGACATGGCCGTCAGCAATCAAAACACGCACACATAGACCTGGAAAAACGAGGGGAAAGGCCAGCGTGTATTGATGCTTTCCCTGATGTGTGTGTGACAGCAGTCTGACAGCAGACAGACAGGTTCATGAACTACCGCACAAGCTCTGCGGTGGTTCCCCTGTCCCCAGGCTGGACTGAGGAGAAGGTTACCTACAATGGAGATGGATCACTCCCTCTCTCTTTGCTCCCCGTGTGGCTCGTTTGCAGGAGCCCCATTAGCTTTATCACCGATCTGTGTGTTTACTCATTGGGAAAGGTGAAGGGTTTAAGCCTAGCATGTCAAAGTCGGTGTGTAATGTTGTCGATACTTTTGTAATTGCTCACAGAAGTTGGATGGTGTAAGCTTGTTTAAGATCGGATGTGTTTGTGTTTCTAATTTCACAGACAGGATGCAAACACACACATATGCTGTTAATCGCGCTGTTGTTCTCTCTCCCTTTACCACGCACACACATTCTTCTAGACCTGGAAAAAAGAGTGCGATTTTGAAACCTTCTTTGCATGATTGTGATCACAAAATTTTGCTAAGTAACAGCAAATCAGCAGCAGTGTGCGAGCTAGCCTGAGGATTCTCCTGTGCAGGTCAGTCCTTTAATGACAAAGCTGACAGCATATTCCCAAAGGCTGGGTGCTGCTCCTACAGTAATAGCCCTTCATTGTTGACAGATTCATGTACTCCCCTCGTTTGATGTGGCTCTCTCCTCCTGCTTTAACCTCTGTTTGTCTGCTTTTGGAAGCTTTTTTTTTTTCAAGGAAAACTTGGCTTTTCAAAGGACAGCAACCAAGCAATTAAAGTCTTCTTTTACCGGTTTTACTGTGTGGTAATGAGACGTACCTCTCTGTGTCGCTGACACTAATATAGGCATGTCTGCTCTTAATATGGCAACAGGGCTGGCATTGTACCAGCATATAATTTTTCAGCTATAGTGGAATCAATAACTGTGTTTTGCAGCACTTTAAGAGAGTTTAGATGTTTAGATCTGAAGCAGAATTATGGTCATGTAAATATTTATATCCAAATTCATAAACATCAGGCTGCAACATCACCTAAACTAAGTCATTGGTATTATAGTGAAATCTGGAGATGAATAGAAATATTGAAGCATTTAAGTCATTCAGAGTGTTTTGAGGTGAAACTTTGAAGATCAGGGTTGGTTTTCAGCCCTGAACTGTGAAGAAATCCTAGCTGAGGCCTGTGTACGTCAGTCCACAACTCTAACTCTGTATTTGGTTTATTTTCAGCCTATGTGTCGATGTTTAACACGAAAGACTGCAATATCCAAGCACTGAGCAGCACCAGCGACATGTGGCCACCAGACTCCTTCGCTCTTTCTTTCACTCCTCCCCACCCTGTGCTGCTCCTGCTGTTCCACTGAAAACACTGTGTCCCATGGCATGAGCAAACATGTTTGGCCATCTTTCCTGTGAACCGGGAGAGTGACTCCCCTCTTTGCAAAGCCCAGAGGACATCCTGACCGCCTCTCAGTGTAACTCAGAACTTGTGAGACAACAAACCTTGATGATGGCTTTGGGTGACCTTTTAAAGGTATTTTAACAACCCAATGTACCCACTATTGAAATATTTGGTGGGGTAGGGTAATTTTGCCTGTGTGAAGTGGGGAAAACAGCTAATCCTGTTTGAATAGGCTACCCTAGTGTTTGAAGTCATTATGGCTCGCAACAGGGCAATGAAAGTCACCAACCAGGATCAATCATGTAGTGCCACAAATCAAGAACACACCAAAGCTGAATCACAGATAGGACTGTAACAACGCTATGCTTCTGGATGGTTGTTCTCTCCTGCATAATAAGCATATAACTTTTACAGTTTTAAAATTTAGTTTAGTTTTTTTTTTTTGTCTTATTGTCCTACAGATCCAGATGCAGAGAAAGATGATTTGACTTTTACAGCCTTGTTGTTTTTGTTTTTGAGGTCACCGTGCCGGAGCCTTGCTTCACTTTCATCCTACATCTAGATTTAAAAGTGTCCACCAGAAGATTGCTTTGCAAACATGGCTATTTACTCGAAAATCCAAAATAGCCAGGGTACAGACACTGTGAAGTTGTTGTGAAAAGATTTCTTTTTAATTGACAGATTTTTTTTCCTTTCCCCAAATGCAGCAGTTCTTGAACTTTTCCTGGCAAGCTCCACCTCAGAAGCAGGAACAATTTCACGAGCCATACGCCACAATTTTAAAGGTTTTTTTTCTCTTTACATTTATTAGGATTTTTTTTTTTAAAGAATCCAGTTGAACTTTTCTGGAGAAAAGGTCTGCATGATCGCATCGGTAAACTTTATTTAATAAAAATCCATTTTTATTTAGCTCCTTAATTTTCCTACTAGTAATCCACCACCTGCAGGGGCACCATATAATGAACCATTGCTAGAGCTGAGCAGATCTATCTAAATATCGATAGCATTGATACTGACGCTGGTATTGGTATCAGACTGATATCAAATTGACCTTAAAAATATATCTTAAAGGACTATTAAAAAATATCAGAACCTTTTTGTTCTTACTGTCGCATGCATTTTTGTGGTCTATAGAAAGAGCCAGGCACATTTACATTTAAGGTCTAAAAATGAAACAATTTCAAAATATATGACAAACTGAAAGGTGTTTCTTCTTTTGTTAACTTCCTTATTATTATAGAAAGTAAAAATCACAGTGATTTAGTGGTTATTGTGTTCAGAATTTGCAAATTGGATTATGATTCATCTCATAAATCATGAGACACTGCTCTGCCCTACAAAAGCTGCATTTAAAGCTTAAAAGTATTGGTATCAATATTGGTATAGTCAATACTGGCCCTGTGTTTACTTAGTATCGCTTAGGACTGGTGTCTGAAATAATATGCGCTCCAGCCCTGCCATGTAAAGATGAAACTGGGTAAAATATATATATATAAATATTTATGTCAGCAATCAATGTGAATTAAAGATCTATTAAAGACCAAATCTCATGGGGGAAAGCCTACATAATCTCTGCTTTGTGTTTGCTTTGGTCGGTCTCCCATGGTTCTCTCTCACGGACGATTGTGTCACACAAACGCGCCACAGCTCTGAGACCAGGTGATGACAGCATTATGGTAGTTAGATCCCTAAAGGGTTATAATAAGTGTGTTAAAACATTATATAGTGCTCGGCGGCTTAAGAAGCGAGCAACAGCTCTTTCACCTGCCCTGCTATCCGCTCTATCTGGAAGCAGCAGACTCCCATGGATGTGTGAGGTCTTCATTTGTCTCCCTAAGCACTGATAGCGGAATACAGTAAACATCTGAGAGAGTTATTGCTGGGATTGGATTAATTACATGCAATCTTGAGTTTCTGCAATGCATCTTTTGTTCCCAGACAAGTCACACAACATTAACAAGCTGTCAAGCTGTGAATTGAAATGGTTTGTCTCAGCGACTTGTTTTGAGCGCCCGTGTGCGTGTGTGTGTGTGTGTGTGTGTGTGTGTGTGTGTGTGTGTGTGTGTGTGTGTTTCTTTACCTCACCGTTTACCCCACTAAAGAATACACGTCTTAATGGTGTGAGCGACACACATAATCATGTGTTATAATTTTCATATACATCCACCGAGCTCAGTTTGTGAATAAGATGAAAAAGAGAAGTAAGGTGGGATGGGATGGAGGGTGGGGGGGGGTAATGGAGCTTGACTAAACCAAGTGCTTGTACATAAATTGACATGTGCAATTAGGGAGATGTACACAGTCCCCCTGGTCTGTTTAAGATCTGGAATAGTTTCCTAACAGTTTCAAGATGCCCTGTTTTGGCTTTGGTTTCAAACCTAAATCGGGTTTGACCTTGCTGAATAATGGTGCCGGTGAAGTTCCTTCTGTTCTCTTTGGCCGAAGTCCAATTCCACTGCGTACATGACGGCAAATACAGAGCAAGGTTTGGCCTCGCTGGAATGTGACAAATGGTGAAAGAAATTCTGACCTGAGCTTGAAATTCCTAACACTGGATTTTGCAAGGTGGTTATAAACACTTTTGGTTTTGGTTTCCTGTTTATATGGTGAATAGAGGTTGGAGGGGGCACTAAAACTGTTGGAGCTGAGGGTTTAGCTTGCATGCTCGCACACTCAGTCTGGAACCTCTCAAAATGAAATGCTTTGGGAAACTCTTGCTGTTTTCTCTTCTCTCTCTCTCTCCTTTTTTTTCTTTGTCTGGCTTTTTCTTGGCTTCTGCTTTTCTTTCTCTGTAAACCAACACACGTTCTGGTAAGTTACCTGACCTTTATCTACATTTCACACAGGATAAAATAGCAGATTGTAATAACAGAGTGGCACATCAAGGGTTAAAGACAGCTGCCAACATCTGTAGCTGTGGCTAGCTTTTAATTGTGAGGCCCAGCAAGTGAGCGAGCAGCATGGTGGAGAGGGGGCCAGCAGGCCGCATATTTCAGTGTTCACAGACCAGCTTTCTTTTTGCAGGACATGTGGACTCAATGACGGTGTCCAGGGGTGTACTCTGCTCCTATGAAATATTAAATGTTCTCGGCCCCTAAGTGCAGACAGACCACCTGCAAGCGGTGTGGCGTGCGGCAAGCCCGGTGATCAGATGTCCCTAAGCAACACACATGCACAAACACACATGAATGAATAAGAAAAAATTACAAGCACTCATATTCCCAAACAGGGTACAACATACAGGAATGCACATGCTTACACTAATGGATGTAAACACATATTTTTTAAAAAAGAAAGGGGATAAAAAGCAATGTGAAAATGGAAACTGTCAGGCTGATGTATGGAGGAGAGATTTATTCTGCAAAAACATGTTTCCTGGCTGTAACACACAGAACTGCTGCGCATTCTTGAGACTGAGAAATATGTCTTTACTGTGCTTCTCCAGTAGGTTTCTGTTCAAAGCTGTGCTCAATGTCAGCAAAGGCAGAGAACCATGATGATGAAAAAGAGAACGAAAATAAATAAAAGAAGACCATGACAGATGCAGCATTACTTGGTATGATCATAGTCCAAGAAGAAACCTAAGCCTACTTTGAAAAGCAGCCAGGAACACAACGGGTGCTTGTTGACTGCCGTCCCCTTCAGGGCCTCGTTCATTTACACATTGTGCAGTTGGTCCTCGGCCTCCCCTCTGCTCCACCGAGACATCCATGCCTGGCCAGATGTACAACTGTTTTTGTGAAGCCATGAAAAAAAAGCAGCTGGTGAGCACATCTGCAAATTGAACAGTGGGGGTCGCCATTCTCTTGATTCTGTGCTTTTTCAGTGAGGGAAAGGATTGCTTTAGACACACTATCCATTCTACTGTGTATTTGGACTGTTCACATTATCAGATTTAACTTTTCATGGTTGTGAGATAAGTTAATGTAATTAATCCTAAAATCATTTACAATTAACTAGTCATCAATTATAATTAACCAGTATCAGGGCTAGGAGAGGCATTGATGCACAAATAGAAGCGGGTCTTTTTGTTTCATGCAGTGTGGTTGCAAAATAAATCATGTATTCAAACACTGTGCTTTATGCTGACAAACAGTGCAAAGCTCACTTCACAGACACATCATTTCTAACCTATTCATTTGCAGCATCGTAAATATTTTCCTTAACCTTTTTTGTCATAGTTACTTTGATAGGTCAGGTTTTTTATTTCTATATTTAGAAATCAATTTTTTTTTACAGAAAAAAGGCATAAGGGCTGTAATAAAGGGGGGGAAAAGAGGTATTGAGTGCTAAACTTTGAGGACAATTAACATAAATAATATTTTTTATATTTCTATTTTATAAACTCAAATTAAATGTGTTATCCTAAAAAAGTAACTATAAACTGATTATGTTTGTTTTACAGCACAGCATCCAGTTTTACTTGTGAATGCGGTAACATCTTACAGTTATAGTTTCATGCAGTTATTGAGAGGGCTGTAAAACAAATCACTTTAGTTTAAATTAGTTCATGCAATTACTAAATATGAGTTTAACCTGGCTAGCAGCATTTTCCTGTTGGCTGCCACCCATCTTGTTCAGTCCCTTCTCGGAAACTTCTTTGACACTGGTGACATCATGTGGGCATTTGGTGTCAGTGAATCTTAAATCTTGCATATCGTTAGCTTCATAGCATAATTGCCTAAGTCAATGACTTAGGCACTTATGCTATGAAGCTAACGATATGTTGTTTCTTGATGTCTTGTTAGGGGATGCCAAACTCAGTGCTGCCCATGACATCATGTGACAGTGATGTGATGATGTAACTGGCTGAGTCACTCATACCCAAGGTAGCTGCTAATGGTATATAAATATAAAGGATGGCAAAGAACCAAGTGAAAATACCTGTTTATATTTGTAACAATATGCTGCAATGACATCAGTGGCAAATGCTGCTAACTTTAGCTCCAGCCTATTCAAGGGTGTGAATGTTAAAGTCCTTTACTATGCAGGGGCTTTAAATAAAATATAACTGCGGTGAGATATGCAGCCCTTCCAACACCCACACAGTGCCCACAGTGCAGGGGCTTAAAACTACATGGACACATTGTTGAACAGCTTTGTGCTTGCACCACAGGAGTTCATACCCAGAGGAGCTATATTGTAATGCTCAGCTTTCTATCTGTTGCTGAGGCATTACCTTTTACCGAAGTCTCAAAGAGCTGGCAAGTGCCAAATATAGCATATAGACTTTGCAATCCAAATTCTTTTTTAGTAACTAAGCCATGCCTGTTTGACATGAATTTGCCTGAAACAAGATGTTGTGTCAATGGCATACTGAAGATGTTTTTAAATAGGAGAACCGTATAAGAAATATTGTAGATACTAATTGCTGTATCATAAAGGCGTTTATTTCAAAGTGTTTTGAATGAGTGGGGCAACAAATCAAACTTGTTTTTAGTTGGTCACAAGGGGGCAGTGGAGTCCTACCTGCATTATATCACCAGCCCCTGAAGAGTGCACCTGCTCTTTCTGAAATAAATGTACAGTACATGGCGTGCTCGGAAAACGCAAATAGGCATTCTGTGAGGTATGAAGGTCGACTATGTGATATTGACCAAAAACACAGAATAAGCATGGTGAGGTCATGGAAAACAAAATCCGCTGACAATAATTTGATAATAATCTGTGGTCATCTTGTGCTTGCATTCTATGATATAACACAGTAAAGGCTTGCAAAATAAATAAATAAATACCATCCTGCGTTGTTGCCGAAGTCTACAGACATTGACTTGCCCTTGGAATATATTTATGAATGAGCCTTTCTTTCCTCCTCATTTGGATAAATGTCACGAATAAACTAGCGGGCGAATTGGAGTGCTTTTGTCATTCAAGGGGAGGTAAGGCTGTCATTTAGTTGCCTTAGAGACTGCAAATCATCGCGCAGCATCTCTTCGCCCGTCCCCAATGAGCGGGTTCAGCCGCGTTTGCCGTCATCAGGGCTGGAGGCTGGATGAGCTCCAGTCAGCCTGTGCTCTGATTGGCTCTTGTCGTTAATGAGCTGCCATTGAGGATTTTTGGCTCGTGCTGAGGAGAGGTGTGTCTCTGGCTGCTCGAGTACACGCCTCTCGCATAAATGCTCCGCCACAGCTGTGGATCTGATCAGACGCACCAATTTGAAGGGCAGGCTTTCGAGACTTCGCTGAACAGTGACTTTCGCTTTGCGTGAGCATCCCGTTTTGCTTTTGTGGTAGACAAAGAGAAAAAAAAAAATACATACATAAATAAATAAAAGTAAAGAGAAGTAAGCGGCAGCAATTAGATCCCCCAGCAGAAGTGACAGCAGGTGTGAATTCATGTCTGTATTTTCACCGCAGATATACTGGTGAGTACTCTGTTTTCCGTTCGTACCTGTTTATGTGTGTGCTTTTGTTTATGCATTTTAAAAATCGTAACTAATTATATGTCAGGCGCTGGATTTCTCGGCATTGCACCTGACAGACAAGAACAATGAAGGATTTAGTTGTTTCGTTTAGATTGGTGATTTCCCTTAAAATCAGCCACCCTATTTTTGTTGCTACACCCACTCATGTTTCCTTTGAGATTTTCTGTGGGGTGTTGCCCCTGAAATTGGAAATGTCACAGCACTCAGATTGGAAAACGAGAATATTGTAGGTCTCGGTCTTAAAAGAAAAAAATCAAATGGTTACCAGGATATTCGGTAGGTTTAGGTACTGCTCCATGCGCCAGTTTAGAAAGGTGCATTAGTCTCACTGTGCTGTCATCATTTTCAGCTTATTTCAGTCCATTTGACAGTAAATGTAAGTTGATCTCTTCTCACTTTCATGCCATTTTTGGAAGCTCGGAACAAATAGGCTTACTTTGCTGTATGTAATAGGACCTTTGCTTTCAGTTTTTGGTCTTAAATACTGAACGTGCAAAAAGAGAAGTGCGCCCTATCTATTACTAATATCTGTTATCAGTGTTACATTTTCCATAGCCGGCAATCAGTAGCCTACCATGACTCCATAATTCACTCTTTGATGGAGGAATAAGGAATGTGTCTTTGTTTGTTCGGGCATTTTTAATTCTCTTCTGTCAAATATTTTCCTTTCTTTACAGAGGATATGCAAGCTGCTTTGAAAAAAATGGTTTTGCGAGCACTGTTAAAACCTCAGTAGGCCTCTGTTTGTCTCTACCAGGAAGTTCAAAATCGACCTCTTTGTTTTAACCACACGTTGCTTTCTCGCCTGAGCTTACTTACAGTAGGCTTGCGCTTCTGTCAGAAACCTTCACTTCTTTAGTTTTATCAGAGTGGTGTAACTGTTTCAGAGTGCGAAACAAGATTGTTATGCTGCACTGAAGTCTTTGCCTTTCTCTGTGCCAACAAGAAGACATTTCTCTCCCAAAATGCCATCATCTTGTATAAAATACTACATCACATATAAAGAGAAAAATGTCTTCCATCGGTTGAGTTTCTCAAACTATTCAATATGAGTAAGCACTTGGCAACAGTGTAAAGAGATAATTTTCCACATACATCGCAGAGGACACTGATATATGATGTGTTTTCAGTGATGGTCAGCCCACAGGAATCTGGATTCAACTCATTTGTTCCTGCTCACTTCTGAGGGTCCTACTCATTGAGCCCCGCATACCTGCAGAGCTGGGTGACTTGGGTGGTGGAAAGCACAGCACTTGGCACTGAACCTCATCAGCTTTGCTCTGTGTTTGCCACATTGCATTAGATTTATGATCGTCGTAGTAGTAGTAAGGACTAGCAGGGGTGTTCAGAGGGGAAACAATGTTAATAATGCAAGTTGCACATTCCTCTTGTGGTGTGAGATTGTTGCAAAGACCATTTGGGCTCCAGTCAGCGTCACTACAGAGAAGCAAGGAACTAGCATGGAGCTAGCCTCTTTGTAGTTCAGGGACAGGTGAATAAAACAACCGTCACATTTGTTTAACAAGCAGACTCAGTTTTTGTTCACGTTTTGAAAAGGAAGATTTTTGACAGCAGTTGGAAAGGCTTTCCTGTAGAAACCCAAAGAAGTTCATGTCGTTTGTATGTGAAAAGGCTCCAGCGTAAGGTCAGCGTTGTTAGGAATAAGTAGAGCAGATTTGGTACAGCAAGCGCTTTAAAGAGCTATGCTTGAACCCAGCAATCAACTAATTAACTGAATTGCTCTAAACTTTGGACATATGGTCAAGAACATATTGGACCGTAGTGGCCTCGTGATGGTACTGGCTATCTATCTGTGGCCTGGCTCGCTGAGGCATTAGGAAGCTGGCAGGACCAGGTATGCATTAGGCTGACTGGGTCAAGAGGTAAGAGATTAAGTGCCATCTGCACCACCAGCCTCACCGATTAATCATTGAGATCATGTATCTTTAATGTGTTTCTTGCTTACAGAAATAGGCGGTCTGTTCCTTAACTCTGTTAAGGTCACATGTAAGCGTGCGAGTTGCGGTCATGCTGAATGCATCTAATCTATACCACTTGGTTGCTTGGATAACTCCTGCGTCCTCTTTGAGAGGGGCATGTCGTCGATCCCTCCCTGACACCTGAAGCAGTAATTCCAGGACTATTTGTGCATGTTTGTTTCCTCCCAGGTTGACTTGTTACTCGTGCACCCCTACTTCCTCCTCATTGTGCCCCTTTGTGTTTTATTAGGCTGATGTTCTGTTATTCTTAGCTGAGCAGGATGTTTATAGATCCCCGAACAGAAATATGACTGGCAAGTCCTAAGTGTTTATCTTTCTTTTCCTTCTCTCCCTCCCTTTCCCCTCTTCTCCTCCTGCTCAGGTCTTCACTGTCATCCTTCTGTCTCCACCTCTGCTGTTTTTGCATGTCTGCCTCACGCTCCTCTGAACCCCACTCAGCGATGATATTAGTTAAAGAATAACCTGAGCTGACTTTTTTTTTCCCATCCTAAACCTTGCATATCCCTCAAGCCTCCTCGGTTTATTTCTGGATATCCGGCTATTGTTTCTGGCCAGTCGTCTCACTAGCGCAGAAAAGGTTACTTAACAGTGATTCAGACGGAAGCTTTTTAATTTTAACATTTTCAGAGCCATTGTACACCCTGCTATGATGGCAGTCTTTCTTCCTGAAACAACAAGAGGTTGTGTATATTTAGGGATGGAAAAATTGATTATTTCTATGCCCCAGGGGTTAAAGATCTCTGTCTTATATCTCATGATTCAGTCCCCCTTGTTAATAATCCCATCTTAATTTAGGCTACATAGAAACTGCAGTATGTGTATAGGTACATGTGTTACATTCAAAAGTTGACGGTACTGATTAAAGGTTCAGATACACAAAGCGGAGACCTAGAAATCCTGGGTTGTACCAGGGGTCAGTGAATGATCTGAGTGCTGTTCTAGCCTGTGGCTCTCTTAACTTTTTAATGTTAGTTCTTGTGGGTTGGTGTCATCTTGACAATTTCTCAAACAAAAACAAAGGTCAACAATAAAAATCTTCCATTCAAACATCGAGGTTGAAGCAATGCAGAGGGGATTGTCAGGACGCTGTGCTTTGAATGAGTCATGCATGGAGATAATAAGGCAGAACAGTACTTTACGCAGAAATTCCACATAATATATTCCATGTAATGGCAGATGAAGTGAAAGTGAGGGTTTGACAGATTTGTTTGTAGAGAGACTTCAGTTTTTTTCCCCTTATCAATATATATTTATTTCTTTAATAAAATATGTCTCTGTCAGAGAATTCAGCAGACCCTTAAAAAAGAAAAGTTATACCATAATACCATTTTCACCAAAGCCTACCTTTTAAAAACATATAATTTTCATGCTTCTGATGCATCTAAAAATAAACCCTCCGTCTGAATTTCTGATTTAAAGTAGGTTAAGTGAAGCCCACACATCTTGTCCCAAAAAATAAATAAATAAGCAAGCCCATCAAACTGGATAATGTGAGCATGTGAGTGAGCTTCTTGGCATGCTCTATTTTCTTTGTCCTTTTTAGCCAGTGACCACACAAACCACAAGCCTGTGGCCACTGACCACTAGGCACCAGGCTTTAAATAGAGAGCGTGAGAAGGCCGCTCAGCATCTTGTCTCAAGACAGCATCTATGCGAGTCTTGGGACCTGCTTTAAGCGTTACTGCGACAATGCTGGATAGTGAATGCACTGAGCTTGGATAAACAACCTCTTGCTACTTTCATCTAAAATGGAAAGTTTGGCCAAGCTTTGATGGAACTGAGTGCATCAAGTTCCTCCCCAGTCAAATACCACAGCACGCCCCCAGCACACTCTCACAATGACTGTTCTCTGGTTGCTAGCGCAAGAGCACATCACTCTGTATTGAGAAACGGCCACCTTATGCAAGCCGCATCATGAGCTCTGCAGCTTTGCAGTGCATTAGCAAAGCAGACGGACTGGATGCGTGTTGTGTTGTGGTGGAGATGTGCAGAGTATAAACAAAACTGTCAAACATCAGCAGGGAAATAGATCAACCATAACTTTCAGACCTGGGCTGCAAATAGATGGTTTGATAAGTGTTTCTCTCTCTCTCATTGGCATGCTTGTGTTAGTTATTATAGCCTTTGAACTTTTATCCGTTTATCTTCACTGTATACAGTCTGCGCAGTAGTATGCCATACAAAATACACGGGGATTACATTATTATTGATTAGAAACATTTGGATAATTCAACACTATAAATCTTCTTAGTGTTTTTATTTTCTCTGCAGATGCCGGGCAACTGTGCTATGATCGTCACTGTGTCTAATCACATTGCTTGTCTTCTTCTTTCAACCCTACAGCCCAGTGTTTGTGCCCAGCCGAGATATGACTGAGGTGATGATCAACAGCACCCCCATGGAGGACATGAGGCTCAGCCCCAGCAAGGACAGACTCTCCTTCCAGGTAGGACACACGTGCATGCATGACAGATAAACAGCACTTCCTTCCAAATTCCCAGCCTGTGCATTTTTATGCAGCATTGTCATTTCATATCTGCTTTTATCCATTTATTATCTTGAATCTGAGTATCATCTAATGATATAGTGATTATTTTCTTTCTTCCATCATTACGAGCGAAGCAAATATTAGAATTATTACAGATAAAAATCTGTGTTTTAAGATAAAGCAAGAATGCCCACCTAGATACTGAGATTACGATGATAAGAAAGCATTATAGCTAAATTGCACAGCCCTTGTGCTGTTTCTTTCTTTAAAATTCTAATATGTAATGGAAAGGACATTGCAGATTATAGTTGTTACAGCCTAAAAGTCTGTCTATCCGACTGACTTGTCCGAGGTCTGCACATTCAAATTATCCGAGGTCCGTCACAAAAATAAACCCTCAACAGATTAGTGTTTTTAAAAGCGGCTATCAGGTGGTCTTGACAAGTTGTAGCCAAAGGCTTTGTTTTGCTGTCAGCTGAGCAGGGTCATCTTAGAAATGAAATTATTTGAATATGCAGCTGCTTCATTATTTTACTGTCTAAAAATTAAAAGGCTTTCTGTCAATACTCTACGGGAGGGAAATTAACATGAAGATGGAATACTTATCAAAGAGGTCATCTCCTGTTAAGTTCATTTTGATCATTTAAAACTTCATTATAGTGTCAAACTGTGTGTTTGGTGCATTTATAAACCGTATAGAGCTGTGTGTGAAGACTATGACTCAGAGAGGATGTAGACTGACCTAGAGGAAAAGGCCCACTTCCTCTCCACTCAATTCACACCACAGCTGTGAGTCTGTCTGAGAGGGGCCAAGAGAAAAGGAGGGTGCCAGTGTGTCACTCCCTCACTCTTTCTATCCTTATCCTGCCCAATGTCCCAGGATCTCCTTAGAGAAGCCCTGTATGAACTGGTGATGCTCCATCAGTAGCTTCCTCTATTATGAGTTCCTAGGACTTTGACTCTAGTAACCATGGCCATGAAATCCCAGATGCTATTACAAAAGCTACTAAAATAAATATGAGCTATGATACTAGATGGTGAAAACTGAGTAGATGTTGACTTTCTGAATTATCACAAGGCAATGTCATGATTCACAACTAACCACGCTAGAAGAGCTTAAAATAGCCTACATTGTGCCTGGGTGATGTGTCTTCACTTCCTGTCATTGGAAGTGAAAGTGATTACATGTTTTAGCTAGGGGTCCGAAGGCAAGGTCACTCACTGCCCAACTCCCCTTGGTGCTGACGCACAGTGAGGATTAGCGATGCTGGCCAGAAATGCAGATCGACTCAAGCATTACACATAAATACGGATCTGCGTGCACACATAATTACATGGCATTTACTTGGCACAGTTTGTTATGCACCTGGGTTTGAAGAATGTAAAACAAAAATGACTAATGGACACGTACAACCTTTTATAACCTGGGAGATTTTCCTCGTTTGCTTTCTTAGCTCTTTTTCCTCCCTTCTCATCTGTCTCCTATGGAATTCATGGAGACTTGGACACAGCTGGATCTCCTCTATCTCTTGTCTCACTTTCTCTCCTGCCCCATCTAATGCTTTCTTTCCACTCGGCTCTATGCCCAGACAGCGACATCGCCCCCCTTTACCCCACCCCCAAATGTCTAGGAATGAAATATGCAGGTCTAAAAATATTCATCCACTTTATCCAAACAACAGCAAAAAAGAGGGGGGGAAAAATGCTGTTCTTGGACCAGGAGTGGCAGGCTTTTTTCCCCTGGGCCATTCCTCCTGTTTCTGAGAACAGAGAAAGTCTGAGGTTGATGTCAAATCTTGCCAGGACAGGGAATGCGTGTAATCTCTGTTGTCAGTCTGTCTCTCATGCCCTTCAGTTCAGATCCAAATATTTTAGTGTGACACTCCACATTTATCAGCATACATGGATTTGCAGATAACGCAACAGATTTCGTGTTCTTTCCGAGGAGATTTTTGACTTTACATCCACAGAAGTGTTCAATATTCAAAAGCTGACTGTTACAGGGATAGGTTTCCTAATTATGCACAAATCATGTCGCAGTGAAATTTTACTTTTTTTTAACTCTTGGTTTAAAATGTTATGATTATGCTATTGTATAATCCTCAGAGTTGCGGGTGACGCTCATAAGCGGCTATGAGCTGCTTGGCACAATTCCTTCCAAGACATTGAGATTAAACATGAGGCAGCATTTATCCTAAGTCCTGCTAGAGATGCCTCATTTACCCATACAGACCCTTGTGCAGCATCTATGCAGAAAGCTGGTATAACTGAAGGAATGTGGGTTGGGTAAGCACAGGTATGCCACTGGGATTTTAATCAACCCGTTCCTATCGCAGATGTTTAGTCTTCGCATCACTTCCTCCTTCGTTGCAGCCCTATAGTGGTGCCTGCAACACTTGCACAAGATTCAAGTTAAGTTGTAGGAATCCAAAAGTCTTGCTTACAAATAACTTTTTTGGGGGGGGATAGCTGACGCTCCACTACATTTCAGAGCCCAACTAGTATCCCCGTTCAGCTAATGACAGATGAATAACCATTTGTGTATTTTCTCTACAGATATTCCCAGACCCCTCGGATTTTGACCGTTGCTGTAAGCTCAAAGATCGCCTCCCATCCATTGTGGTTGAGCCGACAGAAGGAGAAGTTGAGAGCGGGGAGCTTCGCTGGCCTCCAGAGGAGTTTTTGGTCAGTGAGGAGGAGGAGGAGGACGAAGAGGAAGAAGAGGAACAGAATAGCAGCATTCAAAATGGACAGCCAGCACAGAACTCTCAGCACTAGAGGCTGTGTTATAGCACCCATACACTCTTTCTTCTTTCTGATGGACTGTCCCGTTTCATACACTGGTTATACTTCACATCAGCACTCCAGTTCACTCAACTGACAGATGCCGTCTCGTTTCCCATGACACCAAAAAAGAAAAACAAATCCCTCCACGCGAGAAGCAATATGCACACATAAACACACTTTTATGACATCGTAACGTATCCTCCTGGACTGCAAATCAATCAAAAACAGACTTGGAAGAGATCAGACAATGCACACCTCTAACCTTCACCTACTTCTTACCACCGTGTGTGTCTCGGCCCAGACCAGATGTCCTGTTGGACAGCGGCAGCTCAGTGCTCCATGGACAGGTCTCGCACTGCAGGATGTTACTACTGCTCTGTACCTAACTTCAAAATGGCTGGCGTCATGACCCCAGAGGCTTCCTACTTGTATGCAGAACTATTGTGGTACCCGTGGGAATTATTGTACAGTACACTGTCAATGTTTGTGTTCAGAATCTGGTTTGGTATGTTATTATTATTATTATTGTAATTGCCACTGCTGTAGACTTGTCTGTTCTGGAGAAGCTGAAACTTTGTGACTTGTCTGTTGAATGGGTTTTGTGCAAAATGTTGTTGGGAATGTTTTAGTTTTGGGAGGTTTTTTTTGGGGGGGGGGGGGGGGTGTCCTTCACTGTCAGCCACTCGCATTTAAAGAAATTAAAAAAATAAATGGGGGGGGGGGGGGAAGAAGTGTTATGAAAATCAGAGGTGAAAAATGGTATGCATGATAAATATATGTGGGACGTCTTCATTTTCCCCAGTTATGTACCAAAGTCAAGTTATGCTATGATCCCCCTCATGACACTGGCCTCCTGAAAGCCTTATGATGGACAGTATTTTGATGATGCAGCAAAATGATCTGACTGAGAACAAAAAGTGTCACCGACAGGCTGCTGTTCAAAGAGAAAAGCTGAATAAGGATGGGAAATGTTAAATTTTGAAAAGCACTTAATAAAGCAATGCACAGACCCAATGAAGGATATGTAAATACTTGTTCCTAGTGAGCCGACTCCCGAGGCCTTGTAGTGCACTGATCGTCTTTTTTTTTTTTTTTTTTTTTCTTGATTTCTTTCTAACTTTTTAGAAAGACAAAGTCTGAGATTCACTCTGAGCTGTACACATTTGATTGTCTTTCCCAGTCTTCCTCTTTTGTTTTTTGTTTTGGTTTGTTTTTTTTTTTTTTTTTTTTTTTAAACAGCCATACTTTTGAAGCAACACCATGAAGTACAGGTTGTAGAGAATTCGCACTGTGGGCCACAGTTTGCAGAAGTAATCTTTGTTCACGTCGCTCTTGGAACTCCTGATGTTTGCCAAACGCTGTTAATATTGTTACTGGTTCTCTGGTAGTAATGTCAGTTTATTTGCCTACAGTGTTTCTGTGTTCTTCTCCACTCAGTCATCATGACTTGGTGTATGTGGGGTCAGTTTCTAACTGTTGTAGAAGCATGTCTGAGATATTGTCTTTGTATTTTCTCATTTTGTGGCATTAGGGCTGTGTACAGAACATCTCTCTCTCCTGTCACCTGCAGGTCCCACATTGTTTTTGTAAAGCTCAGGGAGATAAGCCGCCATCTTTCTCTTGTTTTTTTTTGTTTTTGTTTTTGTTTTTTTTCCCCTATTATTTTTGTATTTAGACCACTCTTCTCAGTGACTATTACAAAGGCTGTAAATAAACATTTGAATTTGCTATCCAGCTGTGTGAGTCTGACTTCCATGTTTACAGTACAAGTTAATGGCTGTTTTTAGAGGGGTAGTCCTCCAGCACATTTGAAGTATCTTCCAAGAGACTTTACTTCAGTGTTTACTTACATTCTCTATCTTAACCCCCCCCCCCCCCCCTCTCTATTCACTTCACCTGCAATGGTTAGAGAAAAGCGGTATTACTTCCTGCTTCGCATCTTTCGCATACAGAATCTCTTTCTCTCTCTCTACGAAAACAGATGCATGTATCAAATATGTGTGTGTGTATATATAGAAGCGAGAGCAGGCCGCATGTTACTTCCTGTCTACAGCTTGCACACAGTGTTACACCTAGTATAAGCAAAACCTCATTCCTGAACACTGAACAGACTTCATTTTAAATTCTTTAAAAATGTATTTATTTTTTTAAATGGTACATTTAAAATAAGGTGGTGCTATCCAGCAGTATAAAGAACGATGGGTTTCCCTGCCAGTTTTTTTTTTGAAAGACTTCACCATTTTCTGCAAAATTAAGGATAGAACGCTGTCTTACCCCGAGGAAGCAGCTCCTCAAGCACTACTCATAAACACTCTCCAGAATGAAACGAGACTAATAAAATGTGGTTGAGTGGAAAAGCTGTAACCGGGAACTGGGGGGGGGGGGGGAGTTAAGGGACTAAGCAAAAAGCTTTCTGATCACTGTTACAATGGAAACTTCTCAGGTGATTTGCTGCCATGTGCTCTATTTGTGACCCTCGAGGTCAGCTTGGATTGCCTGGTACTGGGAATAGTTCATAAGAGTTGCTGCAGTAGGCCCTTTGGGGGCCAAGGGCCTCATATACTGGCCAAGGTGGTACTCTTGGGGCCTTAGGGTCACTTCCTGGAAATGGAACAATGAAAGGTCATTCTGTCCCGCTTCCTTCTTCCTGGAAAAAAATGGAACATAAAGAGTTATTAATACCCCCCAGCTGATAATGGTGGTCGGCTGCAGAATGTGTGTGTCTGGCCCAGGAAGCCGCCACGTCTGGTTTTGAATAGACTAGAAAATGAATGTCCTTTGTGACATTCTTAATAGCTGTTTCTTGATCTCAGTGGAAAAAGTCATGAGATCATGGAAAGAAGAAATTACAAGAAGTTAGAAAAGGATAACTACAGCCCTTGGGGAAGCTGACTGAACTTGCATCCAGCTACGCAATCATATGACGTCAGCCAGAGACCTCTGAACTCCACGGCGTCCGTCAAATATTGCTGAAGAAAGCAATATACGTCAGGTTTAATAAAGAAAGGTCCTGTGTTTCCGAGGTTAAGGGAGATATGAAAGCGGGCCCTCCAGCATCTTTCCATGGAACTTTGACATTTTAAGCAGTTCTTATTTTCAGCTCTTTTTCGTCAGTCACTTTGGAGCTGATTAACTCAGTAAAGAACCTTTGAAGTTAGACTTTTTGCAACCCTGCAAACTGTATTTGTTTTTCCCCCTTCAAACCTAACTCTGAAAACCAAACTGAGACAAGCAAATGGCAGAACAATAAAGTTATAATACCCTCATCAGGACAAGTTAAGATCTGACTGCAGAAATGTTTATCCGTAACACCCTAAAATGTTCCTTGAAACAAGTTCAAGCTGTTTCCTCATTCGTGTTTTTTTTTTAATAATGCTGAAAAGTAAGAAAGTGAAAAGACAGGACTTAACACCATTTGCATCAGATTTTTTTGTTGTGTTGCAAAGCCACTGTGAATTAAACCTATCACTAAGGACTTCTACAGCACACCAACATTTTGCTATCTGAAAAAACAGTGAAAACTCAGCTCCAACTTACTCAGTTATGTTGTTTTTAGGTAAATTAAAGTAAATGTTTCCCAAAATGTGCATCATTTCTAAGCATACTTTTCTATTAAATTTAACTGTGGCCTGTATGAATTTAACTAGATTCATCTTATATTCAGTCAAAGTTTCTTCACACTGTAAATCTTTTTTGCTAACTGTAGCGTTTGTGGTCAGAGGTGACAGCATTCATTTTGTAAGATGACTGCTTGGTCAGAGTCACTGAGAACCTTGTGACATTGGGGGGGGGGGGGGGGGGGAGTGTGTCTCGCACACCATTGTTGGCATGAGATGCAGTATCTTTAAAAGTGTGTGAGAGCGTGTGCGCCTGGCTGTGTATTAAAACTGCTGTCAGAGTCCTCCGAGTGAAGTCACTGATAGCTCTTCTAGCTCATTCTTGGAATTCTTTCCAATGGAAACAATCCCATCGCTGATCCCGGTGTGTCAGCAGAGTTTGACCTGCCAACCCCTGAATTCGCCTCGACTCCCAGCTATAGTCCACATTAACACTGTTTCACTATCACTCCTCTGTGCATAAACTCACAAGAACCCCTTTTTATTTCCTAAAACATATCATTAAACAAAACGCTTACCCTTGATGCAACTTTAGATTTTTCCCTTTTTGCTCCACTTTGATTGTTTTCTTGTTCTTTCGCTATCCCATACTTTTAATCTATTCTGTTGTTCCAACAACATTCCCATACTTACACAACAGTAGAAATGCTCTCTGCATTCCCACACTTCAGGTTTTGTTTCATTATAAACAGTTCCCTTGCTATTTTAGTGCTACAACCTTACTCTGTAAGCCACTGAGTTTTATTCTTTGTGTTCATGCATAACTGTGCCTCTGTGTTTGTGCGAAGCTTGCAAAGGGGTGCAGGGGCTTGAAGGTTTTATGTACAACTGTGTCTGTTATTATGAGCACCATGTGCGTAAGGGAAAGATTCTTTTCCCATGGTTCCTCAAGTGTGAGAAGAAAGTAGAGCTCTCAGGACATGAAGCAAAAACTCAGATAGTTATTTATAACCTGTCTGGAGTCGACCTACCAAGCGTAGACACATATCTGGCACTGTTTGCGAGGGAAGAGTTAGAATAAGATACATGGAGAGGGATGCAAACAAGAAGGGGGGACTAAAAGGTTAAGGAGTCAGGGGGGTAAAATGAAGGATGATGAGGAGGGAGAGCATAATGACACCTGCGCCTTGACATTGCTAAATCATAGGTCAAAGAACTTTCGTCTCTCTTGGTGGCCAATCTAAATAAGGCTCAGTGAGATAAGGTAAAAGGCAACCATAGTAAAAGTGACACCTGTGATTTTGTTCAGCGCCATTATTGCCCAATAAAATGTAACCAATGTACTTTCCAAATTACACTACAGCATTGATACATGTGATAAACCAATCGAGAACAAAACACCACAAATTGCTATTTGAAACAAATCCTGCATCCCTGCAAAGATAACCGGACTCAAACATGCGCAACTCTGCAAATCCGCTCTCTGAAACTCATCAGACAAGACATAATGCAACAGTTGGATGCACAGCTAAAAGCCCAGAGGACTGATGAGTCAGAGCACCCCAGGACTGAGCTCTCTGTTTAACAGTGATGCAAGGTGCATCTCAGTTTAAAGCTTTTAAAGCTTTGATCAATACAAGACCGCTGGCGTCCACTTTGTGTCGGAGTTTTGTGCGTTAATGTGCTAAGCCACAGGCTGCTGCTATTCCGTAGAGATCAGAGTGGAAAAAGTGAGGACAGAGAGACGGGGACATGGAGTTAAACAGACAGAAAATAAAAATGGAGTGACAGCGTTGTGTGTGCCTTGTTACAGATGTAGAGCTGAGACATGTAAGTTTGTAGAGGAAGAGAAGTGAAAGGGAAGAGGATTTAGATCTAACCCTCTTTGAAAAACCAAAAAAGCGCAATAGGTCATCAGAGGCAAGAATGTTATATAAAAAAACAAACCAAATGGGTTTTTTTTTTCTTTCCAGTAAAACCTCATTAAAGGGCTATCAATAGATTCTATTCAAAATAAACCAAAACACAGCGTACTATGCCTAAAAAGTCACTCTCTCTCCCACATGGAATTATGTAAGCGGAAAGGCATGTTTAACTTAAATCAGTGTTGTTGCTCATGTCGAGCGCTATCAGTCAGTTTGGTCATAACTTTCGCTGTAAAAAAGAAAACAAAGGTGAATTACACTAACTACACTTACCTCCCAAGTTGTCTTTTTATCAGCAAACAAGTGTTTGTGTTTTAACTTTTCCGTGGATTAAAAATACTTGAGCTCTCAGATAAGGGGAATTCTCTTAGGGAATATGTTTGGGAGAAAATGAGCAAAATTCTTTTGCTAAATTTTCTTAAACAACCGTCATCAATCTTGTGGAGCTGCTGCTTTTTATTCGAAGGTGAGCTGCCACCAGTCTGAAAAAACACAACGTTTTTCCATCGTCCTCTGAAGTGATGGAGCTGACCCTTGAAAAGTTTATACTGATAAAGCCATGCAGTTCAATTAGTCTCTCAGATAGAGTGCATGCCACAGGGAGCAAGTCATGGAAAAGTCTTGAGTTTAACTAGGTGCACTCTCTCTTTTACGCTGTCTGTCAGTCCATCTCCACCTCACTCCCCATGCGTGCACACAGAGTAGGCTGCCGTGTGCATGCTCTGACACACTAAGACGCATCGACCGCTCTGTGCACACACATCCCTCAATGCTGAGGTAATTTGTATTAGTAGAACAGCCCATAACTGTGGGTAAAAGAAACAAATGACATATGCAAAGATTTACACTACTTTAAAAGGCTGCGTTGGAGGACTTGAGATGTATATCATCAGTACCTGAATGACGTCTGATATATGACTAACAAGAATCCTACTGAAGAACAATTTAACATAAGTAAAAAGATTTTAAGCTCTGAAGAGAGAGAGATTTAATGTGCACAAAGGCAGTTATCTATGGAAACATATCTGTTCATATCTGAACATTGTTTGAATTTAAAGAAATTTAGGCCACTGCAAAGGCTGCATATCTTGAAAGAAAGCCTGATCCAGCTTCAACCAAGAGCCTGAAATGATTAAACTTCTGAGTGTACTCTGTACTTTCCCTGTTTAATGCTAACCAGTTTTAATGTTTAAAGGAATTGTGTTTTGATTAGTGAAATCAAAACACAGGGTTTTTTTTTATGTTTTCCGTTGGTTATTTCTGCATAACTGTTTACTTTTCAAATGATCTGTTCTTACCCTTTGTCGCCTGTGACTGCTGCTTTGTTAATGATGCACTGACCTCTCAATGCGTTATGATGAGGACTTGTACAATAGATAATGAGCAAAATGTTTAAATATGCATTGCATGCTTTTCTATAAAATAGTTGAAGCAGCTCACCCTGGGCAAGCAGCAATAAAAAGCATTTCAGACCTTTTTATTAATTTAACCATAATACTGCTGAAATTATATATGATGAATAAGCGTAAAATGCATAAAACCATACTGTGCACAAAAAGTACTTAAGTACTTCTTTGCTGGATTTTTCTCTATTGTCAACTACTTTCTTTTTGCACAACCTACGACTTCAAAGGTGCAAACTAGTTCGACTGCTGCTAAAAATATAAGAAATGTGTCAGTGAAAGTCACTATCAGCTTGCGAAATCTACGCTGCGTTCTCTATGAGGGCTCTCCTTGGCAAAACCTGCTCCACATGGCACAGGTCTGCGGTTTTGAGACCGTCATTTTCCTTAATGAAGCTATCCTGTGCAAACAGCACCCCCCGTCGACTCCTGTCTGTAAAGACAGGTGAGAGGTAGCAAGTTGAGAGGTCGGCTTCAGCTAGCTAAACGTTATGGCTGATGCTGTAAGTTTCTGTTTTAATAGTAAGTAAATGCTTTCGTATAAAGCGAAGCTGCCTCGGCTCCGTAATTAGAGCAGCAAATACTTCACGAAACAAAGCGGGTGCGAGGCAGTTTCAGCCGGTGTTCTACCGGCGCCAGCTCTCGTGTTCTGGCGGAGCTCCTCTTGCTAATGTTTGCTAGTTAGCTAGCTGCTAGTATGTCGCAACCCAGCGTTTGGACTTACCGGAGCTAACGTGACTAGCACACCCGCACCGATCGTTGATTGTGAAGGATAAGCACGAAAGGTGGGTATGTTTAAATTGTATGTGTTTCACAAAACTCGATGCATTAGCCATCACCATTGAAAGTCTAGTAGTTTACCTTAAGGTAGCTTCTCGTTTAATAAATGTAGCAGTTAGCGTGTACGTTGGAGATGAGCTGTTCTGTAGCCAAGTGATTTTAAAGGCAGTTTGTGGAAAGGCAAAGTGGTGCTTGTATGGTTACCCCTTCCTCATAATGTGTTCACCGTAATAGAGCACACACTGTCAGAATGTAAACATTAGCGTCTCCATTAGCCAATCCATTTGACTGCAGTATCTCCTCGTGGTTTATTGCATTAAAGGCTGCTGCTAGGTCAATATTTACGTAGCAACATTATTATTTACAGATAAAATATGGCACAATTCTTAGCTTAAACTTAAATCTAGGCTAATCGAGGCTTTCTTTCTGGCTAAAGTCCTCCTTCCTTACTCGCCCCACCCTGGTATAGTGGAAAAAGTATGGTACGATCGATGGTCCATTAGCTACTTTTATTGTTGCTTTAAAGGTGGCGTAAGTTGCTGTCAGTTGCCCTTGTATGATATTAGTTAAAAGATATCGTAGTTTGGAAACACAGGTACCCAAAGTAACTGCATATCAGTTTCCTTTTCAGGCAGCCTTAGGGGTTAATAAATTTCTATAATTTCAAAACAAACCAGCATATAGATTTTATCTGAGGCGATTGAGCTTTCCCCTTATCTAAAATAAAGACTTGCTTAACATGAGATTGTTATAGTTATTGATAACACTGCTCTACAAAAAACTCTTTTTTGTTTGCTATTGGGCACCTCACACCTGCTTTTTATCTGTTTTTTTGTTCTTGTTTTTTACACTGATTTCAGAAGTACAACCAACTTGCGTCAGGTTTTTGAGATACACATCACTTTTGAATATCAATATAGCAACACAATATCTGGAATTTCAAGCATTTCCCCTACAAAATAGTTTTAATGTGTGTATTCTGATAATAAACCAAAACACAACACCAGACAAAGACGCTAAAGCAAATTCCTGTCAATTTAGCTCAAAATTAAACATGTTAAACAATGTTTAATACATTTGCTTTTGCGCTTGACTTAGCAAGAACCAACAGTAGTCACCCATTATGCTAGGATTGAATTTTCCCTGATATCATTTTATTCTTGATGAAGACTTTCTTCCATGCTCATCACTGATTTGGTGGGGGGAAAAGTCGAGATGAGAACGTAAGAAGTGCATCTAAAGTGAAGTTCTGCAGTCATTAGCTGAAATGCCTTTAGCATGTTATCCATAAGCTGAGCACAATTCTGTGATTTCCAAGAAAATTCTGGACAACCTGCACGAAGGCTTCCCATGCCGCTGATCCATTTGGCTTCTGAACTCATTGTCAAGCATCATTTCACCGATTTCAGGACCAACACAAACACCTTCCTTAATTTTGGCTACATTTTTCTTGGGACCAGACTTAGGCAGCTCCTTATTCAAAGTCCTTTGTCCAATATATCCACTATCCATTCTCTGCACAAGCCCAAACCATCTCAGCCTCGCCTTTCTAACTTTCTCTCAAATCCGCTCGACCAGAGTTGTGATTAAACAGATTTATACTTCAGCCTGAATAGTTTAGTTTGTGTGGAAGCAACTCTGTTTTCTTTGATTACCTGTTTGGAAAGCGCTTTTGTAGCCTTGCATTTTTAATTTATTTTCAGTTGTTGTTTTGGGTTTTTTTTGCATGTACAAAATAGTGCAATTAATTAATTAATTTACAATGTGGCATAATGTTGCAAGCTGCTTGCCACACCTCTTAAATGTGGTGCCAAAGAAAGATGGGAAGGACAGGAGCCAAGTGGGCACAAAATAAGAGAAGCGAGCAGGACTACTTAATATGTCTTCCTCACCTGCGTGCAGGAAGTATGCTTGCAAAGAATGTGGAAGTTGATTGACAAAAAATGGTTTTGTCACTAAAGTTTAGACCAGATTTTCCATCACATCCTCTTTGACAACAGCCACCAGCTTCCTCTATTAAGCCTTCTATAGTCAATTGTGTTTTTCCAGGAGCTTTTGTCACATTTCTGATACAACAAATGTATCCTGTGTATTGATTTTATGTTTATTATCTTCCCTCGCTGCTTTCTTTTTCTGCCCTTAGAATGAATATTTTGGTCCAAATTTTTTTTGTGTGTGTGTGTGTGTGTTTGTTTGTTTGTTTGTTTGTTTGTTTGTTTGTTTGTTTGTTTGTTTGTTTGTTTGTTTGTGGAAATTATTTCAGGATCATTACTATGGTGATTAAATAAATGTTAAACCAACCAAGTAGACGGGAATAAATCAAACTCACAAGCAATGCTGGCCCTGGAGTATGAAAACAAGTTTCCCTGGATGTCTTGCACAAATAGTGTTACCAGGCCTCATGTGTATATGCCAAGCAGGAAAAAAACATGTTTATATAACAATTTAATTTTCATAATTCCACTCAGTTCTCACATCACTGGCTCCAGGTGTGTCAGGCCTTTTTACTGCATGTATGAATAGCCTTGTCTAGTTGTTTCAGCAGCCACCCAAGGGTGTGTGTTTTATTTGTGTGTGTGTGAGTGGAAAGGGACGTAGCCTAATTGTGGCAATTGTGCTGAGCAAGCTTGTTGTCCTCAGCCCTCTCATGCTTCACATTTTCCGTTGTTAAAACCAGCAACCCTTAAACCCTAAATGCCAACATAATCATGCACAAACACTCTTGGATTGCTTAAATGCAACTTCTGCCACTTTGATTGGTGCCATGAGACCTGCTGTGTCATGATGCCGCAGAAGGTGTCAACAAGGGCAGGATGATGAAAGTGTTGGGGAAGGTAGTCTGAACCAGAAGCCTGTACAGTCATAACAGTAATTGAGGTGTAAGGTGAGAGCTGAAGTTCACGTAAGAGAGGAAAACACCTGCAGGAGAAAATTGCTCCCAGTAGCACGAGCTCGGAGATGCCAGTGTCAGCAAGGGACTTGCTGTGCCTCTCCGTTTAAACCTTTCATCTTCTTAATAGTAATTGACCAGCTTTAGGGCTTAACTGTAAAACTAGTAAGTCTAAGATAAGATAAGATAGAACTTTATTAATCCCTCGGGTGGGTTCCTCTGGGAAATTCGACTTCCAAAAAGCACAGCAACGACCGAAGTCTTACAGATTATAAGGGTTTCCACGCCCTTCTCTGTAATGTACACAAATCATTTGGCATGGCTTTTTCTCATCGAGCATCAGAATCAGAATACTTTATTGATCCCTGGGGGAAATTATTATCAAATCAGGTTTGCCAAGCATGCAAAGGTGCATTACATCAAAATATTTGACACTTAGGTTACTTGCTTACGTGCGGTTTTAGTAGGTTAAAAACTACTAATACAGGAAGGTGTGTAATGTCTCAACTTGCCCAACTTCAATAGGCTTGTTTGAGATGAGCAAGGCTAGCGTGGAGATGATCACAAGCGATCCCTTGGAATGTTTTCTGGTTAGATTTCTGTCTAGTGACTCAGTCTGAAATCATGCAGATATCAGTAAAGATAACGTCACAGTATCTAGGTGACTGTACCCTGTATTGCTTTCCACCAAAACCTCAGGGTGTGGTGGAAAATGACAGGCTCCGTCTGATCAGCAATACAAAAACATTTCTAACTCCTTTCGTTAAATTAGTCAGACTTGTTTATGTTATCTTCTTTGCAGTCTGATAGTTTTCGTCTACAGAATAAATATTATAAATGTAATTATTTTTTTATTTATTGGCACAAAAGCTTTTTTTCAGTAAAGTAAAATAGCTTTTCCTTATATACCCAAATTCAGCACGTGTTAGAAGAAAAAATGTATCTTTTTAAAAATTGCACCAAGTGAAGTGCATAAAATAGTCTTTCCCTTCATTCATTGTACCTGATCTGAATAAAACTAATAGCAAAGTGCTTGACAGCTGTGAGATCCCTCTGTATTTCCCCAGTAGTGTTTTACATACGGCACTGGTATTTCCACTTTAGAAAAATAATTGTGTGCACCCTGCCATGGAGTGTATATGGTCTTCCCACAGCTACACAAGACACTTTCAATCAAAAGATGGCCAGCATCTTTTGACCAGTATGTTAAACCTTTCCCTGAAGCCATCGTTATGCTCCGTGTTTGGTTGACCCTTGCATCTTTGCCCAAATGCGACTGCGTTGGTGATTTCACTGCATCATTGCTCACTTTTATGGAAGTCCGAGCTGAACAGTGATTTTCTTGACCTGCCTGCAGTTTGTGCTTTGTTTTCAGGTGGCTGAATAAGTTACCTGTGTGGTTTTGCGGTGCAGACACAACTCTACAGCACTCTTTGCATATAATTTGTTCCTGGTTAACATCACTTGACCTAAATTTGCAATATTTCCGAACAGCAAATGACGATTCAATTCAAGGGAAAAGCTCTTTACCTCCTGCCGTGCCACACATTTGAATTTGGTTATGTATCTCTCTTTTAACGCACTTTTACTAAGCCCGTCTAGTCCAGGAAACCTGAAGCTGCACAGTGCAGGGAACAGCTGTGATTGGCTTATGGAGGCATGTTAATCTAGCGACCACTTGATTTGCTTTTACTTTCTATTGGCAGAGCATACATTTTCAGTGGCACTCAATCATGTTCCTTTAATTGTGAGAAGCCAGCATCATGATTGAGATTAACATTTTTATTAATTGCACAGCCCTACTGTTAAGATACGCATGGACTGTGTTAGGGCTGTTCGATATAACGATATATATATCGGATGACGATATAAAAACGTCTATCATTTCATTTTACGCTATCGTTTGTTTCGTGGTGTCGCAAAATAAACTGTTTACGGCAATATTTTTTCATCGTTTTGATGGTCACTGTAGTGGCTATATTAATTTCTTAAAGTTCTCTCTTTCTCTTATATTTAATATAACCACACTATGGACGGATAAGCGCCTGTTTTTATGCGTTGTGGTTAGCAACAACGACGGTAACAGCATCCCGTGTCCGCTTGTATATGTTCCACATAAACCTTTCACAATAAAGCTCAAGATCCTGTTGAGACTTTTCAAAATAAACGGAATAACGTGAAAGAGCAGATTATTTACAGATGAGAATTAAAAAAGAGCCGCCAGGTGCTAAAAAATAAACCTTAGACTCAAACGTTAGAACGGGCTTTTCCCCGCAGCACGCTGTGTAATAAATACAAAGAAAACGGCGGCCGTTACAACTTATGTCTAAAAATGTATCGTTTCATGCATCGGTTAAAACACTCGACTCCAGCCACATGACGCGCAGCTGGAAACACTTCCCGCAAGACGAGCTGCCCGAGATTCACAGAATTTACAGAAAATGTTACATTTTTGTGATTTATATCGTTATCAGGACGATAGAATTTCTTATATTGGGATATGAGATTTTGGTCATATCGCACAGCCCTAGACTGTACAAGATTGTATCGCTTCTACTTTGCTGGTGTTTTGTTTTGTGTTTTTTTTTTTTTTTTTTTTTTTTTTTTTTTTTTTTTTACATTTTTTGATGCATTTACAACAAAACAATAGGCAGACAGCTAGTGCCAGCTACTCTGAAAAAATAGAAAGCACACTGTTTTGAGGCTTGATATCTTGTTGTTTATCTCCTGAAAAAAAAAAAATGCAGAGACCTTAGATCACTGTGTAGAATTTCTTTTCAGCCCAGCTGTTTTGTAAATGTAATCTCTGCATCTCTGTCTGCAAGATAAGGAGAATGAGCCTCACAAGTCACAACAATATGTAAACTATATACTTAAGGAATGGCATGACACAGTGTTGCTCCTCCACTATGACTGCCTGACAGATCAATAATGAACTCTTGTTTTGTGTTTAGTATCAGAAGGGATAGTACCAGCTTGGCCATGACATTTATTTTTAGCAGCAAACTGGTATAATGCTTGCTTTCATCGTGATCACACTGGCTGTGTGACTAGATCACCCTAGAAACTTTTGTAAGACAGGTTTAGTTCATCTTAAATTAACCAACTATTTTGTATTTGATTGATCAAAAGACATTGGTCTACACTTTGTCGTTTTTTTCGAAAGGTGATTTTTTTTTTCATAAATATTGAATTTTTATGTCAATGCCTTGTGCAATAACAGGTGTTTAACATTTTTCAGGCTAATTCAGCCTTTTCCCAGGCTTTGGTGGAACCATACTAAGAAATACATGGAGGTCTCCAGTCTTGGTACTAATGCTGCATTCAGTGGACACGGGGAATCCACTCTTATCTCTCCCCAGGGAAAAAAATCAAACAAACAAGCCTTATTAGCTCATCTGTTTCTTCAGTTAAGTGATGGGGGTTGTTATTCATAAAATGGCTAAAAAGCAAACCAGGAGGCAGCCAAGAAATTACATAAATCAGTTAAATCCAATGAGATTCCTGATTAGATTTTCCAACCTTCCACTTCTGATGTGCCATTAATGCAGCATAAGAAGGGGTGTAATCAGGAAAACTAAGTGAAAACACCTGTGTGAAAGTTTGCGAAGCACAAATTAACATTCAACTTTCAATTACCATTGGAAGTTGAAATGTTTACCTCTCATATCTCTGAAAAGACAAGGGCTGAATTAAGTCCCTTTTACCTTGTGTTAGAGTGATGCGATTGTTCTTGAGCGTTTTGTTGTGATTTGACACCATTACAAAGTACATACAGCATCAGGTTTCAGTTTTGTTTGCAACCATGTCAATGACAGTTTGTACGTGGGCTTATAATGACTTCAAAGGATAATTTTCCTAACACAATAAAATGTGTGGTTTATCAAATTTTCCATTGGTTCATTATCATGTAATGTTTTAATGCTTCTTGGTAGCAGGGTTAGTGGGTCAAAGGTTCATTAGCGGCCTACAAATGTTCTCCTCGTGCCTGCATGGGCTCTCACCGGGTACTCCAACTTCCCCTGACAATCCAAAGACAATGGTGAATGATTGTGTGTCTTTCTTTGGAAGCCATGCAGCAGACTGGAGAGCTATCTATGGTGTACCCCACCTCTTGTCTTATGGTAACTAGGATAGGTTCTACCCACACTCCTGACCCCACCTACACCTGAGACCCTGAATCTGATAAGCAGAGGAAAAACTTTACAATACAATAAAGTTTAAGTGTGGTTCAACCAATTTTTCCACGAGTTTATCACCTTGTGATGTTTTTAGTGCAGTCAGTGGCTCAAAGGTTCAATAACAGCCGAAGTTTATGGTGTAGTTGTTTTTGTCATTTCCATTGTGAAGTTTTTAGTCTTGCTTTTTTTAACTACCGCTTCATAAAAGCACATTTTAAAAAATGTGTATATCTCATGAATAATAACCACTACCTGGAAATTACACAAATGAGTAAGTCTCTGTGTCCCAGTCTTTCACCATACTGAATCCATTCTTCCAGTTTGGAAGTACATGTACAGTATTGTGGAAAATTTGCAGCCACTTGTCATTTCTTGATAGTTTGTTTCCAAGTAACCAGTCCTCCTTGTAATTTCTAAAGTAGTCAGATGTGGCAAAAGTACAGACATTCTGTACTTATGTGGAAATACAGATATTAGTATTAAAATATACTCTAGTAAAAGCTGAAGTACTTATTCAACGAGTGAAAAGGTATAAGTTCTGAAATGTACTCTAAGCAAGAAAGTAAAAAGTAGCTCTCTGGGAGGATATTCTACCATCTATCTTTGTGCAAAGTTAACTGAACCTTGTGCTATATTAATACAATAATAAAATAATATTGGTAGATGAAACTTTATTTCAGTCTAAATTTTAATTCTACTGAATGCACTCAGTTTGAATCAGTTATGTAGAATATGAACAAACAATTGGAGAAAATAAAGAAATTCCTCTGTTTTCTGTTGCTTACAGAACAGAGGATGACTTTACCTTTAAACTGAAAAATGAGTACAGTTGGTGGTTAAAGTGGGATTCAACGCGTGGGGTTGTAGTGGCTCAATGTGGGGAAATGAGTAATAACTCTTAATGGTACAGGCTGTGATTAGGTGATCTGGGCCACTGCAGCTCTGAGGTTTACTCGTCTTTGTGGATTTGCACAACTGAATTCAACAAGATATAAGCACATGTCTCAGGAGTTGTCTTGGCATCCTCTGTGATGACAGTATATTGTGCATGTTATTTTTATACTAGGCTGTATAAGGTTGGTATGAAGGTGGAATTGAGTGAATGAATCTAAGATTCATCAGCTTAACTTCAAATTCAACTGTGCTACACTTGATGTAACCGAATTCTCACCTTGAGCACCACAGCCACTGTGCACTAGTCACACACAGTTCTTTTTCTAACTTCGCTCGGTGTTTCACTATGGGAATCGCCTCGGCGTGACCAACTACGGAAGCTCCAATGACACCACGTCTGTCTATGACAGACCTGTCGAGCCGTGCTCAGGGCTCCGCCCCCTCGTACTAACACGGCCGACCAGCTCCTCCTAACTCATTCTCGTTTTCTTCCCGTGAGAAACTACTTTGAGCTCCCTCAGCACATCCAGGCTAACTTGATTAGCTGCTTAACAGTTCTCAGGCGTCCCGTGTAGGAGTACGTCGCCGAACGCAGTTTTTCCGGTTCCAGTTTGGATTGTGCTGAGTAAGTCCTTCGAAAGAAGTGTACTTAGAGTTGCACTGTGGAACAGCAACCGCGTCAGGCGAGCTGTCCCAGCGGTTCCTGGTTTTAGTTAGCGAGGTAGCCGACGTTGTGTGACTCGGGCTAACGCGTTACGGCGAGCTGTTCGTTCAGTGTCTGGCTAGCATTAACTTGTTAGCAGGCCACGAACCACATTAGCGTCTCACTAGCATTAGCTTGTTGGTCGACGTAGGGTTCGGTTAGCATTAAGTTGCTAACGATATTGGCTAGCGGAGTGCAGCCAACGTGTCACGACGAGCTGACTCCCGCCGCGACTAGATCGGATTTAACACCCGCTGCTAGTCCTAGCTACTTACGGGCTAACGTGTCGAGACGAGCCTGGTGTAGCCTAGTCTCACCCCTTTCCGCTAACCATGTCTACGGCTCCTACTCCCGCCAAAAGGTCGGAGCCGAAGGCTAAAGAGGCTGCATCCCGCCCGTGCCCCGCATCATGCGGTGCCACCATCTCGGGCAGGGACCCTCATCCAATGTGCATCGTCTGTATGGGTGCCAAGCATGCTCAGGCTTCACTGGCGGACCCTCAGGGATGCCCACACTGTGCTTTGATGCCAGAGAAAGTCCTGGAAAGGAGGCTGAGAGTAGCAGTAACGAACAGTCAGGACCCCTGCCTGTTGGCTGCTACTGCTACGAGCGATATCCGTCATCCGCGAGCCTCCACAAGCTGGGCGGACATGATGGAAGAAGAGTCCCCGCTCATGCCCCCATCGTTCGAGGACCTCCTCGATCAAAACGTGGGCGAGCCGGGTGGCGAGGACGCGGAGGGCGATGCCGACTCCGACCTCCTCGACCTGGAGGACATGGATGAGGAACAGGAGGATGACTCTACCTTTCCTCCCCAGCAGTCCAGGCCACCGAGTGGGGCTGAAGTTGCACCCCTGGTGGACAGCAATTTGTACGAGGTCTGTAAACGGGCTGCTGCCAAGCTAGGCATCCCATGGCCAGCCGCCCAGGATGCTGAAGGGGCAGAACGTGACTTGTATGACGGCAAGAGGCTCCCACCAGCCTTGCCGCCATCAAAGCAGCTTCTGCCAGCAGTCCCAGCCTGCATGAAAGAAATGAGTCGCTATTGGTCAAGCCCTTTTAAAAGCAAGCTTCCGACCAAGGGCTGCTCTAAGCTTGAGATCCAGGGGATGGGTGAACTGGGGCTGACTGAACCCCCAGCAGTGGAGCCTTCAGTGGCGTATCACCTTCACCCTAACCGCAGGGCAATCTCAGCTTCTTCTAGCATTTCTTTGCCCAACAAGATAGATCGCCTCATGGCATCTATTTATCAAAGGACATACAAATATGCTGCACAGTCAGTGTGCTCGCTTAATGCAGTCACACTGCTATCAGCATATCAGGCAGAAATTCTGGAAGACATGGGCCGTCAGCTTGACTCGGGTTCCCCGAACCCAGCCCTCTGGGATGAAATCTGCGTGGTTAATGATCTCATTCTTCGCTCCTCCAGGGGAGCAGTCCAAGGGTGTGGTCGCGTTATGGGCCTTGCAGTCTCGGGTGAGAGAGCCTTGTGGCTAAACCTGTCAGGCCTGGGTGATGCTCAGAAGGCTGAGGTCATGGATGCAGCCTATGACCCAACCAAGGGTCTCTTTGGCCCAGCCCTGGAGAGAATGAGAGAAACAAGCACCCGCAGAAAGCAGGAGGGTGAAGCATTCAATCTCTGCTTACCCAGAAAACCTAACTCTCAGCCCCAGCAGGTGCCAAGAGCTGGCTTTGCAGCAACAGCAGCAGCTGCGAGAGGGAGACAGAGTGGGGTCAGAATGCAGAGAGGAGCAGGAGGCCAGCAGGGTGCCCACCAGGCCAAGGTAGAGAACCGAAGACCTTGGGGCAAGCATTCCTTTGCAGCAGTTGCTGCAAAGAACAAGCCGTCACACCCCGGAGAGGGGAAAAAGAAGCGGTCAGCCTAGCACACCTGCAGCATTCTGTGTCACCCCTCTTTTCTTCCCCAAAGAGAAGGAAGGTGTTAGAAGGGGTAACCAAATCACTCCAAAGTTCAGGGTCTCCGGAAGTTTCCAGTTCACCAGGAGCACCCTCTCAGTCTCCTCCTCCAGTTCAGGGAGGACAGACTTGTGGACAAATGGCGCAGTGTCACCAAACACTTCTAAACACTCTGTCTGTGTCACCAAGCACTGCCCAGAGTCACCAGACACTTCACTGTGGTTTGGGGGTAACAAAAGAAATAAAACGTGCATTTCTGCAGCCAGGCAGTTTGCCAAGGGCAGAATGTCCCCCCAGTTTCAAAATAAAAACAAAAGAAAATCACTGCAATTTGTCTTTGTTCCCAGCGGGGGGAGCTCACGCTCTTCCTGAGGGGGAGAGCCCCAACTCCTTCCGGGAGACAGGGGTGACGTCACGCTACCGCTTCTTCAGAGGCCCGCTCGCAGAGCGGCTGGAGCGGTGGCGCGCATGCGCAGTTCATCCCTGGGTCTTGTCAACCATTTCCCATGGTTACAGACTACAGTTTGCGGCAAAACCACCGAGATTCGGCGGAGTGTTAGCTTCTGTGGCCAGTCGCGATTCAGCGAATGTGCTGGAGGAGGAAATATCCTCCCTGTTACACAAACAGGCGATCGGAGCGGTTCCGAGCGAAGAAGCTCAGCAGGGCTTTTACTCCCGCTATTTCCTCATCCCGAAAAAGGACGGAACGTCGCTCCGTCCTATTCTGGATCTGCGTGTGTTAAACAAGCATTTGAGAAAGTACACGTTCAGAATGCTCACACGCAAGATGCTTTGTCGCTCAATTCACACAGGCGATTGGTTTGTTACAATCGACCTATCAGACGCATATTTTTACATCGCCATTTATCCTCCACACAGGAAATATCTCAGGTTCGCTTATCAGAGCGTAGCGTACGAGTTTCAAACTATCCCATTCGGGCTATCCTTAGCTCCGAGGGTGTTCAGCAAATGTGTGGAGGCAGCGCTGTCTCCGTTAAGGAACAGCGGCATCAGAATATTTTCTTACATAGACGATTATCTAATATGCTCACGATCGCGCGAGCAGGCGATCAAAGACTCCGAGGTGGTGGTGAATCACCTCACGGAGCTTGGGTTCACTATCAACCTGGAAAAGAGCCACTTGGAACCCGCACAGTTTACAGAGTATCTGGGGCTCAGAATAGACTCCATCTCTTATCGTATCGCACTTTCAGAGCGGAGGATCGCATCCTTCACTCACTGTCTTTCCCGTTTTCAGCTGGGGAAAGTCGTGCGGTTCCGACTCTGTCTCCGCCTCCTCGGCCTCATGGCCTCGGTGATATCGGTGGTACACTTGGGGCTGCTTATGATGAGAGATTTTCAGCGGTGGGTCGCTTCTCTGCAGCTGTGCCCTCGCTGACATCTCAGTCGTGGTGTAAAAATAACGCAGCCGTGTATTGCGGCTCTCCGGCCCTGGAGGAGCCCGACAGCTCTCGCGGCGGGGGTACCGCTCGGGGCAGTATCATCCAGGGTGACGCTGACCACAGATGCATCCCTGTCAGGTTGGGGTGCAACTATGATGGGCAGAGCAGTGAATGGCGTTTGGTCACAGAGACTCACTCTGAATCACATAAATGTGCTGGAGCTCCGCGCGGTGCTCCTAGCCTTACGGCATTTTCTGCCGTATCTCCGGGGTAAACATGTTTTAGTGAAAACAGACAACTCCACTGTAGTTGCTTATATCAACCGCCAGGGCGGCACCCGTTCCCGGCAGCTACACAGGTTAGCCAGGGAAATAATTATGTGGAGCAGCACTCGGCTCCTCTCCCTTCGGGCAACTCGCGTGCCAGGAATTCTGAACAGGGGGGCGGACCTCCTGTCCAGAGGAAATCCACTGTTCGGAGAATGGAGGCTTCACCCACAGGTGGTGGAGCAGATTTGGCAGAGATACGGCCGGGCTGCCGTAGATCTCTTCGCCTCGCGAGAAAACACACAGTGCCCCCTGTTTTTCTCCCTGTCAGACGCACACGCGCCACTGGGCGTGGATGCGCTGGCCCATCCTTGGCCAAAAACTCTGCTGTATGCTTTCCCTCCCCTCAGCCTGATCTCCCCAACACTGATCAGAGTGCGGGATCAGGGGCTGTCTCTGATTTTAATAGCTCCACGGTGGCCATCCAAACACTGGATAGCAGAAATCATCCAGCTTCTGGTGGACGAGCCATGGCCACTCCCCATCCGCAGGGACCTTCTGTCTCAGGCGCGTGGGGAGATATACCATCCCCATCCAGACCAGGTTGCTCTCTGGGCCTGGCCCGTGAAAGGTGGAATTTGAAGGCAGCAGGCATGCCTCCGAAGGTTATTGAAACCATTCAGAATGCCAGAGCCTCCTCCACCCGTTCCATTTACAGCAGTAAATGGCGTGTTTTTGAAGAGTGGTGCCATGAAAAGCAGATTATCCCTTTTCAGTGTTCAGTGGTGGAGCTGTTGTGTTTTCTTCAAGACTTGCTGGACAAAAGGAAAGCTTTTTCCACTATAAAGGTCTATTTAGCAGCTATTTCAGCCTGCCACGTGGGGTTTGGTGATAAACCTGCTGGGCAGCACCCCCTTGTAGGTCACTTCATGAGAGGAGCGCGTCGAACGCTCCCAGTTTCTAGACCACTGGTCCCTTTATGGGATCTGTCAGTCGTTTTAGATGCCCTCTCCCACCACCCCTTTGAGCCTATTGGGGCAGTGGGGTTGAAGTTTCTCTCTCTTAAAACCACTCTGCTGTTGGCTCTAACCACAGCCAAGCGAGTTAGTGAATTACAGGCTCTGTCTATTCACCCCTCTTGTCTACAGTTGGCCCCGGGACTCACTAAAGCACTCCTGAGGCCTAACCCAGCCTTTGTCCCTAAAGTGTTGGAAACATCATACAGGTGCCCTACAGTAGAGCTCCTAGCTTTTCACCCCCCTCCATTCTCTTCCGAGAGGGAGCAGAGGCTGAACACTTTGTGCCCTGTCCGGGCCTTGGGGACTTATGTTGACAGAACAGCTGGATTCAGGAAGTCGGATCAGCTGTTTGTTTCCTGGGCCTCCCCTCACAAGGGCAGGCCCGTATCACGCCAGAGACTAGCTCATTGGATTGTAGAGGCCTTAGCTCTGGCTTATAGCTGTAAGGGCTTGCAGGCCCCCCCGGGACTCCGAGCACACTCCACTAGGGGTGTGGCCACATCCTGGGCGTTGTTCAGAGGTGTATCAGTCCAGGATATTTGTGCGGCAGCAAGCTGGGCTACGCCGCACACGTTTGTCCGGTTTTATCGGCTGGATGTTGCACAGTCATCCCTGGCTCAGACGGTGCTGGATTCTGGTGCCTCAGGTTCGACCTGAGATCCTGGAGTAGCACTGGAGAGTAGCTTCGGGAGCTGGCGCAATCCGGGAGTGGGCCATATCTCCCATAGTGAAACACCGAGCGAAGTTAGAAAAAGAACGTTGGGTTACTTAACGTAATCCCTGGTTCTTTGATAACAGAGTGAGGTGTTTCACCAACACTTCCCTCCTTGCTTAGGCACGGAAAGAAATCTGCTTGGAATGAGTTAGGAGGAGCTGGTCGGCCGTGTTAGTACGAGGGGGCGGAGCCCTGAGCACGGCTCGACAGGTCTGTCATAGACAGACGTGGTGTCATTGGAGCTTCCGTAGTTGGTCACGCCGAGGCGATTCCCATAGTGAAACACCTCACTCTGTTATCAAAGAACCAGGGATTACGTTAAGTAACCCAACGTTCTTTGCTTTAAATCCATCACAGTACGGCAAATCTAAATTGTTTATGCTGCACTAAGCTGCAGAGTATTTTCATGCCGCTTTTGAATAACACAAACTTGGCATACCTCAGTTTGTTTTGCAGAACGCTTCACAATATGAAAAGTCATTGCTTCACATATACAGATAACATCTGACATAAAAAAATCAGGACTTGCATGTAAGCTTTCAAGTTCCAGTTGATCAACTATCATGAGCAGTTATTACCTTTAAATAGAATTCTCTCTTCTTCCTCTCCGGTCCCGTCTTTCTCTATCTTGAGTGGTTTTAGTTCTCATTCTCTCCCCTTTCATGTGTTGTTTAGGCTCAAATCAGTTTGCTGTTTGAAGACCTGCAGTGACGTGAAATAATAACTCCCCTTAAATGTTAAACCAAAAACCAGGAGCCTGTTTTGAAAATGTAAGGAGTAGAAAGTAACGATATTTGTTTAAAAATGTAGGGAGTAAAAGTAAAAAGTTGTCAGAAAAATAACTACTCAATTACAGAAAATTCTAAGTAAGTAAGTATTTGTACTCATTACTTCTAACCTTTAAAAGTAGTCTTTAGGTTCTTTACTTTATACACTGGCTACTTTTTCACTCATTTCATTCCATTCTATTCCTTGGTAGACCAGTTAACACTAACTTATAAAATAATTCAAGCATAAAAAAGGTCCCTAATGCAAGGGATGAAGAAACAAGTAAAAGTGGAGTGTAACACAATTTTTGGGCCATTTTCTCCAGCTAGCGGTCAGCGCAGCACATGTTGCTTTCTATGTGAAAGGGGCTTAAGTACGCTTGGGCAAGATGCGGAACCCTAAATTGCCCCATCGGAGTAGGAATGTTAGATAGAAAGGCACATAGCTGTAGAAAAAAAGTGCTTGTGTGAATTGAATAAGGCATGTTGTATAAAGCGTTTTGAATGCTAGAGTAGAAAAGAGCAGAAAAGTACAATATATGAACCAGTCCATCCACTGTTTGCCCCATCAGAAATGGTCTCAGTGGATTGAACCAAAGATCACTAGCAATCACTGGAAAAATCGGTGGCAATCAATCTTATAGCACCTTCGTTCAAATAGTCATCAGTTTGGAGGTTAAGGAGAGAGGTACAACAGCAAGCAGCTACAGCAATCTGTTAAACATGGTGGAGGCTTTGTCATGATTTGGGTATGTTGACAAAACTGATGGGATTATGAACACTGAAAAGGACTGTCAGGTTTTCCATCATCCATCATACAGTACCATCTGGAAAGCATCTGACTAGCAATAGCTTCATTATTAAGCATGACAGTGATCCTAAGCACACACCCAATGCAGTAAAAACATACCTAGCATTCCTAATCAGTTGAGACTTTCAATGTAAGAGTATCATTTTCCAGGCTTTTTTGCTTTCAGTGTCTTAACACTCCATATATTGCCATATTGATTGCATCCAAGTTCCTGTTACAATATTTTAATTCTTCTGTTCTGTTCCTGATTATACTTGAGTGATAGTTTAAGATCTTCATTCAACAAAGCCATTTTATTAAGAATAACAGAAAGTTTCTCCAGCAGTACATTCAGTGAATAATTCCAAAACCACAACAAAACGTGATTTAGTGACTGTGCACCCACAATCTGTCACCCACAGACCAAAAGGTTCCCCCATTTACATTCCACCCTAGGAATGTCTGCCCTGGATTTTCCACTGTTTGTGGGTAAATATATTAAAAGAGCAACAGAACTGCAATCTTTGCTTTTGGCGAGACCGCTAAAAACCACATTTGTTTCATATTATCAATGTTCTTCTTCTTAGCTTCTTTCCATAGCAGAGATCCAAGTCTGGAATACAGTGACTGTCATCATCCACCCACTTAATAAAACAGTGTTTCTTTAAAACTGTTATGTTTATTCTGTATGGACTTGTACTCAGCTAATCTTGTCTTGTTCATCTCTTGCAGATGGCTGTGTCAGTGCGGGGCCTGTACTTTGTGGTGACCCTGTTTTTGGGTAGTTTCTTCGGGAGCGTCTTCATGCTGGGGCCAGTTTTACCCCTCATGTTGTTGTCTCCTGCTTGGTACCGCTGGCTCAGTGATCGAATTGTGGCTACCTGGCTCACCCTACCTGTGGTGCGTACACCAGCTTACCCTTTTCTTAACCTACTTGTGTGCGACAGATGGTCTTAAGTTACCTGTGCATAGGCTGATGAAAATATGCCTTTTCTCTTAATTTGTCAAAACTATACTTCATTTATTCCAATTATGCCTGAGAACAAGGCAAAGGTCTTGTGTATCATGACTGCAACAATTGATGATCGTATACCTGCTCGTTATCAGATGAAACACAAGGTGGTGCCATGTAAAATCACCTGTGATTGGTTATATGACCATGAACAATGGCAATAATATCCAACCAGTACCAGTATCTTATTATCTTCTCATTCTTTTGGCTCTTTTACCTCTTCCTAGTTCCGCCTCCTCCCTTTCTATGATTTTCCTGTCATCATCCTTGACCACCTTCCTATCTGTCACCCTCGCTTCCCTTTCGGTTCTTTTATGCTCCCTCCATCCTTGTCTCTCTTTTCTAGTCCTTGCTGGAGCTAGTATTTGGAGTGAAGGTGGTAATAACAGGTGATGGTTTCATTCCCGGAGAGCGGAGCGTGATCATCATGAACCACCGTACCCGCCTGGACTGGATGTTCCTTTGGTGTTGTCTGCTCAGGTACAGCTACCTTCGTCTGGAAAAGATCTGCCTCAAGGCTGCGCTTAAGGCTGTTCCTGGCTTTGGTGGGTATACAGTGGGTGCCTTGCCCTTTCCTACACACAAAGACACTCGTGTACACTTACACAAACTATAATGTAATATATGCTGAAAGAGGAGATAAAACCATTAAGACTGACTTGGCTGAATGTAAATATAAAAGAGGAACATTATGATGTAAAGTTAGAGCACTAATGTGTTATACAAGTTCAGCTCCTACTTTAAGATGTTAGCCAGTTTACCTTGATAAGCAGACATGTGACAACTTAATATTTGCTTTGCAGGTTGGGCAATGCAGGTTGCCTGCTTTGTCTTCATTCAGCGTCGTTGGGAGGAGGACAAGAAGCATTTGGAGAACATGCTGGACTACTTTTGTGACATCAGAGAGCCCTTACAGTTGCTGCTCTTCCCAGAAGGCACCGACCTTACCGGTGAAGTGTAAACCTTGCAGTGTTTAATTCATTCATGGGGCAGTCTGTCCATATTTCAGTTATTACTCTGAAAATGTGTTACCCACCAGTCGGCTTCCAGAGCTCAGCGTAGCGCTCCACCTGTTGCATGCCTTTGCGCTCGACACTGTTATGCAAACACAATTTCAGAGTGATAAGACATATCTAAATCTCTTGTCACTGCCATTTCTGCAAGAATGCTCTGATCTCTCGGTCTAAGCAAGAGTGACACTTGTGCCTAAAGGCCCTTCAGATCCCATTTGAGCCAGTCAAAGTCCTGAGTAGCATTACTGGGAGAAGCTTAACTCCCATTTACATATCATGATGTCATGTTGAGCTGAATGTAGTTACATCATAATTAGCCAGTAGGGTCTAAGTAATACTTTACAGTTGGTGTTATGTTTGCACCCTTGCGAGTGTGTTTGCAAGTAAGCCTCTTAGACTTCAAGGCTTGATTTGACGCAAGAAACAAGGGGATATATACACGGTATGTTGACTTCTTACGTGGAAGTTCATTAGTCCCACACTGCTTATCCTAGAGGCATACAGACTAAAGGATCAAGGTCAGAGCAAACTTTTTAATAAAGCTTTTAAAACTGAATTGAATAAGAGACTGTGTAGGAATGACAAACAGCTTTGTTTAAGAGAACAGGTGTGATCAACAGAGCTGTCTGTTGTCTGAGTACTCTGTCTGAATTTGCTTCTTGTTGCATAATATAACTTATGAGTCATGATATAGTTTACATGTTCCAGCAACAAGTTCCCGAGGAATGTTTGGCTAATAAATAGTCACCTTTCCTGTGTTTATGCCCCCCCATGGATTTTTATAAATGGATAAATGTTTATCTTTAGTGGGTGTATTAATGAATCTAATCATATCCCGTAACCCATGTTGTTATTGTTACTTCTATTTTTATAATAGTACACTGGAATTTTTTGATTATGTATCCCCATGAGTTCGGCTGATGTTATTATTAAGGCTATCTAATATGCAACAGTTAATCTTGTCCATGGTATTTTGGTTTGACAGTATAAATTTCATCGTAAAGGTACTCTAAGTTTAATAGTTTTAAAGTACAAAGTCAAAATGAATACAGACAGCTAATACTCCTAGCATCTTAAAACAATTCTTGGTTTATTTACCTTATTTTTTGTGCCTACATAAAGGTTTATGCACTCTTCTTAAAGCAGTCATATGATACAAACTTAGAGTCTTGATTGCATCCCAGTAAAAACATTTATCCTGGAGAGAATGAGTAACATGATATGTTTTTACAGAGTTTTTACTCAAGTTTTATGGTGTGTGTCTTCTGCAGAAAATACAAGGGCAAAGAGCGACGCGTTTGCTGCACAGAACAGCCTGCCGAAGTTTGAGTATGTTCTTCATCCCCGCACCACAGGATTCACCTTCATTGTGGACCGACTACGAAAAGGTCAGCTTTGAAGGACATTAACAGCTTCTGAAATCATCTACATGCAGCCAGACAGTGTAATGCGTTCACATGAAAATAACCAGGACACAAAGCCTGTCATGAGGACGGAAATATTTTATCTCTAAAACCAACTGAAAATGACACGCTGCTACGATGACTGTACTTATTCCACTGACGCTGTTCATACAAGGAGGGATTATACCTGTTATTCTTCAGAGTCTCAGACATATGCTTCATCCCAATGCCAGTCATTACAGCTACCCGATATTATCATATTTCTGTGTGAGCTCAACCTGGCAGTCTTCCAAAGGTCTTAAATAAATACCATCTCTGGTCCTGCTGTCTCACCCCCCCCCCACCAACCCTGCATGCTCAGCAGTGACACAGACTCTCCAAGCAGGTGTTGTGAAACACTGTGATATCGTCAGACTAAGCCAATTTTCATCTCCCTTTCTTTATGCCACTGACTGACATACTCATGCTGATCATGTTCTCCCTGTCCATATCCACTGTGCCCCTCTAAGCTCTATTTTTACTGTGAGAGCAGGCGCTTGCGGGTGTCATCCTGTGCTTTTGGTAATCTATTTTGTTCCCCCTGTGTATACAAGGGCACTGTAGATCAGTGATGACGGTAGTTTTAAAACGGCGAGTTACTGGATAATTGGAGGTGTCTGAGTAACGGGGCCAGTGAACTAGTGTGGTTTTGTAAGAGAGATAATAATTCTCCCTGCAGTGGCTTGTCTTCATGTCTAAAAGATTTACTGTTTGTGGTTCTGGATCGGAAGTAGAGTTTTTCACACTTCTAAATGAATTTGCTTTCATCTTTTTAAAATAGTAAGTCGTGTTATTCTCCCATTCATCATTTTAAATTGTACTTGTTTTTTACTTTTTTCCTAGGTGATAATTTGGATGCCGTCCATGACATTACAGTCGCCTACCCTAAGAACATCCCACAGACAGAACGCCACCTCATATCCGGCCATTTCCCACGTGAGATCCATTTCCATGTCCGGCGCTATCCAGTGTCTGCACTTCCCACCTCTTCCTCTGACTTAGAATCTTGGTGTCGGGAGCGCTGGGCTGAAAAGGAGGTCCGGTTACGGGACTTTTACTCAGGGCAGCCCCGCGCCTTTGACAGGGATGGCATTGCACGAGTACCACCCTGTAAGTCAGAGCTGCGAGTTACTCTGATCAAAGCGGCCTCGCTGCTGTATTGGAGCAGCTTCATTGCTCTGTGTTTCACTGGCCTGTGGCTCTGGGCTCCTTTCAGGCTTTACTTCCTGATCATGGTTGGAGTGTACATAGCTCAGCACAAGCGCTTTGGAGGGCTTGAGATGCTGGAGATGGCCTGCCATCGATACTGGAAGTCGATGTCTGCTGACGTCAGTGAGAACAATAAATTGCTAGATGGAAAAATGAAGTGAGGAAATACAGTTGCGAATGAACAATGACGTGTTACCACCTGTACTCAGCAAAGACTGAGGACTCATTTGTCTACACTTGTTCAGTCCAGTGAGCTAAAGGATCCCATGGTGGGACCTAGTGCTCCATGCCTTAGAAAGACAAAAATAAGTGCACCCACGATGGTATGCATGGCTTCAGTGGAAAGAGCTTTCTGGGGGGGGGGAAGGAATGTTAACCATATTAAACTGTGTTGGGTTTAGGGAATTCATCGTAAATGATGTATCACTTGCCCTTTCTGTGACTTTTCTTGTGTAATCACTGTTATTTAGCTTGCCGTCTGTCCATTTTTATCCGTTTCATGTAGTAGGTGTTTATCATGGTTTGTTGTTTGGGACCTCGGTATGGACCTGTGTCAGAAAATACTGCTGTTGGTATTTGTCATACTTGTTAGATATTCATATTTTTGAAATGTATTTTATTGTATGCTGTAATAATTTTTTTAAATCATGAATGGAGCAGAGCCATAGTACAGAACGTATATGTATGATGATTTGACTTCTGCTAATATTCACATTAGCAGTATAAGCTGGATTGTTTAAATCAATCAGCTTCTGTTAGAAGTGTTCAGCAAGGGGAAAAAAAGGACAGATGTAATTCCCAGAGAGTTATTAAGGCACATTATGAGTAAAACTGTTTACGTTTAGTGGGTATAATTACCCTTTTAGCCTATATGGTGGTTTCACTGTATATGTCTCAATTGCTCAAGTCAATATGACAATGCAGCTTTTCCATGTAAACCCAGCAGTGAGAAAAGCAAATGTCAACTTTAAAAACAAAAAGCAATCAAAAGCAAGTAGTCTGTCATGTGAGGAAGCGGTAGATCTACATGTCAGTGGCAGGGTTGCCTGTAGCTATATTGAGGCAGCACTTGTATTATTATCAAAATTAAAGATCTGACTGATAAGTCTGGCTTACTGTAGAAGCAGATGGGCTTTGTGCCCTTTCTGGGGATGAAGAGACACCTTGTAGAGACGGGATGTGTGTGGTGCTGGGGTGGAAGAATGTCCTGTTGGGACAACGTTACCCCTCAATGTGCAGGGTGGCACAGAGAACCAGACTTGGAGTGGAAAACTGGCCCTGAACTCAACCTAATCCAAAAAAGCCCTGTAATGCCCACCACTGCTGGTATCCCTCTCCAGAGGACTGGCATTGATGCGCCGGCTAAACTCAATTAGCAAATGACAGCTGAGAAAGCGACTCCAGTTGTGCCAAAAAAGGAGTGAAATTGAAAGAAGATTGAAGCAGTTCTTCAGCTGCATGTTTCACCTCTTGTTCTCTTTGCCTTTGCTCTCTGTTCAAACTCAATTACATTTTTACTTGAGTGAGTAAAGAAGCTTTTTGTGTTTGGAGGTCTACAGCAGTTTCTGTAACACTGTGAAATGTGTGATCTAGCTGACGACTTCAATCCACTTTTGAAGTACTAATTGTCTGGCACACAACAGAGTCGACAATGGGGTCTTTTTTTGTTTTGTTTGGTTTATGCAAATCCGAAGCTCCTCGAGTTTATGTCAAAAGGGGCTGTTTCTAGTCACTGTGATATAGTTTTGTTAACAACTCGATCATCAGCATGTTTGTTTACCAAATATGGTACTATATAAATGTTTTGTTTTTTCAAACCACTTAAAACTCCCAAACCAGCTGGAAATCTGTCTCTTTCACCTGTGCCGTTTTGTGTTGCTCATTTTTACATTTACTTGTCGATGCTGGACCTCTTTAAAAATCACTGTCCTCAGGTAAACGCAGTGGACACTGTTATGAGTCAGTCTTTTAAATGAAGAGATATATATCTAAATAAATATGCTGTATCGACTCACTGATGTCTCCCGTCATCTTTTGTTTTTTTAAGTTTAGGAAATGTTGACTCCCAACTTAAGTAGTAACGGCGCTTTTGGTGCCCCAGTGTCATGTGATCAGCAGTTTCATTCATTGCATTTTTTTTTCCACTGCAGTCCTTTAATCTTGCATGTCCTGTAACAACTACTGTATTGCAGTGGATGACTCAACAAGACCTTGAATGCTCATGTTGCACAACACTAAGGATGGAAGACCGTCCTGCCTTGTGTGTTTTGTGCGCATACACAAACACTCATATACATGTCACAAATATACATGTCACACACATTCTAGTCTACCATAGACAACCAAAAAGGTCAGGAGCTTTGAAGGTGAAGTGCAGTCGCCATAGTAACTAATGTTGACTCCCTTGTCTCCTGGCAACAGTATGTGGAGTGATGTCAGTGGAAAGCATGCCATTTTCTCCCAGTGACAGAATGATGTCACTCCTTTTGTGTGTGTGAAGAGAGAGCTGGAAAGAAAAGTTTATTTCTATATTATACATATCTGCTCTCCTGTGGGCACGGGAGAGCGGGCAGACACATCCAGTCGACAAAAAGTGAGGACATACTAAATTAGCTGTCCGCAGATGATGAATCATTGGACAATTACAGATGCATTTATCCACCCACTTTTTCTCTTGCCCCACCCCCTCACCCCTCGCTTTTCCACCTCTTCATCTGAATGTATCTTCGTCTGTATCTGAATATAACTTCAAAATTGCCCTGATGGGTTTGACAGTGGGTGGAAGGAAGATGGATGATTCGCATAGGCTATCATCTACCTTTTTTCTCTCAATTAGATTAGCTTCCAAAAGTCGGACTCTTTTATTAGAACAGTACTTTGATGGATATGTAGGAGGCATCTGGGGTCAAAGTTTTCAGGAAACTCAGTATCCCAAATTTCTCCCCTAGAGCACTTGTACAAATAGAAATACAGCCATCTTACATAAAGATTGTCACATCTAGACTATCTAGTTGCATGCAGGCTAATAGGATCAAGACAGTGTAATTATCCTTATCTAGCCGGATAGCTTTTTCAATAACGACTGCAGCAGACAATCCAGAGGTTAGGCACAGCCGAAGTCACTGAATTATAAAGTAGCACTGTGACTTCTCTGGAGCTAGGAGTCTCACTTTTGCCTCTGGTTCTATCCAGCTTTTAAATGGGTGTAAATAGCTGTGGAAACCATAAAGCCTCGCACATCCATCAAAAAATGGAGAACAAGCAACTACGATGGGTACGAAAATAGCCGTGATCAGAAAAGTATATTGTGTTCAGCTAACTTAATATTTGTTTGAGCTGGGTTTAGTGCATTGTGCCTGCAGGAGTGACTGCAGAAAAGCAGACCTGTTGTTGATTCCACCACAGTGACACAGACCATTACAGACACACCAACAAAGAAGCCCTCCTACAGGAGCTGAGCTATAAATAACTCTACAGCGGAGATGCAATATTAGTGGGTGGATCAGAAGTTAGTCGTCACTTCCTATTTATAAAGCAAATGCAGTCAAATTTTACATCGTGGGTGATTCATACTGAGTGGTGAATAGCTGGGATTAAAATGGGACTTGTTTTGATGTGGTCCATTCTTGATTTCCTTTTTAAATGACATTTTCTCTAACGGTTAAGTAAATATTTTCAAGTGTCAGACATCTAATCAAATATATCATTTTTGAGTTCTCTTATTTGTTTTTATCTGCTTCAGGGAATAACATCTCTAATATGTCTTGCCAGACTGCAGTGAAGCTCTACAGATCTTGCCAAGCAGGTTTACGTCAGAGGCAGGCAAGGGATTCAGCATCACCCTACCAAGGAAAACATCTTTAACCTGGTTCTCTGTATTCTGCTGCCACCTAGCGAAGAAATGCTTAGGTTTTGATCATGATGGCACCTACCAAATCCTGGTATTTTCATGTCCCAATGTGTCTTTCATTTTCAGAAATGTTAACGTAAGAAGGTTTTGCCAATTGATAGCAACTACAACCACACCTGCCTTCTATTAAGAGCATTAATACATTAAAATATTCAGTGAATACTGTCATAAGGTTTAAACCCAGGTACTACATCTTTATTTAGAAATCACATCAGAGAAAATCTAGCCATAGCCATAGAGGAAAACAAGTATCATATTAATCCCCCAAACAAGAAAATATGTCATAACATAAACATAATCGATCAATAAAACAATAATCAGATAATATAAAGTAAAAACAATTGCTATCAATAAAATGCTAAACGTGAACAACAAAATGATGATATTCAATTGTGGCCACTAGCTGTACACTGCACTGACTTTGGAACATGAGTGGTTTCAGTGTCCTGGATATTTTTTTTTGTCTTCTGGAAATTAAAACTTGCACCGTCAAGCATGACCTTGCAAAAAACAAGCAAAACATTAAGTGTCATTAGTGAAGGCTGGACCATTCTGGTAACGCCCAAAGCATAAACAAGGTAACATCAGGGCTGGGTGGCTGTGCTCCAACCCAGTCCCAAATTAACCTCAAATGTCAAGTAAATTATTTTATTTTACAGTTTGACAATATAAAATGCAGGCTCTGGCCTACTCCAACAGCAAGGGCTTGACTTTGAAGATAAATACTCAAAGCTTGCCTGGCTTTGTGTTCTAAGAAGCGATTCATCTTATGACCAAACATGCCCCAAGCCTAGGATTATAAAGAGGATGTGTCACAAACCTGAAAGTAGCTCAGCAGCATTTGCATTGATATGTTTAACGGTTTAAATACATGTACGATGGTCAAATACAGTACTGAACATATTTTTAGATTCAAGAAAATGCTGTTTGATGAATGCCCACTGCATTGTGTTTTTAGTTATTCCTTCAAAACCTGTACACTTGTCCCACACAATCACTGAGCGACTTTCAAATTTGACCTATTCTCTAAAAATCCTTTCCTTTAAGCTGCCACGCAGTCAGAGAATGTCTCCATCATTTTTCAGACGCACTGTGTCACACTGAAGGCGAACGGCTGAAAGGAACATGCTCCTGACAAGTCACTAAAGTGGCATGCTGCTCTTCACACGCAGAGGCACAGAATCCATGGTAAGCTAAACACAGGTGGAACTGAAGTAAACAGGTTGTCTACTCTCTTCATTTGAAATACGTCATGTGTTTAAAATAATGAGCCTAATCTAAAGAAAACTACTGTTCAGGCACAACAATGAATACTTAAATATGACATCAATCTGTGCAGTCCTCACTGTATCAGTGGGATGAGAACACAATTACATCCACTACACTGCAAGCGAAGAAAAGGTAACTGACACATAATCAACTATCATGATATTGAATGCATTCAGTGCAACCAGTAACAGATACATTGGGTCAACATTCACAATACGGAAACACAAATACCACTAAACCAGTATGTTCGGCTCATTTAACAGCGGTATGGAGCACTGGCTGGTCGCTTTGCCCATGCCTGGATAATGATCATACTAAGCTCCACTAGCTCCTGTTACACAAACAAATAAAACAGCTAGCAAATATTCTTTAAAATGTGACTGATCTGCGTATTATCATGAATGTATTTTAATTACCATGAAAGTGTGGCACATGCCTTGTGGATCAGTGATGACAACTGTGTATGAGACAGTGCTTAAATGCTTTAGCGAACTCTCTAAGAGCATTTCCAGTTGTTTCAATTGACTGCCCTGTGATACATCAATCAAAAGGTATTTTGGGGAAGTCTATTCAGCAAGAATAGATCAAGCACACCAATCTTTTAGTCAGCAAAGATCTAAGATCATTGGCCAGAGAGAGAAGGGGAGTGGGAGGGTGAAGCCAGAACTTCACTGACCACTAAGTCTGCAGGTGGTGGTGTGCAGCACAGAGGCAAAGGGGGCAAAGGAGAAGGAAAGGAGGGCACAGGACTGAGCCTTCCCACTCAACCTAATACCACTTCAAGGACTCAGGAGTTATCTGAGGGGACATGCTCTTCAAAGCCCTCACTCTCCCTAACCAATGCCCTCTCCAGGATGACCCGGCCCTCCTTGTACCGCTGACTGTCCTCAGTAGCAAACTCATAGATCCAACCCAGCTTGCTGTTGCAATTCTTGCAGCTGACGTCCCTCACCATGTGTCTGCCGGTGAGCATCACTCTGTCCTGCACCTCACTGTACTGGAGGTTCACCACCTATAGGGAGGAGTTTAAGTTAAAGTATAACTAATGAATGCCTGTATTTCATTTGGTTTAGAGAAACATGTCACAGATGGTGTGTTCATGGCTAATTTCACTGTACCTTATTGAAGAGGAAAGCTCTGCCTGTGGCTCCTGTGAATCGTGTGGAGATTAGCTCAGACCTATTAGTCAGGATTGTGTCACAGTTGGCACAAGAGAAGAGACGTGTTCCGCCGATGTGGTCCAAGAAGATGCGCCCCATTGTCTGTTTACCGGGATTGACTAAATTAAGGCTAAAACATGAGAAAATTAAATAGTACGCTATGTATTCTAAGACTGTATTCTGGACTGATTGTAAACAGTATGAAGAAAGTGACCCCTTATAAAATAATACCCTTTAGCTGGCCAAAGTAATAATGCATATCAGTCTCTAACTTTTTTCTGGCATGTTCCACAACACAGAATTGTTTTTTAATCAATCATTAACAATACAAGTTGAATACACATATATAAAGGAGTCATTCAATCTCTGTTCATCAAATAAAAATAAATACATTAAAACTTGGGTTTTTTAAAGATTTGTTTGTTTAGGAATATGTGGAAAACTATCTGAGCTCAGTCACTCACTTATCATAGCTGTTTTACAAGTTAAGAAAGAAAGAAACTTGAAATATCCAAAATAATTGTACCAAATAAAAAAGAGGGTTGTTCTCAGAGATATTAAGGCATAAGCATAATTTAAGCATGATTATGGAAAAACAAACAAACAAACAAACAAAAAAACAGTTTCTGTTATTATCACAAAAATCTATTATGCGTTCTCTCTATATGGACTGGGGAAGATGAATGCACTAGCTTACGATTCTTAACTATGTTTTGAATTGTACACATAATACAATACTTTGGTAAAATTGATAGCACAGCCACTGAAAGAGTATCAGTAAAAACATGAATGTTTCTACTGATACTGAGAAAAAGTACTGTTTTCTCAGTTCCCTTAAAACACAAATATAATCCTTAATAATAATAATAATCGAGATAAACAAAAAGAAGGAGCAAAGAGACAAAAAGCCACAAAAAATAGAATCAAATGGCTTTTTCAACTTGCTTATTGTTACTTTGATTACAAACAGCTGCCTTTGCCCATTTGTCTAATTTATTATCAAAAATACTGTCCTTTATATAACTGCTTACAGAAGCTTAATACATCCGTCTATGTTTTAAAAAATTCCTATAAATAGGATAAAAACATTTTCATTTCATTAATTTTTCATTCGTCTTTTCTATTCTCATCTCAGGTCAGGCTTTGTAAGAACCGGGATCAGTGGCACATCATCCCAGCCCTCTGAAAAATGCTCATCAATTCCCATTATTTTGTATAAAATTTGGTTTCTTTTGTTTGTTTGTCAGTGGAACATGTGGAAACTAAGGTGTAAATAATCTTAACAAAGAGCACTCCAGTCGCCTTGGCACAGTTTCTCCCTGTTTCAACACTTTAGTCGTTACAACCACAGAAGTACTTCTTGTTCCTGGATGCCTTGTTATGAGTAATACTGGCTGTAGATGGCAGCTGGGCTTTGCATGGTGTCGATGCAATTATGAATAATGGAAAACAAACGAAGCAGAGATTTTCCCAGCTACCTAAAGAGAATACTTCAGAGGATTTTCATTGGGATTTTAGATAACCTAACCGACTGGTTTCGTAAAAATGCACCGAGCCAGCGTGTGAATGGAAGCTAACGCCAGGTTAGCCATTCAGCTAACAGAGTCAACAAGCGACCACAAAACAGATAATTCTACTAAACTCCAAATGACGGCTGCCTACCTTTTCAAATTCGGTCTGGTGACACAAAATGTCGTGCCCAGCGATGGTGTCACCGACTTTTTAAAGTAAATTTCAGTCGCACATCTGCTGTTTATACCGTTGTCGTCGTCGTGGCTTTGTTTTTCTTTTTCAGCTGTTCCTGTCCTCTGAGCTGAGCTCCAAACTAGTATCAACATCCGGTTTGTGACGTAGCTCCCTCTGCAGCAGCGACATACGGGTTTTCCGCCAGGTGTCAGCATATAACATCTATTCTCAACTTCTGAAAAATATGCTCCGTTCTCATTAAAATCGTTAAAAAATAATACTGAAGCTTATTTTTTTTTTTAAAAAAACATAATATCTGGATATAACAAAAATTTTAATATACCAAATAAATAAAGAAAAGCTAAACTACAGTAACTCTGATCTGCGGGCAGTAATAATATAATAATAATGGATTGGATTTATATAGTGCTTTTCAAGGCACCCAAAGCGCTTTACAATGCCACTATTCATTCACTCTCACATTCACACACTGGTGGAGAGGCAAGCTACGGTTGTAGCCACAGCTGCCCTGGGGCAGACTGACAGAAGCGAGGCTGCCATATCGCGCCATCGGCCCCTCTGGCCACCACCAGTAGGCGGTAGGTGAAGTGTCTTGCCCAAGGACACAACGACCAGGACAGAGAGCCCAGGGATCGAACCGGCGACCTTCCGGTTACAGATACGCTTCCCAACCCCCTGAGCCACGGTCGCCCCAGCCCCCCAGCAGTCTATCCTTCAAGCTCGGTTCCTCTACCAGAGGCCTGGAAGGTTGAGGGTCATGCACTGTATCTTAGCTGTACCTAGGACTGCGCTCGCCTAGCTTGGGAGTCGCCGCACCTAGTGCTCCTATTACCATGGGGACCACTGTTACCTTCACCCTCCACATCTTCTTGAGCTCTTCTCTGAGCACTTGGTACTTCTCAGGCTTCTTGTGCTCCTTCTTCCTGATGTCTCTATCACTCAGAATCGCTACATCTATCAATATGGCTGTCTTCTTCTATTTGTCTACCACCACTATGTCACGGTGAGTGGGATGAGCCATGTGGAGGAAATGAAGGAGGATCCAAACGCAGGCAGTAGTGGAGAAGTGAGGGTGGTTTATTGAGCACAAAATAAGGACAAACAGCAAATGGAGCTCGAACTAAACTATACTGGGAAACAACTAAACTATAGCGCAGAAACCAGAACATGAACATGAAGCAGGGCGAGCAGAGGCAGACGATGGTAGACAGCAGGGTGAACACACGAGTGAGACACGGTGGTTACACAGACGGACCAGCAACTACAATGACGGAGGACACGACTTAAATACACACAGAGAAACACGGGAATTACACACAGGTGGTGGACACAGCTGGGAACAATCAGTAAGATGAGACAGAGGTAAAACTGAACACACTCACATGAGACGCAGACCTTCACAATAAAACATCACACGCAGGCTCGACATCGAGAGACAGACAGGAAATGACATATGAAACTAAACCCACATCTTAAACCCAGATAAACAGAAACATGGAACTCTAATAATAGACATCATAATCATCACCATAACACGACAAGAGAACAAGAACACAATCCCTGATGCAAACTTAAATCAAAACACAATAAACTCAAAATACTGGGTCCAACGGACCCAGAACCGTGACACACTATGTCCGGTTGGTTAGCCACCACCATTTTGTCCGTCTGTATCTGGAAGTCCCACAGGATCTTAGCTCGGCCATTCTCCACCACCCTTGGGGGCGTCTCCCATTTTGACCTCGGGACTTCCAAGCTATATTCGGCACAGATGTTTCTGTACACTATGCCGGCCACTTGGTAATGGCGTTCAATGTATGCCCTGCCTGCTTGCATCTTGCACCCTGCTGTTATGTGCTGGATTGTGCATCAGTTCCTGATGAAGCCTCTTAGGGTCCTGTTGATCTTGTATAGGTGTAGGCATTCCAGGATCCAGGTGTGGGGCATTGAGTCATAGGCCTTCTTGTAATCAATCCAGGCAGTGCACAGGTTGGTCAGCCTAGTCTTGCAGTCTTGGCTGACTGCTAGGTTTCGCGCCTCTGGTTTTCTTGACAATTCCTTTCTGTGCCCCGCTTACGTATTGACCCATGTGCCTGTTCATTTTAGCCAACAGGAGCTTCCATGTAGTACTGAGGCAGGTTATTGGCCGGTATTTGGATGGGACCGGACCGTACTGGGGGTCCTTGAGCATCAGGACTGTCCCGCCTTCAGTTAGCCATTCCGGGGGTCCATCCATCCATCCATTCGCTTCCGCTTATCCTTTTCAGGGTCATGGGGGGCGCTGGAGCCTATCCCAGCTGTCATAGGGCGTCAATTAGCAGCTGGTTCATTTGTGCTCCCATACGCTCATGGAGTGCAGTCAGCTTCTTCAGCCAGTAGGCGTGAACCACGTCGGCGCCTGGTGCTGTCCAACTCTTCATACTGGAGACCCTTTCTTGGATGTCTGCCACTGTGATGGCTACTGGACCCTGTTCAGGGTGGTTGCTGTGGTCTGCTCTCAGATCCACCATCCACTGAGTATTGGGTTGTGTCCTTCTCCCATATGCTCTTTTAGTATTCTGTGGAGAACAGCTGGTTTATTCTCATGCCTTTGTTACGTAAGGCCCAAAATGGCCTCCGTACAAGAAAGTAGTAGCTCTAATATTGACCAGTAACGAACCACCACACGCACACTGTAATGGGTTACACAAGATTTATTTGTTCTTTCTCCGGGTAAAACTACTGGCTGAAGACACAACTCTGGCCAGGAATCCAAGGCCCAAAGCCACCACGGTCAGGGTTGTTAGCCTTTTCAGGCCTGACTTCGTTCGAGGCTGGGTCTCCACATCACATCCTGGGAGCTGGAACTTCCCCAAAACTGGTCCAGTTTCCTTGTCAGGGGCACAGAGAGTCTCCAGTCCAGTGTTTGTTTTCCTGCCTTCCAGCACATCCACTCACATCCCAATAAGAATGAGTCCTCCCTCCAACATCCTCAGTTTATTTTAAAAGCAAAACCAGGCCAGGTTAAAAATCTTTTCCATTAAAATGTGCACACTTCATCCTGGATCTTCGAGGCTTCCCTGCTACACTAATGTCCTACTAAAAAAAACAACGACAACCCCTACTTCCTGTTTCCTCTCCCCTTTATAGAGAAGGGCTCCAATCCTCCCCAATCAGCTGCTCCCTGTATTCAACTCCAAATAGCTGGCAGCTGGACTAGAGTAGAATCTCCACTCCCACATGGGTGTGGCCCACACCTCACATCAAACACAAACAAACACCAAAGCATGCAATTAATACAAAACAAAATCTAAAGAAATGCCAACCCAAAAGCTTAGTGGGGGATTCTCTCCATCCTTTTCCACCATGCTATACTCTGTAACACCTTCAATCTCTCTGGTGTATCTCTTCAAGCGGCTGGCCAAAGCTGTGAGTCTTTCCAAGGCTGTACTTCTTAAGCACCTTCTTTGTCACACTTTTCTGCAGATCCAATAGCTACCATATTCCACTGATATGGAATATGAGAAGCTGCAGCAGCGAGAGAACTGGGTGAACATGAAAAAAGAAGGCAGTTGTGTTGAAGTTGTAGACCTTAGCTCTTTCAGCTCCTTCCCAATACACCTTCAGGCTCTCCAAAATGCAACATCCTTAAATCAGCAGTTGTAACACATATGTAGTGTGTGTAAGTAAGATATCAGTCAACTGGACTAGCTCCATTTTTCATAGATCAAAAAAGTCCCGATCTCTAGTGAAGCTGTTTCTTATCTTTTTCTGCTTAGTTATTCAGTTTGTCCTTATTTATAACCTGGCTGTTTATGCCTGTTTTGATACAACATGTCATAACATTATAAACCTAAAATGTTTTGCTTGATGATTATCCTGCACTGATTCCAAGGGTCGGGTCTATCTGCACAGCCATCTCAAAGGACACAACTCATAAAGTATTTAGCAATCTAATCATATCTCAAAACATCTCCAAAAGCGAACTTGCTGGTTGTTAGCATAAAATTATATAACCTGGGTGAAACACATACAACACCAGGAACTCCCATTCATCATTATTGGTTAAGAACCGTCTTCCGACAAAGTGAAGCATTAGTCCAACTATAAATTGTGGGGCAGCATATTTAAAATACACAGAAATCATCCCTGAAAGCTAGAAAACTATAAACCTGCAAATAATTTTCTTAGTTGTGTCTTTACACCCACGTGAGTTTTACTGTGAATCACTAATGTGATCCTCACGATGTGTCATTGTGTCCACAAACCCCTTCCATGACATAATGGAACAGAAACTGGTAAAATTTTAACTTCAGAATAGTTATTTGGTTTAAAATAAGCAAATTACACACAAAAAATTACCTAAAATCACGACATATGGATTTTATTCATTCAGTTGATTCACTAATATGCCAGTCATTGTTATATAAAGGTATTTAATCTCTGACTTAGAAGTCCAAAAACTGATACTCATTTCATGGTCCTTTGATTTATGTGTCCCAATAGGTGACACAGCACAATTATAGCTGTAGAGATAGAGAAAGAGATGTGATCGATTGTCATTTGGATAAACTGATAAGAAGGGGTTATAAAAGAGAATAAGAGCAGATGTGTAAAGGACAAACATAGCAGGGAGGACTCTTTTCTTTTCTGTTTGACAGGGTTTCCTCTCTGGCTCCCTTCTTTGCCTTTTAAAACTTTGCTCTCTCTGGAATCCCGGTCTTTTCCACACTCTTTATTGATATGCTGCACTTTTACAGTGAGTGAGAGTTTCGTTCTCTGAGTCTCAAAGGTAAATAAGGAAGAACTGCACAAATTCCCCAGCGTGGAAAACACTCTGACCACATCATGGCTCGAGCTGCGCTCCTGATTGTGGCTATCCTTGTTGGATTATGCATGACATATTCAGGTAAGTACTGAACAGGTTGGACTACTTTAATGTGCTCACTTATGTAGCGAATTTTAAGGGCAAGAAGGCACAGCATGAGCTGAAATCAGAATGATCTTTTGACTGAGCGGTCACTGCTGGCTCATGCATGATTTACCTAATTTGACCAGTTTGACAGCATTGTTTCCTTTACAGAGTGCCTTGTGTTTAAGCTGTGTTTTATACTAGAATTATCTCGTGTTTGCTGATGTACACTTTATACACTGAGTATAAAATGTTTGGGTTGAAAATGCAAATGTAGTAAATTACACAGAAGTCTTGTTAAGTTGTAATTTTAAAATCTGAGAAGCATCTATGAGGGCACTCAGAGAGAGTGTATTAGCTATCCCAGCAAAGCTAATACTTTATCTTTCTGTTTTAAATAAAGTAGAACTCAAATAAATATAATGAGTTTTTTTGCCAATCAGTCATCTCTCCACCTGGCTTAGATTTGGAGTGCGCAAACATTAATTTAGTTGATTATTCACTAAAAATCTCAAAGAGTTTTACAAAATTAAAATAAGAAAAATGCAACTTTTTTATTGTTACCTGCTAATATTTTTTAACCTAATTAACTCTTTTTAATTTAAGATTTTCAACTTTTATAAACCGCCTAACTTCTACTGATTAATTTCATGGGTTTGGTTTCATTTCAGTATTTTAGAAATTTAAACGTGTTAATTTTGACTTACGTCCCATCTAGATGGTGTTGAAGGTGGCGACCAGACAAAAGTAAAAACAGAAGAGGTACTTTTTGCCAGTTATCACACCTTTTTGTCTGCACATTCATATTTTATACTATCATCTGTATATTGCTCTTGTAATGTACTAATGTACAGACTTTTTTATGTGATTCAGACGGAAATGTACATGTCCATACTTTGCTCACCATTACCACCGCACTTGTCTCCATCTTCTTCAGGTAATGCTCCCTGCAGACATAATCAGTGACGGCACTGAGTTAAAATTCAATTTTATTTCTATAGCATCAAATCACAACAACAGTTGCCTGAAGGCGCTTAGTCACTACTTTCATCCTTCTATAATAGGTCTGCTTTTAAATATATTTTCTAGTGTTGCATTATGAGATTGCTGACATTTCATTTCCTTGCTTTTCCAACACCAGTTCATGCTCTGACACCTACTGATATCACCACTGTTTATACCTTGGGAATACCAGATTCAAACAGGTATATTGCAAAACAAAAAAAGCACAAATCTATGTAAGTAATACTGAAGAATGAACACTGAATGGGTCAGCACGTACTGTGGCTTTAAAAGTAAACCTAACTGAACACAACCACCGTCTTATACAATGTGTATGTCTTCATTTTTAGGGATGAAGCCTCCAGAATTATCAGTAGACTAGCTGGTAAGTCTCATTTACAGCCAGTTGTACTATTTTCAAATATCAAGAGATGAATGTATAAAATGAAAAATGTACAATGCAATCTAATATAAATAATCACATTGGTTATCAACTGTTAACCTTTGAAATTACTTTTACATGTAGTACTTGTAATCACAAAACTGTTTTCCCAAAATACTTTGTTACTTTATGACTGAACTTCGGTTTCATGGTTTCAAAGTTAATAATTTCCCAACTAATTATTATTATATCATTTAAATCTCCTATTATGTTATCAGGCCTAGAACTTGACCATTAATCTTGTTTTAGTTAACCACTATAAACCTGCTTTATCATTTCACCTTTCACTGCCAACTTCAAGTGGATTAAAGCTTTTTTAAAAATGCTTATCAAATCATTAAGGCCTTTGTGATTATGTTTTATGTACTTTTACAGTTAATAGTTCAGTTCAAGGTCAGGGTTAATAAACATATAGTTTCCTTTATCTGTAAGGTGCCGACGTAGGACAGTTTTTCCAATTTCATTGTACTACTGTACTATGTATGACTGTGCAATGACAATAAAGAGTTATCTTATCTTATCTTATCTTATAAGATAGGGGCCATAAACATTGGTTAGTGACCCTGATTTCACATGAACATAAAAGAAAGCAAGCTTTCTTTTTATCGTCAGTTATCATCTATGTCATAATGTACATTGTCTGTACATTATTATTGTGTGTTAACGCCTACCACAGTCTTCACTGTAATGTCTTTGTGGTTTGAATAGAGTTGCTGTCCATGTTTAACCCCACGGTGATTGCTCAACAATCAGCTCAGAGCTCATCACAGTCCAGGTAAAACACATTATGCCCATTTTACAGATAAATACTGTTTAAGAAGACAGATGCAGGGTTCTTTACATGAGAGTTTCTGTGTTTGCAGGAGTTTACTGGAAGAAGCCGAGGATCTTTCACTCTCCCTTTCACATCAGGTAGAATTAACCCCTGTCATATTAATTTATGCATTTTAAACATCTGAATGTTTCTGTGACCTTTACAGTGAATGAGCTTATCCACTATTAAAACAATGGCATATACATAAATACAAATGAAACAGATGACAGGATACTTTCACTAAAACCTCAATCTCAGCTTGATATCTCAACAAGGAGACATGGTGTGCTTGGGTACTCCCATAATCACTAACTAATTTAAATCCCCCAGTCATGGTTATTCAGGAATGTCTCTGGTGGTGAAATGCCACAGTTATTAATTAATTTTAAGTTTCATTTTTATAACCAATATCACATACAGAGGTTCAAAGAGCTTCACAGGCATAAAAACGTATTGATAAATGAGGCCACTTTAATTTAAGACATTTTAACGCATGAGTGAAAATCAGTCCTATGAAGCACAACGAGAGGAATGAACAAAAGCATCAAACAGAAACAGAAAGTCAACGTGAGATTGATGGAAACTGTTACGTTTTCTCTGGGTAGATGTGAACAATGACAGGTTAAGTTCATAAACTGCAAGCATTCGCCCAACTGAGGCGCACTGTGTTATCCAAGAAAATCAAATCTAACAAAGTGTGCATGAAAAAGAAATAACTTAGACACTCATACATTATACTGCATGTCCTTTCAGGTGGAAGACTGGAAGCTTGTGCTGCTGTTTGTGCCCGCAGATTTCATATGTGCCTGTTCGTCACATGTAAGATCTCGTGTTTAATTTCTGCTGAGGCTCTATTTTTGGTGCCGCATGTGACGAAAAGGAAAAAATACAAAATGTTGCCATTTCTTTGTTCTTCAGGTTGAAGAAGATATTGAGGCTGCAGTGCAAGAAGTGGAAGCAGCTCTGCAGATACTGCAGAAACGGGTATGGTCCTTTTTTTGGATTCAGTTTTTCCATGAACATATGGATTGGCAATCAAAAATAACACTCTGGGTGTATGCTTACAGCTGCATCGTACTTTAGTTCATGTGGTCACCTGGAGTGGATATCATCAGCAAGATAAGTGAGTGTTTCCCATAAAAATCTACCAAAAGCAACGTGTTAAAAACTCATGTAAAACATGTTTCAAGTCTGTTCTGTGTTATGCATGTACAGTTATAGGATTGTTTTTAATTTTGTAGCACGTGTGAGTGTAATGCCAAACGCCTATATAAAGCAACTCTCCTGAAAGCACTGCAGGTAAACTACTTGTAAATAAATGCATTTTCTGTGCATCCTTTTTTTTTTCTCTCTGACATATTTTCCTGCCTAACTGACTATTTTATTTGGGATTTGTTTTCAGGATACTCTGAGCCATGTCTTCAAAAATCCAAAGTGGAATAACAACGGTGCAGACTTCACTGTTATGTTGCATTCAGCCCCCACTATCCTTGAGCCCCAATCAGACTCTGTAAGTAACATTGTTCCTATCAGCTACGTTGCATAATCTTTCCTTTATTAACAACTCATCAAATATTGCTGACTAATGTGTACCTTGCATATGTAATGTGCTTCCACACAGTCTAGCCTTGACCAGTTGACTATTCAACTCTGGACAAACCTGGTAAGTTCTTAAACCACACTTAGATGCAAAAAGGAAAATGTATAAAATGAAAATAGGCAGTGTGAAAGAGCAGCAGACTTCTAGAAATTCATTTTATTCTGACATTAAAACCATCCCTTCAATTTAAAGGCCAGAAATAACAAGTGTCAGATTAAACACAGATTAAAGTGTTAATATGCCTGACAAAAGATTTAATGATTTACTTCACGGGATTATCTACACGATGATTCCTCTCAATGTTGTTCACTCTGAATGCACAGATGAGTGGATTGTACTTTGTAGGCTGCTGGATGCAAAATAGCTGCACATATAACCCCAAATCTTAACCACTCATTGACCTTTTCTTCTCCAGCTTCAGCCACTGACAAGTGAGCCCAAGGTTACAGACAGAAATGCCATAACTTTTCCTTGCCCTAACCAGGTGAGTCACTGCAGTCTATTGAAAAATGCCTTTGAAGTGTTAATGTGTTATGCTTTCATCTCATAGAGTAGACTTTTTAAGTTATAAAATTCAATGTTAAACTGTTAAAACTGTGAATTTTCTGTTCTCATCCCAGGAGCGTCCTTTCCTGCGTACACAGATTAATTCCCCTCCTGAAACAGTGGGGGAATTTTACAACAAAGCAGCAGTTCAAGTAAGAGTCAGATATGTAAAAAAAAAAAAGAAGAAGAAGAAAGAAAAGAAAGAAAGAAATAAAGTAAAGAAGATAATTTCAATCTGTAGATAAACTGACCTGAGTATATTTTTTTAGGAGATGGGTACCGAGATACCTTGCACAGACCGTAACCAGTCTAACACCGTACCCACATCGGGTGAGAAATGATTTTTAAATTCCACTACTACACTGAGGGATATGTTTCTCAGTCCAGTCATGCTCAGTCACATTGTTCTTTCCACTGTACAGTTAATGAGCTCAAACCTGGAGACATCAAGGTGGTGGCAGCGCTTGGTGACTCTCTAACAGTGAGTGTTTCCCTTCTCCTACAGCCCAATTTCATCTAATGGGAGTCCAAACAGTAAAATCAATAATACTACTGCTACTACTACTGGTAATGATAATAATGATAATACTAATAATTTTCAAAAACATTAAAATTTAATAAACAAATAATTTCAAAGGTAGGAAAGGGTGAGCAGTCTGATTCTTAAGAAAAATAATTAACTCTATCTCTCATTTGCACTTAATTTACAGACCCACTAGATCTAAAAAGGCATAAAACCTTCATTAAAAAATATTTTAGAAGTAAACAATCATAAAAGTATTTTATGATTTTATGTTTTTAACTTTTTTACTGTCATACTTTTACAATTTTTTGTAATCACGTTGGATTTTCTTGAAAAATTGCAGTTATTAATGACTTCTCTGCAATCTTTATACATTTGGGGTAGAATAGGATGCAAGGCAGGCTAGTTGTGGCCCAGGAGCCATATGTTTAACACCTATGGTATAGTACCTTGCAGGACCAACCAATTCATTCCTTTGGGTTTTATTAGCCCGGCTTTTTATTGTCTTGCATCTGATGTTTCCTGCAGGCGGCCAATGGCGTAGGTGCAAAATCAGATAACTTGTTGTTACTGCTTAATCAGTACAGAGGATTGTCATGGAGGTAAGACAAGTTAAAATACAAATTTGTTTACATTTTGGAAGAGTTACTTTATAAAACTAACTAAATTTCTGCAACTTTCAGCGTTGGTGGTGACCAAAACATAACCACTGTGACAACTCTGGCCAGTATGTCTCTATTTTGCACTCATGTTTTTGAAGTTGAAAAAATGGTAGTTGTATTTCACTTATTAAACTAAATTGTGGTTCTCATCACCATCACTAAAGGATATAGGCTTGAACAGGCCTATCTTTTATGCAATCTAATGACCTGAATCAACAAAATGAGTTTGGTTGCTAAAATGAAAGGGCACTTTTGTATACTTAAGAAATCTAAATGCTGTCACAATGACTAAATTACAATATAAGAGTATAACAATTAAATCATTATTTGAGGGTTGTTTTTTTTTTTAACTTCTAATCATTTTTTCAGACATCCTGAGGGAGTTTTCCCCCTCCGTGACTGGATTCTCTACAGGAATCAGTGGACAGAACGATGCTAAAGCCTTTCTCAATCAGGCTGTTCCAGGAGCAAAGAGCGAGTAAGTCACATTTGTACTTACTTTCAACCTTAGCAGGATTTGCAGCATGCTATACGAAAAAAACATAATCAGCAAGTTTTAAAGATAACATTTGTTGCTATTTCTAGTGACATGGCAGGACAGGCGCGCATCCTAGTGGACAAAATGAAAAGCGATTCGGTAAGTCAGCAATAACTGCAGGAGAAATATGCATACTGGGGACTTTATTAGGTACACCTTCCTAGTACAGGTTGGACCTCTTTTTCCCAACAGAGCTGCCTTATTTCTGTGTGGCATGAATTCAACAAGATGCTGGAAACACTCCTCAGAGATTTTGCTCCATATTGACAGCATCATGAGTTGTCTGGTTTACATCCATGATCCATGATCTCTTGCTCGACCACATCACAAAGATGGTTTATTGGATTGGAGCACAAGCCGACCCAAGAAAATGCCAAGACTGTCGATACCAGGCAGAATGGATCCATGTTTTCATAAAGCATTAGCATTCGTTTCCTGTTCTTAGCTGACAAGAGTGGCACTTTGTGAGATCTTTTGATGCTGCTGTAGCCCTTTTTGCTTCATGGTTTGATTTGTTGTATATTCAGAGATGCTCTTCTGCAGACCTTGGTTGTAACAAGTGGCTATAGTTCCTTTTTCTATCATCTCAAAGCAGTCCGGCCATTATCCTCTGATCTCTGGCATCAACATGGCATATTTTCTCTTCATTGGACCATTCTCTGTTAACACTAGTAGTGGATGTGTGTAAAAATCTCTGTAGATCAGCAGCTTCTGAAATACTCATACCAGCCCAACTGGCACCAACAACTATACCACATTCAAAGCCACTTAAATCACCTTTCTTTCTCATTCTGACACTCAGTTAGATCACCTTGGCCACATGTTGATTTGTTGCCATGTGATTGGCAGATTACATATTTGTCTTAACAAGCAGTTGAACAGGTGTACCTAATAGAGTGGCCGGTGGGTGTACATTCAGACACAGTGTCATGTGTATTTTGTCACAGCTTTAAGTTAATAATGAACAAATTAAACACAGAACTTCACCTCTTATGTCCTCCAGCGTATCGATTTCAACAATGACTGGAAAGTTATCACCATGTTCATTGGTGGAAATGACATATGCGACTACTGCAAGGACACTGTAAGCGCTCCACATGTTGTCTTTGTTGTTTTATATATTGTACTTACTTACTTTGCCATCATAATCAGGCGGTTTCATACCATTGAACTGCCATAAACTGCTGAATTAGAAGAAAAAAAGCTGTTAGAAATATAGTTTAAATTTCAAATGTCAATTTTTGGTCGAAATCAAATTTAGAGATATTTTTCATGTTGTTCATCCAAAATATTTTATTATTTTAATGACAACTTAAAATTATCCTCATTATCATAACAATCTTTCAGAGACAAAAGCCTCAAAAGTTGCTTGCTTTACTTGATTAACAGTCCAAAATAATCATTAAAGACAAGTAATCATAGCCAACTCCTGCATTAGTGAAGCTAGAAGAAATTATTCGGCATTCAAATTATAATCAAAATAGTTTAATTGTACGTTTCAGTGGAATAACTAATTCAATAATTTACCAGATATTTGTTTTTCACATTTATGCTTGGGATCTTTTGTAATAGAGATTTTGTTTCCCCCCTACAGATCTATTACTCACCCAGGAACGTGGTCCGTCGGATCAGTGAAGGTCTAGACATACTCCACCGTGAAGTATGTTCTCATCTTCTTGCACCTTGCTGCCACAGCCATTCAGTATCCCTGAATGTTTTCAATGTCGAAATCTTTCCAGGTGCCTCGTGCCGTTGTTAATCTGGTAGAGCTGTTTAGCGTCAAACAGCTACGTGATCTGCACAGTGATTCGACTTTGGGGTGTCCGACTTGGCTTGCAAAGTAAGCAATATTTTCTTGTGTTGGACAAACAGTTTGACCAAAAATCGTAAAGCACTAATTGACACTCTGTGCATTTATGTTCCAGTATGTTTTGCTCCTGTGCCCTGAGTCCTAAAGACGGATCAGCTGAACTCGAGATGCTTGAGACCTACAACACAGGCTACCAGGTGTGAAAGAGAAAGAAGTTAAAAAGAAGGATTTTCCATAATTTCCACATGTCAAGGTTCAGGGTTCCTTTATTTGTCATTGTACAATTTTAAAAAATTGAAGAAAAAAAACAAAATTTACTCCTCCACTGCTTACAATAATGGCTCTGGAGTAAAGTGATAAAATAAGAGATGAATACAGAAAGAAAATAAATAAACTAAATAATTACAATTCTCTGTGCTTTCTTATGTGCATTACACATTTCTCAAGCTTACTAAACCTGACAGCAGCATTTTCAAAGGCATAAATAGACTGACTCTACAGTCAGTCTATTAAGGAATGAAAGTAGATTTCAATTATAATAACAGATTCTTTGTTTCTTTGGTTTAATAGCTGCATTGTATAGTAACTGAATAATTATGACTAAAAATTAAAGACACCTCTGTATTTTAAACAATTTCATGAGGTCATAATGAATTTATCTTGAGGTTTAAAAGCTTGCTACAACAAATAAGTGGACTTTTTAAAGGCTAAAGAGGGCGATATTATGATGTCATTGTCCACTGAATATAACTGTCACTGCAAAGTCAAAAACTTTATTTGCTTTTTATTCTTGTGAGGTCATCTTATGACTGTCTGTCCTCTCAGGTTGGCATGCAACAGCTCGTTGACTCTGGGCGGTATGACACGCATGGTAACTTCACTGTGATACTGCAGCCCTTCCTTAGAGGGCTTTCTCTTCCCAAGTTACAGGTAATGTCTTACAAATGTGAAACACCACACTTTTACAATATTTTTGTTTTCATTTAGGAATTTGTTTAACTTGAAAAAAAAAAAGTCTTCCTTTCTTTGGCTTCTTTATAAAAGGACGGCCGGCCCGATCGCTCTTACTTTGCCCCTGACTGTTTTCATCTCAGCCAGAAAGCTCACACACTCATGGCCCGTGGTCTGTGGAACAATATGGTAGGAGTTTCTACGGCCATTATGACATCAAAATTTTCTCCATGCGGGTTTTTTTGTTTTGTTTTGTTATTTAACTTCTCTGATACTAAGTAACCGACTTTCATGCTCTTTTAGCTTGAGCCACTGGGCAGCAAGACTTCTACACAAAACTTCACAGCTGGTGTTGATTTGATTTGTCCCTCTGAGGTAAAAATGAATCTAAATCTCAACATTCTGCATTATTATGTTATTACTTTTATGCTTTCATTAGCTTTTTTTTTTTTTTTAATTTCCATTTTTCTTTCCAAATACAGACAGTCCCATTCATTAGGACGGCTGTTAATAGCGGCTACACCTTTCCAGGCCCACCACCCACTCCTGCTCCAGTCCAGGTAGGTTATAATTTAGGTGTTTCATACCCCCCAAACACTTGTGGCAAACATTTATTATTTACATTATGCACAATGGAAAATGATTGAGTCTTAATTATGAAATATATCTTTATCATATTACAGAACTGGGGGAGTGACTTCTCCTGTTCAAACACGGCACCGTCCAACTCTGTGCCCACTTCAGGTGCTCATCCTGTGTTATAATTCAGTTCTGAAATACAGTGATTACATGTCAAATATACTCATGTTGACTTTTTTAATAGCTCACAAGGTGCGACCAGCAGACATCAAGGTAGTGGCTGCTCTGGGAGACTCTTTAACGGTAAGCTCAAGAGCGTAACTGAAATTTTGTCATAACTGAATAAATCCTCTAAATAACTCCCAAAATTTTCCGCTCACTGTTTTTCATCCAAATCCTTCATTTGCCTCTCACAGCCATAGTCAACTATTTGGCAGCTATGCAGTTATCTGCCTATGGTTTATGCGTCTTGTTTTTTCTTCTCTGTTTGTTCTCAGTTCTTGCAAATCTAATTTATTTCAAAGTTTCTAAATAAATCAAACGTACTTGCTTCTACAATAAAAACTGAATGCCAGAAAAACCCATTAATACTGTAATATTTCATAAATCACGTCACTAATAGACAAAGTAACAGAGTTACTGTCTAAAGGACGGATTTTCTTTGTTTTCAAGTACTTAAGAGCTGAAAAATACTCACTGGCACATTTTTTGGTCTCTGGGACCAATAGCGAGTAGATTAATCTGTAATAATTTATAATGGTAATAACAGTGTTACACATCACAGAGGTGGGACCAAGTCATTGTTTTGCAAGTCTCAAGTAAGTCTCAAGTCTTTATCCTCAAGTCTCAAGTCAAGTCTCAAGTAATGTCAGGCAAGTCAGAGTCGAGTCTCAAGTCACTGGTGTAAAAGTCCGAGTAAAGTCACAAGTCTGAAATTTTGAATTTCAAGTCCTTTCGAGTCTTTAAAAAAAAAAAAACGAAAAAAGAATGTTGCAGTTATGCTAAATGTAAATATTAGACCATGTAATTTTTAAATCTGTGTTTTTCTCAACACATGACAAAATAGTGAACTTAGAAAATATACACAAATTGTGAAATTGCACCTCTTTAAAATGCAGCTCAATTAAACTTAGCTCCAAGAATAATTTTCACCGACAGTTCTGAGATACGCTGCATGTTATTCTTGGATGCAGTTTGGCACGACATAGTAACTTCAGGTCACTGCAACAAGCCCAGGTACAGTTTACCGACGGATGGGTACAGGACCTTGAAATGCACCGTGTAGAACGAAAGACCATCGTACGTATCATAAGTTTACCAGTCTCACAAATCGTCTTCATAAATACACAATCGTTAACCGTTTATTAATAGGACCTTTGAGCTCAACGGTAATTAATTAGCAGTGGAAATAATTTCTGGTAGCATCACAGAAATGTAGCAGTGACAATAATACTGTATGCTGTAATCGTACTGGGCAATTAGTGATACAAAAAACCTGTTTTATCCTGTGAATAAAAGTATATGTTTTTGTCAATGTACCATAATAACAGAAGCGAAACGCAATATTGTGTCAGGACAATTCACTATTTATGCACAATAAACAAAGGAGCATAGCGCGACAATTTCTGTTCAGCGCCAGACTTGCTTGTAACCTATATCACCAATTATGTTAAGAAAAATGACGCATTAACTACAACAGAAGATTTGCCTTTGTGTAAATGCTTGGAGCAGACTAACCTGTGAGCTGGAGTGTTCTGGGACGTTATATTTGGTCTTTGAATGGCTGCAATCCAGGCCACCCGTTGCGTCTTTGTTACTTCGGAAACATGGCTCGAACAATTTCTCTTCAACGACGTAATCCGATAACAGCCGATCTCTTTACCCGTCGGCTTCCCGTGGCTGTCATGCGACCGGCTATTGCAGTTAATAATACAACAGCTTCTTGCCATTTTTGTGTTTCTTTTTTATCGCTGTGATTTCAATTGAAAGCCTGCGTGCGCTAGTACCTCTTGCCACGAGTTCCCAGAATCCTTTGCGGTTTTACCCCTGAATGACGTCACATTTTCAATCTCTATATAATATGCATGTTAAATTTTATATTTGGGGTGAAATATCAAGTCTTTTCAAGTAAACCGGTTCAAGTCCAATTCAAGTCCCAGGTCATTGGTGTAAAAGTCCAAGTCAAGTCACAAGTCTTAGAACATTTTTTCAAGTCAAGTCTAAAGTCATAAAATTAATGACTCGAGTCTGACTCGAGTCCAAGTCATGTGACTCGAGTCCACACCTCTGACACATCACACCTTTTCTAGGTACCTATAAATCAGTTAATGTATAAACAGATAGAGTAATATCAACTTAATGAGAGAGTGGTTGAAACGGGGGAATTCTGTTAATGATTCAGCTGTAAAATCACCTTTTCCCAAATGTAGGCCGCCTTTGGTGCTAAATCACAAAGTCTGGTGGAGCTAAGTACTGAGTACAGAGGAGTGTCGTGGAGGTGAGAGACCAAAACAATACTTTGCACATTATAAAGTATAAACGTTGCATTCTAAACACACATTCTTTGTTTGCCTATTTTTTTTATTAGCATTGGAGGTGATGATACTCTTGAGACTGTCACAACATTACCCAGTAAGTCAGAAACCTCCTGTGTTGAACTGTAGTGCACATAAGCACCACTAGATGGCAGAAATAATCTGACAAAAAATTGTATTTTGTCTTTAACTGAGTAAACTCTGTACCCTAACTTTTTTATAATACATACTTTAGATATCCTTAAGAAGTTTAATCCTGATGTCCAAGGAATGTCAAAGGGGACAGGAAAAAAGGAGGCTGGTTTCAATGTGGCCGTATCGGGCGCTAAAATATCGTGAGTTCTGACGTTGACGTGTTATCAGATATATAAACGGCTTTATTACTATGCTATCTTGGAAGCATTGCATGGGCTAATTATGTGCAATTCCATGCAGACAAATCCCTGCACAGGTCAGAAGCCTTATTGATGCCATGAAAGAGGACCCAGTGAGTTTAACATGCATTATCAAGTGATTTTTAATGTAGCCTTGTCTCAAGCCTTGCCACGTTTTCTGCGGGAAAACACATGTAATTAAACCTGTCTCTCTGAATCTGTCACCACCAATCAAACTAGGCCGTGGATTTTGAGAACGACTGGAAGCTTGTGACCCTCTTCATCGGAGGGAATGACCTGTGTCAATACTGCAACGATCGGGTGAGTTGCTTTAAGTCGTCACAGGAAATGTGGTTTGAAGGGCATTTCTAAGGGAAAAAATTATTTCCCTCTGCAAGTGTAGTGCTTAAACATCCAGTGGTGTTAAACGCCCTCTCGAGATATCATCACTCCCCAAATGGAACTAAGCACTGGAGCAGAATAATTAAGCCTTGTGAGCACCCCCCCGTTTATTGTTTTATTGTGTCAGACAGGGATGAGAGCAGACATGGTTTGTTTTCAATAAGCACATTCTGTCGCTTTAGCCCTGCAACACAGATCACCCCCTCCCTCCTCTACCCCGGCCTATGTCTGCGTTGAACAAGCACACAGAACACAGTGACAGGCCTTGTTCTCTAAGAGGCATAAACAACACAGAAGTCAACCGAGACTCTCTTCTTCCTGTCTCTGTCTTGCTCGCTCCCGCTTTTTCCTTTCTCATTTTAAACCCACCCCACACCCCCTCTCCCATTACACCCCTCAAGCTCCACTGTCAGGGTAGTCTCTCTTTTAATGTTTGTGCTTTGAAGCAGAATATCAAAGTGCAGCATCAATTTAAGATGAGCTCTGAGACTGTAGTGACAGCTTAGGGTTAGTTGTTGCTAGTGCGCTCTTACATGTTGCATGGCTCTCTCTTGGTGGATTCAAACTTGGCCACATTCCCCTCATATCTGCCTTAATTATGCTGCTGGCTACAACAAAAAGAAAAGAAAACACTAATGGGGTGTGGTGGGTGGGGCAAAAAGTCGTGGCTGAACTGAACTAAGTTCATGTGTTAATAAATAGCCTTATTGATTGCATCTCTCCAAACTACAGGCCATGCACTCACCTAAGAACTACAGCTATCATATGATGACAAGCTTGGACATGCTGTACAATGAGGTGAGACTATTTTTATTGACGTAAAAAGAATAATATTATATAGTAAGCTCATAAGTGAAGATACCTTTAAGAGATTCTGAACCAAAAAAATATTTGGGTTCATCCAGTTTTTTAGCTCCACTCTTCTATGATTTTTTTTTTAATTGTAGGTTCCCAGGACGATTGTGAACGTGCTGGGGATCCTGGAAATTGAAGGTCTTCGCAAGATCAATAAGGACACCCTAGGGTGCAATGTGGTGCAACAGTATGTTCATCAATCTAAGCAACTTTTCATGAATAAGACCATTGATTACAAGGCAGTCTAAATCACTTCTCGTCTATATCTAGGGAATCTGTCATAAGACATCAGGTCTAGGTGATAGATTGAGCAAGCGACTATATGCTGTAAGGCTAAATACAACAGCCGAGGTTCTCCGACCTGAGGCCCTTTCCTGTAGATCCCCTCCTCTTCATTGCACTGTCTATTGAGAAAAACTAGAATATCAGATATAATTTGTATTGTATGACACAACTGCCTCATACCAGAATGAATAACAAATCAGTGATTTTTCCCTGTGTATCCCCAGGTTTGTCTGCCGATGCTTCTTGGACCCGGGAGAGAATTCACCAGAGCTGGCAGAAGCAAAACGAATCAATCGGGAATACCAGGTTAGCAGGCTGGAGCCTTGATAGTAAAATGTTTGATTCTGAACAAGTGTTGATGAATCAGGATTGTTACATTACCTTAATAACATCAGCCATCTGTTACTCCCAGACTGAAACCGAAAAATTGTTGGATGGAGGTCGCTATGACGACAAAGAGGATTTTGCTGTGGTTCTCCAGCCTTTTTTTAAAAGCACCATCTTACCTTTCAATGCTGTAAGTCTTCCGTGTGCGCATCACCCTCCACTACGCTCTACATGTATTTATATGTAAACATTTAGTTTGCGGACAGTAACACGTCTGTCAGTGCTCAGGATGCATTTTACCCACAAACAGGGATGATTGTGTGTTTTCCCTCGTGCAGGAAGGCCAACCTGATGTCACATACTTCTCCCAGGACTGTTTCCACTTCAGTGAACGGGGACATGCTGACATGGCTGTAGCTGTGTGGAATAACATGGTGAGTCTTTTAATGTGGGTAGTAAAGGGATAACTGTTTGCCTTTATAATTACAACATCTCCCTGCAATTTATGCTGAACAGACAGGCATTTGTGGTTTTGTCTCTAGATGGAACCAGTTGGGGAAAAACAGACATATAACGCCTTTTCAAATGGCAGAGACAGAATCAAGTGTCCCACTGAGGTAAGGAATCAGCTGCAGAAGCACTTCTTATTGCAGCTTTCTTACAGGTTTATGGAATTGAACTTTGACATCCTATTTATATGTTCCAGGAACATCCTTACATCTTCACAAAGATAAACAGTGTGGCTCCTGCAGTCACAGCCACACCACCCATAACTGACATCACACCACAAGCCTCGGGCAATCCAAAGTGTCCTAACACTGTGCAAGCATGGCTCGCTGCTGTGCTGGCGGTTGTTGGCCTTCTGATTGGTTCAGCTGTCACCTGGCTCCTCTTCTCCTACAAAGCCAGGAAGAACAAGAAGAAGATGATGACTTCGGGGCAGATGAAGGGCACAGAATTTTAACTTTGTTATGTTTTTTCATGGGACTAACTAGGGGGGGAGGGGGGGGATAAAGAGCTACTCAAACATTGACAATGAGGCTGTTTTTCAAAACTGTACAATGTTATATATGATCCTGTTTGCTTTGATAAATTAATGTTGTAACTTAAATACATATGTCTATGTATATATAAATATATGCAGTAAAATAAACACTGAATTAAGTTTCTGTGGTAATTTTGTGTATACTTGTAATGTGTTTTCATTTTGAGACAAATACTAGTGGGACTGTATGGTGTGGGTGGTGGGAAATGGAGGGTTAATTGACAATAATTCATGAAACAGTGTACTGTAGTGTGACTGCTCAATCCTGACCCAGCTTAATACACTTGTTTGTGCAGAAAAAGCACTGCAAAACAGAAACTACTAATGCTCCAGCTGGTTAGGTTGATTATTACCTCCAAAGGCCGAGCCTGCTGATAAAATATACACAGGAATGGTTTATGATCCCTTTAGAGTGATGAAATATGCCGACAGCTTCTGTTGATTATGTCACAAACTTGTGACAGGGTGAAAAGTACATTTACTCAAGCATTGAGAAACATTTTCTGCGGTTTCCCCCTTCATTCAGCACAAGCTGAAATACTATTCCCCTGAAATACGATTCCCCTGAACAGCTACCCTGAGGTACCCCTGAGCAAGGTACCGTCCCTACACACTGCTCCCCGGGCGCCCAGTGGCTGCCCACTGCTTCACTGAGTGAATGGGTTAAATGCAGAGAGGGATTTTCCCCACGGGGACCAATAAAGTACACTTTCTTCTTCTTCTTCTTCTATACTTTACGCCACTTACATACGTATTTATTTTGACACATTGCAGACATAATTACAAACCAGATCAGTTTACTATGTGTAACCTGATGTAACCTTTACTTTGTTTGTTTTTTGAATCAGTAATAATGTAGCAAGTCTATACAGGGGTGGCTGCTTACACATCTACATTGGGTGGATGCGTCTCTAACAGCATCACCATCAACACAGGAGCACCTCAGGGATGTGTCCTCTCGCCACTGCTCTACTCCCTCTACACTTCAGACTGTGTGGCCACCCATGGCTCCAACACCATTGTGAAGTTTGCTGACGACACAGTGGTGTTGGGTGCCATCTCCAACAACGATGAGGCGGCCTACATGGATGAAGTGAAGAATCTGGCATCATAGTGCCAGGACAACCACCTCCAGCTGAACGTCGGCAAGACCAAAGAGCTGGTGGTGGACTTCAGAAGGGGTCAGCACAGAGACTACAAGCCCATTATCATCATCAAGTGGAGAGGGTGCAGTCCTTCAAGTATCTTAAAGGACTGCACATCTCCTCAGACTTGACATGGGCTGCCCACATTCAGGTCCAGACCAAAAAGGCTAGGCAGCGCCTGTATCACCTACGACAACTGAGGAAGTTCAGGGTCTCTCCAAAGATCCTCAGGATTTTCTATACAGGCGCTGTGGAGAGCATCCTCACACAGAACATGACATCGTGGTTTGGGAACAGCTGTGTGAAGGACCAAAAAGCTCTCCAGAGAGTGATCCGTAAAGCAGAACGCTGCTGCAGGATTGCTCTCCCCCCGCTCCAGGACACCTACACCAGGAGATGCCGGACTAGAGCAGCGCAGATACTGAAGGACCCGTCCCATCCTGGCAACAAACTTCTGCAATCTGGTAGAAGTTTCCGCATCATCCAGGCAAGGACAGAGAGACTCAAGAGGAGCTTCTATCCCCAAGCCATCCGGGCCCTAAACACACACACACCCGCCCTCTCACATCATCTATAATTGACTGAGACAAGATTCTCTTCCAGACACTCTAAACCAAGGAACAATGTACATTCCAAATTCCTTTAATTTTAAATATGTTTATATTGTCTATCCTGTAAAATAGTCAGATGTCTATTCATATTAATGTACAAAATTCGCCTGCTTGCTGCTACTACTGCACATTCACCCAATGTATATACTATATATATATATATATATATATATATAATGTTCTTCCTCTACCCCCCCCCCCCCATTTTTGCACATGTCGAGGAGCGTGTCAGGCTACATTTCACTGTGTGTTATACTTGTATAACTATGCATGTGACAAATAAAGAACCTTGAACCTTGAACATGCTACTGTACCTTTCATACTTTTCGTACGTTTTTAGATTTCATCCCAATTCCTATTTAAACAATTGTAATTTTATTAATATTTTTGTATAGTTATAGTAGATGGTGGGCTGTATATAAAGGAGGTAAAAAATAAAAAATAAAGTGGATTATTCACTAATCTGCTCCCTGGTCAAGGTCTTTGGCAACCGGTTTGTGAGCAACAACCCCCCCTGGTGTCGGCTGGGGGAACTGAAGCGGCCAACACTGTACGTACAACAGCAGTGTGAAGATGGCGGAGGGTGAATTGAACGTGGATAGCCTCATCTCTCGGCTGTTGGAAGGTGAACAATTTGAGTTATATTTACTGTGTGTTTTGTGGGGAACAGGTGAAGGGTTCGGTGTTCAAAAAATGGGGTTTAAATAATATCCGGTAACTGTCGCGGTTGCCTCGCAAAATGCAGGAAAGTGTTAGCTGGTAGGGCTAACGTCAGTCCATTTTAACGCTATGCCCGGCTAGCTTCGGCCAACGTTACCGTTAGCTGGTCGTGTTTATAAACACTGCAAGCGCTGAAAGCCTAGCGTGTGTTTGCGCAGCAATAATCTGCGGTTACGTTTGGCAGATAACGTATCGTGTCGTGGCCTTTACTTTAGTGTGTAATTAAACTTTCGGTCTGCTGTGTTTGCGGCATTTTTCGTTTTACCCCATTTGCCAAATTATGTGGGGCTGATGTCAAGAAGGAGGGGCGGGGACGTTTTCTTTCCTCCTCGTCCTGCGTGCATAGTATAAAGTCATTGTTACTGTTGTAGGTTGAATCGTTGTACTGTTACGCAGTAGTATTGCAGCTCCCTTTGGTTTAAACGCGTTTGCCCCACATCCGCGGTGCTGACGGTTGTCATTATTTTATTTGCTGCCCCCACAAATTTTTGTGTATTAGTGACCTGGTTATTAGGTGTGCTCTATAAATAAGTGGAAAAGAATAATAATAATAAAACACAAATAGCTTTAATGGGTGTCGTTTATCACTAGATCCTGAATGAATCATAGCTGGTTAACTATTGGGTTGTTTTTTTAAATAAAGTTACCTTTTTTGGAGTGACTTGGTTTGGAGGTGTCTTTTTTAGTGGGTAGGTTGGTGTGATTCAGGACACTCATGCTCACATATTACCTTTATATATCTTTGTTCGCACTAAAGGTACATCAGAATTAAGAAACACACATGTGATAAAAGAATATTAGTGAAATATGTGTTTCTTTGGCTCATCTACAGGGATGTTTAAGTCATACTGTGTTCACAATGACGTTGTTTGCTTTTATACTTTGGGGAATTTTGGTGATGTCTAAGAATGAGGATATTTGGGCCAAGCAGAAAGAAGGATGATGGCTGACCAGCTGCTTCATAGAAGACCGTGAGTTTTCTGTTCCCCTGAGATATCCTTTGAGTCATAGCAGACCACTACAGCGAATTCAGCTGTCCTTGGCATACTTTCCACTGCTGTCTTTGACTCTGGGGGAGGATGCTAGGATAATTCTTGGTGGTAACTGCATCTCCCTGGGTTTCTTACCAGTTCAGATTTAAAGAGTTGTTTTGAATACAGAAAGGTGACTTTGAGACAGCTGTGTGTGTGACTTTTGGCCAACCATTTATCTCTGCTCAAAAGTCCTCCGCTGACGCACTTTTCCTTGGCACTCAGCTCCAACTGTGACTTGTTGATTACATTGCTCATATTTGTAATGCCAGTTGAACTTGGCATTTGACGTCTTTCGTAAGTGATTAGTTTGGTAATAATCTTTGCGGTCTACAAAAGTTTTTTATTTTATTATTATGTTATTGTCTCATAGATAAGTATTTGGTTACCCTTTCAGTTACTGATGTGAGCATCATAAATAGTTATAACTGAGTATTAATTAAGCAATAAATACATGACACATCTTCTTTAATCAAAGGTTTTGCCTCAGAGCTGATTAGAATACTAAAGTAATACAAAACACAAACTCTGTTTTCCCAGTGTTTACCACAGATTCCCAGTTATATATCAAGAGACTCATAATGGTCTTGTGTCAAGTTTCTGAAGAAAGCCCTTTGAAATGCCTTTATTCTGCATTCCAGCATAACAAAGTAGCTTACTGTTTGTTTTTCTGTGTGAGAAAAAGTGTCATTGAGACTGCTTATTCATTCTTATAAAACATGTGAACGCTCGCACAGTTTTGCAAGACAAACAAACAATGATTCTGATTCTGATTGTTGCAAAATCCTTGTCATTGCTTCAGTTTGGCCTTTGCCCCCTCAGTAGTATTAAGTACATAATCTCTTTTAAAAGTGCCAGCCTGCAGAGTGCAAGTGCGAACAGTAAAAGGTTCACTGTTAAAGCTGAGCAGGCTAAACATCCAAGCTTAACTTGCTCTGCTCTGATGAGGCTGGGCTGTTGAGGAAAGAGCCTTACTTCTGCGATTTCATGCTCCGCACTCTGAGAAGCAGATGGGAAATGTAGCAGTGCTGATTCAGTAGATGGAGAATAAGAAATATTAACGGAGGAGCCGTTGAACAGTTTTTGACACTGTGGATTTGGTTTATATTCCTGTGATTTACTCGCTTAAACTCAGATTTGGTTGGATTTCTTAGCTAATGAAACACTGAGAGTCAGGGAGTTTTACTCTCAGTGTAAACAGAATGCATATAAATGTTTATATATGTACAGAAACATCAGGCACTAAGCTTTAGGAATTCCACACAAACACATCAATTTGAACTGCTCCCTTGTGGGGTCATTCTGTGGTCATTCTGTAATGGTATCCATTAAATACAACAGAAAAAGCTACATTGAAAAAGGGTATAGAAACTCATTCTCTGACTAACATGCATTCGCTTCACTAGGCTCAGCTACCCTTTATTGGGCTCTTTTGTGGGCGTCTAGCTTAAAGGCAATAACAAAACACTTTTGTTTCCATGCAGAGAATATGCCTTCATGCCTTGCTTTGATTTGCTTTTTGTAATGTCAACCTAGGAGTTAAAAGAGAGTATTATGAGATCATTATTGAGTCTGTTATCCATTTATATTCATTTCAGCTTTTGTTCACAGTTACTACCATAACAAGTGGTTTTTCCTGCGTAAAGAAATGTTTGCCTCGCCTACAGGGTTTTTAGCCAATGCCAAAGGAACATGACTAGCGCCAGAATGATAAGAACTGAGAATAAAAATAGCAGTTGAAACCCTCTTTGCATGAGCTGTATAGCAGTTCAGCAAATTACCATTTAACAAGCAGAACGTACACTTAAATACTTTGTATCTTGACTTTCATCAACTCTCATTTAACCATAGCTGCCTCCCTCAAACGCATTCTTATGCTCTCTTCCACTGTTGCAAAGAAATAATTTTAACTACTTTTGTTAAATTAAGTTTCATTTTTATCAGATTGTCAGTAATAATAAGAAAATGCATAGATTTCTGTCAAATAGGACATTACAGTCCAATTGCCTTTACTTTACATAGACTAGTCACGCTTACTGTCGTGCGTAGTCATCTCCCAAAGGCTGATTCTATTACTGGTATGATTTTGCATAGCTATAATGCTGTGTGACTGATAATGTGCTCTTTATAGACAATCTTTAAGAAATATTCAGAAATATTACATTTTTTTTCAGACCTGAAATTGAAAATGTCAAATATATCAGGCACAGACTATTTCAAACAATATAAAACTTAACTTTTGTCTATTCCAGCCTCCAGATAAGATGGCAAGCAAGTAGTTCTTAAGTTATAATCTCACTTTTCATATCTTTGTCTGTTTCAGCTGCTGACTATAACCAGCGTTTGCATTTCTCACTCCCCTTTTTTATCGTTATAAGATAAATCTTCACCCAGAGCTGTGGCGGAACGCCAGAAAGTAGGCTTAAGCTACTGCAGCTACACAGCCAATAAACCCACACCAGTGCTCAGATGCAAGCTGCTCTCACAGAATAAGCAGCGTGTTTCTAAAGTATGGCTGAGAATAAGCAGCTATAGGCTACAGAATCATTACGCCCTCAGTTTATTGGCTTTTGTGATACTGCCACAAGTATTTTTCCCTTAGGTGAAGCATTATTCTGTCATGGCCTAATTTTGATGAAGTTTGTGTTGCTGGTGTTGTTTTGTTTTTTGGGAGTTTTTTTACACACTGATTGTTGATAACTCACTCACTTGACAATAGCACTGACTGTGTAGTTTGTCTCCTCCTTAGTGCGGGGATGTCGCCCGGGGAAGATAGTCCAGATGACAGAGGCGGAGGTGCGGGGTCTTTGCATCAAATCCAGGGAGATCTTCCTCAGCCAACCCATCCTGCTGGAGCTGGAAGCGCCCCTGAAGATCTGTGGTCAGTGTTTTCTGCCCTGACCTAACTCTCAATTAAATTGTTTACGAACACAGAAAATTAAAGGAACCTAAAAACATGGGCACCATTGATATTTTCTCTGTTTGTTTTCCCTTTGGTCCAATAATTGGTTTAACACGTACTCTATAGGTTTTGATTATTTTTCTGCGGCCTTTTGAAATGTCAAACAACAACATAATCTGAATTTTTAATGCTATAGTCTGGCTGCAAAGGGTTGGGTGCACTGATGGCAAACCCCCACTCTGCAAAGCACAGACCACAAACTTTGCATAGCCCACAGCAGCAATCTATTTCTTTGATGCAGCTCAGACTTATGTAACCAGACCGGGTAACACTGTCTTATCCTGGGTCATATAGTAAGTCACTGTTACTCTCTTGACTCAGCTGCTCCATGTATGTAACAGAGAATACATTCACACATATGCACAGATTACACACATACTATAGATAAATGAAAAACAAGCAGAGAAATACACTTTTACAAGTGAGCTTCTTCTTTCTGCATTTGAAATAGCCATCACTGTTGCTGTGCCTAACTGGCTCCTGCATATCTCTGCACACTCCCACATGCTTTATCTCATTCCTCCAGTGTATTGCAGCAACTTCAAACAACTCTGAACTGTCTATTACATGTGTCTGCCCTTGAAAGTAATACTGTATACCACCTAAACACTCAGCCTCAGATAGCGCTATTTATATTGTAAGTGAAGCAGTAAGGAATTTTAATTGAATGCTGACGTTGGTGGTGTCTATATGTCTAACATCTCAGTGATCAGTACAGCTAGCTTTACAAAGGCCATGTCTGCCTTTCTCCATACAGGTCTAACTTTGATGAGTTCTAGATGGTGCTGTTTGTAATTGTAACTTTATATGTTTAGTTCTTGAACCTATAACCTCAGGCTAATTAGCTGCCTTTAACCCACAGCTGTGATGGCAGGCAAGCACTGACTATAAAGACCAAACAGTGAATGTCTTCAATTATTTACTTAGGTCACATGGATCAGGTTCTGAACTTACTTGCACACGATCTCATCTGCTTATCGTAATTCTACTAGTGAATGTTTCCCAAGCTTGCAGCTTTGCCACTGTGTAAACTTAAACACAGACTTCTAATAACCATCATTATGAGGGTGAGGATTTTTATTTTTTTTTGCTACAAAAAATAATCTATGATTTAAAAAAAAAAACAAAAAAAACCCCCACCATCTTGTAATTAGAGTTGTCTGCAAAATAACCAAAGGGTTAGATTTGTTAATCAGTTGAATTAGTTGAAGAAAGACCACAAACATCAATGCTGTGTGCTCTGTGTATGAGCAGGCCTGAGGTAAATCGTAAATGTGAAACAATTCTCCAAATCCTTGGTTTATATTATGAGCCTCAGTTTCAGAATTATTATACCCCTAGCAAATAAGATACCTTTTATTACTTCTTGACTACAAGGAGTGATTGAGAAGCAGCACAAACAGTTCACAAATTGAAGAGAATAATATGAAAGTATTATGATATGAACTATGAAACAGAAATTGCTTACGATAATTATCTCTCTTTTCCATACTTGCCCAAAGACATGCTATCCTTGTGTGTTTTTAATGAGAGTGATAGAGGATACTTGAGCCCCTGTTTAGTTTAGTTATAGAGTAAGTTTATTATCCTTTTGCTGCAGCTAGAATAAACTCTCACACTATCCATGGAAACATAAAGAGGACCTAAAGCTATTGGAACTGCAAAACATCACTAAGATTTTACAAATTCTGCCAAGGTGCAATATAAACTTCACTTTAATTTGGTGCAATTTTGCTCTTAACGAGACTGTGGTGTTTGTCCCAAGTAGGGAGCACATTAGGCGGGTGTGTGTTGATAGTTAGTTAGAACAGAACACAAGATTGCACCACAAATCAGTTTCAATTGTAGACTTTTTCCTTTAATTAAGACGTCTCTAGTTTTCTTGATTAAAGACCCTGGATTAAGTTGATTGCAAGTCTGTCTGCGATGCTAAAATAGATTCTTTTCTTGCATTTACCATCATTATCGTTAAATCACAGAATTCGGCAAGGTCAGTCTTTAACCAGACAGCTGTTTATTTTGTTTTTGTTGAAGGAAAGTGGTAAAGGACAAACTTAAGGAAGAAGGGAAAAAAACATGTGACAGGGTTTGGCCTCAGCCAGTGGAGCAAGAGTGTTTCTAGAAGCAGGAGGAAACATTGCTGTATTAGGCTACTGTAATATTTTAAAGATCACGAAAACTTGATCTGTGTACTGTACCTGTTTTATTTACATTTGTTGTTTTTCTTTAAATTTGACGTGTGCGTCATGATCCCCAAGGTGATATTCTTACCTGAACACACTATACTATCGTTCGAGACAATAACCCTGTTAGCTTAGTGTTTACAAATATACTCTGAGCGGTATTATTCAGTATTCCTAAAACACCTGTACTCTAATGCTTGTACCACAAATGGACAACATAGCCCATGCTGTTGTGCACTGTTGTTTTTCTAAAAATGTTTTATGAACTTTTATATTGCGTTCTCTTGGAAGATAAATCCTGCTAATTTGTGGTTCTGCATTGTGTTTTGTTTTGTTTTTAGCTTTCCTTTTTCTGCACTGGTTTTGAACCCATAATCTCTGTGCTTCTACTGTCTGTTTGTTTTGACGGAACAGAAACAGGCCAAGTAAATAATTCACTCACTGACAACCTACAGTTTCTTGTAAGAGTGCAGGCAGAGGCTGCCCTTTTTTTTAAAAAAAACAAACAAACCAAAAAAAATCCTGCAAATTCACATTCATATCAGTATGTTTCATTTCATTTTTTTTTTCTTTTTTTTCATGTTAGTCATACAGTAGCTCTTAGTGTGGAATTGATCATACCGAGTGTAAAATGAACCTGGCAGACCTTTGTGAGCAAAACAAATACTGTATGTGACTTGTACTAATAGTAATTTAAAATATATTAAACTTGTACAGGTAAAATCTGGATATTCAGCATCATCAGTGGAGAAGGGAGAAATAAAAAGTTGCCATAGTATCACACCTCAGCTAAAGTTAACATAATAGTAAGCTATAGTTGACCTCCATCAGACATCCATCCATTTTTCTTCTTCTTATCCAGTCCAAGGTCATGAGCCTATCCCTGTCATAGGGCAAGAAAGAGGTAACACCCTAAACAGACACAACAGAGACAAACAGCCGTTCATGCCTATGGCCAATTTAGAATCAGCAGTTAACCTAGGATGCATGTGTTTGGGAACTTCAGAAAACTCAGTTATAAACCATCCAGGCACAGGGAGAACATGCAATTTCCATCCAGAAAGGCAGTGCTAACCACCATGTCACTATGCCACCCTCCACAACTCAAAATGGGAAAATAACAAACAAAAAAAATGCTGATCCCTCTCTTACACCCCAGCCCACCCACCAACTCCTCATGTCTCTCTGATGAGCAGGTTAAACTCCAGATATCACTTTAAAAACAGCAATTAAAGTGGTAGTTTGGACTTTTAAGAAGCTTTGCTGATTTCATACTGACAGCTTGTGACCTGGATTTTGTGCATTAATGTCTGCATTAATATGTAATTCGCTCACGTTTCAATATTGTAATATTAATGTGAAGGATTATGAAGTTGTTACTACAGTGTAAATGCCTTAGATCTTGACCAGTGGGCTGCATGTCTGGAGCAAAACTTTAAATAAATAGATAAAGTAGGAGGCTGTGAAACACAAGCCAGCCAGCTAAGAACACCAAAAACAGAAAATAACATACTTCCAGACTTAAAGCTATTCCATAAATTATTTATTTGCATGGAAGAATGTGCCTTTGCATGCTGTCCTAAGTGTAGGCCTGTAGCCATATACGATTTGGTGCCAGCCTTGGTTTGGGTTTTGGTGCATGGATGCCTGATGGGCACCGTGAAATAGGGGAAAAAATCATGCCAGCCAACCTCAATATGACTTCAATATAAAATTTACTTTTTCATTGGTCATTTTATTTTAAGGCCAGACAGCTGGACTGCTTAACAAGGGCTGTCATTTCATTGTAATTTGTGCCATGTTGTAATGAGTGTGGTGCATGAATTGGCTTTCCGTTTTGGTCATAATAAAGCCTGTTATTATGCAAACGCTTTTCTGGTAGGCCTCTCTGTAGTCATCTGTGTCTGGAGCACTTAGCCCAAATTAGAGCATCTCTTTAGCTGGTGCAAGAGGATATAAAAGGAAGCAGGTCTTGGCTAGGTGATGAAGTGAGTCTCCTCTGCAGAGACCCTGTGCTCTGGTGAGAGCGACTACCGCTCATCACTGCCTGTCTAAATGTCAAAGAGGAAGGAGATTGAGCGTTAATCCTCAGAGAGTGGTTAAAATTAAAGCAAGTTTGTGTAGATATGTGTGTGTGTGTGGATTTTTGGATGGATGTCCTTTTGTAATTAATGTGGATTGCGAGCGTTCTTTGCCTCAGTAGCTTACTTTGCGTGCTCTGGTGACAGTTTTAATGGTTTTTGTGTGTGTGTGTGTGTGTGTGTGTGTGTGTGTGTGTGTGTGTGTGTGTGTGTGTGTGTGTGTGTGTTGTTTGGCTTGCTCACGCAGTCCTAATATAGGCTCAGTCTTATGTCCCAACCAAACTACATGTCTTGCAGATCTTATCTTAAAATCCAAACAACTTCAGTGAGTTGTGCATGTAGGAGCCAGGAGGTAGAAAAACACAGCATTAAAAATATTTCTACACTTTTTTTCCCTCTAGGCAGACTTCTCCTCCTGCCTGTCTCTGTTTAACTACAACATCCTGCCTTTAAACTGTCAAATTAACACCCTTACTTGCCTGTCCCCTCATCCCTTTTACCTCTGTTTCAGGTGATATTCATGGGCAGTACACAGACCTATTGAGGCTGTTTGAATATGGTGGCTTCCCTCCAGAGGCAAATTACCTTTTCCTGGGTGATTATGTAGACAGAGGGAAACAATCCCTGGAAACCATTTGCCTTCTGCTTGCCTACAAGATCAAATACCCAGAGAACTTTTTCCTGCTCAGGGGCAACCATGAGTGTGCTTCCATCAACCGCATCTATGGGTTCTACGACGAGTGTAAGTACTAATAAACTGAGGCTTTACACAGGTGCAGTTCAGTTCTGAGAATATCTTTTGATTTCTTTCACCAGGCAAGCGCAGGTTCAACATCAAGTTGTGGAAGACTTTCACTGACTGCTTTAACTGCCTCCCCATTGCTGCTATTATTGATGAGAAAATCTTCTGCTGCCATGGAGGTGAGGGAGCTACCGTCGACACTCGCTGCCCTGAATCTGAACTGCAGCTTTTTATTAACCCGTGTTTGAAATAGCTCTATAGTTTCTTTAATCAAAAGCAATCTTTTTGCCTTTTTGTTCCAGGGCTGTCACCGGACTTGCAGTCGATGGAGCAAATCCGCAGGATCATGAGGCCCACAGACGTGCCCGACACAGGTACTGTGTGTACCTGCATGTTCTTAGATGTATGCTCGTACTTGACACTGAACATGTTCACTTCCTCTGGATTCCTCCCAGGAATTTAAGTTTATTTTTAAATAGAAAAAACAGCCTCGCTCTTCCTGAGTGTATGACTGTTTCATCAGTAGATCATCTTTGTTACATCAGCCAAGGTTTTAGCAGATTTTTCCATTTGTCTGTTTATTCTCTCCTTTCCACTTTTTTCCCCGCTTTGTGTTCCTCGGGTCCATCTATCTTCTACCTGTGTGTATCCCAGGTCTGCTGTGTGACCTGTTGTGGTCAGATCCAGACAAGGATGTACAAGGCTGGGGAGAGAACGACCGCGGGGTCTCCTTCACCTTCGGAGCAGATGTGGTCAGTAAGTTCCTAAACCGGCATGACCTGGACCTCATCTGCAGAGCCCACCAGGTAATTGGGAGTGGAATTGGGTACGAGTCTGATTGTGAAGTGAAAGTTCCTGTAGGCACAAAGCTAGGATATTGATTAGCCTTTTTCTTTCTTTTTTTCTGTGATTTAAAATTGTTTATCCATTTGCTTCAGTTATGTCCATCCTCAATTTTAATTAATGTTGTTGATGAGAGGACACAGAAAACAGAGCAGAAAACATCTATTAATAGAAGCTTTCTAATTTCCTGCTCCCATTCGTTCTCTGTATTCCTCCCATGTATTGTACATACAGGCACTCAGTTTATAATATTTTTTCTTGTTTGAAATATTATTATGCAAACTATGACGAGGCACTTTATTCATTTACGGCCTGGAGATAGAATAGATGTCTCTTGCTTAACTTGATCTCCTACCAGTGGAGTGGAGTGCATGGAGAAAGGTAAACAGGAGCAACACTTGTAGTATAAAGAGTCATCCACTTATGACACTGTTGCCTGTTGATTGTCACAAATAAGACTTTCTCAAAGTACTGATCATACAACTGAACAATCAGGAGACTGGTTCCTAAGTTACCCACGGTTATTTCAGCTCTGCATTTGGTTTTTCTTATTGATTTCAGATGTAGGTGGTTACGTACACTCAACCTTGATAGCAAACTTGGATTGTGAAACTAGCTGAAGGCCTGTTTCTTGGTATTGATTTTTTTGTAGGCGCTGGAATAATGTCATCTTTCTTTTAACAGGTTGTGGAGGATGGATACGAGTTCTTTGCCAAACGCCAACTGGTCACACTTTTCTCTGCTCCAAACTACTGCGGGGAGTTTGATAATGCAGGCGGTATGATGAGTGTTGATGAATCCCTCATGTGCTCCTTCCAGGTAGTGTGAAAACCATTTGCCTTTTTCGGGTGTTTGTGTGTGTGTGTGTGTGTGTGTGTGTGTGTGTGTGTGTGAACTGACAGTGACACATTTCTCTGTGTTTGTGTTTTAAAGATCCTAAAGCCCTCAGAGAAGAAGGCCAAGTATCAGTACGGTGGTGTAAATTCTGGCCGGCCCGTCACCCCACCCCGCACCACCCAAGCCCCCAAGAAGAGGTGAACATACAACCGTGGCTCTCCCTCCTCCTTCTCACCTCATACAACCCCCGTCTGCCGTCATGGCACCCCTCTGTAACTCCCCTGTATAGTGAAGATACAGGGCTTATCTAATTGCCCGAATCTTTTTTTCTCCTCCTTCCCCACTCAACCAACCCCCCGTCAACTCCACTGACAGCTCTTTTCTTAATGTGTACGTGTACATAAATTTGCTGTGACCAATCTTTTTCTCTTTTTTTGCCTGTTTGTTGGTATTTTTGATATTATTAACAAATAATCTTTTTTGGTGGTTTTATTTCTAATGCTTTGTTTTCTTTCTTCTCTGGTTTTCTGGGCTTCTGTGTTGTGTAAAGGAATGGCTACTCTGTTTAGAGCGGCAACATGACCAAGTCACCATAAATCTTTTTCAAAACAAAATGAAGGTTCAACGTTATTTTGCCTTGACCTCTGAAAAAGCCGAGAGAATCTTTTCCGTGTGTTTCAGTTCAGACTGCGGTTTCTGTGCAATGATAGTTCCCTAGACACAAATAACATTTCTTTTAATCCAGTTTAACATCTTAAACTCGTTACAGCATGTGCAGTGCACTTTGTGGTTGTTGTGCACAAGCCCATTTTATATATTTAACCAATGAGAAAGCGCAACTCCCAATGAGTAGCAGAGAATGTGAACAGACCGACTTGAATGAAATATAGAGGCTAAATCAGATGCTGCTGGCAGTGACACGCTCTACCCGAAAACAACGCCCTCTGGGCATCGATTTCTCCACTCTGTTAATGCCTCCCTGCGCCACAGCTCCACTCCCACACAAAAACATGCCGCTCTCCACAGAAAGCTGGCATTAACCTTTTCTTTGGTGTATTTAATATTTGTTCTGATTAGGATAATTTGCCTTCATTAAAAAAAAAAAAAAGATCTTGATTTATAGTGAAAGGTGAGCGAGAGAGACTTTTTGAATGTTTGAATGTCTGTGGTGGGTTAAGTTCTTGCAGAAGCATTTATGACAGTGGTGGGTTTTAAATGGGAGCAGCTAATATAAGGAGATTGTGCTCTGCAAAGCTGGATCTTTGTATGGAGAGAATAAAGATAAGAAATGTTAAACCACTGGCTGCAATTTCACAGGATTCTAAATAAGCTCTTACATTGTTTAAAAAAAAAAAAAGCTTGACAAAATGCCCCACAATATTACAAGTGTTTAGTTCAACGTGCATGTAGCACAGTGAAAACAAACACAAAGCTTTTTAGAAGCTTTGTGGGAAAATGCCAGCCGTCCAGGATAAACTGATCGAGTTGGGAGTGGGTGGCGGAGCAGGCAGTTTTAGCATCACTGTACGATTGTGTTGCCACCTGGTGTGTAAATACAGTACTACAGTTAAAAAAATGATAAGATTTCAAATTAGACACTTCAGGATGGAGCTTCATCATATTAGCAGTCCACACATGGGGTGTCCTTTGCTACAAGAAGGTACTTAGACACTGGCCAGCAATAAGCTTGGTTGGTGAGTCAGCTTTAGTGTGCTGCACATAAGGTGCAGTTGAAATTTTGTGAAAAACAGTTGCCTCTTTTCTTTCATTCTTTCTACTTTGTTTTGCTCTTTGTTGTATTTTTATGTTGTCTGTTCACATTGTTTACTTTCATTTCACTTAATTTATTTCCTAATAATGATAATAAGAATAAAATGAGGTGTTACCAAAATCTGTTTTGCAATTTGTACAAGTTTGTTTGAAAGTCTTTAAATTCAATAAAATGGATGGAACCTAAACGCTGTTTTTAAATTATTGACTGTAATGTGTGGGCAGCTTTTACACACTGTACACTTATTTGTCACAATATATAGTTAAAGTTTTATATTCTCCTGGCTTAAATAAGAGAGGGTCCACATTTGCGTGGTCATTTTGTCTCCTCCTCCATCACCCTATATCTAATATCCTCTGTCACACCAACCCTCTCATGCCCTCCTTCACTACATCCATGAATCTTGTCTGTGCCCTTCCTCTTTTACTCCTCCTGCCTGGCAGGTCAATATTCAACATCCTTTGTGCAGTATATCTTTTTTTTTTTTTTGTCAAGGGCACTGTTTCCAAACCATGCATCATAGCAGGCCTCACTACCCTCTTGTAAACCTTTCCTCTTACTCCTGCTGCTATCCTTCTGTCACCAATCACCCCTGGCACTCATCTTTACCCACTCCACCTTAGCTGCACTGTATTTCACTTCTCTGGTCTAATATCTATTGCTTTGGACATTTGACCCCCAAGTATTTAAACTCGTCCACCTTCACTACCTCTGCTCTTTGTATCTATATTGTTACACCTGCCTCCTTGTCATTCACACACATAATCTGTTTTGCATCTACTGACTTTCCTTTCTCTTCTCCAGAGCATACCTTCACCTCTCTAGTCTCTCTTAGACCTACTCTCTCCTCTCACTGCAGATCACAATGTTGTCTGCAAACATTAATATTTGTCCACTCTTGCCTGACCTCATCTTTCAGCCTATCCATCACTGCTGCAAACCAGAAAACCTCCAGAGCCAATCCCAGATGTCATCCCAACCCTACTTTGAACTCAAAGGTCACACCTTCCACATACCTCACCCCTGTCTCACTGTACTCCACCACCCTCAGATACTTCACTGCCACTCCCGAATTCCTATTGGCACCCTATCAAATGCTTTCTCTAGATCTACAAAAATACACAGTGCAACTCCTGAGCTTCTCTGTAATTCTCCATCAGCACTGTCATAGTAAACATCACATCTGTGGTGCTCTTTCTCAGCATGAGGCCATGCTACTGCTCATTGATCACCACCTCTGCTTAACAAAGCTTCATCAACTCTTTCCCATGGCTTCATGATATAGCTTATCATCCCTCTGTAGTTACTACAGGTCTGAACATTGTGCTTCTTCTTGAAAGTCCGTGCTAACACACTTCTCCATCCCAAACAAAAAACAATCTGGAAAAAAAGTCCACGGCTCTCTCTCCAAGTCTCTCCAAGACATCTTCATACCTCCACAAGTATGTCATCTGAATCAACCATCATTCCTACTCTTCATCTTCTTCATAGCTGGCCTCGCTTCCCTTCACTCATCCTATGCACTAACTAACTTTCCTTAATTTGTCCTCCTCTCACTCTCATTTCCCTCATTCAACAGCTCTTCAAAGTGCTCTACTCCTTTCATATTTTCAACACACCCTCTTCACTCATTCATACATTTCCATCTCCATCCTTTTGTATGCAGCAGAAGTGAACCAGTGTGGCAGTTTAGGCAGCTAAAAATGCCAAACAACTCTAAGGCCATTTCAGAGCCCTCTGGAAAAAAAGGCCTGAACACAATGAGGTCAGTGACAGAGAAAACAGTGAGGGTCCAAGTGGAGATGAGATGAGAGCCAAGCAACAATGAGCCATAGTACCACTTTCAGAACAATAAAGAAATAGCAATGGGGTTTTTATTTATTTGTAAACATGTGCACAAAATAATCTTCTTTCATAACCTGTGGAAACACTGCTGGAGGCTATCATCATCACTGGATATATTCACTGTCCACAGACTTCACATAGGAAAAGGTCAGATAAGGAGGAGTCCTCTGTTTCTCCTTTGGTTGTGTCACTGGTTTTTCCATTCAAAATGTCACTACCCAGATAATTCTGGAATAACATTTGATTGAATAATCACTCCAAACTAATTATTGTACATATTAAATGTTAAGATTATTCACTGAAACAAATCTGATCTTTGAAGTTAAACCACTGTTTCAAATGAGGTTTGTTGGTTTGAATAGTGATGTTGCATTCACAGAAATGCTTTGATTTACACAACATTACAATATGATATATAATTAACAATGAATATGCAAGGAGTGGAGTCAGTGAAGGTAAATGAGTTTAAACCTGTCAACCATCTAAAGCAATGGACAGTACACATGAGGACTAAGGGAGTGCAGGCAGCGCGGTGTGGATGAAGACAAGACGATAGACCTGCTGTGATGTTTGGTTTGTAGACAGCAGCCATCATGGGGTGTATCTGGGATGATCAGGAAGAGGAGTACAGAAGTCTGGTGAGGAACTTTGTCGCATGGAGTCACACAAACCACCTGCAACTCAACACCTCAAAGACTAAGGAACTGGTTGTGGACTTCGGGAGGTCCAGAGAAGGTCCACTGCCGGTTCAGATAGAGGGGGAGGAGGTGGAGGTGGTCAACAAGTACAAGTACCTCGGGCTGTGGGTGGACAATAAACTGGACTGGTCATGCAACACAGAGCACCTGTATAAAAAAGCCCAAAGCCGACTGTACTTCCTCAGGAGGCTGAGGTCTTTTAACATCTGCAGGAAGCTCCTGAGGATGTTTTACCAGTCAGTGGTTGCTGGAGTACTTTTCTATGCTGTGGTGTGCTGGGGGAGCAGCACAGCAAAGAAGGACTCATGCAGGCTAGAGAAACTGATCAGGAAGGCTAGCTCTGTGGTCGGCATGAAGCTGGACACTCTGGTGACAGTGGCAGAGAAAAGGACACTAAAAAAGCTGCTGGACATTATGAACAATGCTGGGCATCCTCTGCACACGGCCATAAACAACCAGAAGAGTCTGTTCAGTGACAGGTTGCTTCTCCCCAAGACAAGAACTAACAGACTTAAAAACTCCTTTGTCCCACACACCATCAAACTGTTTAACTCCTCTCTGGAGGGGAGAGGGAGGGGAAACAGGAGGACAAAGGAGGGGGGAACAACTAAGCTGTAGTGCCTCTTCACCTCACTGTACAATACCTTGTGCAATACTTTTTGTAAATAGTCAATGGTGCAAATAGACCTCAATACTTGAAATGTGCAATTCACTTGTATTTTTATTTTTATTCCTATTTATTCTATTTATCCCCTTCGTATATTTTATTTATATTTGTCTCTGTATTTATATATGTGTGTGTGTGTGTGTGTGTGTGTATATATATATATATATATATATATATATATATATATATATATATATATATATATATATATATATATATATATATAATATTCTGTAACTGTAACTTCTGTCGGTGCTGTGCTTTTTGGAAATCGAATTTCCCAGAGGAACCCACCCGAGGGATTAATAAAGTTCTATCTTATCTTATCTTATCTTATCTTATCTTATCTTATCTTATCTTATCTTATCTTATCTTATCTTATCTTATCTTATCATTCATTCCTGTGGTATTAATTTTATTATTTTCTGTAATGAACCCTCCACGGCGATGGGGGCGCTGTCACTCATTGTCATTCAGTTAAACCGCCTCTATGACTGTTGTTAGCTAAAGAGGAGGCAGCTTCCTATACCGCATGGATGGGTAACAGTGCAGTAGCAGTCTCAGGTCAGTGTGTTTGTAGATCTGTGACGTTTTCCAGGACAGGCAATAAACCAGAAGTGCAGGTTGTGTCTCGTCCTCTGCATCCCAGCAGCGAAAATAATTTATGAGGACTGGGTCGAGCCATTGGACTGGGTGTGTTTCATGTGAGATATGAAAATGTTTTAGTTTTAGTGCAAGAAGAAGCTAACTGTTAGGCTGTAGACGAATAAAACGGATGTCGTGTCAGCCCTGTGGTGCCTGTGTGGTGTTGACAAGTCTGAAGTTCAGTGCAGGTAGAGTTCATGTGGCTAATGCTGCTAGCTTTTTAACTGTGTGGTGCTAAGCTGCAGTAATGGACGTACTGTAACCAGCTATTGTATTTATAGTGTAAATAAAACTTGGTATTTCCACTTTTTTATTTGCTTTATTAATTAATAGATGGGAAATTACTTAGCTTTACATTATTGCAAAAATAACTAAAGCTGCAATTTTGTCTATTATTTAATGACTGGGCACTTCTGGGAAGATCAACAGACGTACTCACATCTCTTATATCATTCAATTTCTAGGCTGGGTAAACACTCTCCGGCTGAGCTTTACTGGCTCCCCATCCAACCACAGTCACTCACTGGTGTCTCAACAATGAACTATGGAAAGCCTCAAGCACTAACTGAAGAATGGCAAGATTTAAGCGCAAGCCTTGCATCACATTAATTGCTCTGGTGTTGCTTATACTCGCCATAACTGTGTTCTTAAGTGAGCTAATATCACGGGACTCTCCATTCAGCAGCCCAGCCGATATAAAGGGGTTTCCCAAACCAGAGAGCCAGGAAAACCGCAACAAAAAACCAGAGGAGATCAAAATGAGCAGCGCAGCTCAGTCAGACAAGGATGCAGAACTGGAAGCGACACTGAGGAAGTTCCCTCCTCCAAATTACTACCTCCATGCCTTCTACTACACGTGGTATGGAAACCCAAAGATTGATGGAAAATACATACACTGGGACCATCCACAGCTGCCACACTGGGACGTTAAGGTAGCTCAGGGATATCCACAAGGGAGACACAGCCCACCTGATGACATTGGAGCCAACTTTTACCCTGCTTTAGGGGTTTACAGTTCTAGAGACCCCTCTGTTATAGAGGCTCATATGCAGCAGCTGCGTACAGCAGCCATCGGTAAGACATCAAGTCACTTTTAATTATATACCACATTTAAAACAACAGGAGCTGAGCCAGAGTGCTTTCCAGGCAGGCAATGCAATGATGGCAAAATATGAATAAAAAGAAGTCATAAATAAAGTATAACAATAGAAATAACACTAGAAATAAAAGACCAGTAAGAAAAATTTAAACGCGTACGTGACTAAAAGCTAGTGAAAATATATACAGTGCTGTATAAAAAATATTGCTCCCTTCCTGATGTCTTAATTTTTTTCACACTGTACACATTTCTTAGAAAACATCTTGATCCCCAAAACCTTCAGGAAAATATTTTTGGAAGGTTTGAGTCCAGTTACATCTGGCATGAAACTAACACATTATTTTATTTTAAAAAAATCATGCCAACAGTCAAACACGGCGGTGGTAGTGTGGTGGTCTCGGGCGGCTGGATGACTTGCTGTAATTGTCGAAACCATGAACTCTGCTCTCTACTAGAAAATCCTAAAGCAAAATGCCCGGCCATCCTTTTTTTCCCTGAGGCTCAAAGAACCTTGGGTTTTGCAGCTGGAAAATAATCTTAAACACATCAGCAAGTCCACCTCTGAATGAAACAAAAACAAAATGAAGGTTTTGAAGTGGTCTAGTCAAATCCTTAAACAGGCCGTCCATGCGGGAAAACCCTCTAATGTGTCTGAATTTTTTTTTAAAAATGCAAAGAAGAGTGGGCCAAATTCCTCCACAGGGATGTGAAAGACTCATTCCTAGTTATTGCAAAAGCTTGATTGCAGTTATTGCTGCCAAGGTTGGCACAACCAGTTATTAGAATTAGGAGATAATAACATTTTTCACACAGGGCCAGTTAGGTTTGGATAGCTTTTTTTATTATTATTTCACCCTTTTAATAAATGAAATCATTTTTTAAAAAACAGATTTTTGCATTTATCCTGGTGTGGAAATGTATTTGAAGTCTGAAGCATATAAGGGAGCCAATACTTTTTCACCACACTGTATGTCTTTAGAAGTGGTTTATTGTCAGTTAGACATGTGCTTATGTGGGTTCACGGAAAATTCCAGCTGTTGTTGCCCTGGTGGCAGTAACAGCTGGAAAAGCCTGTTCGCCTTTGGCTTTTAGGCGAAAAGGTGGCGCTGAGATAAGCTGATGGAGGATGACCTCAGAGACCAGGAGGCCAAATAAATCAATGCAGTTAAGCTCAAACAGGAATGACATGTTGCCTATTCTTTGGATCATTCTGAATCTATGTAGTGAGCTGCAGACATTTATAGGTTAGTGTTTAGTTTTTCACACAAAATAAACATATTGTTCCCAACTATCAAACAAAAACTCTTCTAATTGAATTGTGTCGGCAGCTATGATAATAGTGACACACTGATACAAGGAAAGCCTAATAATATTGCTCCAGGCACACATTTAATACAGATTTATTACACATTTACATTAAATGAATCCAGTTCTCTTTATGAATGTCCATCTGGGTGTTTTTCTTTTAGATTTCATATTGATACTGTAACTGTTTATTTTAAGGTGTCATTGCTGTTTCCTGGTATCCTCCCAATATGAAGGATGACAACGGGGACTCAACAGACGACATTGTGCCTTTGCTGTTTGAGGTGGCTCATAAATACCACATTAAGGTGTGTGTGTAGAGATTGCAGCAGTTGCTTGAATGAAACGTCATTATATTCCTAATGAAAGGATTTGTGATTGTGATCCCCGGTGTGTGTGTGTGTGTGTGTGTGTGTGTGTGTGTGTGTGTGTTATAGGTAGCTTTTCACATTGAGCCATACAAAGGAAGGGATGAAGTCAACATGTTTACTAATGTTAAATACATCATTGAGAAGTGAGTAGTGATTTCGTCCACAGAGTCATTCAGATGTCATCATTAATGTTATCTGCATATTTAGATTCATCTTTCTATTCCTTTGACATCTGGTTGTTTTTCCCATCCCATCCTCCACAGATACGGAGAGCACCCGGCTTTTTTCAAGTACTTGACAAACACTGGCAAACTTCTTCCGCTCTTCTATGTGTATGACTCATATCTGTTGAACTCGGAGCAGTGGGCCAAGCTGCTAAAGCACACGGAGACCAACAGCATCAGGGATACCCCGTATGACGCCATCTTCATCGCGCTGCTGGTGGAGGAGAAAGACAAGAGAGATATCCTGACAGCAGGGTTCGACGGCGTTTACACCTACTTTGCCACTAATGGTTTTTCCTACGGTTCCACGCAGCGTAACTGGGCCTCTATAAAAGCTTTCTGTGAAGATAACAACCTGATGTTCATTCCAAGTGTAGGCCCGGGATATATCGACACGAGCATTCGACCCTGGAATTTCCAAAACACTCGAAACCGCATCAATGGCAAATACTACGAAACCTCGCTGAGTGCAGCACTGGAAGCCAGGCCTGATTTTATCTCTATCACATCCTTTAACGAGTGGCACGAGGGGACTCAGATTGAAATGGCAATTCCAAAAACAAGCCAGACGGTGTATCTGGACTATCTGCCCAACAAACCATCAATCTACCTGGAAATAACTCGCAAATGGGCGGCGATATTTGGTGGTGAGAGACGAAAGTGGCAGGAATGAAAATGACTAAAAGCCATAGCAGATGTTTATTCATGGGGGTATAAACAAAATGAAAGCTAAATGGAGTTCTGCTTGCTGAACGCAGAGCAAAATGCAAATGAAGACCAACTTTATGAGAAAAGCCAAATGATTTGCAAAGCCGTAGGCAAGTGAACCACTTAATTATCCTAATTTTGGCTGCGCTGATGTATGTCGTTTTGTTGCACTTGAACGAATTATTGTGAATTTAACTGATGTCTTATTAACGCTTGTTTGCACACCCTTGTGCATTTTTGCTATTCCTGGATTTTCACCAGCCGAAACAGCATAGGCATGTTTTGCAGTTCTGTGATCTGTGACTATATTAGACCCGAATAGAAATAAAGTGCACTCTGGAACGAGGCAGAGACACGAGTAAACAAAGCAGTCTGGTGGAATAAAGCTGTTGCCTCATTCTGCTTTCAACTCGGCTTCAGCCCAAAATACAGTACAAGAAAATAAAAAAACCCTGCAACATAGATTTTGACATTTCAAAGACATGTCAGTTTAAAATCTGAGATGAGTCATAATGATGCAAACAGCGGCGGGATGGAAGGATAGCAGTTCAGTTGTTGAAACAGATTTGTAGCTGAGGGAATGGAGGGCAAAAACAAAATTGGTTTTTATCTGTGCAGTAGATTGCCTTCTTATTTATGAGCTGTTGCCATGGTACAGTACAAGTCTAACAGATACTTCTCTTACTAGACGTGCTATCAGTGCATACAGCTGCGTGGCCACAGCTGTTTGGCTGCATCTGCACAAATCACGCATTATGTTAAAACTGCCCCCGCAGCAAAGCCATCTCTCCACTGAAAACATACAGTGGTCTTTTTATTCTTGCCTCTTAATTTTCAGCCCAGTCCTTCTTCCAGATCACTTGAACTTGTGAGAATTTTTGTTGGTGGTGTTTCGGCTTCCGCAGCCATGCAGCATGTTTACCCACAGGTTTATAAGCAAGCATGGCTGTGAAAGCCATTCAGCTTCAGCTTGGATTCCTGGAGCAGTTCACAGCAAGTTTTAAGGACTGCTATAGATCACTGTCTAATTGTACAACCCAGCATCTTCTCAGTTGTACGTCCTTGGCTGGCTGCGGAACATTTGCATCCAGAATTTGCTGACTTCTATTGGAATTTATTTTTGCCTCGATCCAGGCAATTTTCCCGACGCTCCCAAATCAGAATATTACTGCAACAGCTTTCATGCTTAAAAGTTGGCAAGTTATGTGTGTGTGTGTTTGCTTTATTTTTCAATTAAATGCTTTTTACTAGTTTTTCTTAAACGGTACCTTTGGTGATTGTGGCCAAAAAAGCCAAATGAGCTTCACCTGCACACAGCACTTGTTTTCCAATTGGCTCTGGCTCATCCAGGTGTTGCTTTGCCTACTGAAGTCAAACTCAAAGATCTCGTCTTCATGTCCTCTTGCCTTGCTGTTGTGCAAGGCTGCCTTTAATCCGACGCTGTGTAAGAAAAGTTTTTTGGAGTTTGACCCATGCAAAATCGTGTTGATGCACTTCTGAAATTTAGTCGTTAATTTTGAAATGAACCCTGTGATGATGACTCCAACTGTTTTGAATTACAACATTAAACCACTAGAGCAACCCCGTAAATGATTAATTGACTGGCTAAAAGAAATCACAGGGCATGCTCAAGGTTTAATGGGGCAAACTGCATCTGTGAGCCTCTGTATAGATAATTGAACCTACTTTTTTTGTAAGTTGTTTTTGCATGTGATTTAAGAATGCGAAAAATATTAAATAAACTCGCTGAAAATTAACAGAATTGTGTTTTTGGGCCTCTGAAGGTGGCTGTGGTGCATTATCCTCGCTAACTGGCAATCAGACTTCAGCTTTTACATCACTGAAAGATTAATTTGTACAGACCAATTGAGGTGAATCCTTCAGAGATGACTGACCTGTTTATTCAAATGAGAACCTTAAACAAACGATTAAAGTGTAATATGGTACTAAAGCGGAATCGCAGCATCCCACTCAAACTAGCGCTCCGCCACAGCCTGCAGCTGCATCCACGGTAAACAGAGCAAGGTAGCGCATGGGCAGCCAGCAGGGAATTATTCCACATCGCATCACATCCCTGAGCATACATGGCGCCCTCGCACACCGAGATATGAATTTAGTGTGCAAGCGAACGAGGTAGTCGCGATTTCCCCCTCTTTCTTTCTTTCTTCCCCCCTTTTTTTCACTTGCAGCCATCATTCTCTGCGTCGGTGTGCAGTAGCGGAGAAGATTCAGCGCACATTACTACAGTAGGTATCATCATTTTTTCGGGATCAAGACGATGGATGCGGGCTCTATTGCTGCAAACACGGCGTGCGGGCTCGATTTTTTATTCCAAACGCATCCACATCTTCCGTATGTTCCTATGTGTCTTTGAAAGTGAGGAGGAGGAAATGAGAAGAAAGCTTTATTTTGACTCACGCCTGTCGCGATGGTGAGTAAAATGCTTGGCTGAGTCTTTCTCCCCCCCATTCTTGCATCCTATGTCTGATCTTCTACCTGATTTTAAAGGCAAATCATCTGTAGCTAATTGCAAACGCCAAAAAGAAAATGCGCAAAACAAATGTGACAAATATAGACCGCTTCTCGTTTTCCCCGGGGTGTTTGATTGTACACTGCATTTTTAAATGTTTAATGCACTAGACAGTTCACACACTGCAGGGGACATGGATGTTTTTCTCCCGTGAATGTGACTTGTATTTCAAACCTTGCCCTCATAGCTGCAAATATTATGCCCACGGCGCGCTATTATCTAGGTTCTGTTAGTCAGCACTGGAAAATATTCCAGTGTATCTTTATTATTCCCATCAACTTCAATGCAGTGTCACGCCAAAAGACAACCATTTTAAAGAGTGGCTCCACTACAGCGTCACGTTTTGAAATGACCTTCAGTGCTCGGTGGCTGGAAATTAATTCTCACCTGAGATGGAGTGTCCGTTTTCAGCCAGTGCGGAGCTCCTTCCAGAAATTATGAGTTGCAATCTAAAGACAACAATTTTGGTGTACATGTGCAGCTTTAGCCTTTGCATACCCGTTACAAAACGCTGTTTGGGATTTGAGATTTCTGTGACTGATATTGCCACAGAAAATGTGTGACTGCGTTTTTTTCCTCCCCTTACTGCTCTCCAGCCACTTCAAACGTGGCCTCGCTGCAGACTACTCACCCATGCGGTGCTCTTTCTGTGTCCCAAATACATCACAATGCATTTAACAAAATCACAGCTATGCTTTTTTTAAAATGTGAATGAGCTGCAGGAGTCTCCCCTTAGTCTCATTTTGGTGGTTTAGAGATAGAAAGACATATCTAAATAAATAAATAAAACATTGTGCACCTTCTTTAAATAATCACATTGGAGACACTGGAACTTCAAAGGCCTGACCTGATCACTGCAATACAGGTCAACCTCCATCCTATGGGGTGTTTTATATAATTGACACCAGCACATCATGGCATGCATGGGATGCATCCTGTTAACCACAGAGCTTATCACTGCAGCTCACAGGAGGCATGGTTGAGTGCTGTAAGAGGATTGTCCCTACATGAAAATGTATTGATACCATAAGCCTTTAAAATGAGTGGCACTCATTTGGCTCTTATCTCAATCCATCTCTGACTTGTGTGTCCGCTTGGTGCATATCTGTGTAACAAAGTCAAAGATTTGGATGAAGCATGGATGCATGTTACCCTTTCCTTTGATTTTACTGATTCAGATATGCTTCAGGGATGCATGGAAGAAAAATCGTCTCTCAAGCTTTGATTCTGCACTTGGCATGTCAGGCTTGTGTGGCCTCTGTGCCAAATGCAGGTGTGCTGAGCCCCAGAGAGCTCTTCTATTCTTCTCAGCCTTAAGATGGCAGCATTCTCTTACAACACACAGTGGATACCCAAAATAACAACCTACATCCATGCCTAACTGGAAACTTTTAAAAGATATCTAGGACTATCTAGGACTACCTGACTATTTGTGTGAGAAGTTTTGTTTTGCCTTATACACTTGTTTGTAGAGATTAAGCTCATCTCTGCATGCATGCTGGAAATACAAGCTTTCTCTGTGGCGCTATGAAGTAGCTCAGTGGGCACAGAACATAGGGAAACCCACAAAGTAATGGAGTTTGAAAGAACCACAATTGAATTAAGAACTGTACAATGCCTAGCTCAGTCATGGTGAGTGTGTGGATGCAGGTATTTGACAGTTAGCCAAGCGATGACAGATATGCTTCTTTTTTACAAAAAGCCATTTCTCTGGCACTTGTCATGTTAAAGATTATAGACTGACAAATACTATAGGCCTATTAAAAAGTTTTATATCAACTCTGCTAGTACTGTCAGCTACTCTTTCTACAGTCTTGATACTTCTAGGAGCATTTTTAAGAGAACAGAACAGACCAAGACAGAGGAGGAATAACTAGAAAGCAAACAGTGACATGCTAGGTAGCTTAACTGGACAGTCATATCCCAAACCTCCATATGGTTCCACATGTGAAAAAAGCTATTTTCAAACCGGAAGTGCAACATGGCGAAAAGTCAAGGACATTCAGTGACTATGGGTGAAATTATCACTGCATGAAGTTAGTGGAGCCTGGAGTAAACATTTTTCAAATCCCAGGCAACTGACTGAAGTGACTACTAATGAGAATGCAGGATATCACTAATTAACATATGATCTGGTGGTAAATATGGCAACCAGAATTTGAAACATCCGCAAGCCACCAGCTGCCAGCTTTAAAGCGACACGCAACAGGAGAATCAGTTCCAGTGTGTACACAGCTTAAGGATGACAAAGTTTCTATGCTGGACACAGACAATAGTAAGATATCCAGAACAAAAGAGCATAACAGCCAAAACCCAAGTTACAACCAAAAGCAGCAACAAATAATCCTAACCAAACGCGATATGTTGTCGCAATATTAAGGTCCTACACCACAACAAGTTACTAACAAAGTGTTCTACAGTTTATAAGACAAAAGCCTTTGGGCACTGATTCAGTGACTCTAATGAAGGAGCCGATTACAAGTCAGGGACAAGCCAAGGAAGCTGGAGAACAGTCCTCCTACTCTCGCAACCAAAACCATCTAACTTAACCCTAGCCTTTAGGCAGTTAAAAGTAGGGGTTAAGTGAGTGGCAACTGGTTAAACCAGTGATCTCATCAAAACCACTGAGGTGTTCCCAAGCATATATCTCTACCCACATTAATGTAACAGGTGACTCAGTGGATTCCCTACACATAACCTAGTGTCTTAAACCTAGTAAGTGAGTTCAAGAACCACCACTGCACTAATGAACTCAAAGTTCATGAGCTAACAAGAATTGGCTAACGAAGCTCTCTCTGTCCAAGCTTAAAACCTGTTTGTATCCCCGAGAAAGATTTTTTTACACTACTGATAAAAAATAAACTTTCATAGGAGCCAACTAACAGGAAAGTCCAAAATAAATTCATATCACTACTAACTAGGAAAAAAGCCACTAAACTAATTTGTTATGCCAAGACTGATTATAGCATACCTGTGGTCAAGTATGGAGAGAGTAGGCAAAATGGGAGGGGTCATCAAAGTGCTTGCTTTTTGTCTCTTTTTCTGGCTTAATAGATTCTCTCTCATTTTCTCTTTTTGCTTGTATAAAGGAGGCATCATTAAGAAGACCAGTAAATTCAAGATCAAACACACTTCATTCAGTCATTAAGGATCGTTATTATTCAGCCTAAGAGCAAAGAAGCATCTTCTAGCTCCATCCTGCAATTTGTTTTCCTATGAGCACCGAATCACAGAGGAGGTTAACCCAAGCTTCGATCCGATGTAGGAGCTGTTCCCTCAAATTCCCACAACCTCTACTCTTGCTTGGATTTCAGCATTCAGTAAAATCCGCCAGGTTTGTATTGCAATATGTTGTAGGAGGCATCACAGTTTTATTTAGCAGTTTTATTTGAGCACCGATGCAAACTATTGCCTTACACACCACACAGTATATATTCATACCACTAAGTATTTAAAGGCACAGATTCTGTTCAGAGTCAATGATCCAGTAGACATTATTACATGTTGGTAGTATGTAAAGCCCGATAAGATGATCAGTCCTGATGTTGTGTCCTGCTGACTGTGTGGTATTTTTCTCTTTGGTTTGCCCTTTTTAGGACAGAGTATGCCATCTGCACCTTTTCACAGAATTCTGCGACCCCTTCTGCTTGGTACTTTTATACTGGGATGCTTTGTGACTCTGTTTTTGATGTATTTTAAACCATCTACAAGCTGGTTATCAGGTCCTGTAGAGTCAACAGTATCCACAGACCGGGTCAAGAACCTCTTCTCCACCAAGAGCGATAAAAACGTGACCACTCTGCTGATCTGGCTCTGGCCCTTCGGACAAACGTACGACCTGAGCGTCTGCAGCTCTCTCTTTAACATTGATGGCTGCTTCATCACAGCAGACAGGAACTTCTACAATAAGTCTGATGGAGTCGTCATCCATCACCGGGACATCAGCACTGACCTGTCCAATCTGCCGCCGCTGCAGCGACCGTCGTTCCAGAAGTGGATATGGATGAACTTTGAGTCGCCATCCCATTCGTCCCAGCTGCCTGGGATAGAGAACCTGTTTAATCTGACTCTCAATTACCGTCAGGATGCTGACATTGAAGTGCCTTATGGGTCCATCGTAGCAGCAGAAGGGGAAGAGGATTTTGTACCACCCAGCAAAAACAAGCTGATTTGCTGGATTGTAAGCAACTGGAACCAGGATCACGTGCGGGTGAAATATTATAATGAACTCTACAAACACATTGAGGTTCATGCATATGGACAGGCCTTTGGGGAGTACATCTCTGACCAAGACTACTTCCCCACCATCGCCAGCTGCAAATTCTATCTGGCGTTTGAGAACTCCATCCACAAAGATTACATTACTGAGAAACTGTACAACCCACTCTCAGTGGGGACAGTGCCAGTGGTTCTCGGCCCACCCAGGCAGAATTACGAGAACTTTATCCAGGGAGACTCCTTCATTCATGTTGACGACTTCAGCTCGCCCAAGGAATTGGCTGATTACCTGCTGCTCCTGGACAAAAATGAGGAAATGTACCTCAGGTACTTTGAGTGGCGGCGACACTTTAAAGTAAAGAAGGCCTATTTTTGGGCAGAGCACACATGCCTGGCTTGTGATTACTTGCGAAGGCACAAGGAATACAAGGCATTCAATAGCCTTGATAAGTGGTACTGGGGCGGTTAGAGATTTGAAGGGCTGTGTGTGAGGGGCTAAGCAGCCAAGAACACAGGTAAAAAAATTTCTTCAAAAAGGGTTTTCTTTATTTTAACCCTCAAAAAGTTCAAAAAAGACTAAATTCAAAAACATAAGTAGCAAGCCCATAAAAGAGGTCAACTAAATGTAACTCTACAAAAAGTAATTTTCAGAAGCTTAAACAAACAAAGTGGACATAACTTAACTCACAAACCACCCTAATTACAAAGACACAAGAGAGTAGCTTTTATAGTGGTTTGGCCGTTTACACACAATAGGGGGAAAACAAAAACACACTCTAATATTAACTAAGCACAGAATAACCTAAGTAAACCTAAAACATCCCTGTTCCTGATGAGCACATGGTTGGTCCTTCTGAGCAGGCCTATTGTTCTCAGAGTCCTCAGCCATGCCTTTTGCCCCCACAACCAGTTGGCCAACAATAAAAATTTAGAAGAAGAAGGTCCCTTTTTCCCAGACAGGAAACAGCCACCGCCCAAACCCAGGTAACTCAAAAAAAAACAAAAACATAATTAATATAACAGAAAACATTTTTAGAAAAACCACACAACGCTATTATGTGCGCGCCTCATAATATCAGTGTTAGGTTTAACCAAATGATTAATGAATTATATTAATGAAGAAAACTGCAAAACAAACTAATAAAGTGAACAAATGGACTGATTTACCCATGTGTGGCTGATGCCATCACACTGTGTGATTTTTGTTATGTTGTTGAAGGCAGTACTGTAAAATTTTTGTCCTTCAGTTAACACAAAGGTTCGTTGCTGTTCTGTCGTGAGCAGCTGAATGGTGTCTTTCTATTGGTTCAGAGGCCCAGTGACACATCTAGCTTGTTCTTTTTTTGTCCTTTGAATTTTAGTTAAGCCTTACTTTGCCTTTTGAGTTTTTAATTTATAATTTTTAATTTATTTTTTATGATTTACAAGTGCACAGTTTTTTTAAATTATTTCTGACCATGTTTTACTTAACATAACCTCATCTGCTGCTATTTTTTTAAATGATTTTGTCCTATTTTTTAGTGTGATTGCATGATTGTATAAATGTTCTGATAACATTCATGATGCAAGTTTTTGTTTTTTATTATCCCCTGCTTATGAAGTGGCACAAGCTGAAATTGGGGAAAGTGTTAGCTGGAGAAGAGGGGCTGACATAAAAGTGAAAATATTTATGTAATATTTATTCAAATGAGGCATTATATGATAAAAAACAATCTCATCTGTGCTAGTGATGAATTCACCTATGCATTGTTTACTAAACTCCAATGTGAAAATGGTTCAATAGGGTCATGTACATATTGTGTATTTTTGGAATTATGTAGCTGTAATTTTTTTCCCATATTTTTATAAGTTTGCATTTGCACTGCTAATCAAACTGTTATTTTCACATACTTACACTAAGGCAGATGGTCAATGTATTTGTAGATTGGATTTGGCGATCTTTACCTTGGTATCCGACAGAAGATGTCACTGTTATGTGAGAGGGAGGTTGCTAATTAATATTGCTGTGAATTGTTCATTGTCTTTTGTAATTTTGTCACGGTGTTTTGGATTCCATGTGGATGATGATGATAGAACAGCACAGAGCCATTGTACTGCAATATGAAACTCCCACACACACCTCCTCACATTGCATCTTAATTTGGAAAGTCTGTCATTTTTGACTGACTGCATTAAGCAGAAAGAGCACAAAATGAGCACGTAGTACAAGCATTTGCTTAAGCTCTTCACTTAGGTGCTGTACTCTCATCACACATTATAACTTAAGATGTGAAAGATGTGATCTTTATGGCTGCTGCAAGGTTACCCGTATTTTTGTATGAATCATCATACCTCAGTGTTGTCTGGGAGCGAGTGTTTCCATGTGATTCTGATTGTTTTAGCACTGCACCACACCCTTGAGACCACACTACAAAAAGACAGCTCGGTATCTGCATATATCGCAGATATTGCATCACATTCAGATGTTGTTGGAACGGCTAATTCATTGAACAATGCATTGCAACAGCACTCAGCAGCTATTAACAGAGATTTATGTTTTTTACAGAAAGTACTGTACAAATTCTTGTCAACATTTTATGCAAGATGAGCTTCTGTGTCAAAGTATAAAAACAGTGAGGTTAACATTTCTTCAATTTCAAAGGGACCATTGATGTAAAATAGGATGAAACCAATTATTTTTCTTATGGAGTACGGTTCCAAATGCCATAGTGGACTCTGTACATAAACACTGTAGTGAACTGAAGCAGGAATTGGATCAAACCAGCCCAAAACACAGATCATTCCTTTATGTCTAGCAGACAGTGGGAACTCCAGCAGCATTGTATATATTTTTCATGGTAAATCTCTTTATATCATGCAGTTGTTGTCTGGAAGTGACTGTGACTGCGCTGTACATTTGTAAGTAATGCCCGGTGCTTTGAGTGGCTGTGAATTAAGTTAAAGGGAGAGACACTTGAAAAAGAATTAAGAGCATCTGAAATGATGCTTTTAACGGTTTTGAGGTGGAAATTTTCATCAAGGCAGGCACTTTTACATTTGAGGAGTGATTTTTTTTTCTTCTTTGTTTATATTTGGTGGCAATCCTGTTGGCATGACCTAATTGAAAAAGTTGTGCCAAAATGCAGCAGAAATACAGCACTTTTATTCATTTCGAGTAGTGTGACTCACTGTGCCAGTTGTCGTCTTAGATGAAGCTATTGTGAGTTTATAAACTGTCCTCCAAGACCTTGGCACGTCCCACAGGATAACTATGAAGCTGCCAGTCATGGTTTCATATTGTACAGTCCAATCTCATGTATGAAAACAAAGCTTTCTTGTCCAATGTGGTTGGTGACTTTAAGAAAAAAAGTTTTTTTCATTTTATCTTTTTGGGCCGCATAAGTCTTCTTTATCTTCTCTCTCTTTTTTTTGCACAAAAACAAAGAAAAGGAGCTGCGGCTTCTCTGTTGTCCAGTTTGAATCTGTGAGAGGTTCACTGATGCACCCAGAAGTGATTCTCTGGATGCTATATGACTGGGTATCCCAAAAAAATTTGATTTTAATGCCAGTTCACTGAAATAATCTGTTAGTCAATCAATACTTTTTTTTTGCCAAATCATTGTATTTTGCCAAATGTTGTGTTTTACTGTATATGTCTGATAGTGTCAAAATGAAAATAAAGATATGGACAAATGAGCAAACATTTGTAAAGTGTACTGTAGTATTTCTTTATTTTTGTTTTTTAAAGAGATGCCTGATGTGTATTACATAACATAGGCTGGATTATGCTGAAACTGTCTGGAAAAAACATGTATGATGCTTGCTTTTAAACATTTTAAACAAGTTTATATATAAGTGGATTTATATATAAACTTGGCTAGCCAACATAGCTTAGCATAATGGCTGAAAACAGGACAACTCTGAGCTGAGCTGTACAAAAAGCAGAACAGCCATTTTAAAATGGCTGTTTAATAACCATACATTGGTTTCCCCTGTAACTATGCTATGCTATGCTAAGCTGAGCTAAGCTAAGCTAAGCTAAGCCAAGCTAAGCTAAGCTAAGCTAAACTAAACTAAGCCAAGCTAATGTAAGCTAAACAGCTGCTGACTGTAGGTTCATTTTTTTGGACAGAAATCACATTGGTATCAGTTGCATAATTCTTTAATTGCAGGATAGCAAAAAAAAATATTTCCTATTACAGTAAAGGGGCAATAAAGGGGTTCCTTTAGATCAACTTCAATGCAGTGTCAAAGGCAACCATTTTAATGAGTGGCTCTACTATAGCATCACATTTTGAAATGACCTTCAGTAGCTGGAAAGTAATTCTTACCAGAGATGGAGTGAAATGGAAGACTATTCATGCATCGCTCTTTCTGTGTCCAAAAAGTCATCACAATGCATTCAATATTTTAATTCTAAAATGTTAATGAGCTACATGTAGTCACAGTTTGGTGGTTTAGAGATAAAAAGGCAGATCAAAATAAAATGCAAAAAAAGTGCTCCCTCTTATGATAATCACAGTGGAGCCACACATTATAACTTAACAGGCTTGATCTGATCACTGCAGCTAAACCTCCCACATATACATATATTATTTTGTAATCTACTAAAAGTTCCAGTTTTAGCCAAATAATGAAACAGCCAAAATATCAAAAAGGGTCACATTAAACCTTGTAGATTGAAAGACACAGTAGACTTATTAAAAAGTTTTTATCTTACCTCTACTAGTACTGTCAGTTATCCTTTCTGCACACTTGATATTTCTAGGAGCGTATGTCCACACTGGAAGCAATTTACTGCAATGTGGCAACCAGAACCCACAGAAAGTCAAGGATATTCAGTGACTATGAGTGAAATGATCACTGTGTGGGATCCGAGATAAAATTTTTTGACTACCAGTGAGAACACAGGATATCTCTGATTGACATACAAATACAGTTACTTAAAATGGTGAGCTGATCTTGACAACACCATGGTGGATCCTTGGCGGATCCTCGGCTGGTTCTTGACCAATGAGATCCCCTGCCTGTGATATGTATAAAGCCACCACAAGTGTTAATGCCCCTAAACAGCACTGAGGAAAACCAGTGCTAATATCTTATGTATACACCAGTAGAGGTAGTGACAATGGAAGCTCATTCATTTACATCTTTCTACACTGCTTATTAATCCATTCTATGTTAAAGGGTTCTATAATTCAAAACACTGATATAGGCTAATTGGCAGCATACAATTTAGAGGATGTACACACTGAACAAGCGACATACAGCAGAAGACAAAAAGTGATGTCTAACGAGTTTTTGGAAAGAAAAGCATCTGGACTTCTTTAAGTTGCTTGAAGATGTTTCACCTCTCATCCAAACAGCTTCTTCAGTTCTAAGGTCAAATGGTGGACAGTCCCAGATTTAAGTCCTAGGGGAGTGTCCCCCAAGTCAGTCAAGAACCCCCTGTTGATCCTCTACATTAATCAGACGAGCCCAGGTGTGAAAACAGGTGTAGGCCACAATCAGCCTATGGCTGTATCCCAATTCAGGGTCTGCAGCCTTAAAGTACTCATTTCAAGGCCGATTATGTCACAGCGGCGCGCCGAAGGCTGTCCCAATTCAAAGCCTGCTCGAAATGCGGCCCTGAAATGTGTCCTACATTTCCCTGAATTTTAAGGCTGTGGCAGTGTAGACTTCGTGGCCCAACATATCCCAGAATGCATAGCGCGGCGGTGGGTGTGGATAATTTTGCTGAAAAAAAACGGCGGATGAGGGGCGGCCGAAGAGTAAACTTTAAGTAAGTACTGAATATTATGTCACTTATTTATGTGCAAATGTTTAATAACGAAGAACATTAAACATTACTGTTGGCCACATGTCGGCAAAGTTATGTGACATTAGTGACGTTTGTACTAACTTGATTTTAAAGCCTTTACTTTAAAATATACGCCGTTCAATAGCTGAGCTTAATCTTACAGAGAATGATCAAAGCTCATGTAGAAACAAACAAACAAATGAACCAAAGATTTTCTCCTTCATTTCTGTCAAACAAAGCTGTATGACACGTTATCAGCTGTTAGTATCATGGTTGCTAGGCAACCCGGGCAGCGCAACGGAGGCTAGACCGTCCCATTTCACAAGCCTCGCACTTCCGGCCTTAGCGGTCTTTGAGTACGCGGCCCTTGAGGATCGTTGAGGCTGCGTACTTTAAGGCTGCAGACCCTGAATTGGGATACAGCCAAGGTTTCGGGTGAACCCGCAGTGAAACCTAGCCCCACCCTATCATGTGATTTCCTGAGGTCAAATGGCCCAGGATGTGAGTGGGCGTTAAGGGGCCTGGGAAAGGATCTCAAAACTGGCCTTAATGCCCACTATTTAACTTCACTGTCACATGTTTCTATACAAAAAGTGTAGTCAAAATTTAAACTTGAATTGTCAGTGACAGGTGTATTTTAGATGTGACGCAAGGGCAAGTGAGAAAAAGAGCACTCAAACTGCGCACCAATAATGTATGTGTTTGTATTCTGTTCTAAATAAATATAAAAGAAATATGTGGGGGGTCTGTTCTAAAATTTTAATAAGATTTCAATTCATACAGCGTCAAAACACAACCCCAAGGTGCCTCAAGGGGCTTTTTATTGTGACGTAAAATATTACAGAGAAAACAAATAAACCGTTCCTCTGAAAATGATCAGTTAGCTGTTTAATAACTATTCTTTCAGGAATGTTAGAGAAAAGGGAAGTTTAAAGAGCAGTCCATGCAGGTGGGTTGTGATGGCTTTTTAAGTAATGGTTTAATTACTGGCACCTTAATGGATGTAGCCTATTATTAGAGATAGGTGACATTTGGGATTAAAGCATTTGTAGTTATTGAAGTTAACTCAGAAGAATTAATCAGAGTGCAAGAGTCCAAAAAATATTAATAGTGTTTAAAGCAGCTGTACGTAATGATGAGTCTGTGAGATGGTTACTAGTAATTTTTCTCTAATGGTTGAATTTTTATTTGTGAATAAATTCATAGAGCTCTGAATTTTTGTCAGTGCTGAAAAGAGAACTAGAGGGTTTTTTTTTCCTTTTTTTAAAAAAAAGGGGCAAAAAGCTCTTTTCCAGGTCTTCTAAACTACTGACATGCCAATTTGACTCCAGCTTATCTACTTTAAGGTGAACCTTTGACAGTTAAACCAGGGAGTACAGTGACTTTCAAGAGTTTAGGTAGCTGCTCTGCACTGTGTTGGCACATGGCATTGAAGAAGATAAAAGTGGAGGAATTATATCCTTCAACTTAGTCACAGCACTTTCAGAACGACATCTACTAATGAAATTTATTTCTCACCTTAGGGAAATCTATTATTGTAAAATTTAGATGTTAATAAAAATGATCAGATAAAGAGAAGCCAATTCATCTAATAACAGATTAAATGCAGAGTTGAGGCTGTCATTTTCAGCATCTAAATGGATATTAAAATCACACACTATAATTATTTTATCAGAACTAAGCACTAAATCAAATAAAACCTCTAAAGTCTAAAAATAAATCTGGGGTGAGGTGAGGCATTATAGTAGAGAGAACCAGAGCTTTGCACTTGCAACTAAAGGCAATCCTCTCATGTATGGAATCAGAACGATTAAAAGTCCTAGGAGCATCAGTCACAGTCAACATGCTTGCTTTAGAGATTCGATGCAGTTGTCTGCCACTAATATTAGTGTATCACCTCAGTGTGATACATTTTAATACTTATATGCTTTAAAAGGTATACTCCAAACACAACAACATATATTTGCTGCACAAAAAGTGCCCAATCTTTCAGTCACTAAATTAATACCGCAGTAGTTATGGATATATAAATGTGTCTATATATGTATGTACTGTATGTATTATATAAATATCTTTATAAGTGCAAAAACAGCACATTCTGACAGTTTAGACAGTTAACACATTGCATTTTAAAATGCAACAACTGGCTGAGGCCCTTCCCTGCTTTCCTAAGATTGACGATAAATAAATTAATAAATAAACACATTACTCATACAATTCATAAAAAGTATCACAAACAGTAGTTGTCTTGACACTAATTCTGACAGTTCAGAAATCATAAAAAGATCAGAAAAATCATGTATAATTAATCCAGTGGGGAAAAGTTAAAGTGTGATTGAAATTATTTTGAGTTTGAATCAACCATCAGCTATATTATTGAGGAATTATCTGCAGACACTATGCACTAAAGCACATTGTTTCCACATTTCTCTTATTTCATAAACAAAGTCTTGTTTAGCATTAACACATGAAATGAATGAATGAAAAGTAGTGATGTGCGATACCACTGATTTCCTTTCCGATTCGATACCAAATAAAATTCAGGGTGGTATCGACGATACTGATCCGATACCGATACTCTGTACAAAAACTTTTATTTATGGTATCTCAAATTATAGCATCATAATGATTACAGGACATCAGATTACTTGTTCTTATCACTTAATAATGCAGAGTTCATCATGTAGAAATAAAAAACCTGAAGTTGTGCTATTTGAACTGCTTGCCTGCTTGCAGCACTAAAGGACTCCGTGAGAGACGTCTGTCTCGCCCTAGCAGCACCTGTCCCTCTCCTCCTCTTCAGTTCGCCTCAACATACGCTCGTCATATTCTGTGATATGATTTACTCTGAAGTGTTTGACAAGGTCAGTGGTGTTGCGGCAACACCTCACTTTTTTGCCACATGTATCGCAAACCACGTCTCAGCTGTTTGTGGAGGTAAAATACGTCTGCACATGACTCCAATTATGCTCAGCCATTGTTATGAGTGCGCACGCCAAGGGCTGCCACACATTTATACAGCCGTATTTCGCACATGACTATGAAAGGCGGAAGAAGAAGTAGTTCCTTCGAATGTAGACAATCCGAATGTTATAGTTCCTTTCCACTGTGTTCCTGTTAATGATAAACTACAGATTTACCCTAAATTACTAAAATATCGATATTTTAATGTGAGAATCGATTCTAGAACATAAATGACTGGTATTGGAGGAATCGATATTTCAGGATCGATCCACACATCACTAATGAAAAGAATGGGCTAGTTTTGGATTTGCAGTGAAAACAGGGTGGAAGGTCACTACATAAGTCATAAGTCAGGTCAATTATATTTCTACTATTGACAATATTTCACCATAAAATGCTATCAAAACTTTTGGAAGCTAGAGAAATCAAACCTTGTGTGAAGAAAGTGCGCTCACTTAGAGGCACTCTACAACTAAGTGAAACGGGCGTGTTTATTGTGGAAAGTAGATACATCCCAAGAGAAAAAAAGGAGGAATCCAAGAAACTGGGAAACCAGTTCGATAGCGTATCTGTCAAACAGGGTTGATAGCATACCTGTAGCCAAATAAGGTGAGATTACGCAGTGTGGGAAGAGTCATCAAAGTGCTTTGTGTCCACCAGGTTTGTATTGTGATAGTGCGTAAAAGGCTTCACATTTTTATTTATGATATTCATACCACTAAGTGTTTAAAGCCATCGATTCTGTTCAGAGTCAGAGGTCCAGCAGACATTATTACATGTTGGTAATATGTAATAATGTCTCAAGATCACATATCGGGATCGCGTTACCAATGAAGAAGTATATTGCCGTGCGGGAGTAGAGCCGCTCCATGTCCAAGTCACCAAGCGTCGGTTCAGATTTGCTGGTCACATCCTTCGGCTACCGGACCCGAGACCTGCCCGTGTTGCAGTTCTGTGGAACCCGAAGAATGGAAAGAGATGGCGAGGAAGACCTAAAATAACACGGAGGAGGATTTTCCTTGAAGATTTACGTTCAGTCGAACTGTCATGGGATGAAGCAACAACTGCCGCGATAGACCGAGTTCAATGGCGTTCTCTTGTCGCCTGATGGGAGGATCTAAGTCTAAGTCTAAGTAAGGTAATATGTAAAACCTTAATATGATATGATGGTTAATCTTGATGTTGTGTCCTGCTGTCCATGAGATCATGTTCTTTCTCTTTGGTTTTCTCTTTTTAGGACATAATATGGCATCTACAACTTTTTACAGAATCCTGCAATTCCTTCTGCTTGGTACTTTTATACTGGGATGCTTTGTGACTCTGTTTTTTTGGATGTATGGTAAACCCTCTACAAGCTGGTTATCAGGTCCTGTAGAGTCAACAGTATCCACAGACTGGGTCAAGAACTTCTTCTCCACCAAGAGCAATAAAAACGTGACCACTCTGCTGATCTGGCTCTGGCCCTTCGGACAAACGTACGACCCATGCCTCGGCAGCTCTCTCTTTAACATTGATGGCTTCTTCATCACAGCAGACAGGAAGCACTACATAAAGTCTGATGGGGTCGTCATCCATCACTGTGACATCAGCCCTGACCTGTCCAATCTGCCACCGTTCAAGCGACCGTCGTTCCAGAAGTGGATATGGATGAACTTTGAGTCACCGACACATTCGTCCCAGCTGCCTGGGATAGAGAACCTGTTTAATCTGACTCTCAATCGAGATGCTGACATTGTAGTGCCTTATGGGTCCATCGTAGCAGCAGAAGGGGAAGAGGATTTTGTACCACCCAGCAAAAACAAGCTGATTTGCTGGATTGTAAACAACTGGAACCAGCAACACATACGGGTGAAATATTATAATGAACTCTACAAACACATTGAGGTTCATGCATATGGACAGGCCTTCGGAAAATACATCTCTGACCAAGACTACTTCCCCACCATCACCAGTTGCAAATTCTATCTGGCGTTTGAGAACTCCATCCACAAAGATTATATTACAGAGAAACTTTACAACCCACTCAATGTGGGGACAGTGCCAGTGGTGTTTGGCCCACCCAGGAAGAACTATGAGAACTATGAGAACCACGAGACTCCTTCATTCATGTTGACGACTTCAGCTCGCCCAAGGAATTGGCTGATTACCTGCTGCTCCTGGACAAAAATGAGGAAATGTACCTCAGGTACTTTGAGTGGCAGCAACACTTTAAAGTAAAGAAGGCCACAAGAAGGCACACATGCCTGGCTTGTGATTACTTGCAAAGGCACAAAGAATACAAGGCATTCAATAGCCTTGATAAGTGGTACTGGGTTAACCAGAGATTTGAAGGTCTACGTGGACCTTGTTATATTGTTGAAGGCAGAGCTAGTGTGTACTAATGATGAATTCACCTATGCATTGTTTACAAAAGTCCAATCTGAAAGGGGTTTAACAGGGTCATGTACTTACTGAGTCTTTTTGAAAATATGTAGTTTTCATTTGCAATGCTAATCAAACTGTTATTTATCTTTACATACTTACACTAATGCGAAATCAGGAGTGACTTCACTCCCAAGTTAGTGTGTACGAAAAACAGCATTTGTTTTTGTCCATAGCAAGGTAGAGTCATTCAGGTATCACAGGCAATATAACATAATAATTGCTTTTTGTGCTTAAAAAAGACATTCATGGCTTATTTAGTAAGTCGCAAATATACAATAGTGGCAGTACAGATTAAAAGTTTAAAATTTTATTACTGTGTACATTTAATGCAGCCATCATGGACCCTTAGTTTCGGTCTACACGGGCTGCTCCAACTATCTGAGAGGGAAATTCCACTTGAGGAGGTGTTCCAGATTCAAATTCCGACTGGGAACTCTAAAATTCGGATTTCCAACCTCTCCAGGCACGCACCATCAGACAGATGGTCATTATGCATTTGTAGATTTGAATTGGAGATCTTTACCCTGGTGGAATCTGACAGAAGGTGTCACTGTTATGTGAGAGGGAGGTTGCTAATTAATATTGCTGTGAATTGTTTATTGTCTCTTGTATTTTTGTCACAGTGTTTTGGATTCCATGTGGATGATGATGATAGCACAGCACAGAGCCATTGTACTGCAATATGAAACTCCCACACAAATTTGTCATTTCTGACTGACTGCATTAAGCAGAAAGAGCATTTAATGAGCACATAGTATATCGACTTGATTAGGCTATTTATTTGAGTGATGCACTCTCATCCCACTTTATGACTTCAGATATATAGACTGATATTGTTTCATGGTTTCGGGCAGACTTTGACATATGGGTAAAGTAAGTATTAACTAAGATCTAATGAAATTGGCTGCCATGTGAAGAAAACAGTGAAAGATGTGATCTGTTTTCATGCTTGCTGCAAGGTTATCTATGTTGTTGTATAATCATCATACCACAGTGTTGTTTGGGAGTAAGTGTCTGCATATGGAAAATGTGATTCTCGATTATTTTATTTATTTATTTTTTTAAAATATAGCGTTACACCTCATCCTTGATGTGTCCACTGATGCAAAATAGAATAAAAACAGTTGTTTTCTTATGGAGTATGGTTCCAAATGTCATAGTGGACCCTGCATTCAAACAATGTAGTGAACTGAAACAGGAATTGGTTTTTTATCTGTTTTTTGGGTGTCTTCTGTCTCCTTCATGTTCTCTCTCTTTGCTTTTTTTTTTTTTTTTTTTTTTGCACAAAAACAAAGAAAAGGAGCTTTAGCTTGTCTATCCTCCTGTTTAAATTTGTTCGTGGATCGCTGCTGCACCGGAGAGTAATTCTCTAGATGATATATGACCTGGTTTCCCTAAAAAAAACGCTGTAGTTTTAGGGGTTAGGTGGGATGTTGTTTCTCCAGAAGGTACCATTTGAGGCCAGTTCACTGAAATAATCCATTAGAAGTCAGTTAATTTTTTTTCGCCATCGTTGTATCTTGCCAGCTGCTGTGTTTTACTGTATATGTCTGATAGTGTCAAAAAGAAAATAAAGATTTGGACAAACTAATGATTTTTTCTTCTTTTTTCCAATGATGCTCGTTCATAATGTATTACATGACAAAGGATGGCTGGATTATGCTAAAACTATCTGGAAAAAAACATAATGCTTGCTTTTACACATTTGGAAATCCACTTCTATATGAGCAAGGTACCTACACACTGCTCCCTGGGCGCTGGATTGGTGGCTGCCCACTGCTTCACTGAGTGAATGGGTTAAATGCAGAGGAATAATTTCCCTAAGGGATTAATAAAGTATACATTATTATTATTATTATTATTGTTATAAACCCAGCTAGCCAGCATAACTTAGCATAAAAATTGAAAACAAACAAACTCTTGTAGTGAAGCTGAGCTCTATAAAAGCAGCACAACCATTTTAAATGGGGTTAAACAAATACCTGTTTAATCCCCATACAGCTGTTTCCCCTGTAACTATGCTAAGCTAAGCTAAGCTAGGCTAAACAGCTGCTGCCGTAGTGTCATAGCGTTTACACAGACATGACATTTGTATCAGTTGCATCTTGGCAGGAAAGCAAATAAGCTTATTTCCTAACTATTCCTTTAAATTTGTCTTATAAATATTATGTCAACATTCTCATTTTTCAAGTTAAAAATGAGAATTGGCTTGAAATATTTTGCAGGATGCTGCCTAATGTGCATTCTTGCATCTATATCAAATGTCATTTCCACACTCAATGCCCACACTGTTCTACATTGCCATGTAATGCAGGCAGCGGTATAAATAGCCATCCAAAAGCCTTGATAACTGATTGATGAGAGGGACGAGAGAGTGTTGTGGTGGTTACAAATCAATCTTCCGGCTGTTGTTAGTTACCCCATATCCTCACTGGTACTTTGGTATTTCCAGTCATCCAATACACCACGCAGAGATGACACAGTTTTGTCAAGTACCTCCACTCAACGCCACAGGTCAACATGGGTGTTGCTGAGATCAGTGGCAGAAATAATCCATCCATGTCAATTGGGGATTAATGTGAAAGTTCAGACGGTGGTGGGGAGATTGTCCGTGCCACAGACAAGGGTCACTGTCCCTAACTGTAGATTTCACATTTGCTCTGTTGCACACAATACAGAACATTTCACAATGGTCATATCAGAGATGACTTGTACCGATGAACCTGGAGGTAATTATCACTCACTTTGCACTTTGCATTTCCTTTCATCTTCCTTCTAGCCTCTATCCTAGTTTTTTTTTTTTTTAACAACCCCATTTCCAAAAAAGGAAGCTGCCTAAACTGTAAATAAAAACAGAATATAGTGATTAGGAAATCTCACAAATCCACATTTTTCACTGTATAAAACACAGAAAACTGAAAATGTTTAATCTGAGAATTTCTCCATAAGATTCTCCCAGAATATTTTGATGATATTATGCAGTCTAGACGATAACTGTTATGTTAGATGTAGTTTTTTGTAGACTGGTGAACCTCTGCCCACTTTTGAAAAACTATGCCTCTCTAAGATACCCAATACCAACACCCAAAACCAACACTGATGTGTTGCCAATTAACCTAATTAGTTCCAAAATTTCCCACCAGCTATTTTTTTAAACATTTAAATTCCTACCACACTAATGAGTGTGTGGGGTTTTTTTTTTATAATTGTCTAAGAATCTGAAGCATGTTTACATTACACTTGTTTATTTATGCTTCACTGCTTGTCTTTCAGTAAGCATGAAGCTACCATTACAGGACGGTGTTGCCGAACACAGAAGAAAGAAGAGAAGCTTTCTAGAAGGCATGTTAGAATTTAAATACTTCCAAATGCCTACAAAAATTCTAACATTCAGCACTACACTGTCATTCGAAGTGAAACGCTAACTTTACCTACAGCTGATCCAAATACCACAAAATAAGGCAAGTCACCAGAGAACATTTCAGTGGGTTGTATCAAAGTCCTTCTTCTACAAAGTCTCCGGGTCTACATGCCTAAGAGGTGACAATTCTGTCTCCTCTTTAGTAATGCGATCAGATTTCTGGCTCTGTAGCACATCTTGTCACTTGCTCATACCATGACTCACTTTGGTGAGAACTAGAGTGTGGATTGAGGAGCAGAGTTGGTGAAGGCATTACCCCGGCATTCACGGGGCCTCCCTGAAGGGGTGTAATGTTTTGTGAGATTGTAGACTTAGTAGATTGTATCTTCCTCCCCCCAGCGACCCCCCAGTGTGGCTATCCTGTTCAGTTAGAAATATTGTGTTGAAAGCAGACTCTCCACATGGCAGAAAAGCACAGAGGCCTGCTCAAAGGGCAGCTTTCTGTGAGTCCACTTATTAACTACTGGGGCAGCTCCTCATCTCAATCTAATGGATCCCACTTATGCTGTCATCACCATGCCAACCAGCTGTCAGCTTTGGTGCAGTGAGGCTTTTGTGCTTCAGAGAGATGCAACTGTGTCGTGTTGATCTGTCTCAGTCTACAACAAGTCACCACCTCAAAGGAGCCACCAAAGTAAATGCTTCTCTTCTTCTCTGCGATCATTTGATTATTGTAAAGCCTGAATACATTAAGATAAGAGGACACCTGAGTCCAGGTCAAATAAAGGCCTATTTATTGGGGCTTGACAGGCCACATAAGAAATCTGTTGGCACTTGCCCACTTGCTGACTTCAGAGGATTATGCGGGCAAAAAGGAATATGCAAGATCAGCAAGCTCTTTGCTTGGCAGAGTTGGCGCTGTCTGCTCTAGAAGTTAATAATCCAAGAGACAACAACCAGCACCTGCTTCCCATCAGATACAAATCAAAGCCACGATAATAAAATCACAACCATGCCTGCACAGATTATCAGATAGAGCTGCAATAAACAATAATCTCCGCTTTAATATCCAATGAATAACACTGGCGGTTGACATGCAATTTATTTCTCATGGTTTTCGTATTATGGCAACACACTCAGGGAGAGGAGTAAGAGTTTTTGTTTGGTGGAGAATATAGGTCACCTCCTCCCTGCCTGCGTGTCACATGACGACAGACATACAGAGAAGCAATGCAACAAAGATTAGAAGTTTTCGCAAGGCAGTGGCCGCACTGGTCCTACAGTTGGGTTGCTTGGTTTGTTTACATTTTGTGTGGCTTTTTGATTTGCAGCCACTGGTACTGTATGAAGAGCAGCGGGAGACAAGGATTCAATACAGTGATAACTTAATCCAGAGCACCAGACAATTTGGTGTAATCCAGTGGATCTGCTTAGAATTAAGAAGAACCTGAAGGATGCTATGACTTGAAATCAGAAATATATATACAGTGGGGCAAAAAAGTATTTAGTCAGCCACCGATTGTGCAAGTTCCCCCACCTAAAATGATGACAGAGGTCAGTAATTTGCACCAGAGGTACACTTCAACTGTGAGAGACAGAATGTGAAAAAAAAATCCATGAATCCACATGGTAGGATTTGTAAAGAATTTATTCGTAAATCAGGGTGGAAAATTAGTATTTGGTCACCTCAAACAAGGAAAATCTCTGGCTCTCACAGACCTGTAACGTCTTCTGTAAGAAGCTTTTCTGTCCCCCACTCGTTACCTGTATGAATGGCACCTGTTTGAACTCATCATCTGTATAAAAGACACCTGTCCACAGCCTCAAACAGTCAGACTCCAAACTCCGCCATGGCCAAGACCAAAGAGCTTTCGAAGGACACCAGGAAAAGTATTGTAGACCTGCACCAGACTGGGAAGAGTGAATCTACAATAGGCAAGCAGCTTGGTGTGAAAAAATCAACTGTGGGAGCAATCATCAGAAAATGGAAGACATACAAGACCACTGATAATCTCCCTCGATCTGGGGCTCCACGCAAGATCTCATCCCGTGGGGTCAAAATGATCATGAGAACGGTGAGCAAAGATCCCAGAACCACACGGGGGGGCCTGGTGAATGACCTGCAGAGAGCTGGGACCAAAGTAACAAAGGTCACCATCAGTAACACACTACAACGGCAGGGAATCAAATCCCGCAGTGCCAGACGTGTTCCGCTGCTGAAGCCAGTGCATGTCCAGGCCCGTCTGAAGTTTGCCAGAGAGCACATGGATGATACAGCAGAGGATTGGGAGAATGTCATGTGGTCAGATGAAACCAAAGTAGAACTTTTTGGTATAAACTCAACTCGTCGTGTTTGGAGGAAGGAGAATACTGAGTTGCATCCCAAGAACACCATACCTACTGTGAAGCATGGGGGTGGAAACATCATGCTATGGGGCTGTTTTCCTGCCAAGGGGACAGGACGACTGATCCGTGTTAAGGACAGAATGAATGGGGCCATGTATCGTGAGATTTTGAGCCAAAACCTCCTTCCATCAGTGAGAACTTTGAAGATGAAACGAGGCTGGGTCTTCCAACATGACAATGATCCAAAACACACCGCCCGGGCAACAAAGGAGTGGCTCCGTAAGAAGCATTTGAAAGTCCTGGAGTGGCCTAGCCAGTCTCCAGACCTCAACCCCATAGAAAATCTGTGGCGGGAGTTGAAAGTCCGTGTTGCTCAGCGACAGCCCCAAAACATCACTGCTCTCGAGAAGATCTGCATGGAGGAATGGGCCAAAATACCAGCTACTGTGTGTGCAAACCTGGTAAAGACCTATAGTAAACGTTATTGCCAACAAAGGTTATGTTACAAAGTATTGGGTTGTATTTTTGTTATTGACCAAATACTTATTTTCCACCCTGATTTACGAATAAATTCTTTACAAATCCTACCATGTGGATTCATGGATTTTATTTTCACATTCTGTCTCTCACAGTTGAAGTGTACCTCTGGTGCAAATTACTGACCTCTGTCATCATTTTAGGTGGGGGAACTTGCACAATCGGTGGCTGACTAAATACTTTTTTGCCCCACTGTACATATTTAAATGTATTACAAAAAACCTGCCTGAATTACTGACATGAAATTGTTATTTTGTGCTTAAAGCCTAACATAACACATATAGCGTAGGTAAAAAAAAATAGCATGGTGTTACATTATCCCTCAGAGGTTTGTAGATACCGCCTACATACACTGCAAAACCATGTACCAGCATCATCTGCTGATCCCAAAATGGATTTAGTACCAGAGTGTAATTCTAGATGAATTTCTTCACAAGGAGTGCTACTGGAGTTAATGTAGGGAGAAGACAAAGGGGAATAGAGTTCATCTACACAAAACTGCATTCCTGTCAGCCTCATCACTGTCACTGACCTTCCTGTGTGTGTGTGTGTGTGTGTGTGTGTGTGTGTGTGTGTGTGTGTGTGTGTGTGTGTGTGTGTGTGTGTGTGTGTGTGTGTGTGAGGGATTAAACCAGTGGGTCGGGCTGGTGGTCTTCCCAGGCTATTTTTATGAAGATGTCTGCTCCCCTGATCCTTTGGAAAACTGATCGGAGCATATGTTCCATGATTCAAATACAATTAGTCAACCGTCAATCAAAGACGTAGGTGAATTTAAATGTTTAAACAGGTAGGAAAGAACGAGAGGAGTAACAAGAGTATCGCTATTAGCAGGATGGTCACCATTTAAACTGTCATTACTGCTCCTCCTCTCTTATTTTGCTGGGGATGGATTGAAGGCCCACAAGCACGCAGCTTCACCCTTCTGAAGTGCTGCCAAGGTGCTCTCAATAGCCACTGAGAGGTCCTGGCAATATAGTTCAGTACCTGGCAGTCACAAAGCTGCTGGCACCTACTTCTCATAAGCCATCTGCAACTGCTTGTGTGTGTAGGAGGCACTGACAAAGGCCACAAGTGTGTCCAGACATGTTACAGCATCCAAATGACTAACTATCTCTGCTGTGGTACCACTGTCCAAGCTGATAATAGTGTGTAGAAAAGATTTAACATTTTCAAGCTCAAATCTTCTCTTTTAATGTACTGTCTGTATACATGTGAAACTGATTTGGAAGCCTTACATTATTTATATGGTGGTCAGTCATGTTTCCCAACAGTAATCTTCTTGTGCTAAAGTTGCAAATCTCTGCTTTTTTGCATTCGGGGGATGAGACAACAAAGAATAAATCAGTCCAAAGGCTTAGAGATCAGCACACCATCAACTCCCTTAAAAGGTGCAGAACGATGCAGTGAAGTATGCCCATTCTCCCCGGAGATCACTGCTAATAAGAGGGCCTGTATTTATAGAAGAGCCCCCCAGTGGATACCCCATAATCCTGCCTGACCCCTTTTCATCCCTGCCCCATCCCTGTGCCTCTGCAGTCTCTGGCTTCAGTCTCATCCTCACCCTGAATCAACTGAGGTAGAGAACTCTTTAATACAACACTGTTGTTTTTTTCCCCTTTAAATTATTTTTGAAAGAAGGGGAAATTGCTTGTCCTCTTTACTTGCTTGATGAGAAAGAGGATAAATTGCCTGGACTATTATTACTTTTCCCTATCTCTCCTGTTCTTCCTTATTGTTCATTTTTTTATCCTTCTGCTCTCTTTGACCTGCAGCTAAGAAAAGCAAATAAGATGCCCACCAGCGAGCGTTTAGACTGCCATTACTGCAAAGACTCCCTGCTGGGGAAGAAGTACATAATGAAAGATGACACGCAGTACTGCACTAAGTGCTACGAGAACTTGTTCGCTAACAACTGCGAGGCATGCTCCTTACCAATCGGCTGTAACTGCAAGGTAAGGAAGCAACAGTGTAGACAGTGAGAATAGTGTAGTGCGAGATGAGAATGTGAGGTTAGTGGTTTGAGTCTGTAGATGAGAAATGTGGAAGGATTTCAGTTTTAGAGCTGTTAAATGAACCATTAGCCTTACAGAACATCAATAATAATCACATGCAAAATATTTGCAGGATCTCTCCTATAAGGATCGTCACTGGCACGAGCAGTGCTTCAAGTGTGGCAAGTGCAGCCGCTCTCTAGTGGAAAAGGCCTTTGCCGCCAAGGATGATTTGTTGCTCTGCACTGAGTGCCATGCACAGGATTACTCCTCCAAGTGTACCACCTGCAAGAAAACCATCATGCCAGGTACATGCAGTGATGATGGTACTGGATAATGTCACCTGAAAGCTAGATCATAATATAGTGTTAAATATATATTCAGAGGTTATGGCTAAAATTTAAGGATAAGGCAGCAATGAATTGGTGAAACCTCTTAAAGTATCGACTTTGAAGCTACAATGAACAAAAAGATATGCCTGGGAAAATCTAAATTCAACAAGTTTTTATTACACACATTTATTACACACATTTATTTCTTATTGGGGAAAAAAAAGAGTTCAAAAGACTAGAATTTCTTCCTTTGCCTAAAATTCTTTCCAAGATTATTTCAGTTGCATCATCCCCTCCCTGCAGACAAAGCAGGCCAGCTTTGGGCCGCGGTGTGTTTCTGTCATAGAGGGACCATATGCTGACTAAGCTGCTCTCGTCCCGTGTGCCAGGTTCCCGCAAAATGGAATACAAGGGGAACAGCTGGCATGAGACCTGCTTCCTGTGTCACCGCTGCCAGCAGCCAATAGGAACCAAGTCCTTCATCCCTAAAGACACCGGTTACTTCTGTGTGGCCTGCTTCGAGAAGCAGTTTGCATACCAGTGCTCCGCTTGTAAGAAGGTAGGGTTACAGCTGAGTGGATTACGTGTATTGAGTGCTACAGTAAATCCCCCTGACTCTGGCATTTTTGTGTTAGTCACACTGCAGGGAGGAGAATAAAGAGAAGAAATGGGAATAGCACTGTATGTCTCTTTTTGCTAAGCGCTCTATTTCTCTTGCTTGTGCTTCTTCTAGGCCATCACAACAGGTGGGGTGACCTACCAAGAGAAGCCCTGGCACCGCGAGTGTTTTCTGTGCATTGGATGCAGAAAGCAGCTGTCAGGCCAGCGCTTCACCACCAGAGAAAATTACCCCTACTGCCTGGAGTGCTTCAGCAACCTATACGCAAAGAAGTGTGTGGGCTGCACCAAGCCCATTACTAGTGAGTTTTCATTCTACTCACATTTAAGCTTTTAAGTTTGTGTTGTCGAGGGAGTGTTAGCAACACAAGGTGATGATTTTACATTGACATAAATGCATGGCTCTCTGATGCATGCAGGTCTGGCAGGAGCCAAGTACATCTCCTTTGAGGAACGCCAGTGGCACAGTGAGTGTTTCACCTGCATGCAGTGCTCTGTGTCACTGGTGGGGCGTGGCTTCCTCACCCAGCGTGACAACATTTTGTGCACTGACTGCGGGAGGGACAAATGACCTTTACATGCCAGGATCACAGCTCTACCCAAATGACAACAACGCCTGCTGTCTGATAGAAATACTGTGGATCTACGAAAGTCTCGCACAAGAATGCCTTGCACATAAAAAGCCTTCAAGTGTCATTATTTTAGTGTGTTTGTTTTTTTTTAAAAAGAAGACATTATCTCTTGTATGTCACTCACACACACCCACACACAGATTTTAAAGTTAATCTGGCATGTATGTTTTTCTTGATGACAAAGCAATCATTAGCTGTCTGATGCAGTTTATTGTACATCTGTTGTGCCTAGATATAAACGTATCCACACTAAAGAAACAATAAATGATGCATGATTTTTGGATTTGCCTCAGGTGAAATATGTCTTGCCATATAGATCTTTTTTAGTACTGCTTTTGTTCATCTCATCATAACTTAATCTGCTCCGGGCCTTTTGTATATTTAACTCAAATTCCATAGTGAGGACAGAGGGCACAAAGTTCACTGTAACAGATATAGCTGCGGTGGTAGGTTTTTTTTCTGTTTTTATGACCACAGTGTCTTCTCTTAGTCATCCTTGGGGCAATCATCGCTATAAAACAATCCCCCTTGCTGTGTTTCTGTTGCCTCTTGACCTCATCACACCCATCTCACGGACATTGTAAACAAACTCAAACAAACCACGATCAGCAGATCGCTTCTGCTTGTCCATTATCCACTGACCAAAGTGACCGCTTCAGCCCTACGCGCATACCAAGAACACAAGAAGCCGTAACTGTGGCCACCTCAAAAATATCCATCTTCTTCACCATGAACTTGTAAAAGTTGGTTTTCTTGGTGAGGCTGTTGGATGAGTTGTGTAAGTGTCCTCACATGGCAGGATGAGCGGTAAAAAATGCTGACATAGATTTCCTGTCAGGATATAGTCACATGGGGGGAGTTGTAACTTTTTTACACTTCATAAACTTGTAGAGGAATTAGAGGAAGGTTGGACAACAGAGAGGTAGGAACATCTTACTGTGTTTAGCTTTGATTTAAGCATATATCAGTGACTTTTGAAAGAACTCCTTTTTCTTCTGCTTGAACTGCATCCCATTATTCAACATTAATACTTTTTTGCAATGGCTTTTAGTGCCTTCAGACAAGCTCACATATATGAAAAACGAGCAGTCTCGAAAGAGGACAAATCCTGCCTCCAGTGCCTTGAGTGCTATGACCAAAATGTTTACATAGGGACTAAAGATGCAACAGTCCAACACCTCATTCTGACAAGCAGCACAAATGGAGACAAGAGCCCTGGCCTGACCAAAATCAGAGAAGGTAGGGCAAGAAAACTAGGCTCAAGCAACTCTGTAAATCAACTGAGGGCAGTCCCACTTTTCAACCATCTGCTGGTCCTGTGGGACCGGAGCGTTACTGCCCTCAACATGTTTTCCTTAGAGCCTGTTCCTGCTCTGAAGAAGATCCAGCATGTGTCTTTGTTTGAGGTGTGCGACTCATTGCTCGCATCGGAGGGGACGTGTGTGCAGATGGTGACGTCTTCCAGCCGCAGGAAAGTGCTCCGGATCCATGTGGTGGGAGTGGACAGGTGGGAGGTTGTAAAGGAAGTCTCTGTGCTCCAAGACCCTGTGGCCTTGGCGGTGGATGGTGCAACTCTGTGTCTTGCCACCAGTGACAGGTACCTCCTCTGTGATATTCAGACTGGCAGCTGTGAGGAGCTCTTTCCTCATAATCACAGCAGGCAGCATGTTATCGTTACCTCACTGGGAGAAGGAGAATTCCTCTTGAATGGGCCCGAATTTTTAGGTAAGAGCTGCCAAAATATCCAACAGGCTTTACATTCATGTGCCATTATGCTTAGCTTCTAAAACAGCTCATTTCATATCACTCATAAGTCATTAATCCATCTAGCCAGAGGATATTTATTTTGCCAAGATATCATTTCTCCATTCTCATCCCTCAGGCATGTTTGTGATGAAGACAGGGATATGCCAGCGCCCTCCCCTTCAGTGGCCTCAGGAGGTGCTGGCAGCCGGGGCATGTTTCCCTTACGTCCTAAGCCTGCAGCCCGAACTGTTGTCTGTTTACAGCATGTTGGATCAGCAACGCAAACAGACTGTGAGTCTCACTGGAGCAAGGGGTCTACTTTCCACTTCAGGTAAATCCAGCGACATCAGTTTCTCATCTGATCCAGGTCAGATTAATCGCAAAGAGCCTGCTTTTGTTTTTAAAAGACGTAGTCATGTTTGTCTCAGTTTGCTCAGATATAGTCAGTCGTTCTTGCGCCTTCTGAGAGTTTCTAAAAACCAAAAGCAAATGTCCCCTCAGATGGTGTGTTAGTGTTCACAGAGAGAGACATTTTCAGCCTGAGCCTGGTGCCATTCGAAGAGCAGATCCAGGCACTTGTAAGGCACCAAAGGGTTGAGGAGGCCTTATTGCTGCTGGAAGGGGCTCAAAGCCGTCATACACTCGACTCATACAAGGTGAAACAGAATTTATAGGCACACTGAAGGATGCAAACTCACATCACACTGATTTTAAAATATAGCTTTGGCGTTATCAGGTAGCCTCCAAATCTTTTACTTTTGCTGCCTGCTTGTGTGCTGCTGTAGCTCCGGCTGCTTTGTACAATCATATTGACTTTCAGATTCATGCATTACAAACCCAACTAGCAATGCATAATATGGTTTGAATTTACCATTGATCAGACTGTCAAAGCATAGACTTGTTACCTTACAGAGAGTATACGCAGGTATATTCGATATCGATGAATGCAACTGAAGGCAGCAGATGGCGTTTGACTTTTAGCGTAATCTGTGCCACATCTCAGCTTACAGGTTAAAGATGAAGAGGCTAATTAACACAATCATGAATCATAGACATTTCCCATTTTTCTGCTACTTGTTTTTCTTGAAGTGTAACATTTTAGCCTCAAGAGAGTCACAGTGTCTTCTGCCTCAGTTATTTCAGTTCACATATTGGTGCGTTAAATATGCTCATACAATATGTGCCTGGTTTAAAAATAAGACTATTTTCCCCTCGCAGGAGCTACAGAAGGCCATCACTTGCCTGGCTGGATTTGCTCATTTTTACCAGGAGGGTTTTTCCCAAGCCAAAGATCTATTCATGTGAGACCAAACTCCCTCTCCCATAACAAAACACTCCAAAATACATGCTAAATAAATCTCAGAACACTGCTTTAAAGATGTGTACTTTCTGCTTCTTCCATATGTAAAAATGTATACTTATTACCCACTTGAACAGTAAAGGTGAGCTGGACCCGAGAGAAATCATCCGCCTCTACCCGGATATGTGTCTCAGCGAGGACTTTCAATCTCATCTTGATCAAATAAACAAGGGCAGAGATCTCCAGGTGCTCAAGAAGGAGGACAGAAACAAATTTCATCATTACCTGGCCTTCCTGGGAGATTTTCTCAGAGCAGTAAGGGGGACAGAGAGAGGCCTGAAGTGCAGTAAGGAAGTGGACAGCACCCTCCTGAGGCTGTATGTAGAAATGAACGATGATGAAAAACTCCAACAGCTTGTTGCTTTTCCCAGTAAGTGCAGTCTGGACCTCTGTGTCCCTGTTCTGGAGCAACACCACAGGTGAAAATGAATCATTATTAGTTATACAAATGATCTGAAATCACACCTATAAATCTGAATATTTTGCTTAGGACACAACCATGCTTTTGATTTTAGATTATTTATTTCAGATAATTTACTTTTTGAGAATCGTTTTGACTTCTTTTCTTTTTTTCTTTGTCTTTTACAGATTTTTTGCTTTAGGTTCCCTCTACGAAAGCCACGGGCTGCACACTGATGCAGTAAAGGTACACCCCCCCCCCCCCCCCCCCCAACCCCCAATCCAAAAAAACATCACATATGTTCACACAAACTTGATGTATGAAAGCAGTGTATTTTAACTGGTTGCATTCTTCCAGACTTGGGTGAAGATTACAGATGGCTTGTGTAAAGATTCTTCCTGCTCAGATGTATATGGACACATCGTGGCGACTCTCAGTCAGCTCAGAGACAAAGACACCGTGTGGGCATTTGCAGATTGGACTTTACAAAGAAACCAAGAGGTGCCTTTTTCATTTTTCACACTCACTACCAAACTGCAGAGGGCAGAGTTGTACAATACAACTATGTATTGCAGACATAGAAAAGTGACAAATTAAAGGAAAATCTGAATTGCTTTGTCTGATTGGTGGAATGGCTTCTTCCAGGACGTTGATACCCTCATCTGCAGTAGAGTCACTCAATGGTTAAATACATATGAAACTGTCTGAATCACCTGCAGTGACCTTTAAGGTTTGGTAGTGCATTGAACCACTATCATCAAAACACCAAATGAGGGGTTATCTTTAGAAAGAATCATATTCCATCCCTCCATCAGAGTCTGAGAAATGCTAAATAAATAAATGGTAAAGTGCATTAAAGCTGCTAAAGTGATTCATGGTCCCACTCCCATGCTTTACTAAGAAACAGTGAGGTGTTTTTTTTCCCTTTAATCTGTCTCTGGTCTACATAAACCATATACTGTATATGTGGACATCAACCAGTGATTTATGTACTCCTGTTTTGAAGCCTTGAGCTGATCATTTTGGCTGTCATCGTCTTGTTTTAAAGAAACTGAAGTTGATGACGGGTGTGGCAGATATGATTGAAAAACCAAGGGCCACTTTGTGCTCATATGGTAGCAATTTGTCAAACATAAAGTCAGTGGCAGAGCCAGAGGTTTTTTTATGTTTAAATTCTTGTTTTAAATGCCGATAAATCCCATAAGATTATTGGAATATAAATGTATCTGTGACTGTATACGTCAACAGCTCTAAATGGCACCACCTTTTTTGTAGAAATTGCCTTATAAACCAATTTGTAGTGATTAAATACATTTTACTTTATTTGATAAAGACAGGTGTGCAGATTTTCATCAAGCGCCCACCAGATGGTCAATTTGAAACACAAGATGTCCTCACATTCTTGGAGACGTTTCCACTGGCATTGATTTTCTATCTTGAGTACTTAATCCATGATTTAAATAGCGAGGTGGGTACACCAACAGCTCCTTAATCTAATAACCTAAATTAAATGCGCAGACATGATTGATGTAATCTGCCCCCAGGAAGAGAGCCATCACAACTGTCTGGCCCTGGCATATGTTACTCAGATGCTGCAAAAGGAAGATGAAAGAGTGAGGGTGACCAGAGGGAAGCTGCAGCAGCTGCTATGGGAGTCCAAATTCTATAACATCTCCACAGTGTATGGTGTGTGAATTAGTTTGCGTATTAAAATAAATCATTGTGGAATTAGCAGCAAGTTAAAGTAAACGTCATGATTTTTAACTCATTGCAGACAGAGTAAAGTCAACAACCCTACACCCAGAAAAGGCCATTCTCCTTGGTAGGTCTGGTGAACACTACCAAGCACTGCAGATGCTTGTACATGAGGAGAAAGACCTCCAGGCTGCAGAGGCCTACTGCTGCAGGGCAGCCCAGGACCAGGACTCACAATTCAGGGAGGTCCTCCTGCTCACTCTTCTCCAAATCTACCTGAGCTCCAAGGATCTCACAGGCGCAGCTGTGGATCTTCTTAACAGCCAACCTCATGTTTTTGCACTGGAGAAGGTACTCCAGCTCCTTCCTGAGTCCTGGTCTGTTCAACTGGTCTCTCAGTTTTTAGTCGTATCCCTCAGGGAAACCTTCCACCAGAGGCAGATGGTGAGATTGCAACAGGCTTTGGCCCAGGCGGAACTCCTGAGGCACAAGGTCACTTGGGTGAGTTTAATGATACAGTTCACATTTTTACTGCAGTGAACACTGAATTTCTCCTTTTTCTTTATGAGCCCTGTTGCACTTTTACTCTCTCGTCTGCAGATGCAGGTCTCAAAAACAAAGTTCAGAGTGGACAAGGAGCAGAAATGTAGAGTTTGCCAGAGAGAACTTACAGAACCACACTTTGTCCGTAACCTGCGAGGTGAGGTGGTGCACATAAGCTGCATGGGCTACTCTGCATTATAACAACAGACTTTTTTTTCTCACTGGACTTTTAAGAATCTCATTCATTTTTTACATTTCTGCTTCCAACCTGATGATTGGTCTGATCATAGAGCCAGACTCTACCAGAATCAAAGTCAAGGACAACTTTGCTACTAAGATTTTAAAAAAAAAAGTTTAAACAAAGGGATTCATCCATCCATCCATTCGCTTCCGCTTATCCTTTTCAGGGGTCGCGGGGGGCGCTGGAGCCTATCCCAGCTGTCATAGGGCGAGAGGCGGGGTACACCCTGGACAGGTCGCCAGTCTGTCACAGGGCCAACACACAGGGACAGACAACCATTCGCACTCACATTCACACCTAATGGCAATTTGGATTTTCCAATTAACCTATCCCCACTAACTGCATGTTTTTGGACGGTGGGAGGAAGCCGGAGTACCCGGAGGGAACCCACGCAAACACGGGGAGAACATGCAAACTCCACACAGAAAGACTCCGGCCTGATGGTGGAATTGAACTCAGGATCTTCTTGCTGTGCGGCAACAGTGCTAACCACCGTGCCACCGTGCTGCCTTAAACAAAGGGATTCAAACTGGAAAAGAACAAGCAATGCAGTTTTTGCAGGCAACCATTTTTAGACAGATTGTAGACATCAAGAGCAATAAAGTCAGTTGAGAAAAACCCTCAGGGGTGTATATTCACTGATCAGACAGTGGTATTTTACATGGAAACCACCTGTGGTCACCCTGATGACCAGAAGGAATATGGCCGTCCTCCACTGCTGTATATATACATCCCTGCCATCATGGTTTCCACTGTGTATATTTGTGTACACAGAGCTGGAAATAGACAGTCAACAACCGAGAGGCTGCACGTGAGAGACTTTTTTTATTCAGCACAAGCATTAATAAACGTTTATTACACCCTGAAATAGAAATCACAATTGCAGGTTTAAAACTGGAACGTAAACACTGTGGTCAAAGTTTTGAGTCACTTTAATTTAATAAACTAATTTTACGAGCAAGCAAATGACATGTCTGCACCATCTATAGAATATTTTTTCCCCAGCATCATTCCTGTATCATTAGAGAGCTTCCAAAAACTATCACACAAACTCCAGTGCGTCCACATGTACAGCATGGAAATCATCTGAACACTTAAACATATATCATTAAAGTCATAAAGTATTTGTCTGTTTGTGCTGTAATTTTGTCATTAAGGCTAACCATAGCAATTTCTTTATTCTGATGCATTTTGAGATAAGCGCTCAGGAGACGCCTAAAGCAGCAGCACTAACTCGGGCATGTGGTTGGACTGTTTAAGGTTTCAGCTGGAGCTGAGTGACTAATTGTAGTACAGATAAATGGGGAGGGGGGGGGGGGGTGGGGGGGATTTCGTTGTTCTCACTGCAGGTCTTAAAGTTCATTTGATGTTCCACAATGTTGGTCTTAAGAAGCGTTTTGGGAGCGTAGCTAGGATTAAAGGCTACACGAATAATACACTTGACTTAAGCTTTAACTTGAAAAGTGTCACCCTGGATGGATATATTTAACTTCAGGCTCTTATAAAAATGACGTGACTCACAAGACCCCAAAAAACTGTATTTTTAATTTCTTGCTTTCATGTGGATGCAGGAAAATTGCCACATCTCCTCTATCGGCTCCTTATAATTTTAACAATCTACGCATTTAGTTTTATATCATAAGCAATCTTGGATGGACAGCTGAAAGATATGAGTGTCCCCCCTCCCTTGATTCTTACTTGTTCCTCTCAGCTTATATAGACAGACAGGGAGGGCTGCTTCCATGTCATTGGCTGATCTTTGGGTTGTGCTGATGACCAGTAACCACTGGGTGGATCTGGGCCCGTGATTACGTCCACTTCTTTCCTTCTCACGGATATCCTCAGGGACCGTTAATGCTGTTTTGAGCACTTGTGGTGATGCTGTACCTCAAAAAATGTTTTTCCCACTTTGATTGTGTTGACCAATAGCCATAAGTAACCACAAGGTAAAAATACACAGGTACAAGTATGAATACGTCTTCTTCCACATAAACTAAGGCTGCAGAAAGAACATTTTGTGCATTAAAATGAGTTAAATTATTGTAATATTTCCAATTTGGTGCAAGCCTGGATCGTCCAGGATGGCACTGATGATCATTTTACATAAAAGAGGAATGGATTGGATGCAAACATCAGCAGTTATGGAGGAAAGAGTGGTAGGCATCCAGACGTTGGTCTCCCATTATAAATATCCATGTCACCACAAAGTCAGCAAGAGAGAGGAAAACAGGAACATTTTCTGCTTTTGCTTTTCTAAATTTAAGGAGGAAAAGAACTGTCTGATGTCTGGATTTTTGCATGTAGCTGTGTACATTGTTTTGGACTTTTTCTCTCCAACACTGTTTTTAGCAAATTAAAAATATACTTGACATTGTTTTGCCCCCTTGCTATATGAGAATCCTATGTTAAGGTGACAAAAAAAACCCTTTAAAAAATGTCTGTCCTCACACACGAAGTTTGAGGTCACGCAAAAAATGTAGCATATGACATAAATATTAATCAGAAATGTTGAAACTGACAGTAATTAAAGAGATCGTTCTTCATAAACCATTTAAGAATTTGCGCAGACATACACAGGCCCATTTTCAGAAGTCGTCACGCCAAAAACTGCTGATTAAAGACGCAATAAATTCTGCTAGCGGAGCATCTGGTGCACCATTCTGTTTGAGTTTAATCATAGTCTCAATGTATCTCAAAAGAAGGGGAAACTGCCAAAGGTTTTCACACAACAATATCAACCACTCTGCACACCAACACAATTGTGCCATAATGGGTACCATTTAATGAAACTGCCAGTTAAGGACCTGTGAGGCATCTCTGTCTCGACCTAGAGACTGATTTACTTACCCTCTGTCTCATTTGTGCAGCGGGGCCTCCCACTTTGTTCTTTTTTGGTAGGAGCCAAACTTTGCTGCTGTGTAACCTTGTAGGAGTATGAAATCCATCGTTTCAGAATAAAGTACTTTTTGGGGGGCGTTTTGATTATCCACTAGGCTGATGCTCCAGACACTCAACTAGCCAAACACATGATCAGTTTTAAGCTCTGCTAACATGACTAGAAAAGAGTTTAGCCTTTTATCGTGCTGAACTGCATTGCAGTTTGGCATTGGAACATAGGAGCATTACTTCTGCATTTATCTCTGTATGCCGTGATAAATGCTGATCTATTTATTTGATAAGTTCTGTATTTGCTTCCTAAGACTAATAATTTCTTTGAGTGATCTCGGTAGAAACTTACATAAATGACAATAAAAAGATTAAGCTGTTGTCTTAATACTAAATTAGTTACTTGTCCGCCCCTCACCCCAAACCAGTCATGGCAGTTGGCTGCCCTACGCTGAGCCTGGTTCTGCTGGGGGTCTCTTACTTTTAAGGGGTTTTTCCTTCCTACTGTTGCCAAGTGCTTGCTCATAGGGGGGTCTTCTGATTGCCGGGGATTTCTCTGTATTATAGTAGGGTTATACATTTACCTTACACTTTAAAGCGCCTTGAGGCAACTGAGCCCTTTGTCAGATTGGCCTCCTGTCTAGGGTGCACCCTGTCTCACACCCTATGAACCAAAATCAGAATACTTTATTAATCCCTGAGGAAATTATGTGGCCACAGTTGCTCCAAGACAGTAAGAACAGTAACTAAACTAAATTAAATAATACAATAAATAATACAACTAAATATATATGATTGAAATGGCAGCTGACAGGTTGATCCCTGAAGGATAAGTGGAATAAAATGGATGGATTGATGGAAACAACTGTTGTTGTAATATGTTGCTATATAATAAAAAGCTGAAATGAAGTGAATTGTTTATCCAGCTATCTATTTTCTTAATTACTTCAGTATTTAAGAAACTTAGTTGTTAATTACCTTAAAAGTTATGACGATATCTCTGTGTACTCCTCATTTTGGCAACACCTCTAAAAAGAGACTCTGTGGAACATTATATATTTAAAGTTATGAAAATTGCAGCAGGTACCTCACTTAACAAAGCCTCTGGGGAAAATGAATTTACTGTGTTTCTCTATGTATCATGCATCATATTTATAGCCAAAACCACAAATTACTGTATCATGTCCCTTATGACGTATTTTTCAGGCTTGGTGGTTGACAAGAGACAAGGAGAATCTCAATTTGCAACCTTTTTGGTAGCAATAATGGTAAGGTAGCAGAAAACCTAAACGATTGCACTTAAAGTCCCATTTTAACCAGCAATACTAATTCTGTAGATATAGCTGAACAAGCATGGGAATAAACAGCCAAAGAGGATGATCAAAGCATAACTTTTTTTAACTCCTAAGGCAACACTCTCATTTTCATTGCGTGCTACCTTGGGGGTTTGGCAGAAAGCCACTGGGTTAAATGTGCAGGGGGGCCCACTGGAGACACTGAGAGCAGAGACAGTGACCACAAGCACCCACCCTGCCCTGCTGCTCCAAGGCATGGGTTATATGCATCATACTGTGTCATATAGAGCGTTTACAAGGTCCATGCTGTTTCTCTTTACCTCACTCAGCATTTAAGTATTTTTATAAGGGAGCTATGATATATCTCAATTTTGTTAATAACTTTCATAATAATCATGTTTGCTGCTAAACTCTGAGCTATTTGCCTCAAGATAATTAGTTTATCTAAGAACTAAATAAAAATATAAGCAACTGGTAAAGGGACTGCACCAATATTTTGCAGGGGTACAAAAATTGAGAGGGAACAGTGAGTTTATTATCATCATTATAATTATTATTTTAGGGAAAATGGGGAAGAACTGAATGTGTTTTATATATCAAACACCTGCATTCTGCATGCATACTTTTGAGTCCATAAGCAATTTAAGCTCACCCGCTTTTATACGCCCACCATTAACTAAAGCAAACCACCATGTAAAATGTAAACAAATATTTTGTTCTTTATACAACCAGGTGATACAGAGCAAATATGCAGTACTATGTCTTGAACCATTCCTCATTTCTTCTTATTTTGTTTCCAATGACCATTTTCAGATGAATGTTTTTATTTTTTTTTATTTGTTTCTTTTGTTGTTGTTGTTTTCTTTTGTTTTTATTCCCATTTCTCTAGTTGAGTCTGAAAAATCCCAATGATGATATAGTTTGATAGACATAAAACAGTGATTGATTCCAAAAGAGCTATTAGCCGAAAACTTATCTCAGCATTGAATGCAGTGTGACCTTAAAAAAATCTCAAGACACTGAACAGTGTCTGAAAGTCATCACTTAGAAATAGGCCTTTTCTTGACACGGGATGTGAGAGATACATCTGGCTTTTCAATTGATCCACCTACTGAAGCTTCATCAGAAATGGTCTGGAGAGTGGCTGTCAAGAAGCCATTTTTAATGAATGGAAAGAGGGTGAAAAGGCCGAGGTATTACAAATTTAATAAGAACTGGACTGAAAATCAGGGCGAAACAAGTCTTATGCAGTGACGAATTGAAATTTGACATTTTTGTTTCAAATTGTCATCGACATCTACGGATGAGGTCAGACACGTGCAATAGTGAGCGTCACACCAGCTGCTGAGGGGATGGTCTGGCTCTCATGGTGCAAACTGTCATTTCATGCATCAAAACTATTAATAATACTTTGAAGCCTTGCTTGTGGATATTGCTGCAAATAAAAAATAACATATAAACGAGTAAAATATTTGGTTAAACACTTCAGCAAATCAGTTTCATGGTCTGCTTTATACTGCTTTGCCCCCATAACATAAATGTAAATCAACAAAGACAAGATAAAAACATAAAGATATCTTTCAATCCACCTTCCCACCCCACTTTCAAATAAACAGAAAGCCTTTTCAAACACTTCTTTCATTAACCTGAAGTCAGCCATAAATAGATAAATTCCGAAACAACTTAATTGGCATTAACTTAATGATGTGCACTTTGCGAGCCTAATGGCTCAATTTTGGATGAAGAATGAGAGTTGGGTTTGGAAAGTGTAAGCTGTTTGGCAGCTGCATGTGTTTACACTGCTCTTTTCTAATGAGAGAACTTCAGGTGGAGAGTTAAGTACTCAGCTCATGGGGTCAAGCTGTGCCCTTCCACCTGGTTTGTGGAATTTAGAAGCTCGTGTCTCACATCCAGGTCTATCAACTTTCATGTGTGGCCAGTTTGGCGCTCTGGGAACAGAGGCAAAAGGATCTGCTGAGTACTCTAAAAGCTGGCGAGAAACTGCAGTTTGGGCCAACTGCTTTATTGTTAAAAACTGAGTCATATAAATTAACTTTATCACATATAAGCTGAACAAGCTGGAGGTGATCAATTTAGTCCCACAAAAATGGCCTTTACTGTGTGAAAGAAACATAATTAAAGCCCTCAACAAAAGAGGGGACGTGCATACTGCACCAAATTAAAGATTTATCTGTGAGAGTGTGCCTTATGTGGTCTTTGACATTACTGATTACAGAGCACGTGCTACATCAAGTTACTGTTACTGTACCCTGGGAACGCTGAAACGTAAGGCCATACATAATTAGACAGTTAGCACCAATCCTCCCCTACATATAAACACTCCCTTCACCACAACAGATAGGCCAAGCAGTTAAAATTGTCCCAACAGCCCCAATATCGTCTCTTGGAGTCTGAAACACTCTGCCTGTGCTATCAAGGACTGAACTTACTGTAACCCACACAATAAAATCCCAAGGGGAGAATGAAATACAATACTCACCTCAAAAGACCTCATTTAATCGACTGAAAAGTCTCCACAGCGCTACAGCAGAAAAAAAATCCAGTGACCTATCATAAACTTATATTTAGCAATCAAAGCTCCAATCAGAGCACTGACAAATTAGGGGTATATTGTACTTAAGCATAGAATTACAATTCTATTTCTACAGATCGAACATCTCCGCAGGCATCGAGAGAAGGTTATTTCAAAGCTTTCATTAAGTCTTTCACGACCCAATTCTCTGCTGATGTGAAACAGCACAAAATCTCTGCAGTTTGTGGTCGCATGCACCAACACATACCCATACTTGAGAGTATTTCAAGAGTGACCAAGCATCACTTTGCATCTAAAAAAACGCAAAGAATTCTCAAAGAGTACAACATGTACTCAGACAAAAAATAAATAAATAAATAAACGCACACATAAAAAGTGTTTTTTTAAATCATTAATTTGGGTTGTAGTGTCCAATTTTCCTTTTCATTTAGTTGTTAACGTGACGTTTTCAGCAAACAGTAGCTTCTATTGTGTTATCAAAGTCTGCTTATTGGTCTTGGAAAGCAATATGCTTTTTAAAATGTGGTATAAATCAGATAAATTTCAAATTTCACTTGAGCAGTTTTATTTCAGTCTAAAGCCAATGTGTTAAATAAAGATATTTAAAAAAAAATATTACAGAAGTGCCAACTTTTCTACATAATAACTTCACCTTACACAGTCTGAAATTGAGACGAACGTTCTGGGATGTTTATTTGCCTAACTTTAAAACTCAATAAAGACCAGGTGATTTTTTTAAAATAACGTACTATACTGACTAGTAAAACCTTTCTTTTTGCCATGATTTTATCTATTACTCCACATAATGCAAAAACGAACTGGAACACTATTAATTTGAATACCAGAAATGTATTTATCCCTAATTTTTTTAGATTAGGGATTTGATTTTCTCAAAAAAAGCAAAGACGCTAAATTATCTTAACTAATGCCTTATTTCATCACTACATTTTTAGGTGAACTTTTTAAAAGGTTTGTAGATTTAGTTACTTGAGTATAACACTACTTAATTACTTCCTTCAGCTTTTTCTGGTCTATCGTCTGGTCATCGATGTCCTCTGTCAGTGATGGATTATTTGGTGAATGATGTATCCACTATAGCTTTCAGCATCTGCTCAAACTCCGTGGGTCCAGATGTAAATCAAAGAGCGGCCGTCATTGCGGGAAAAGCACAGTGAATCACAGCATCCTAAATAAAGCTCTCTAGCTTTCCTTTGTCTAAACACCAAAACCAACTTTCAGCTCTATAACATAACATTGTGTATGCTTAACATGTTGCTTAACGAAGCAACAAAACCATGGCAACAGCCACTATTATATGTATGAGTAAACCAGAGCGGGCTTGTTGTTAAAGCCCATAAAATCTAGGGTAGTGCATTTGCACGCTGTGTTTATAACCTGTGGCATAAACTGCTTTATATATTTTCAACCCTTTGTCTTGAAACTTTAGTGAATGTTAGATTAGACGAGAAAAAAGCCAAACTGGTCTGTGTTGTATCGTCTAAGCTTCCTTCTTATGGCTTATGTTGAGTCGCCTAATCTTACATAGAGCACATGCACAGAGTGCCAACTCTGATTAATAATTGAATTATGAATTAAAGACACTGCTTACATTATTACAAAGTAATAGATACATCTTTTTTTAAATCTCAAATCATGAATAAAACCAGAAACCGCCAACTTTTAAAAAGAATACTTTGTGTGAATGATGAACAAACTGAGTTTTCTGTAGTGGCTGTGATTTGAAAAAGCTGAGCACACCTTCCAGCTAGGACCTGATTTGAAAATATTTTTGACAAATAGTCTGTGCACCTCTGTATGACTACACATAACAGTCTCTTTTCTTTATCCCCAGGTGATTACTGACATTTAGAGTCTATCGCTGCATTTCATCACAGGGCAGAAATCCCAAAATGTCTGTGGAAGCACATTTCAGCTCTCCCGCTCTATCTGCACAAGCAGAAGGGAAAAAACAGATTTTCATAGTCTGCAGCTTAAGCTAAGCTCTCAGTTGGCGGCTGATGTCAAACTGGTGCAGACTGACAGACTGGAGCGACTGGGCAGCTTTTAATTCTCAAAAAAAAACCTGCTTATAATGTAAGGTTCTGGCACATTTCCGACCTTTAATTTGGAAGAGGGTGTTTCACAGTCATGAAACACTAAAGAGATAATGGCTAGTGAAAGTACAGCTTAGAGTAAATGCGTGTGTTGAGGTGTGGAATATAATTAGTCTAATTTCAATGAAGCAAACCGCTTGTCTGTGAGGTTACAGAGGGGATCAAACTCAACAGAGGGGTTTCGCACTGTGATAAAGTGAAAGTGAAGGGCTTTGAAATAAGAACACAAACATGAAACCTATCTCATTTAGGCTTTTAATCTGTCATTTCAGCAAGGAAAAGAGCAAATGTATGCAATTTTTGCATGACAAGGCGACAAAAGAGGCCAATCCAGTCATGAGAAATGCAATGTAATCACCGATAACAGACGTTTTCCAGTCACTCATAAATCACCCCTCACTTTTATGTCAAACATATAATGTATTTAGGCATACTGAAGTTCAAACTGAGCATCAGGACGGGGAGGAAAGGTGATTTAAGTGACTTTGAATGCTGGATGGTTGGTGGTGCTAGACAGGCTGGTTTCTAGCAACTAATCTACTGGGATTTGACCATGCAACTATCTTAAGGGTTTACAGAGAATGGTCCACAGAAAGGAAAATATCCAGTGAGCTGCAGTTCTCAGGAAAAATGTTGATGGGAGAGATAAAAGGAGGGCGGCCACACTGCTTCAAGCTGACAGGAAGGCAGTAACTCAAATAACGACTTGTTACAACCAAGGTATGCAGAAGAGCATCTCTGAATGCAAAACAAAAGCATAATGGAGTTTCAGTGGTGTGAGTGGGGGATATATTGTTGGCAAACGATGAGCATTTAAACACCATGGTCTACCTGAGCATTGCTGCTGACCATGCCCATTCCTTTGTGACCAGTGTGCCATCTTCTGATGGCTGCTGGAGCCTGCCACAAAGCTCAAATCATCTCAGAGTGGGTTCTTGAATTTAACAATGAGCTCAGTGTGTTTAAATGGCCTCCACAGTCACAAGTTCTCAATTCAATAGAGCACCTTTGGGATGTGGTAGAATGTTCTCATTATGGTTGAGTAGCTGACAAATCGGCAACAACAGTGTGTGATACTATCATCATGAACCGAATGGCCAGCAGGGATTGACCTCAGTTGTTAAAAAGAATTCTGATTGTATAGAAGTCTACAGGAAAGTAACTGCATGGTCCCAGCTGTTAGTTTTAAGACTCCTTCAATACAGCATCATACGTAAATTATTGTGCCACTGAGAGCAAACCAGACAATAAAGCAGGACAGGCTTTATGGTGTGGCTCCTCGATGACTGACAAATCACTACCAAATGAGCGTGCAGTGGTCTCAGGTTGTCAGTCAAATCCACCACCCACCACCTACTCATGGCATCGAGTTGCAAAACATCAAAACGGTGAAGGCCAAAATGCCAAATTAAAGGCTTCAAAACAACAAGCCCAAGAAACAGATGATCTCATGATGCCTTTGTTCATTTTTTATGACGACATCACTCTTATCGACTTGTTTCCAGTTTCAACAAACGCTGTAAAAACTTGGAAAAAGCTGTTCACACTGTTGTTCTGCATCAGACAGACAACGACATCTAATAACTCCTGAGCACAGGAAAGTATTGAGCAGAAATACTGTTAGTTTTTAGGAGTTAGCAGTAAGGCCAGAAACACTGCACTAAATAAAATGCTAATATTACACTGTATATTATGCAAAAATGCAAAAGTTTACTAATCATTACTGGCATTAATTTATTTAGGATATGTTTAAAGTCTGTGCTTGAGCACAGCACAGATGCACACTGCGACTAGCTTTCTTTGGTGATCCTGTGAAATTAAGTACAGTATATACCAATATACCCCAAATTATTAGAAAGTAATCTGTGTTTATATAAATCCACAAATTGACCTTATAAAAACCAGTCAGACGGCTGAAAATAAAATAAACATTCACTGCCCGAGTACTTACCACCTAAAAATGGCCAGTTTTGGCACACTGAGTGACATGCACGTGGCAGCACAATCTGCTAGTGAGGGGGTTTTCCATTTACGGGAAAACATGTCTGATCAAATGTTCTATCCCTTTATTAGAAAGCCACTTGAGAAAGCTGTTGCCATCTAAATGCGACTGCAAGAGTTTCCAGACAGAGTCCACCTGTCTGTCTGGAATAAGATGGGTTTCAAACAGCAGCGGCAGCAACAACCACAGTTTTACTCAACCACATGCTGTTGCAAACCAGAAAGTGACTAGACCAATGTAAACACTGTAGCAGAAAAAGCGCAGCAGTATTAAGACTGTAATTCTCTCTTCCTTCACCACAGGACCTCAGACTTCCACATTTGGAGATTTTGTTTGAAATACAGAACCGTAAATAGCTGAGAAAAAGACAAATTGGAAAGTCTTTTAAGTCTTATGTGTCCCATTCAGCCGAGTTAGCAGTTCACCTTGTGCCACTTGACTGTCCAGCTCCAACTCACTGCCATAGAGGAAGACATATATTTACAGGGTTTAAGAGAAAAGCCCATAACCTTGGAAAATAGTATTTACAGTAGATGCATTATCCAGAAAAAAGATTATAGAAGAGATTAACAGAGGCTCTTTGTCGGGAAAGAAGGTCAGAAACCCAAAATAGTCATCAGGCCTGTCCTAGAAAGATCCTGCAGCAAGCTGTCATTGCAGTTAAAGCTATACATGCTGCAATTGAGGGAGAGAGCTGGAAGTGACATTATAATTATTACGTTAACAGGAAAGGAAAGTCTTACATGTGGATCGGGCCGGTTAACAGGTCTCCAGTCGTGGTCACTTAAGACAGCTGCAGTGTGCCTAAATTACAGAGCACAATGACTCACACTCTTTCTGTGTTTAAGACCACTTGGCTCTGCTCGTGAGGGGACAAGCCCTCACAGTGAACTCGACTCTCCAAAGCGAAACTGATGGTTCAACAAAATGACAAACTCCTTGTTCTGCTTTGCAATGCTGGATGTATTACTGGCTGTAGGAAAAATAAATCATCTAGACCCTCCAAGAAGATTATAAAATCCTGTTTCCTTAGCTTCAATCCGCTGGATGTCACAGAAGCTCGGCTACAAGTCCTCCCAGCAGGCACCTAAGGTTTAGTCACGCAAGTAAGAATTTTATGTACAAGCGCACAAAAAATGTTATATGCCTCTAAGTTCTAAGCGTGCATATTCCTTGTACAGCATCTTGAACTCCAAGTTACCTGCAAAGCATTTGGTGTTTCAACAGCTCATTTCATGTAAATTTGGGTCTAATAGCTCCTTTAAAGATGTACTAAACCATGTTTTTTGTCAGGAAAAAAAGTTTAAATTGCTTGTAATTTCACAGCATCATGCAGAACTGCAGACACGGGCACTACATCATACAATTCTGACTAAATGTGGACATTTAGTCAGAATTGTCTATTTTAGGCTACAAGTTCTCTTACAGTTTCACTACAGATTTGTTTTGTCTAAATGTCAGGGACGGTCTCACATGACCTGTGGTTAGGCAAGTTTAATGCACTATATTTTCCTTTATAGTAGGCGATCAAACGATACACTGAAGAAGAAATACCTCGGACCCTTGCTGTGTCAGACAGCTTTCCATTTCCACAGTCCCGGCCAGAGATGGGCAGTAACGCGTTACTTGTAACGCGTTACTGTAATCGGATTACTTTTTTCAAGTAACGAGTAATGTAAGGGATTACTATTGCAAAAACGGTAATTAGATTACCTTTACTTTCCCGTAGGAACGCTGCGTTACTGCGTTACTAAAACCGTGAACTTTTTGCGAGAATGTCTCATGACAATGACGCAAGCGAGTGCGACGGCTATGGTAGCTCGTGTGTCAACAATAGAAAACATGGAGCGAGGGATAGAGTACGATCGTGCAGCATTTACTACTTGGAAATACCGACATTATTTTGAATTTGACTCTTTAAAAAGCGACAAAAACATAAGCGTACGTTGTACACTCTGCATCGGAAGAAAACTTCTTTCTACGTCGAAAAATTCCACTTCCAACCTGAGCAAGCACCTAGCACGCTGCCACAAGAATGTTAAATTGACAGAAAACCCCCAGGATCCCCTCACTGACGTGACCGCTGTGGCTACCACATCTACTTCCACCGGGCAAACCTCAGATGGACCCACTCCTGCTAAACAGGTTAAACTAGACGTAAGAGCGACAGGACTTAGTGCCGCTGAACTGAAGAAGCTTGTCGCTGCCTATATCGTCGAGGACATGTTGCCGATTTCCACTGTTGACTCTGAATCATTCCGACGCATCGTAGAAAAAATACCAACTAAAAGTGGTGTCAAGCTGCCCCAGAGAAAGTCATTTGTAGGATACCTTGAGAGAGAATATGACAAAATGAACTCTAACTTGAAGGCTACACTCGAAGAGGCAGAGTTTGTTTCCACCACTGCTGACATCTGGACGGTAAATAATAAAAGTTTTATGGGTGTAACAGTTCACTGGATTAATTCCACATTACAACACAACAAGGCCGCTCTAGCATGCAAGAGAATTAGAGGCAGCCATACCTATGATGTAATTGGAGCAGAGATTGAAGAAATCCATTCATCATATGGACTACAAGGCAAAGTTGTTGCCACTGTAACGGATAATGCATCCAATTTTGCCAAAGCATTCAGAGTATGTCAGCCCTGTCATTTGGAGTCTGAATCTGAAAATGAAGAAGGTGATGACGAGGAACCGACCTTTACTGATGTCATAGAAGCTCTTTCAGCTGCATCTGGTGATGCACAGTTCAGCCTCCCTCCACACTACAGATGTGCATCGCACACAATTAACTTGATTTCAACAAGCGATGTTGACAAACATCTAAATTCCTGTGCAGACACCAAGGCTGTATATAGGAGTAGCATTGCAAAATGTTCTGCTCTTTGGACTAAAGCAAGTCGATCAACATTAGCCTCTGAACAGGTGGAGGAAGTCAGTCGGAGGAAACTAATGGTACCGACATCCACAAGGTGGAATTCCCTGTATGAGGCCATTTCTAGAATCATCACAATTCCCTTGAATGAACTTAATCCCCTGTGTGTAAAACTGGGAATCAAGTGCCTTAATGAAAGGGAGTACCAGTTCTTGAAAGAGTACTGTACTGTGATGAAGCCCCTGACAGTGGCTCTGGACATCTTACAAGGGGATGAGTGCACCTACGGGGCTTTACTGCCAACACTCACAAGCCTGATGTCAAAGACCCTTGCCCTGAAAGATGACCTCTCTAGAATGACAGCCAGCCTTCCAGATGTCATTGTAAAGGTAAGATTATTATTAATTGCTTTGGGTGGATTTGTTAAATTTATTATACCATTCACAGTGGGTGGATGTTATACTTTGTTTTAAGCAGTGGGTACAATTATTAAAATGATAGAATAAAAGACCAAGTATTCACCCCTTGTTAAATATCAGGGACATTGATCATCATTAATCATGAATATTAATCATAATATCAACAAAAGCCTCAGCCAAAATTAAATCTCATACAGTATTGATAATAGAAAATATAGATGGTTTAGAGCTGTAAAGCCCACAAAATATTGACAATAGGTAATTATACAGTAAAATAATTTTATTCTTAGTTGCATCATATTGTATGTTACAGGCCATCAAGACTCGTTTTGATGCTGTTCTGGACAGCCAAGAAGGACTTCTCGCAGCGGCCACTTGTCCCAAGTTTAAACTTCGTTGGCTGAGAGATGAGCGTAGGAGAGAGTATGTGAAGGAGCTCCTGATAACAGAGTGTCGTAAAGCTGCTCCTGCAACTGAGAACACTAATGTGTCCCAAATCCCAGCCAGCCCAGCCGAAATGGACTTTTTTGAATTTCAGAATCAGCCCACAGAAAGCTTCTCAGCAGAAAAAGAAATAACTGACTTTTTAAGGTCAGGCTATGAGCTTGAGATTCTGAATCAGTTCCCAAATCTCAAAAAGATGTACATGAAATACAACAGTCCAACTCCATCCAGTGCACCAGTGGAACGGCTGTTCAGTTTAGGTGGATTGGTGCTTTCCCCAAAAAGGAACAGAATGTCTGATAGAAGGTTTGAGAAGCTTCTGCTGATGCGATATAACCACTGTTTCAGTCCAAAAGAAAACAATAAAACATAGGTCTTTTTCAGGGTTGCCACAAACTGAGACTGGATTAACAGCCTGAATGTAGCATGCAATAGCATTTTCTGTTTTTGTAATCTCAATATTATGCCTCTCTGCACTTTACCAACTGTTAAAAGATGTTTTTGTTAATTTTATTAATTTTATTTATTTATTTTTTGCTTTATTTATATGAAAAGATGTGTGTATACACAAAAATAATTTATGTTATATGCTGGAGTATGCAGAAATACAGTTTAAGCCTTTATTTTCTTAAAATATGGTGTAATGTGCAGAAATATGTTCAAATGTTAAACAAATTTATTAAAGTCAAAGACTGTTGAATTTAATTTAATTTTTGTTTGATGCACTGTTTATAAAGTTAAGATTAAAAGTAATAAACAATTTTTTAAAAAGACACTTTTCCATTTGATTCACTTTTATATGATGGATTATGCAGAAAAAATAGCATTGGCCCAAAAGGTCTATTGCTTTATCAAGCATTCAGGTAGTGTATCATGTTTTTTAAAAGTAACTAAGTAACTAAGTAATTAATTACTTTTGAAAACAAGTAATCAGTAAAGTAACGGGATTACTTTTTTTGAGAAGTAATCAGTAATCAGTAACTAATTACTTTTTTCAAGTAACTTGACCAACACTGGTCCCGGCCCATGTAAAGCTCTGGACAAACTCACTCAATACAAATGTTTTTGGATCCACCTTTGGCCCGTCTCTTCGAAATATTCTGCAAATATAAAGTCTGGTCCCAAAACCCCCTTAAACAAACACAATGAGACGCCAACTGCCAGCTTGTGTGTTCTCCTCCTGACTTATTCTGGGATGTTCTTGTGTTTGTGGATTACCAACAACAAACTCCAAAACATCTGCAGCGAGCCATTCGTCTGAATAACTGTTTTTCAAATAGCCAGCCAACTGAATACTTTCACATTGGTTTTTTATGGCAACGCTTCAGATTTTTGGTCACATCTGAGTTCAGTTTACAAACCAGCTGCATATTTGTCGTTTTTATAATATTTTGCAGAGGTTAGTGTGTGTCTTTCATTACTGGTTTTTCTGATGTGTCAGTTTCCGTTTGGTGATCGGACTTTATTTTTTTCTTTTCCAATTACAAACAATAAAACTCAATAAAATAAACAAAGCACAATGACATAACTCGGATCCAATGCTGCACTGACTCAGAGCAACTAAGGGGGTGAAGCCGTTACAAAAGACTGTGTATAAAAAAACTGGAATAACCAGTTTAATAAGTTTGAGCCTACAGTACAAAACAATATAAAACTCATTTGCAAATCACTATCCAGTGTGCCCCCAGTCCTGGTCTCAAGCAAGGATAAATGGTGCTGCTGGCCAAGACGGTGATGGTGGAAACTATGCTACTGTTGGCCGAATACAGAGGAGGAGAAGAAGGGAAGGTATGTTGTAAGGCAGCATGAGGGAAGGAAAGGTAGGAGTATGTTAGTGAGAATAGAAACTTTAAATGTTGGGACGATAGAGCTGCCGGACAGAAGGAAAAGAGGAAGAACAGAAAACATTCAAGGATGTAGTGAAGGAACAGGAGAAGCTTGTGTGACAGAGGAGGATGCTGGGATAGGGTGAGATGGAAGCAGATGACCCGCTGTGGCGACCTCTAAAGGGAACAGTCGAATCCATCCATACATCACTCAGGTTCACCATGAGGCTGAAACCTATCCCTGCAGACACTGTGTCAGGTCAATACTTCATCACGAATCAACCAAACCAAATAACAAACTTAAACCTTATAAGGAGAAAACTCTGTGTGCACTATTATTTTTACTGCAACTATATTTTATAGAAAGTAGACAGCACACTATTGTTTGTTAGTGTTTTATAATGTGGACTCGTTCCCATTTAGACACAGTTAGGGTTACTGTTTCAGGCCCAGTCAAAGTATCAACCCACACAGGGTTCATCAGCCAGCAAAACAAACCTCAAAACCACAGCGATGGAGCCACGGCCCCGGCATTGTTCTGGACACGCTGTACATTAAACTCTAGCTAACTTCCTGTGGCTGTGTCTTTATATAAGGTTTGTGAATTGTGTGGGTGCTAACTCACAGGTTAGCCCCAACACTTATTTTGAGACAGACATGGCTCTTCCCAAATATAGTGTACAGAAACAACACTTGTCTTGTCTCTCCAGCGGTCATAATGGCGCAGTGCTAACAATCTGCTCCAGCAAGTGAGGTGACATTGTGTTGTGTAAACATGGTTCTTGGTTGTCACTCTGGATTTGAAGCACACAAAGTGTCATTCCCCCACCACACGTTCAACTCAGATGTGATTATGAACAGACAAGACAAATAAATAATAAATCCACCTCTGCTCCTCCTGCCTTTCACAAGCACTTTCCTACACACACACACACACACACACACACACACTCTAACAGATTCTCTTGCATTCACTGATACAGACGGTGAAACCCTAAATTTTCACAGGCACGATGTAGCGGATTAGTCATTATCCTTAAATACAGGACTCTGCCACCTATGCTTAAGCGCTGAAAATCCCATTAAGGTCGTTTTATTTCGCTTTGATATCTTTAAATGATCCCACAGTAAACAGATAGTCTCAGCAGTCTGTCCTCTGTTTCACCGTTTGTTTGTTTCAATCCCCCAAAAAACAACCTCATGATAAAAACGATAACGAGCAAAGATCGCCTCCTCGCTTGAGGACACAACAAGCATGCGAAAAATATCTGTATGTTCTTATGACCTTTTTACCTTTGAAGTAAATTGGGTGCCCTGTAGCACCCCATAAACTGTCTGGCTGAGTACTCATTCAATTAGTTTCTGGCTGCTGCACTTCTGAAGGCCTGATTTCCTCTGCAAAACTAAAGAAAGCTGCCCGAAAATGACAGCTGAGTCAGACCTTTCTATAAGTAAACATACAGCATACTGAACTATGGAAACAGAAGCAATCAAATCAAGTAGCATTCGACTCGCTTCACTGGCAATAAGCAAGTCCTCATTTTCAGAAGTGCGTCTCACCAGCTTCAACAGCCAGAACGGCGATACCTTCACAAGCAGGCAGTGAGCACAAATTTCAAACTATTTCCAACTTATCGGCTTAATTACACAGCAAATGTAGTGTGTTTACGGGGGTAAAACACCCTAAAGTCAAAAGAATTTACGTTAGATTACCATGCGGTGTCTGGCTGAGGAAAGCTTTCATGTTAACACGTGCATGCGTTTACACCTGGCATCTGTCAAAGAACACCCAACAGGCGCTTTCTCATTCATCCCCCCAGTTTTTCTGCCTTTCTGGATTTCAAACTGGTGACCTCCCAGACACCAGCTCTCGTCTCTAAAGCTACCGCTGCCATTTTTCAGTTACTTTTACGCTTCCGGCACCATTTGGGTCCCTGTTTGTTTTCAGGACCCTATAATTTCCCCACCAATCACTCACATAGGCCCCTGTCAAGGCTGCCATTCATAAAGTTTAAAGTAGTTTTTAGTGGTCCGTGGAGTTTATTGAAACATTAAATTTGTATCCCAGCAGTGATGGTGTATCTTTAGCCTTTAACTCACGTGCTCGGCCCGGGCCCCCTTACATCAACCACCAATTATGTGCCTCTGCTGGGTGTGGGTTGAGCCTCGGCCAGAATGTCGAAGAAACCAAAAACATCGATTCCTAGGCAGTGGAGCGCACAGAAAGAGAAACAAAATGCGAAAAGCTTTCCCTCAAATACTGTTATCATTGCAGAGTACAGGCACAAACATCACCAGCATTGCCAGTAATGCTGTCCAGCTACTCTCTGGGGATTTTAGTGAAATCCACAGGCTGTTGTTAGATACGGATGAAGGCCTGAAGAACATGCAAGGCCTCAAAATGCCAGTTCATGTCCTCTGCAGAAGGGTCAGGCAAGAAACTTTGCCCTGTCATGGCTTCCCATGCTTGTTTTTATCCTTATTTCAGCCCATGTTTGTTTTGTGGGGCATATGAAGAATCTACAAAGAGTTATGCTCCAAAATAAGAGTTTCTGATTGGACACTAGCAGCAATAAAAAAAAGTATATATGAATCCCTGTGTTATGCAATAAAAAAGCATTGACATATGACTCCATTAATAATCTGAAACTGCAAAGCTACTAACAAGAGTTGTGAGACAAATATAGTGAAATAAATACTGCAATAATTATTGGATAGTGAAGTACCAAAAAAGCAAATACTCAAGAAGTACCTCAAATGACTCCTTAAATGACTGCTGTCACTAAACTACATGAAAAACAGCCATAAAATCTGTGCGATCTTAAAACAAGGAGCGATTCAGCTTTCACTTGCTCCCAGTGACTTTGGGCGTGTGCATAATTAGCTGTTTTCTCTGTTTTCTAAATTCAGTAAAAAAAATATTTGATGTCACATATCAAGGGTACAAAGTGACACAAAACTGAAAGCATGTGTGTGTTTTACAGTGGGGGGCTCACAAGGAATATAAGCACGAAGCGACGTCACTACCTCAAGTTTGAAGGCCGTTAACCTAATTCCTAATGGTTATTACAATGAGGCTTGCCAGCCACATCAAGCTGCTGCGGCGAAGTAATGAGAAGAGCAGATAGAGCTCTGCCATGTACTTTTCACAGCCTTCAATTCAGCTGCTAGAAGGCACAAGGACACTGCGTCCTTCTCGAATAAGTGCAGTGGCGTGTTAAGAAAAGCAAAAAAAATATATGCTGCAAGGTTATAAACAACATCAAAATTGCACTGTCAATTCAAGTCTTCCTCAAGCCAAAATGAGCTCTGGTTCCAAAGCGCAGCATGAGCCTTCCTGTCGCTTCACATGCAAATGCATGATGGGAGTTTTTTTTCATGCATAAAGAGATGAATCATTGTTTTCAGAACAACAGACTAAAAACAGAGAGCCTCTTTCGCATTGGCTTTGCCTTGTTTGAAAAAACATAAACTGAAATGATCTGAACCTAAACATACAAAATCCTAACTCCACCCTCCTTTGCTCTGTTCTTTCATCTAAATCTGACTAAAGCCGGAAAGCCTCGGCCTCCTCCTAGGGCACAAGCATAAAGAGATTTTAAAATAATAGAGCATAACTTAAAAAAAAATACATAGAACAAAACTGGTGGCACACTGATGTGGCGTTGGTGTGGCATTCACCAGTAATTTCATCAAAATAGAAACCTTCTGCTGTATATTTGCAGGAGAAACCTGATTTTCCAAAGCTGATGAAGCAAGACTAAACATGCACATTCAAAAGGAAAACTTCCAGTAGTGATAACTGGCTTAAGTGCTCTGCTCCTTCCAACTGAGACACACTTCAAGTAAATGCAATGTAACTTCTCTCTATCATTTTACTGCCTCTGGTAGTCAGTCTACACCTTTGCCGCGAGCTATCACTCCCAACTCTTTCATGAGCAAAATTTCAAATATTTGAAAATGAAGATCGCAAATTATATTACGTTTTATTTGACAGCAAGAGTGAACTTAAACAATACTTGCCAAACGTGATTAAGTGATATGAGCCGGGTGAAGGTAGCACTTTGGAAAATTGCAGATAATTTGGTCTAATTTACTAAAAAGGGGGTTCCAACAACCCATGTTGTAGAATCTTTAATTATATATGTGGTGGAAGATGCCAGTCACGGTCACATGTAGTATAGACGCCTTATGTAGAAACATTTTGAAGCCCTCAATCACGCAGTTCATCATCATTTCTGCAAATATACACATGTTGTCAGCAGTATGTATATACATTATAAGAACACAGGAAGAACATGTGCCATAACTGGCTGCGCCATTCACCAAGGAGATTTTGGGATGGGCCATGGACTACCCTACACATCGTTTATGGCTACTTGTGTGTTTGAGAACATGTGATTATTTGGGTGTATGCATTTCCTATGTGGCTGGGGTGAAACTGAGAAATTACAGTTGGAACATCTCAAAGTAAGCAACACAAGGTGGAGGGTGAGGGCGAGGGAGGATAATACTGGAGGACAGGAGTGAGGAAATACAACATTTTGACAGGAACTAGCTTTTATTGTAGGGATAGGACTGAAACCTCTGATGATGCACTGAGGCGGCCAAAAATAACAAGTGACCACAGGAGCATGGCCCCTTCTCTACAGCAGCGGTACCTCACTCCAGGGATAGGTGCTGTACCTCAGTAAAACCTGCCCTCTGGTGTTTAAACAGGAGTAGTGAACTCTAGTGTAGCAAACACTGCTACACTAGAGTGCATTTACAAGACTGCACAGAAACAAGCCCAAATGCCTTTCCCAGTGGCTCTTTATATAGATTTATTAGCTGTTTTGAGGGTGAAACACATACAAAAATATCCAAGTTAAGAAAAAGTGTTCATCTTGAAATAGAGGCTGAAATGAAATCTACTTTGTCCTCTATTAGTCACATAACAAGCTGACCAAATAATAATACCCAGGAAATGTACTGAACTAAATATACGAATCTCTTAAATGACGCCTTCACATCAGTGAAAAAAATATTTTTAGGTCATTTCAGTCAAACTCCACAAAAGCTACTGTACCTTTCATGAAGGCAAGCTTTCCCCACCACTTCCCTTGTTTATGTTATCATGCAGGCATAGAGGTGTCCAGACAGACGGCACAGGTAAAGACAAGTTTCACCAGTCGGCTGGACAAGATGTAAATTTGGAGATGAGACATATAGTGCACTATACATCCTCAAAGCACGCTTTGTGAAGCTATACAGGTGCCGTTACAGACCTACAGTAGCTGTCTGTTTTGACTACCTTAAGATATTTTCATATTTAGAAAGAGGAATTTTAACATAAACATGTCCAGAGCAGATTTTTAAATGCCTCCTGTAAAATGCCATATGCATGTAACCAAGATGAAAATGAAAGGTGTCCTTGTTGCTCTCGTTGAGATTGTTTTTGTCCATTGCAAAAGTATACTTTTTTATTGTTTTATAGTTCAGGAGAAGACAGAAATAAGTGATAATCATGTGTCTGGATATTCAAGACATGGAGGAACCCTGATGTGACATGCCCGCTTTGGGCAGATCTTTCTGCTAATTACAGCCTAGCTGGAGGAGGGAGGTACTTGAGTGGTGGGGGCTTTTTTTTTTTTTTTTAATGATGCGCAGGGTAGATATGGTATAAATACCCACATCATTGTACTGGAGGGCAGCATATCCTCAGTTGTGCTCCTACCCTAAGGATATACAGCAGCACCGGGAGCTCACTGGTGCTGAGGAGTTTGGTTCTTCTCGTTGGATGCTGGTATGTGAAATTTCCTCTCTATCTCTAGGGGAGTGCTGTCAACATCTGGGCTTTGTGTGGGCCTTCAGTCATTCCTGTGACTGGTTGGAGAAAAATAGAGCAACTTCTGCTGCCTTTTACCTTCATTTGTAATACATGAGCCTGAAGTGTGGAAATAGAAAATTGTGCTTTCTGTTCTTATTTGTTGTCTAGTATTGTTTCTGTAAGAAAGATTAAAGCATGTTCTTGTACCAGAAAAGTTTTCAGGCTCTCTAAAATTCACACTAATACAAACACTAAAGCTTGATGGCACTTTTTATACCTTGAAAACAGATGTACTGACTTTCTTCTTCTTCTCCTCCTCCATTGCAGGTTTGACCTTGCAAGATGGACATACGTGTAGCGACCATCCTCCTCCTTGTGGTGGCCTCTGCAGCAGCCCACGGAAAGGGTTACGTAGTGAGGAAGGTGATGCCTGTGAAGAGCCATGGTAAGAATACGCATCATTTCGCCCTGTGTTCAATCAGTTTGCGAGCTTCACAAACAGCCTATCAACTTTATGGGAGATCTTCTTCCATAAAGTTGGTCTTATTTGAGCAACACTGTATGGCAGGATTTCCTTACCTTCAGTGAGGGGGATAGCTATTTTGACCAATAGAGGTACCGTAAGCAGCCTGACAGATGATAGGCACAGCTGCACTTTACTTTGAAAGCTGAACTCCACCTTGCTCTGGGCCAGTGTTGCTCTCTGATTGGCTACAACAGGTTGCATGCCTCTCCAATCACGCAGTGAGGCCGGAAATTGCAGGTTATTTGCACGAAGCAGAGCTTGCAGGTTTTTGTTTTCCTCTAAATCACCAGATTAAATCTCCCTCTGTAGTTTTTGTAGCATTTCCTGTATATTTGTATCCTTATATTCACCCAAAGCGCTAGCTCCGTAGTGTAGTGGTTTAAACATTCCCCAAACAAGCAAAAGATCCCTGGAGGAGATAAAAAAAAAATCCTGTTAAGAAGGGAATCGAACAGGCGGAGCTTTTCTCTGTGGCGACCCCTTATGACTAAGTGAGCCGAGTTATTCACATTAGCAACAGTTTTATTACTTTATTTTATTCTATTTTGCGCACGTTTCACAGGAAGGCACTTTAATTCTGTTTACAATCTGGCAGAGTTATTCGCTCTATTTGTTAAGCAAGCGATTTATTTAATTGTTAACATGAGTTACGTTTGATTTTCTTTTCTTTTTATTATTTTGCCAAACACAAAAAGAGAGGTTGTGTGTTTCCCAAACGCAGTGCAAAATGTGAAGTGTCGCTTTTGTGTCATCAGCTCATTGCTGTTTCTATTTGAGAAAGTAGCTGTTATGGGGTTATTTTTAGTTTCACACTGACAATTAAAGTCCAGTCACCCAGTAGTGTGGTTTGTTTGGGTGCGCCTGTTTAACGCAAAAGTAGAAACATCTGTTTGGCTTTATCCAAACTAAATCAGAATAAGCCAAGGAGTGAGCCTTTTACACTCAAACCCATGTGACCACATTAAGGCAGCAAATAAAAAAGAGCTCCCTCTTATTTTGCTTGAGTAGCTCCTAAACAAATCATAAGGCTCTCATTAAAATCTGAAACCTGTACTTTGTATTAAAAATAGTCATTCAGCAGGTTACATGCAGCCATATTTCTTTACGTTATGCTTTTTCTGTATTAAAATTAATTATTAGAATAATACTAAACATGCATCTGTTTATAAGGGGTTGCTTCAAAATAAAATATGCATGTAACATCTTATAATATCTGTACATCAATAGGTGAGTTGTATGTGGGCGTATCTCACAAGTTAGACCATTGCTTCATTAGAGTTAAACATGCCCCGCCTTCTGGATCAATTAGTCGATCATGTTTCAGCCATTTTAAAAAATGAAGAACATTATGTAGAGAGGTTTTCTTAAAAGCTAAAATTCAGCTCATATTTGATTGCTGAAAGTCATATTGCTTGTGAACGCTGCAAAACTGATGCACACTCAAACACACTAAGCACTGAGAGCTGGCCAGAACATCCATGACCCAGCACTTGTCCCTTGAATGGGATGCAGTCAGAGTTACTGAACATCCTAAACAGACCCTAATTTGAAATAAGTGGTTGAATTTTATGCACAGACTTAAGGTATCCTGAACATACACACAGAGATTTCTTTCACTTTGTTACTTTGTGTCCATTTTTGTTTTTTGTTTTTGTTTTTTTGTTGTTTGCTAATGGAACTAATGATGGTTTCTCTTTAACTCTTCACAGTGGTGTCAGTGGCAGGTGAGCCTGGTCCTCCAGGTGAGCCAGGCCCCGAGGGACCTTCTGGCCCTCCTGGCCCACCAGGTGAAAATGGTGTAGGCTATGCTGGACCTCAAGGACCTCCCGGACCCCCTGGATCTCCTGGCCGCTCCATTGCTGGTAAACCTGGATCTCCAGGTGGTCCTGGCAAACCTGGCAGGCCTGGAGACTCTGGTGAGAAGGGAGATACTGGAGCCACTGGCCCTCAAGGACCTAGGGGAGTCCCTGGATCACCAGGAAGCCCTGGACCTGCTGGCCTCTCTGCTACTGGCAAGCCTGGACCATCAGGTCTTCCTGGAGCAATGGGACCTAGAGGAGAGCCTGGTCTGAAAGGACATCCAGGTATCCCTGGACTGCCAGGTTCTAAGGGTGATAGAGGGGTGGGAGCACCTGGACCTCAGGGTGAGACAGGACCTGAAGGGCCTATGGGTCCACCTGGAGCTACAGGTTCATCTGGAGTTGGAAAGCCAGGAAAACCAGGTTCCCCAGGTGAGCCAGGAAAATCAGGTAGCCCAGGTAGCGATGGTGCCCCTGGTCCCATGGGACCTCAGGGACCTAAAGGACACACCGGTGCCCCAGGTGTTGGTATTCCAGGTAAACCAGGTGAGAATGGTGCCCCCGGTCTGCCTGGTCCAAGTGGCCCTAAAGGCAACCAGGGACCTACTGGATCCACTGGTGCCCCTGGAGTGCCTGGATATGGAAAGCCAGGTGCAAATGGAGAGAAAGGAGAAAGGGGAGCTACAGGTAGCACTGGTGCTACAGGCCCAAAGGGTGAGCAAGGTCCAACTGGATATACTGGTGCTACTGGTGCAACTGGCCCAACTGGTCCTACTGGACCTCAGGGTGAAAGAGGTTTCACAGGTGCACCTGGTGCTGTTGGCTCTAAAGGTGACACAGGAGCAACTGGTCCTCAGGGACCTAAGGGAAACAAGGGAGATCAGGGAGCACAGGGTTTCCAAGGTAAGCAGGGTTACCCAGGACCAGCTGGTCCTGCTGGGGCCAGAGGGGAAACTGGACCCACAGGTGAAAAAGGAAATGGAGGTGCCCCAGGTACCCCAGGAGCCCCAGGTATCCCAGGCCCTGCTGGACCCAAAGGTCATCCTGGTCGCCCAGGTGAGCAAGGTCCCTCTGGATCAGATGGTGCACCAGGTTCAAGAGGACCTACTGGGCCTCAAGGTCCCGCTGGTGCTCCAGGCCTCAAGGGACACCCAGGTCTCCCTGGTGCCCCTGGCCCCGCTGGTTTGGCTGCTAAGGGTCTCACTGGACCTGAGGGTCCTCCTGGTCAACCTGGTGAGCCCGGCTCTGATGGAGAACCTGGCCCAGCTGGCCCTCCTGGTCCCCCTGGCCCTCCAGGTGAGGTTGCATTTGAGAAGGGCAAGGGCATGGAAGTGAGCGAGATTATGGTGAAGTCCCCCATGTCTGCTTTCACTGCAGCTCTGACCACCCCCTACCCTCCTGCTGGCAGCCCCATTAAATTTGACCACATAGTGTATAATGCTGAGAATCACTATGACCCTGAGTCAGGCATTTTCACTTGCCAGGTTCCTGGAGTGTACTTCTTCTCTTATAGCATCCATGTCAATGGAGCTCATGCCCTGGTGGCTCTGTACAAGAATGGCCAGCCTGTTATGTTCACTTATGATGAGTACAACAAGGGTTTCCTTGACCAGATGTCTGGTAGTGCTGTCCTCTTGCTCGATGAGCAGGATACAGTTTACGTCCAGATCCCTGACGATGAGGCCAATGGCGTCTTTGCTGCAGAGAATGTCCACTGCTCTTTCTCTGGGTTCCTCATCGCTTCAACGTGATACGTTGATTCAGTAGTTTCCGAAAGCCAACCAACTAAATTTGCCATTTCTCAAACTAAACTCCCTGTTCGTTTTTCCTCAACCTAACAGACAGGCAGTTCACCATTTTTGAGAAATAGTTGCATCTCGACTTGAAAACTACAAGAAATAGGTGCTTAGAAGAAGGAAAACTAATTTATGAACACAGGTGATCAGGGGTGGGGTAAGCAATCCACAATGTTACCAGTGAGATTTTAATGGAGACAGCATGTGAAATTGAGATGTTAAACTGTGTTATGTCCTGACTTTTTCTTTTCCATTCTGTTCCTTTTACTGACTTCAACTGGTGACTCTTAATTTAGTGTTTGTCTGCTTTTGTTTGTTTTTATACAACCTTGTTTTTTTTTTCTTTCAGTTTTTTTGTTTGGGTTACCAATAATCTTATTAAAAGTACCCTAATACTTTTTTCTGTGCAACCTGTTGTACTAAATGTGACTTGAATATATTGTGAAATGGTAATGGTCAAATTGACCGTTATGACGAAATAAGTCACCAAAATGCTGTCATGGAAACACAAACTGTTTTAACAGCAACATCGTTGTATCCCTGGACATACATTGTGTCATGTAAACCATAATGACCAAAATAAATGATGTCTTAATGAATGTTCTGTATCAGAAGGTTTTTTTTTATTTAGCAGCTCATTTAATTTGAAAACTAAAAAAGAACTCAGTTAGAGGCACATAAAACAACACAAAAACTGCTTAAGAAGACACACAGTCATAAGAGTCAACTCACTTTGAGTATTTTGTGAGCACTGGTTGAGTTCTGTAAAAAAAATAAAACCCTAATCCAATTTAGTTTTCCTGCAGATTCATAAATTAAAACAAGAAATCAAGTTATAATTGTGATCTGTGACAGGTTCAACACAAGATTAAGTTATTGTGAAAAAATACAAAAGTAATTTAATATAAATATTATTAATACTAAAGTTACCTAAGATGAAGCATCTTAAGTCAGCAACATGCATTCATCTACTTAATGGAAGCTTATTCCAGCTGACTACCACAGAAAGGCGGGGCGTACCATGGACAGGTATGCCCACAGAGACACAGGGATAAGATGAACAATCCACAGCGAGGCTCTAATCACCCAGCAGGTTCAAACCAAGCACTGGACTACCATGCCATTATTTGTTAGTAACAAGACGTTTTAATTTTAAGCACTCATATGGGTTTTGTAAGCAAAATTTTGGCTGACAAATGTGAAGTGGAAGTATCAGGTACTATAAAATGGATCTTCCTACCAACGTTACTGTTGGACTTACTGTCCTCAGTGTAATGTAACTTATATAATTATATATAATGTACATAATGATGTATTTCTATTCATTTGTGGTCATTTTGTTAAATGTATCACCATAAATTGGTATCCTGTGCACAGTATTAACTACATGCAGCACTGTGCAAAAGCCGCCCCTCATTTCTCTATATTTTGCTGAGAAAATGGGAAATAGGTGCAGCAGACATGTGCAAACATACATGGATATACAGTTTATAAGGGGAAAACAGAGTTTGAACATTTCTAACAAGCTTAAAAGTCAATATATGGTATGACCACCTTTATTCTTCAACACAGTCTTAACTCTTAGGCAATAATAGTAATTATTATTATGTAAGACCAACCATTGCTAATTTAGTCTACCCTTGAAGTTGAGATTCTCTCACAAATTTGCCATTGATCATATCAATTTAACCAGCTTGTAGTCAGTATATGTGTTTAAAAAGTGCTTAAAATTCACACATACTTCAGTGCAGTACATGGTCCTAAACAGAGGCTAAAATAGATTAAATAAAAAATCTCTCTCCACATGATGGCTACCAGTTGCCTGCTTGGCAGCCAAAGTTTACAAAGGCTACTCTACCATGCAAGCCTCAATATGAGAGTGCTGAATATAGTTTGGGTGTGGAATGAGGGACAGGGATGGTCCTTTGGCAGGGAGGCAGCTGTTTGATCTCGCTTGGGGGAAAGAGCGTGACAGTGGTTAGGTGAGGGGCCCAAGGGAAAGAAAAGAGAGGAAGCTGGCTGAAGTAAACTGCTGGGGATTGCCATCTGAGGGTACTTCCATTTGGAGATGGCCTGTGGTTGTTGCAATGAGGTGGGACAGCGCAGATGGAGAGCTGCCTCTGGCTGACTCCACAAGCCGCACTCTAAAATTATCTGCTGGGACTACGAAGAATAATTTACTTTGATATATTTTTGTTAGTAGGTTCACCTTGTATGTCTATCTATACAGTTGTGCATCTGTTTGGAAAGAAAGAAGCAACGCAAAGAGGAACCAGATGTTCTTGAGTAGGATGCAGAGAGATGTGTGTATGGCAGCATGTGAGGAACACTGGGTGTTACAAGAAGCAGCACGTCTCTCAACAACCTGACCAAAATGGACAAGCAGTTTAAGAAGCAGAAATAGAAGTATTATGTGTAAAACACACTCTTTTTGCGGTGGCCAGAGCTACGGTGTCCAAGGTTAGAGTGGGTGCAAAGGAAATAGAGGGTTTGAAATGTGCACGGGTAGAGCTGTGTGCTGCCAAAAAAACACCCTGCAGGAGTGTTTTGCTTTCTCCTCCACTCTTAAAAACATTCTGGTGTTTATGGGGTTTCATGGAAGGAATCTCGCACAGGCATCAATTCAGTCTATGCTGTTTGCGAAAGACACTAAACCTCCAGACGTCGTAAAAATGTTTGTTTCAAACACTATCATTTATGGTCCAAAACCAGAAACTCTGAGTTCGGATGCAACGCCACTGACCCTGAATCATGTGGCACAATTATGTTGTGTAGTTCCTTCATTGGTAAATCACTAAAAATACTATTGGGCAGCAATCATATCTCACTTTAGGTTCACTCCAGATTAAGTTTGTTTTAGGGAAAGAAATGTGCCTGTCTTAAACGCAACAAGGTCCTCAAAGGCCAACTTCACCAGCTAATTTATCATTACTTTTGCTCTAATTTAGTAAATGAGGTGAATATTTAAATAAGTGACCGTTGCCTCTTCATTACAAGGACTGCAGTTTTCTTCTAACATCTTGGAGTATTACCTCAAAGACTTTTGTCAAATTTAGTTTATGTTGATGTTGTGTAATGTATGTATGGTCGGAAGGGTAAGATGGCACTGGCAAAAGGTCAGCAGCCTTAACCTAATTTCCTTCGGGTCAACCTTCAGGATCAATAAAGTTTTATTGAACTGAGTTGAATTGAAAATCATTCCCCTCAAGGCTTCTAAAAGTAGGATAGGGGGCAGATCTAGACCCCTCTCCTGAGGAACTAGCTTACAGTTTGGATTTAGCAGACAAATACTTAGAATCCTAAATACAACTCATTGCATTAACAAAAAAGAAAAAAAAAAAAAAAAAAAGCCTTCTGTATGTGTGAAATCTTTCAGTGCACCACACGATGGTGCTGTGAAACAAAGAATCTGTATATCTGTGGCTACAGCAGCCGACCTCAGCTCTGAATACCAGTCTAAACTCTCCCACTCCCTCTCCAGATTTATGATGGGTATTATAAAAGGGCAGCAGTGGTGTTTTTATGCTTTTTAAACATAAATAAAGGAGCTCAAGAGTGCCAATCCACATTTTGTTGCTTTATTCTTCAGCAGTACTCACATATAAACTGAACACCTTAATACCAGTTTGCAGATATTGTTACATTTCATGTTGAATAAGGTGAGTTTCATATACAAAACAAAAAGAGAAAAAAAAAACAAAAAAAAAACCCCAATGCTGTTTAAAGACAGTACCCCCAACCACAGATTTATGTGCTTTCTTGTGTAGATTTTTAGGTATTGTAGGCATTGTAGTCATCACAGCTTGATGCGAAACTTGCTTAAAACATCTCCCAATTTTATTCAATCTTACAAATGGTGAAAAAACAAGAAAACTTCATTTACAATGGGTAATCTGTTAAAAACTTCAGTCATTTAGGTACATCTCAGTCATAAAACCAGTAATATCAAAGTCTATACAACGTGCATTACTACAGAGTTTGGAAACAGTGGAATCTAATGGAAAGTGATGAGCACCTACTGTTTTAACAGTTGACTAAATCTAGTTCATTCAGGAATGGTTTGTGTTCACAGGAGTGTTGAGCTTCAAGAGTTGTAAACAACTGTGCACTGCAATGACAACATTTAAGACTTGGACTTTCCCTTTAAATACCACAATGTGTCAGATCTTGCAGACACAGCTTTAGCTGCTACATCCAATTGCCCAGCACCAAACACTTTTGATTAAATATGTGTCAAATTCAGCAACGTGTTGACAGTCACGGTTTCATGTAGAAAAAAAAAAAAAATAGGGGGGAAAAAAAAGTAAAAAATTCCCACTCACATTTGCACTCTCACACTCACCCATATCACAAATGCAAGCACCAATAAGCAGTGAGGAAGCAGCACACTCTCCATTACACCTCCTGTCCATCACTGCCAGGGACATTGCAGTTATGGATGAGATGGTTGCAGAGTAGTAAACAAACACTAAAGCAAAAAAAACAAAAACAAAAAAAATCCCTGGTTTTAGACAAAGTCCTCGCATTCCTTCAGATGGGCTACATTGTCTCCTTCATTCTGTTGTCTGGTTCAGCAGGATTACTCGGCGGCAGCAGCGGCTTCTGGACTGGCTGCCGTTTCTGGCTCAGTAGGTGAAGCTTCAGCTGGCTTTTCCTCTCCTGCGGTTTCCTCTGCCTTCCCCTCCTCGGCCTTTGGCTCCTCAGCTGCAGCTTCCTTGGCTTCCTCGCCGGCCTCATCTGGCTTGGCCTCTTCAGTAGGTGCCTCAGATGTCGCCTTCTCCCCTTCGGCTGGTTCTGCTGCTGCTCCCGCACCGTCCTCTGTCGCCTCTTCGGACTCTTTCTTGGTCTTCTTGAAAGAGAAGCCACTGAGCTTGAAGGACGGTTTCTTGAAAGAGAAACGCTTTTTCTTCTGCTTGCCATCCTCGCTAGTAGACGGAGTGCCTTCCTCAGGTTTGGCAGAAGCTTCTCCATTTGTGGCGGCAGGCTCCTTCTCTCCATTGGCTTCGGCACCCTCTACCTTTTCACCTTCTTCTTTTGGTGCCTCCTCAGTAGGAGTGCTTCCATTGGCCTGCACTTCGGCTTTGTTGACTTCCTCTGTAGCAGGAGAGGTATCCCCATTGGTCTTGGCATGGCCATTTTCCTGGAAGAAAACAGAATAAAAATGAAATTACTGAACATGCACTTATTTAAGTTCATTAGGTCAAACACACTCATAAGTGTGTGCAGGGCTATCCCCTGCAAAGCCTGGTGTCCTGTGATATTTAATTATACTCACAGACTAGCAGTAACCAATAAGAAAAAGCTCCTTAAACTGCAACAACATCTGTTACCAGGAGAGTGACGACAGATCTGTGGCTTACAGCAGTAGGCTAGTTGCTTAGACGGTAGTACAACCGGGATCCACGAGGTGGCGTTCAGATTGAAGCCAGTGGAAACAACATAGGAATTCGCAACCCCCCCCCCATCATCTCATCCCTTCCTTTAAATGCCCCGTGTAGTCCACCAATGTGCACCATTTTTAAAATTTTCATGCACTTAGCTCATCCTACTCTTTTCTGCTTTTTATAGTTTGCGGATTCTGCGGCCCGTGTCTGCAACAAAAAAAAGAAAGAAAAAAAAAACCGTGGCTCATTTCGTCAATCTGGCAACAAAGGCGTGGTACCGTTTTTTAAAATGGCCATGCCACATTGAGAGCGGCCACAAACCCCTGCTGCACACATTTCAACCAAATGAATAAGCACAGGCGCAATGTTTAGACACAGGAGCCGCAGAACAGCTGCGATTATTTTACAAACAATTTAAAAAGAAAACGATTTTTAAATAATTCTGCGATCATCACTCACTGGAATAGTTGTGCAGCAACATTCAGGCATTTTTTTTGTAGGATGAATTAAAAAAAATACATTTGTGTATCAATTTAAATGATTTCACTTAAAAGTTTTAATATATAGTTTAAATGCGTTAGAGAAAATAACCTGAAACTGTGCATTTGCCGGTGAAAAACGTGCAGGCCTACATGTGGCCACTTTCCCTGAAAGCCGGTGAGCGTGGAGATGCGCTACAGGGAACATTGAGCACACCATTGACGCAACACATTGCTAAATTGAGGCAAAATTCCGCGTGCGCAATTAAGATCTGAATCATTCTTTTCAACAACAAAAAAGCCCACAAAACTACCTGTCCGTTCGTTTTTGCTGCAACGGCTGCACCTTCTGCTGGCTGTTCCACGGCGGCTTCCTCTTTTCCAGCGGTTTTGGAGATTTGTGCTCCCATGCTTTTGTTCCAACAAAGGGACCCAACCGATGAAATGAATGAACAAAGACCGCAAGCTTCCTCCCCAGAAAAATCAAGTCAAAAGCCGACTCCCCCTTCTGCAACCGAGGAATCAGCACGGAATCACGATGACCACAAAGGGACGTGCGAGCGCTTGCACAAGGAAAAAGTAGCTAAGGTGCGAAAGACGCGAATTCTTTCGATTTTTTTTCCCCGAACGGAGTTCCTTAATGGAGAAATTGGCCCCGCCGCAAATGAGATGCGGAGTACAACGCCCAAGTCCGCTGATGAATGGGCAATGGGGCTATGACGACAAAGCAATCCGGTCTCCACCAATCAAAAGTCCGAAATCCCAAAGAGTGGGGAGGTCATGGAGTGGCTGGCGGGGAGGGGCGGGGGGCACGGACAATAGGAGAGACACAACAACATGGCTTACAACTTGTTTTTTCTTTTCTTTTCTTTTCCCAGAAACTTGATGTTCCATGTTTTGCTTTATATTGAGCACAAGGTTTAGATTAGACATATCTGATGATTCTCCCCTGGAAAAGTGCAAAATATTTGCTTGCACATAAACATGGCCACTGATTTGCACTGAAAAACGTCTGTTCTCTGTACCGGTAAATATTTTGTTTTGTCTAATTTCTAAGTGCATGATAACGGCGATTGTGTGCAACACAGCAATCATGTATATTTTTTACATATGTGTAATATTTTATAGAAAACACGGCTTACACTTTAGCCTAATTTGGCTGCAACAAAGAGCCCTAAAACTGTTCATCACAGCTTGTAAATGAATGCAAGCCCTCCAAACAACAGTATGTTCTGAAGGCTGGGTTGACTAAGCATCACTCAGCTGGTCTCACCTTATGTCATCATGGCACCCTACTGACATACGCCCCACTCAGTAAACAGACATCCCCTGTTACTATAAGACCATGTGCCCAAAACTTCTCTTATCCCTCTTCTTGCATAATAGTGTCTTGTCTGCTCCTTGCAGCGGGAGCATCCCAGTGACCCAGATATAATGAGAGTTTATGGCTCTCTGCTGCTGTCTGCTCCAGCAGCCTGCAGTGCTCTAACTCCACCAGCAGCCACAAGTCTCCTCTCTCTGCTAGAGCTGCATGACCCACATCTCCATGGTTACTGTTAGTCCAAAATGGCTGCAAGGAAGAGGCAGTGCATTTGCTGAATAGGGCTTTAGAGATGGTGACTCTGGGAGGTGGAGAAGCAGGGTGAGAGTGGAGTGAAGACAGCCCGGCAAAGCACTCAGCAGTTTGTGGATTAGGGTGCCTTCTTTAACCCACCCTCAGCAGCCTAACTAGGCCACACTCATTGTTGTTATATTTTGATTAAATGCAAAGCTGTAGCATAATTATGATGAGCTGCCATAAATATGATAACATGGGGAGAAAGCATAAAGATGTTTGTTTAACTTTCATTCTTTTTAACAGGCCACATTTTTAAGTCAACATCTACATTTATCAGTATCACAGTTTATTGTGATCATTTGTTTGCTTTTGTCAAATTCATAGAGTAGTTACACTATCCTAGTTAAATAAAAATAAATACAAAATATAGAGTTTTAGTATAAAAGCACTTATTTCTTTTTATTGTTAATAGCCATGCTAAAACCCAAGGGAGTATACAGCTCACATACAGAACCATGAAGCATTTTAAGCTCATTTCCAGTAACAACTATTGCTATCCTGAGTTTTTTTTTTTAATGAATATTTCTGGTCAGACACATATAACAGACAAAATGTGAGTTTCTTCATATCCTATTAAAGCTGAAGAGCTGAACCAATTAGCCAGCTGCCACAAAATATGGATGAAATTTGAAGTCTGTATAATTACGGCGAGCTGTTCTTTTGTTTTTTTCTTTATTTTCTTAATTTTATTGTCTTTTATTTTTATTCATTTGGCAGTGGCAGGTTTGGTTTTTAGCTCCTGTCTTTATGTCAGAGTGTATATGAGCAAGTCATTATTTGTGACTACTGTGAATAAAAATGTTATCATTTTTTATAGATAGCTGATAAATACTAACAGCTGAAAAACTGAATGAATGTTAAGTGAATGGAGGAAATTTATGAAATTTATTTATGAAAATATCCAAATCATTTGTCATTAGTAAGAGTGACATGAGGGTGCTTATACATTGCTTACCTGGGCAAACGATGGTAACAGGATGAGGAGAAGGCAAGCAAATGGAGGCAGTTTTGTGCTCCTGCCAATGTTGTACTGGGAAATCCTGCGATCTGACTTTCATGTGGACGTTGCTTTGACATGTACTGCCCACCTTCTCTTCACAGCAGCAGCATTTCTTGATAGCAGTGCACCCACACAGTGGTTTGAAGGCTATGGAAAAGAGTTCAAGGTGTTGATTTGGCCTCCAAAATCCCCAGAAGTCCAGTCTGTAGTCAAGTTCACAGACCACAGGACAACTTCAGAGCTCTTGTGGATTCTGTACCTCAGCGGGTCAGGGCTTGAAAGCACAAGGGGACTTACACAGATGATTGATGGATGCACACTGAAACACTCTTACTTTAGTGCAGTACGCATGGAAACAAAAGTACTGTAACTTTATTGGACTTCCCTTCAAGTGCAATATTCAGTGTAACATTGTCACTGTGATCATTTTAAAACCTTTTATAGAAGTCATGTGATTGATTTAGACTATAGGTGTCAAACATAGGACCTGTTGGCCAGACCTGCCTTGGCAAAGGGCTGAACAGCACTTGTACTTAAAGAAAAGGGAGCATGGTGTATGTGTAGATAAAATTATTTAGGGGAATCGTTTTTCTGTTATCATCCACTTGGATTGTACAGATTGGATTGTATTTGGACAAGGAACTAAAAGGAATTTCACACATCTTGATTAGATTGTATATAAGGGTAAAACTTATGGCAGAGGTAGCCTGAAGATAGCCTGAAGTTTCACAACCCAGTGGATGAATATCTGATTTCCCAAAAAGCTCATTCTGTTCATCTGGACATACAGTTGTTTGTATGTGTGTGTTTTGGATGAATAAGTGTTTTAATCTGTCTTTTGTATAGACCTAATTTCCATTTTTAGGTAGCGTACAGAATGTTTTTTTCTTTCTGTTAAAAGGGAGTTTTCCTTCCCACTCTCGCCAAGTGCTTCCTCATAGAGTGTTGGGACTGAATGGGTTAACAAGTCTGAAACTGAAGGAATGCAAAGTAAATGGAGGTTAGAGGTCAGCATTGGGATTCATTACTAAAGCATAAGTGGTCAATTCTGAATGACTACTGTCTTCATTGCATGTTTAATTTTCACAAAACATTCCCAATCAATGCTGAAATTTTGCTGGTGTGTCATTATCGCAACAGAAGAGAAACACATTTTCATGTGTGTACTGTATACTCTCTGTCTGATATTCATCAAAATAATAATAAAAAAATATCAACAATTATTTAAAATATTTTTAAGTCTTTCAAACAAAAAACTCATGCAAACTATATATAATTGTATTTATATAATATAATTGCACTGATCCCTTTAATTATTTCAATAAATAAAAACGCTACAGATGTGTTGAATTTCATTTTGCATCATATCTGTGCATCTGTGTTTTACTCGCACTAAAAGGCGAAAGAAGCTACTAAATAGAGCTCTACGTTACTTGAACAAAAACAGAGAATTTGCCAACCTTGCCCCGTTTTTCAGTCATACTCCAAAGAGGAGGAGGTGCCCGGCCACACATTGTAATCTCTCATTGGAGGAAAGCGGTGTCAGTCGAAGCTACTGGTCGGTGTGGATCCGCATCAAGCGTACGCAATAACATCTGCGTCAAGACAACCAGAGACAGACCCAACAATAAAACACCATATGCTGCCCAAAATAAAACCACCCTAGCAGTTTACTTTTCTAAATAAGTATTTTAGTGGCTTATTATTGTTTGAAAGCGATAAGAAGTAGTGGAACTACTAAATCTTGAAATACCTTGAATTAATTTTGGTTCCACAAACATGCCTTTTAGCGTTGCTTTCGTGCAATATCGATTTTTACAAAAAGCTTTGCCAACCAGGAGATTTATTTTGATAGTACTTGGCGGAAGCTGCAGTTTTACTGTGGTGAACTTGACCCCCTGCGCCTTCGTCATCATCCGTACACACGGCGGCGACAGGAGCTCCTGTATCGGCAGGGACGGGTCTCCCACCGCTATTCTCTGTCTGTGCGGAGGAAAAACACTGACAGAGAAGAAAGACGACCGCGAATTTCCTCCACGAAGCTCCCTCTGGAAACTCCGATGGATTAATTTGATTTTTCTGCGGTGAGCGCGCTTTTCTTTTTCTTCTGTTGAATTTCAATTGGTGCGCCAGCCTTGTCCCCTATTTTGCGCTGTGGAAAGCGAGTTGAATTCATCTCGAGAGGGAGAGAGGCAGAGAGAGCAGATGAGATAAATAACACATTTTGAGTGGCTGCAGTCACGCCAATCTTTACTCCGAGTCTTCCTCGGAGGGTTGGCTTTGTGTGGTTTGCGTAAACATTGCCCTCGTTGAGGAAAAGACTGGGAGAGCGGTGATGGTGACTGTGGATGATGTTTTGCAGTGATTCTGGAGAGGGGGCTCTTGTGTTGCAGCAGGGATGGATGCGCTGCAGAACAGAGCTGACCACTGAGGCCATGCACACACACACACCTAATAAACGCCAGGCTGGCCTTCGGACAGCCTCTTAATTGTTTAACTCCACAGGAATTATCATATGCTTTGAGTTAATTGCATTGCCACGCTGCTAAATATCCAATTAAAGCTGTTCCAGTCGGGTTATCTCATGTGTCTGGAGGTGCAGCCATCCATCTTGTGAGCAAACACTGGGGATGATATGTGTGAGCTAACCCCACTGTTACCCATGTGCAATAAGTTAGTCAGCAGTTATTGTTTTGGTTGTTAAATTGTTCAGTCAGCTCCCTGAAGGCCTGAGTTCAGCCTGCCTATGAATGAGTGCACAATTGGTGTGCATGGTATGTATTAAATTTGAATGAAAGGAGTTGGATGTTGTGCTTCGTGGACCGTGCACTTTTCCCCCTTCAGGCTCGCTCTCCCTTATACAGTTCAACCTGCTGGCGCATAATCTGCCAAACCTGAAATAAGTTATAAAGAAATGCAGATGCTTTTCAAAATAAGGCTCAGTTGATAACTTTAGTTTAAGACCATTTTGTTGGTTTTTAAGATTTTTGGAAGGTGTTGGTTTGTTTTGACATCTACTGTGATGATTATCATTGTAAAATTAATCTGTCAAGCAGCAGAAAATAAATTAGCACTTAACTGTAAAATCATCATTAAGCCACATTTGAAGATATTTTTCTAGTTTCTAAAATGCATTTTCCATTATTCTAAATATTTAGGAAGACTTAGTTGTTTGGGGGTCTGAAAAAAATCAGGTTTCATTGATGGAAATTGCAGTGGGTATATTTTTTTGTATTCTGATGTTTTGGGCACTAAACTAATGAGAAGTGTAAAACAGCCACACATTTTTAGCATTTTTTTTATTAATAATATAAATAAATCAAACAAGTTGCAATTTATTTCTTTTTTTTTGGGGGGGGGGGGGGGGGTTGCATCTGCTAATTGGCTTATCGTTGTAGATCTGCGTCCAGCACTTGTGCGCCATGTGGCTCGTGCCAGTGTTTTACACTTTCCATCAACTCAAGTGCGATTTTTAGTTCTGCCAGAAACCTTCCATCCTCCGTTCCTGTAAACCCACCTCATCATGATTTCCACTGGATTCTTGCATCGACCATTACCCTCCACTGGCACAAGATTTGGAAAGAATAATTTAAACCCTCAGTTCAGACTGTCAGGCAGAAGCAGCAAGAATCTGCTCTGGTATCTGGATAACACTTTTTTCCTGTTTGGAAAGTGTTCACCTAGTCTGCACTGGTCTCGCTGACTGAATAGACATACACAATGGGATCGGTGATTTAACAACATGACTCAAGAAGCTCAAGTATAGACACTGTGACACTAAAACACAGCTAGGCTTAAACCCACACGCACGTACTGTATGAATCTCAGCTGCGTGTTTTATAACTAGCTCTGTTCATTCAGCACACGAAGAATGCTTTGAAAGCTTTAACAGTGTTTCATTGTGCTCATAATCTTGTAGCAGAGTGAAAAGTGGCCATTGTCTCGTTGTTGATACACTGAATGAACTCGGTTGTCTGACACAAGCAAATGTTGTAACTATTCAGAGAATGGCAGCCATAAGGAGGAGATTGTCAGCGTTGTACCAAATCCAGCAAACATAACAGTGGGTTTCACGTGCATTCAAATGTCACACAGCTTTTCTTAAAAAGGAAAAAAAAGATCCTCTGTTGGTTCGTTGGTCTCGTCTTTGTTCCATGATCAGAACGTTGAATTATGGAGTTGAATAAGGTCACAGTGAGTGCGATGCCAGTGGGAGGCATGTGGGAAGTTTGACCTTGTTTTGTGCCTTGTCAGTGATCTGAGTGTAAAAGGACCCCCACACTTCAACTTAAACAGGATACCTTTTAAGAAGATGTGTTGAATTGCAAAATAGACTGAGGAAAGACTGTATTCTGGAGGGATTTGTTAGTTCGTAGAGGTTAAATTATCACAACATTGCCAGATGTAATGCTCAATTGACCATAATTTCCACAGTTTATTAGTCAAAGCCACGTTTCAATTTGTTTTTCTAAGCTGAAATAATATCTTGTAAACTTGTTACCATTAGGTTCACATGTAGCAATTACTCTGCAGACTTGTATGATTATTTTATATTGTAGCATTAAGACTTTATTGATCTCCAGAGAGTGAGAGATTAATAAGGTTACAGCATTTTAAGGAAAATCTAAAAACATAAAAATTACTTAAAATGATGAAATGATTGAAGGACTTGCTGAAGTCAGTCAGTTGCACGTAATGTTACATACTTTCCCTGAGCTCAAAGTTATGCACAGATAGATACATATTTCATAATCTTGTAACACTTAGGAAATCGTCAGATGTTCCCTTTTTAGAAGCTGCAGATGTTACACTCATTCTTACGTAATTCTTAATAAAATAATTGTTGCTGTTTAGGGAATTTCAGTCTTTTTTTTTTTTTTTTTTTTTTTAGTCTTACACATCCAATTATCTTTTTTGTTCTTGCTCGTAACACAAATCAAACTGCAGATATATTTGTTTTTCAGGCCTGACTGAGTCTCTCCTGGTAAATCCATCAGTTAGTCTGTGCGACCCTGACATGTCTGTCCTTTTAATATAGTATATTGATTGCAGCTTTACTCCAAATGACCCACTATCTCATTATGGCCTCCAGCGCTATGACTGTTGTTATGGATGATTAACACTCGAGCTTGTGCGGCATCAAAATAAAGGCTTTCATTTGGGTAAATTAATTTCCAGTTGAGCCGAGCGGTTGTGACAGATAAAGTAAAGCTGACCCCGTTGCTGTGTGTTCGGTACCCATTCAAAAAAAACTGCTTGTTCAGTGGTGCATTTGATAAAATAGTGTGAAAGCCGATAGTTACTAAAAACAGGTTGTGGATTTACCTGTGGTGGTAGGCGTGATGGAAGTCACTGCAGAGGGTGTCCTGCAGCGATATTCACAGATATTCCTAAATTTCCTCACATTTTTTGATGTTTCAGTTTACATATGTTCCATGAACACCTCATTTATGGTCAGCTTCTTTAAAAAAAAAAAAAACCTCAACATTTTAACACAGATTTTGTGAAAATTAAAAAATTAAACCAAAAACACCAACAGCAGAAAACTGTAATTTATTGTCCACTTGAGGCTTGCTCTAAAAGGAGTTGGTTTCAGTCCAATTTACAGCTGATGGTAAATGGTAAGTAGCAAAAACGTTTTAACACGTTTTTGGTGAAAAACTTGAGGCCTCTCACCTTTTCCTTCTCTTTGGCTTTTGAATTAACTCTTACAGCACATTGCAATCTTGTCCCCGAAGGACCCTCCTGATCACGCCATTGTCACTCTCTCTACAGCAAGCTGCTCATTTGGGTCTGAAAATAGCGTGATGATTGCTATTGCAGAGGCTGAGGTGGTCATGCAATACCCAGGCTGTGCCATGAAAGGGAACAAGCCCCGAGGCTTTGACGCCATCATCTGCTGGTTTGGTGTGGGGGGTTTGAGTAGACTTGCGTGTGTCTGTGTCCATCTCCACCATGATGAAATGCAGCGAGAGCACCAATCTAAAACTTATGTTGTGATCTCATACGTAGTGTTGACTCATGTGTAACCGGAGAGCAGAAATGTATCTATGATGAACGCTCGTGAAACTCTTATTAAATTACCGTGTAAATGTGAAAAGCTGCTGATTCACCGACTCATCTAAAGGATTCTTTATCTTGTAAATATGAGATTATTAATTGGAATCGCAACACAGACATGATTTAATGTTTACAAATACACACTGTGCAATAAAAAGACCACACAGGGAACATGTATGAATACTATATTAAGGCAAAATGTTATAGATTCTGTGCAGCTGAATGGTAAATGTATGCTAAAGCTACAGTAGTCCCTAGTCTTTTTAACTTGAAGAGCAAGATTTTCATAATCCCCACAGGCAGCACAACGACATGAGATTTCCCCTCATTTACTCTGATCCCTGCAGGAGTGGAGGCAGTGCTATTTCAATCACTTGAGTTGAAGAGAAAATCCACCAGAAATCAGACTTCACCTGCTCAGTTAATATATTCTGGTGCTACGTTAGTCTTATTAACGCCACGTTTAGAGGTTTTTGTATCGACGGGGAAGGTGAGTAAAGAAATGCAGTAACTATGGGAAGTTAACATTCGTGGCCTTGATATTGTTTTTCTCTCTGTTGTGTATTCATAAGAATTTATTTTTATTTTCAATGCCTGACTACCTCAGGTCACCTCTGTCATTCGCGTGGACTTCGGGCACGGTCTTGTTAAATACAGTCATGTGATAGTTCCAAGTTCTAAAACGAAGTACCCTCATGATTCAGTAGTTTGTAGTAGAACAACCTTTAGAAGTTATAACTTGAAGCAGACGTTTTCTGTATGACTCACTTTCTTACATCATTGCGGTGGAATTTTTGCTCAATTTTCTTTTCAAAGATGGTTCAGTTCATTGAGGTTTTTAGACATTTGTTTATGCTCAGCTGCCTTAAGGTCCCACCACGGCATTTCAGTCAGACTGAGGTCTGGACTTCGACTGGGCCGTTACAACACTTTAACCCAAATGGCCAAGCTTTAGCTGTCAGACAGATGGCCTCACATTTAACTTTAGAATACTTTCATATGCAGAGAAGTTCATGGTCGAGTCAGTGACTGCAAGGTGCCCAGGTCCTCTGGCTGCAAAACAAGCCCAAATCACTCCCCCTCCCCCACCGTGCTTGACAGTTGGTGTTTGTGCTGGTACGCCTCGTATCTCCAAACATGGCTCTGTGTGTTATAGCCAAACATCTCTACTGTCCTTTAGACAGATGAGACCACTTCTGAGGCCACTTCTGTTTTAGACATTTTGTAGTTTGTTCAGATTCAACTTTGCAAACGTAAGCTGTGCTGTCATGTCCTTTTTAGAGAGAAGAGGCTTTTTCCTGGCAACCCTTCCAAACAAGCCATACTCATTCAGTCTTTTTCTAACTTTACAGTCATGAACTTTAATATTTAATAGCTAACTGAGGCCTGCAGAGTTTTTTGGGGTTTTTTTGCAGTTTCTCCGACCATTGAAGAGTCTGACCTTGGGCTGAATTTACTGGGACGTCCACTGTGGCATTGCATTACCCACACACCTGAATGCTTCAGTTATATGGACAAAACGTTTTCACATAACTGTACATTCATAGCTTTCCTGGCCAAATAAATACTGTAATGTCCCAAGCCGAGTGACAGTACTGGATATGTGGTTTTCTTTGTTTTTGTTTTTTTTATTTTAAATTATTTGAATTGGACTGAAATCACGACGTGTCCCAGTCCTCCTTTTTTCTTTCTCCATACAATTTTGAGCCCTGATGAATTCACACTCATCGCCACCCAGTGTTAACTTGGTTTGGAGGCCGTCTTTGGTTACTGTCAGCTGTCCCGATACTAATGAAATCACTGCAACATGTTGAAAAGACACGTTTTGAACTCAACTGTGGAAAATCAATTCATTCTGCTGTGTTTGTAGTACTGCTGCTTCTTCTCCTCAGTGAATTGTTAGAGCGGATCCCCTTTTTGTTTTATATCAGTTCTCAGATGTCGATTAAAAAGTCAGAAAATACCCATCACAACATCCTGAAGTCTTCATTTACTTGCTTTGTCCAGCAAAAAAAGATAAAACAAACAGCAAAATAGGGCTGCCACGATTAGTCGACTAGTCACGATTATGTCGACTATTAAAATCGTCGACGACTAATTTAATAGTCGACGCATCGTTTGAGGCTTTGTAAGATCACAAAGGACGCAGGAATGAGTAGTAGGATTTAAGAGTGTAATAACGGACTGAAACAGAAGATGGCAGCACTGCATGTACAAGGATGCCAGCTGCCGTTAAACCCCGAAGAAGAAGAAGCTGTGTCCCAGAATTCATAGCAGCCCAGCGCAGTTGTCAATAATGGCGGCAGCTAGTTAGTTTTAACTTTACTCTTATTATTCTTTCTTGGTCACAAAATAAACGTTTAACATATTTTCAGGCGAGAATGTAGCTGTGTAAACCTCAAATATCTGCTCAGTTTATCAAGACACCACATATTTTCAAAAGCGCTCCGACGTTTTCGGAGACGTCTGTTACCCACTAGCTCGTTAGCTAGGCGGGGGCAAGGCTAACTAGAGCCGTGAGAACACCGGACTCCCGGCAAATCGTTTTCAAACCCACTGCCGTCTTTCGCTAGTCAGGTTAAACATATATATAAGTCACTTAGATAACTTAAAAATGTTAGTGTTTGGCTTTCTTTAGTATTTTATTTGTTCCTGAGTAAATCGGTTTGGCTGAGATTAAAGTTATAGTTTTTGCACAGCTAAAACTGTCAAGCAGACAGCTGATTATCAGAAGTGTGAGACGCTGGAGAATATACTCCGGTGTCCTGTTATATTTTAGAAAGCAAGGAGTTTATTAAACTTCACCGAAACAATCTGCAAATTTCATTAAAAATTAATAAACTACCATCTTGTCTTTATTTTTAGTTAGCACAAACACTTCAAGCTGTAAGCTAATGATAGTTATATAAGACCAGATGCTGCTGGTGCAATAAGCTGTACGCTGTACATCCAATGGATGATGATCTGATTAGTCGACTAATCGCAAAAATAATCGGTGACTAGTCGACTATCAAAATTATCGTTTGTGGCAGCCCTACAGCAAAACCAAGTGTGGAAGCACTGAAAAGTCCACGTATTCGCTTTGAATATTGCTTCATTGCCATATTGCCATTCATATATAGGATTTTTACATTTAAATATATCAGCTGTACTTTAGAGCAACGTGCTGTAAATACCAGAAGATTGGAGATATAAATATAGATGTCAAAACAGATTATTTTATATCTGAAGGATTATTGGAGACGCAACAGCAGCCGTGCTTCTTGTATTTCTGTCTGCGGTCTCTGCTTTGGTCAGAGCTTATACTGTAATGCTGCTGGGCTCGTTTCTTCTTCTGCGTATTTTATGGGGTTTTATTGGCAGTAATGAATCACAGTGATGTCGGTCTCTCTGCAGCAGTTACGTCCTTTTGTTACTTAAGCAAACTGGAGCTAAGCTGTATAGTGTGGCAATAATGAAATCCTGTATACAGAAGGAAAACTCAGTTTTTGGTGTCAGAGTCCCTCTTGGTACTTTTTCCATGCAGGCAACACAGCAAGGATTTTTCTTGTCGAATGAATGAATGAATACAATTTTATGCAGCAGAATTCGTTTTTCTAGCTGGTTAATCATCAGCTGTAACGTGATCTTTCAGAGAAATCTGACCTCAGACTTAGCTTCTTCTGGACCAAACTGCTCTCTCTGAAGTATAATAGATAAGCATTGATGGGTTTACAACAACTTGCACTTGAAAACCACTTTTGGTGTTTTGCAACTTTGCAACAACAATAATCATTTCAAGATTTTGACACTGCACCATCATGTGACCTCTTCTCAAAGAGGGCATTATTTCCCGTTCATCTGATACGTTCATGCATTTTCTCCTCATCTACATATAGTGCTTGACTTGTTACATTCTGCAGCATTTTCTCCCACTGTGCAGCAAGTGACACATCTGTTTGCACTTTTTGCCTGTGCAGGCATTAAAGTTTCTTGCTAGTAAATGTAAAACAGGCCTGAAGGGTTTGATCTTATACTGTGTAGCTTTGCTTGTAAGCATTAAGCACCAGTCCTTCAAAAACAAGCCTGTGGTTCCTGCTTGTTTTCTGCTTGGAAAATAGTTTCCTTAGAAAGACGTGCTTATTTTCCAATATTAGCAACATTACCTGCTGTATAAAGGCAGATTGTGCTTTTTGGGGGGTTATACAGCTGGGGTAAAGAGCACTGGGATGATTTCCCTTGTCCTCGATCTGTTGCAGTGTTGACTTTTGTTCCGAACACCACCTCTCTCCGTTCACCGACACTGTAAACAAGTATGTTTCCAATTAGCTGCCTCTGAAGTCAGCTGCCTGCTTATGCCATTGAAAGACAGCGCTGCTGCCGGGGCCCTCTTCTTAGACATGCTGAACCGGTTTCACGAGCTTCCAGGGCTTAAAGGGGGGGTTGGGGAGTGGGACACGGCGAGCCGAAATGTTCATTAACTTAACTGGGTCTGCAAAGACGGTAAGGCTCTTTTTAATTGACAAAGCAGAAAGCAGGCTGTCTCCCTCATTTCAAAAACTGGTTTATCTTTGCTTTAGTGAGGACAAATGTTCCATCAGCGCGCGTGTGCGTGGCTCCTTGTAAAGCAAACAAAAATAAAGTAAATGCTCTCTTGTAAAGTCAGTGGCTCGGTGTAGACTCTTCTCCTCAGTGTGGTCATGCAATCAGATGGAAAAGTAAACTGTGATAAGTAGGGCCATTAAATTGTTTTACGGCCAGTTTAACTGGATATTCTCAGCATAAAGCATTAATGCGAGCGTACATATGCAGCGGTCATATTTACCGAGCACATACAGCTGTGGTGCATTGTGTTCCTCCATTTAATTAGTAATGCATCTTTTAAAGCGTCGTGTTTAATTTCAGCCTAATTGAAAGATTTTTCAGAAGACTCTGTGGAGCTCTCAAAGGAAGCTCTGAAATAATGGGAATATTGAATCATAATTTCCCCAGTGGAGACGGCTTTTGAGCTATTATTTTACCTAAGTGCTAATTCCATCTCGCTCTCTTTCTCTCTCCACCCACAGACAGTAGAGAATGGGCTGTGTCCAATGTAAGGATAAAGAAGCAGCAAAACTCACTGATGACCGGGAGACCAGCCTTTCGCACAACTCGGGCTACCGCTATGGGTCCGACCCCACTCCGCAGCACTACCCCAGCTTTGGGGTCACCACCATTCCCAACTACAACAACTTCCACAGCGCAGCCTCGCAGGGAGTCACTGTGTTCGGAGGAGTCCACACGTCCTCGCAGTCTGGGACCCTGCGATCTCGGGGAGGCACAGGTAATATTAGACTGTGAATGAATGTGAGCTACTTTACATGTCTTAAAAATATTTGTCACCTTTTAAAGGGCTAATGTGCATAAAAACTGCAAATAAACGGAACATTTGCATAATTTGAACCTGAAAAATACATCCACGGGGAGAACATGCAAACTCCTCACAGAAAGACCCCGGCCTGATGGTGGAATTGAACTCAGGACCTTCTTGCTGTGCGGCAACAGTGCTAACCACCGTGCCACCGTGCTGCCCTGAAAAATACATGAATAGAAAATATCACATTTTAAAAATGATATGAATTTGGTTGCCCGGAATAAATTCACTGAGTACCCTGTTGGAAGATAAACTTACACGCTGTTAAGTAATGGGTCAAATTACAAATAAAATGTCTAATTTAAACTGTCTAAAAATGTCTCTGAAGGCTGCTAGCTGCCGGGTAGGATGGATCCATTCTTTCATGTTGTTGTGTGCTTACAGAGCCAGGTGGCTTTATGAGTTAGTGTTGTTTTCTCGTCAGCTCAAAGCAGTCTGGCTATTCTCCTCTGACCTCTGGCATCATCAAGACATTTTCACCCCAAGAACTGACACTCACTGTATATTTTCTCTTTTCCGGGCCATTCTCTGCAAACCCTAGAGATGGTTGTGTGGGGAAAATCCCATCAGGTCAGCTGTTTCTGAAACACTGTGACCAGCCCATCTGGCGCCAACCACCTTTAAGTATTCAAAGTCACTTAAAGTCAAAGTCACTTAAATGACCCTTCAGTTTGAACTTCAGCAGGTCATCTTGACCATGCGTACAGGCCTAAATGCACAGACTTACTGCCAAGTGACTGGCTGATTATAGATTTGCATTAACAAGTGTATGGCCTGTGAATATAGATGTTTAACAAAAAAAACAGCTTATGTTGGCTTGTCAGCTTTCTGTTCTCAGAATTACAGGCTCAACTTAAATAACGGGTGAAGTTCGTGGCTTGTGTGCCATTTACTAAATGAATAAGTGAGCCTTCTCTTGTGTGTAGTAGAGCCTCAAAATGAATAGAAATGCCCTAAATTATGACCAGTTCTCTGTGAAGAACAATGACAGAGAGCAGACTTTTTGCTGAAGAGCGCTTCAAATGGGGAGAAATAAGCTTTACACTCTTTTGCTCGAAATTTGAAAGCTTCGTATCATCAGATTTATAAATCGCCACCATCCTTGCTTTGATGTCTGTGACGTACTTTGAACCCTTTTTGCGGTTGAATAAAACCAACATCTTTGAAATTGCCGTCGCCAGCTCGCATGAACAAGAAACTACTCTAAGAGGGGGAATGAGAAATAAAATGCATGTCTAATTTGTACAGTGAAGACTTGAGGCATAAGAAACTGAAACTATAACAGATGTAGAGCCGAAACTTGATCTGATCTGCAATGACCTCAACGGACAGTGTGCAGATTTGGTCGACATTAGGATTGCAGCTTGGAGGATTTAGATCAACTCAGAAAATGAACACTTACAGTTTTAGGCTTATTAACAGATACTGGCAGATTTTTGATTGGCTTCCCTCATCTAGACCATGATAGCACCAAGTAGTATCTATATTTGCTCGTTAGGTCTGCAGTTTTATGTTAGTTAAGTAGGCATCACAAGTCAGTTAATAACAAAAGTTGTTTTTGTGAAATCTTTTTTACCCCATCAACTTTTTTTTATTATATTTTTTGCCTTTTTAGAGTCTAAGTGCTCCTTTCTTGTTAAACTGAGATCATACAGCTGTCATTAAGGTATCAGGACATAAATCCAAATCAGTTAGTGGCAAAGAGTTTGCTTCTGTAAGCTAAGCTTTGTGTCACACCTGTAGCAATTAGCTTTTTAATATGAATGTTTTACTTTATTTGAAAAAATAAAATGTCCCACACAAGTCCTTAAAAGTAAAACATCACCATAAATCACAAACTGCGCTGAAACATCTCAAGAGTCTCCAAATTGTTGCTTTTATTTAAAATTTCTATAAGCGAAAAACTCCCACAATTCTTTTTAAGTTAGCGCTGCTAGTGAGATGTTTGGAAAGATAAAAGAGTAGAAATTTGTTTTGTTTCTAAGGTGAAAATAATGCAGCAGATGGGGTGTAAAGAATAAACAAAGAAGGCAGTAATATTTATTGCCGTTACATAAGCCCCATGTGTTAGACAGATGAACGAACCCTACAGTAAAAATGGAATGAAAAACCCACCGCCATAATATTTCAGCCACATAACCGCCACATGCAACATTTTTGTTTTGCGGCAGGGGTGACTCTCTTTGTGGCCCTTTATGATTATGAAGCCAGGACCGAGGATGACCTCAGCTTCAGAAAAGGGGAGAGGTTCCAGATCCTCAACAGCACGTAAGTGTGAAAACATCTGCATGACAGCACCAAAAGGGTGGTGGTTGTGTTTTCCTTCTCTGGTCCGGCTGTAACAAACGTTACACCGGCACCAATCTGACAGACTTAACCGGGTCTGTGAGGTTCTTGGATTCTCCTCACTTTTTGTGTAACTACAGTGATTTGTGTTGCTTTATCGCATCTTTATAGGAGAATTAAACAGTCAGACCATACTTGCGGGCTGTGCGTGGGCGTTTCCCATGGTAAATGCTGACTGACATCTGAGAGCCTCTGTTCTGTCTCCCTGTCATTTTGTGTTTTCTCTTTCGCTGAATCCAAACCAAGCATTTCCCCTAAATCCAACCAGTTATCTCAGCTACTCATGACAGTCAAACTTCAGTCCCTAACTCCAAACGGAATGGGAGGTCCTGCTGGAAACATACACTCACCAGCCACTTCATTAGGTGCACCTTCAGAACTGCCTTAATTCATTGTGACATAGATTCATCAAAGTGCTGCAGAGAATTTGGTCCATATTGACATGACAGCACGACACAGTTCTTGCAGATTTGTTGGCTGCACATCCATGATGGGAATTTCCTGTTATACCACATCCCAAAGGTGCTATATTGGACTGAGATGTGGTGACCGTGGAGGCCATTTGAGTACAGTGAACTCGTGTTCGAGAGCCAGTTTGAGGTAATATGAGCTTTGTGACACCAGACATTATCCTGCTAAAAGCAGCATGTCAAATATGGCGCTTAAACAATGCGCATTTAGTGTTTAGGAGCCCACCACTAACCTAAAGTAGATCCGCGTTGTTTACACCAGATGTCTGTCCCTTCTCTTCTGACCTCTGGCATCAACAAGGCATTTTCCCGTTCAAACCATTCTCTGTAAATCCTGGTTGTGCGGGAAACTGACACCAACAACCATGCCTCGTTCAGCGTCACTTAAATCCCCTTTCCTCCCCATTCTGATGCTCAGTTTGAGCATCAACAGGTCGTCAAGACCACGTCTACATGCCTAAATGCACCGAGTTGCTGCAACGTGATTCGCTGATTAAATATGTGTGATAGAAAGCAGTTGAAAGGTGTATCTAATAAAGTGGCAACGAGTGTAATTCTTTTTTTAAACCAGGAAATGGTCTATAACAAAGGGGAACCAACAAGCTATTGCTAGAACATTTACATATAAATAATATATATTTGCACAAGGTTGGAGGTGATTCCCACTGGATATTATTTGGGATATAAGAAGCGCATTTGTAAATGGCCTGTATTTATATAGCGCTTTACTAGTCCTTAAGGACCCCAAAGCGCTTTACATATCCAGTCATCCACCCATTCACACACAGGTGATGGCAAGCTACAGTGTAGCCACAGCCACCCTGGGGCGCACTGACAGAGGCGAGGCTGCCGGACACTGGCGCCACCGGGCCCTCTGACCACCATCAGTAGGCAATGGGTGAAGTGTCTTGCCCAAGGACACAACGACCGAGACTGTCCAAGCCGGGGCTCGAACCGGCAACCTTCCGATTACAAGGCGAACTCCCAACTCTTGAGCCACGATCGCCCCGTGGCGACAAATGAGCAGACTGTCCGAACATTGTCCTGAAAATTATAAAGCACTCAAATCATAGTTGCGACTGAAGAGCTTCAGCTGTAGTCAAATTTATGAATTCAAAAACTGAGTTTATAATTTTAATTTCAGAATGGTTAAATCACATAAGGGTGGTCATGCACGGGGGTCTCTACATTACAACTGCTTTGTCTTAGATTTGCACTAAAACAACAGCATTCAGAGTATTAAGAAGAGTGCGTTTATTTCCTTAAATGTAGTGCATCCACTCTGTTTACACGATGAGTAAATGGTGATCTAGCTCTGTTAAATCCACCCTCTCATTTTTCAGCGAGGGAGACTGGTGGGAGGCTCGTTCTCTCACTACAGGTGGAACTGGATACATTCCCAGCAATTACGTAGCTCCTGTGGACTCCATCCAAGCCGAGGAGTGAGTGAAACTTTTTCATTTGAGCACACGCTCTCACACACAGCCTCCACGGGTCTCCGAGGCACGGCAGCTTCATCACCAGAGAGCATAAATATTTCAGAAGTCAGCTCATTGCCTTTGTTAGATGTGACATGGTTGCACGCACAGTACAAATAGAATATTTAGGAAAGCACTGAAAACAAATTTCCCACATCTTTTTTTCCATTTCTCCTCCTTCCTTCAGCTGGTATTTTGGTAAATTGGGTCGAAAGGACGCAGAGAGGCAACTGCTCTCCAACAGCAACGCCAGAGGCACTTTCCTGATCCGTGAGAGCGAAACAACTAAAGGTACTCAAAACGAGATGGTGACTGTTTGAACGCTTTTAAACTTTAGGAAAACTGACAGGTGTTTGTACATAAGTAAAGGAGCACATTAAAGTGAAAGTAAGTAGAAGCAAATTATTTATGGATAAACCTAGAATAAGCCGTGAGACTAAAGATTGAATAACTTAAAATAACATCACAACCAATCTGTTCTAGGAGCCTACTCTCTCTCCATCCAGGACTGGGATGACGTGAAGGGAGATCACGTTAAACACTATAAAATCCGCAAACTGGATAATGGAGGCTACTACATCACCACCAGAGCCCAGTTTGAGACACTCCAGCAGCTAGTGCAGCACTACTCGGGTGAGACTCTGCTGCTCAGTGTGTACAAAAACATCTTAATGGTATATTGTGTGTGGGATTTTTTTTTCTTCTTCTTTTACACTTCCACATTTCTCATGTGACCCCAAATTGCACGGTCATTTCAGCCAGGGCTGCAGGCCTGTGCTGCAGACTGATCGTGCCGTGCCACAAAGGCATGCCTCGTCTGACCGACCTGTCTGTCAAAACCAAAGACGTGTGGGAGATCCCGCGGGAGTCGCTGCAGCTTATTAAACGCCTCGGCAATGGGCAGTTCGGAGAAGTCTGGATGGGTGTGTATCTTATTCCTCAAATTCCAAAAATTCCATTTTGACTAGAATGCCATTTTTGAACTTGTTGTGATTTCTGAGTGGATTTAAGATTTTGGGGAGGGCTTGGGTTGTTGAACCCTGGGAAAAACAAAAGCAAGTTATTAGAATATTTCTAGCTTTATCTAATTCATCAGCATTAAAATAACATTTTGATTCATTTCTCCCATTAAAAAAAAAATGTATCCATCTGTGCACGCTCTTAACCGCTTAACCAAATCAGGTTAACGGGGAAGCTTGGAGTCTGTCCCAGCTGTGACTGGGTGATAGGCAGTGTGCACTCTTGGTACAGAGAGAGACAGCCAATGCATGTATTTGGACTGTTGGAGCTCCTGAAGCAAACCCAGAAAATACATGCAAACCTCAGTTTTAATTACAATCTGTTATGTCATACTCTGATACACTTAATGCAACTTTCAGGGAGTATTTGTTTCTAGTTATGTGTTCTACAGATTAAGTTAAAAGAAGCATGGCCTGTTTGTTTTTTCTTTTAATTAGACTGAATGTCACATTTTGGGGTTTTTCTTCTCAGGTACGTGGAATGGCACCACCAAGGTGGCAGTGAAGACTCTTAAGCCCGGCACGATGTCACCTGAGTCCTTCCTGGAGGAAGCTCAGATAATGAAGAAGCTCCGACACGATAAGCTGGTGCAGCTCTATGCTGTGGTGTCCGAGGAACCCATCTATATAGTCACAGAGTACATGAGCAAAGGTAGAGGCTGTTTTAACAGTGTCATCATTGCATACATGCATTCATGCATGCACCTAAATAATGTTGCATTTTATATATATATATATATATATATATATATATATATATATATAAAAATAAATAAATAAATATAAAAACGATCTATCTGCATAGGATGTAGAGTATGTCTCCCAGTTTGCTGTATAGCAAATGAAGTTTATTTCACATTGTGACTGTTGGGCAGGATGCATTTGCGATGGAAAAACAGATTTTCAGTTACCACAGCAATACCTAACAAACATCTCACTAAGATGTAACATTCTAGGCAGAAATCCCAGAACTGATGCAACATTAGCACAACGTGATGCTTGTAATGATGTGGCAGCCGAAGAAAACAAAAGCCTGATATCCTGACTGTATTTTTTTTTCTTATCTTTTCAGGGAGTTTGCTTGATTTCCTGAAGGACGGCGAAGGTCGAGGCCTCAAACTGCCAAATCTAGTGGACATGGCGGCTCAGGTGTGAAAATCTTGATGCTCAGAAAACATGTTCCCAGGGAAGGATGTTTCCTTTAAGAGCTTAACTGACTTTAATCATCTCCAACTGTTCCCAGTTTAGTCATTTAATCTCAGCACTGCTCATTTAAAGTCTTTTGTTTTGGTGATTTCCCAATTTTTCACACACTTTGCACAAATTCCACGTGATTTATGTTGTTTACTGAGAAAGTAAATGTATATAAAGCAAATCTGTGGGCTTTCAGTTTAGAGAGATGCTTCACTTTTGCTGTCCCACTTTTTTAGGGTGATAACATTTGTGTAAATCTTGCTTAGCACAGATTTAATGACCTTGAAGCTATACATTGAGATGATGTTCAGTAGGAAAAAAACCCCTCAATTTCCCAGGTGGCGGCGGGCATGGCTTATATCGAGAGGATGAACTACATCCACAGAGACCTAAGATCTGCCAACATCCTAGTCGGAGACAGCCTGGTGTGCAAGATTGCTGACTTTGGTCTGGCTAGACTCATCGAGGACAACGAATACACAGCAAGACAAGGTAGGCTTCACTCCAACACATTTTCATGAATCCATTGCTAATGCCTTCCTGCTTGTTTAAACCACAAATGAATTAAAATGACGTTGCAACAACACACAGTACAGAAACTGCAACATAGGTTCCAAACTTCAAAACTGAAAAAACTTCCTGTCCCTGTAAATGTAGAATTTATTGTATTTGTGCGTACTTTCAAAGATGAGCAGCAGATTTTGTGTCAGAATTGAGTAATAATTCAGTCACTTTTGAAAATGCTGACATAGTACACACACCTGTGATCTATGTGCTGATGAACTAAGATGAGATCTATGGATCACCTGGTGTGAGTACACACTTAAACTTTCTTTGTGTTTATGTTGCTTAGACATTGTAATAAAGACAATATATGACTACAGACCGTGCTTGAGAAATGTCTGTTCAGTAGCAAAGTTGTCCAGTGGTGGTTTTCTACTAGATTTCTTATGTTTCAGTGAGTCAGGTCAATTATTGACTACTACTGGGAAAAAGATTAGAAGCTTGCACATGTTTTGTCTAACTCTGTTTCTGTAGGATTCATTAAGTTCCCTGTAAACTGCCATCAGAGGAAAAATGTTGGTGGCTTGGCAAAAGGGCTTATTCCATCCAGTTTCACACACGAACACACACACATTTGTGTTTCTGTAACTTCAGAGGACATTGCTTTAACCAAAATGAATTTCATGGATACAAAACTTAAACTTTCCTGATGTTGACCCCTGACCTCTTCACCTTAAAATGCTGTTACTGACAGACTCATGTCACAACATGAGCACTTAGAGCATGCTGCTTTTCTTTTTGAGCAAGAATTTGTCTTGATGGAACCACTGGAAAGCGGATGCACGTGTGGTTAGCGCAAAGACAACCAAAGATGTGTTTATACAGGGGTACGGTGCCGGACTTGAGACCTCTTAAAAGGGCACTTGTTTTACACGAAAATATGCCGCTGCGATTATTGTTTGAAGGATGACGAGGAAGCAGCCAAAACCTGATTCACTCCAGTGTTGTTTCCCCCCTGAGTCAGACGTGAACCACACCAGGAGGACTTCAAGCTCTGTTAGTCACTCTGTCAACATGTTCAGTCACTCATTTGGTAGAAATGAAATGTTTACTTGCTCGACTCGGGCCAAGTGCAAACTGACACGGAGATGGATAATGGAATGGTTCCGTTATTTCCCTGGTGGGATGTAATGATGTCCTTATGTGCCTGCACTAATCAAATCAGTGAAGGGAAAAAAATCAGTACAGTGAAGACTGACCTACTTTAGTCTAGGTTTTGGTGGAAGCCGCTGCTGTGTATCTTTGTGTATATCTGGAGGGATGCAGAAGCAAAATAATAAAAGTTTGAGACTGTTTGTGAAATTAATATCACCTGAATTTATTTTAGGTGCGAAGTTTCCCATAAAGTGGACCGCTCCTGAGGCTGCCCTCTACGGGAAATTCACCATCAAGTCAGACGTGTGGTCATTTGGTATCCTGCTGACAGAGCTGGTGACCAAGGGCAGAGTGCCCTATCCAGGTGAGAGTGCTGAGCTTGAGGGTTATGTAATCACCTCTCAAAACCAATCAAACGGCTGCATTCAGTTAATGCAGGCTGTGACACGAGACTTTGCATGATTTAAAAGGAAAAAAAGCAGTAGTTAGTTGCATAATGCATTATACATAGAAATGTTCCAAGCTAATGAATGTGAATTGTTCCAGTTTCACTGACATTATAATTCCATTTTAACCTTTATATAAGCTGTCTAGTGTCTATGCGATGATTGCTGCGATGTTTTCAGTTTCCAGTGTAAGGCTTAAGGCGACACCACTTCTATGCAAAGCACTATTTCTTCAGTTCAGATCAAAACGGAAGGCTCTTTCCCGCCTTGACTGTTCACATTTTTATGCTAATCGACTATTACCCCCATCTTAATGTCACATTGCAACCAATAGTAGGTGCAGGAAGTCATCTACTAATCTGTTCCACGATACTGAAACTCAAAAGCAAAGTCTAGAGTAATGCAACTTATGGAAACGGCACAGAAAGACTGCTTACAAACTTGGTGATTTGATGGCAGCACAGCCCTAAACTCTCACTCTATGTGCACCTTTGTTCAGGCATGAACAACCGTGAGGTGCTGGAGCAAGTGGAGCGAGGCTACCGGATGCCGTGCCCCCAGGACTGCCCCTCGTCCCTGCATGAGCTAATGCTACAGTGCTGGAAGAAAGACCCAGAGGAGAGGCCCACCTTTGAGTACTTGCAAGCCTTTTTGGAGGACTACTTCACTGCCACTGAGCCTCAGTATCAGCCAGGGGATAACCTCTGAGCGCCGCGGCCCTCGTCTCATGTCGTTTCACCAAAATTCCACCAGAGGGAGCCAGACACCACGCGTTCTTTCTCATTCTGCGGCTCTAATGGTTTTAAAAGCTGGCAGACTCGCTTTCCAACCTTCAGACGTCATACAAACAGGACAGAGGGGTGCAAACACAGCAACGTGACTATCAGAATTAGAAGTGACTGTCATGGATGAACGACATGAGTTCTGTTGCGTAACGTGTATGTAATGTAAATACAAATTGCTTGTTTACTTATTATCTTTTTTCTGTTTTGTATTCCTTTTGATAATTTGGAAATGTGTGATTTTTTTTTTTTTTCTTCTTCTTTTTTTCCATTTTTAAATGTAAGGTTACATTTGTTATGGCTCATAGAGAAGTGTGTGAGGCTCACAAGCTGGTTACAGATGTAGGAATAATAATTGTTGGGAATAGTTAGACACTGTGGACCAAAGTGTATCTGAAAATTAGTTTTTTTTCCTTTTTCTGGGAGTCCACTGACTTTTTTCTTCTTTTTTTATAAGGTTAATGTAACAATACTTTTCTCCTCTTCTCAAGGACTTTAGATGTACTATAACACCTGTTCTTGCCTTTTCTTGTTTAGTAATATTCTTATAATGTAAGGGAATGCCTTCATGCTTTACACACACTAACTCAGTGCATCATGGGCTCTTCCTCCCAAAACTGTATGCCATCTGCACTAATATTGTGCATTCATTGCATTCCAGCTTCTGCCAGTGATCTTTTTTTTAGGACTGGCTTAAAGTGACTTTTAAGTTGAGCTTTACGTAATTCAAATGAGGACTGAACTCCTCTCTAACTGCAATCTTCGTTCAGCTGACTGCTTAGTATACTGACAGTATTTTTAAATGTATGTTGCAGATGGCAGCAGGCTGTGTAAGACTTCCACACTGTCTTTATGCTTCAACAGCCAAACAAACTGCCACTTACATGATATGAATGAAGGATGTGTACCTGTGTTTGTCCCTCCATAATGTGTATTTGAATATAACAGTTTGTGAGACCAAATACCTTTTAATTTCATTTTAAGAACATTTCAGCCAGTTAAGAGACGCGAATAATTGATTATTTCCAGGCATTAGGCTTTGGATAGCATTTCATCTTCCTTTACTATCAATCTCCTCTCACTCTTGGTGTGTAATCACATGACAATGTGCCATTTATGTGTATTTATGTTGCTCTCCACGGGTGTAAAAGTCAGCAGAAACTTTTGTATCACTCCGTTTGCCCTGAGTTTAGTAGGTATTCAAAACTTTTGGTCTCTATTTATTGTCTCTGTCTGTTCTGCGTGCACAGCTGTTTTTGAAATAAAGAATCCTGCCATTACGACGCACTATTTAACACTGTTTGTGAAGCTCGTCTGACTGCTCCCATTCTCAAGAAATTTCAGGTTCTCAGCAACAGGCATGGTGAATAAGCAGACATGACTATTGAAAATGACAGAGTACAAATGAGCCTGTGGTTTTGTTTTTTTTCCCTCGGGATGAATTTCACGCAGATGACAAGGCTGAATATGCAAATCATCGGATACATGTATGCCCTGAAGCCAAATATCAATCAGATGCATAACCTAAGCCTGTTTTATCCCACGCTTTGTTTTTTTGTTTTTTTAAAGTTCTAATGTGGACTGCTTATAAAAAAACAGTTTCACAATTAAAAAAAAAGAGTTTAAAAACAACTAAATTCCTTACTCATGCAGGCTTTCCTGTCCAATCTGGCACAGGCATACAGACTGCATTCTTGGCTCTGATTGGACGCGCAAAGGCGTGAGATATTTGCATATAGTAGGTTCCAGTGCAAGTCTGTGCATCCACAGGAGTCCTGAAACCAGACTTTTAACAGGAGGGTGATGCCTCTCTCTGGTACTTAACCATAGACATGTTTATGAGCATGAACTTTCGTGTTGTTGTTTTTAATACCTGCAAGTAAATTAAGCTCGATCTATTGATTTTAACACAAGGAAATGTTTGTTTTACACATCATCTAATTTGATGTGGTACAGGATGTGTCTCAAGCTGAGATAAAATGGAGAAATCTGGAAAGGAGCCAAAGCTAGAAAACAGCTTTCAACTTATGAACGCTGGAGTAAGAGAAAATGAAATGGATCGACCGAGATGCTGCATGAATGCAGATTATTTCTACCGAAGCCCAAACAGATGCAGAGAAATGAATCAAGAGTTTTGCGAGCAGAAACTTCATTTTATGCAGCATGTGGAGATGATCCAACCCAGAGTACCAGAAGATGGAAGAGAAATATCTTCCAGGATGAATCTACATCATCAGTCTTCTGATGACTGCTTTTCTCAAGGAGCGATGCCGAATGGCACAAAAAGAGAGTGCGGCTGCTGGGAATGTGGAGCAAAGCGTTGTGGAACAACTGAGCCTGCAAATGGAAACACAGCGAGGTAACCATGTTACACTTTTAGGGAGTAAAATACCAGCACACATTTGATTAGTTAAAGCATTCATTTTCAGAGGGGAGGATGAATGCGACGCTCAACCTCAGAGTGATTTAGAAGAGGAACTCGAGGCTCCTTTGCCGCTGAAAGATGACAACGAGTGGCAACACTGTACTCCCTTTTTACTTCCCCACCACGACGTGCATAGCTGCGGTAAGGAAAGCAGTTCTGTGATCTGTTGTGATTCTTTTATTTGTGTAATTAGATAAAAGAAACCTTGAAAGAGGCTGTGAATACTCTGTATGTTTGTAATACATATAGCTATGACACACCTGTAGGGTAACACTTCATAATGTGGCCTGCGACTAAGAGCACTGTTCCCCTGTAATGAAATGGAGTTTTAACGTATTTAATTTGAAATTACCAACATATACTTAAAGGTAAGTACACTAGAATAAGGGGCTAGCAAGTATGCTGTACTTCGGGGCATGTGGCTGTATTATGGAATGACTTAACCTTGCCTAACTTCTGAGTACTTTACAGGAAAGGTGTCAAACTTTATGCAGTAAGTAATTTTAAGTACAATGCAGGTAAAGTAAAGCAATTGAAAAATAGAAAAAACAGAAAAATGTAAAAGAAGTTTTAAATATTAGGATGAAACCTGTTGTGAATTTAAGGGTTGTGATTAGTATTTACTGTTTGAGGTAAAGAAAAAAGATGCTTATTTACTCTTGATTTTGAAAAAACTGCTTTTACTGAAACACTTTCAACAGACACTCCCATAGAAATGTTTAAACTGTACACAATGACCTTCGTCATATTATGAACTTAATACTCTGCAGGAGAATGGCTGTGTAATCTCAACCGATACCATCCTCAGTCACGTCACCTCTCTGCTCCTTTCCAGCACTGGACACCTCGGAATCAACCCCAAAATGGGTAAACACAGCTGACGATGTATTCAGAAAACAACATTTTTTACATGTATGGTATATTGATAAAGGTTGGCAAGATTATGTGAAAGATGTTGGTCTTCGTATATTTTTCTTTCTTGCTGCTTCAGGCTCCAGTTTCATGACCACTTTAAGAATAACATCATGGGAAGTGTCTCAGTTAACGTCCCTCACTTCTCACTTCCCACTGTGGAGGATGTTTCACGGGTCAGCATGCTGAATGTGGGCTCAGCAGGAGCAGAGGAGTCCGCTTCACATCCACACGGGAAAAGGAAGGGCATCCGTTTGCCCGATGAGTGCCGTGAGTCACTTTTTTTGGCACTTTATTGTCTCTGTAACAAGGAATGCACATTTAAGTGTTAACGGAACAGATTAATTAGTATCTTAGAGACATTTCGTCGCTAGCGCAGAAACTATCTACTTAGCACGTAAACTGAAGTAATATTTATTTGTATTGTCTTTATAGATTCACATTTAAAATAAAAAGCAAGCTCAAAATATTGTAAGAAAGCTAGCTTTAGGCTATATTTTTGATTAATTTTTCAAATTTATAATATAGGAATGAGTTACTTAGAATAATGATGAAGATATTTTTGCTGACCACATTTTTTATATACATTTTTTTTTTGTTTATTTTTAGAAATCGGTGACCCAAACCCAGTGGTAGCTTAATTATTTTCTCAAAATGTAATTTGATACCAAAGGCAGTCAGGATAAAGGTACTTCACCTATCTGATCATTTTTATTTGCTGCTGTTTCTTCTTTTTTGAAACGTTTTAAGTCACAGTTTGGCTTTGAACACTTGCACTAAATGAAGCATCAACAGCCAAACCAGTATGTAACAGTATAGCAGAAAATACAAGTACGCTTATATTAAGCTGACACTGAACATAAAGCTTTAAGATTCTGATTGTTTGGGTTTTATTATCTTGCCTCTTCTCAGGAAACGTTTTCATCACTTACTCTTCGGACGTGTCCTCAGAGATGGTCCCCTTTGTGGATTTCCTCACAAAGCAAGGTTTTCGACCGGCTGTAAGTTTCCACCCTGTGTACACTATCATTCTGTAATATCATTAAACACTTTGCTCACAGCACTAACCTAAATTTCACAGATTGACTTATATGACAGCTCCATTAGATGTATGGACGTCAACAAGTGGACAGACAGTTACCTTAAAGATGTAAGTAATTATGAGAATTGTGTGCGAAGTTATATTGTTACCATAAATTGCTGCAAGTATCTCTACAAGTCTACCTTTTTAATACTCCTTACTAGGCTACACTATTATTTGCACAGGTCTTGTAACATATGTTTTTCTATCTTATTTTTAAACTATGACTCTAGCTTGATAGTAAGTCTGCTTTCTGTTAGTGTTTATGTAGTTATGTGGTTGTGTGAGCTCCGGAGAATCTCAGATTCCCCCTGGGATTAATAAAGTACCCATCATCAAGATCAGCAAGTGTGTTACCCTCTATAACAGATAAAATGATATTTCATATTCCATGTTTTTGCTGTATCTGTGTTTATTTCAAGTTACTTTTGTATGAACACTGTCTTTTTATTCAGTGTCTGAAATTTCTGTCTGTTTTTTTTTTTTAACAGCCGTTAACCCTTATTATTATCGCCATCAGTCCAAAGTACAAGGAGGATATTGAAGGACCTGCAGTTGACAGCCATGGTCTACACACCAGATATATCCACTCAATAGTGAGGATAAATCAGCAATGGAGGAAATACTCAAATACTGTATTTTAGCAGAGGAGTTAATTCTACACTGAATTAGAAAATGCTATTAAAATATTAGAGTTGTGATACTGCGCAAAAGTCTTGAGCCACCCTTAAATTATTTCATTTAATTTCTTTAGAGGGCCTTGAGCAATAATTCTCCAGGCTTTCTGAATGGCTTTTTTCTTTGGACATTCAAGCATAAAAATGCATTTAACTTGAAGGATGAACCAGCGTTATGTCTACACACGACAGAGAGCTTAGCAAAGAAACAATTTAAAATTGTATCTTTAGACACTTTGTTACAAACACTATGTCAAAACATAAGGACTAGGCTTAAAAACAGATCTATAGCAGACTCAAGGATTTATAATCCTTATATACATAAAAAAAAAAACGTTTTCACGTTTCAATGAATTGCTGCAGCAATTTCCAGTCGTCCTAGCAAAATATAAATAAATGGAGCTGACTCCAGACTTTTTCCACAGTATTGTTATTTAGAAGTGTTCAGTATGTAAAAGAACATTTATTCATTTTTTTCTTAACAGTAAGTTTTATGATTAAGTTCTTCATTCCTTTAATGTTTATTAATGTTTATGAACACAAAAAAATAATGTCATATTTCTTTACATAAATAATATGCAATAATGCTGACAGGTAAACTTAGAGTATTTTATTGTATATTTAATTTTGCCAGATGCAGAATGAGTTCATCCAGCAGGGGAGCTTGAATTTTAGATTCATCCCGGTTCTCTTCCTTTGTGCATCCCAGGTCAGAAAACATTTCCCATATTTATCCCTTTGCATTTATCTTATCTTTATTATATATATATTTTTTAAAAACTGTGGAAAATCTCGACAGAAACATGTCCCAAGCTGGCTCCAGAATACTCGCGTGTACCGCTGGCCGCAGGACACTGAGGATTTGTTACTGCGACTGCTGAGGGAGGAGAGATACGTGGCTCCTCCTGTACCTGTGGAGCTCAGCTTATTCATCAGGCCTGTTACCATGAGCGACGCAGCTACACTGTAAACAAACAAACTGGTGTTCGGGCATGTGTCTGGGTTTAATGTTTCTGCTTTAAAAGCTACATTTTGCAGTAAGTTTATTTTACAAATCCACAGTTTGATCCAGTTTAAGTTGAGATATAAGCTCATGTTCCAAGTTCTATTTTATGTTAAGTGCTGTTTTTCAGATGACTCAATAAAGTTTTTTCCATGTATTTAGACACATTTCTCTGGTACATTTACTATGTAAACATACGCAGAATATATTATATAATAACTCTGAATGGCATTCCTACCAATGGTGTGGCTTATTTGCACAGGTGTCACCTTTTGGAGGTATTGGCCTGTGGGAGACTTTCTTGGAACCACCCACATACTTGTAAATGTCCAGATTACCTTCTCTCTCTTTGCAGCATCCCCCCCTCCCCCTCCTTCTCATTATTCACTCCACAGCAGTGTTTGCTAATCACAGTGTTATACACAGCGCTTTTGTTGCTATTATTTTTAATATTTTCATGGTTGTTTATCATGAAAGCAATGTTCTTAGTTTAGCATCAGGATTAAGAGGGTGGCCTTTTTGTTGTTGTTGTGGTTTGGATTGGATTGCTCTTTTTACTGTGTGAAACTATCTAACTTTAATGAAATTATATTAAGACTGGCCAAACCGACCAATCTAAAATATATTTGAATAAAACAGAACAGACTTTATCCAGAACTTTGGGGTGCAAATCAGTCACCCTCCATCACTTTAGCTGCTACTCGGGTTTTTCAGATGTCCAATGTCAGTGGGATTTTCATTGTGGTGGTTTTTTCTCAGATGGAAAACATACTTAAAGTCATATCAATCATTTTGTCAGTATTTTATACAAAATGTCAATGCTAGCAGAGACCACTGAATTTAAGTAACTACCGATGATTAATTTATTATGTTCATGTGAAAAAAAACCAATACTGGAAATAGGAATTTTAAATAAGAAATGAACTTTAAGCTCTGTTGCCTTGAAGACACAAACCATGGATCCCGCGTTGCAGGTATTAAAATAAATTAAAATAAAAACCTGAACAACTGGAAGAAGCAGTTATGGAAAAGATTTAGGCCACCGGGGGGGAAACAATTCTGACTTCTTTTTTCTTTCGATGGCCCTAATCCTTTTCCATAAGCAGTTGCAGTTTTGGCTCCTGTTAACTTTTGTCAAACCAGGATCAGGCTACATTTATCCATGATTCCTATTAATGACCTCTTGCAGAAAAACATGCACTTATGGACCTTTTTATGGACTTTTTTTTAATCAACTAGTACTAGTTCTGAAATTACTCAAAAGAAGCTGTTTTAACCTAACTTGAAGGTAGAAGGGGGGGATTTGAAGGTAGTTTTCATCTGAATTGCCATTAATCGTGGGCCTGTGATTTGTTTTTAGTGGACAGAGTGCTGCAGCAGCCAGTAGGGGTGCTCAATTCAGCCAGCTGATCTTGCACACCCTTGAACGTCCAAAAAAGGTCTGCCAGAGCGGCTGGTGAGCAGAGCTCCAGCTAAGAATAACCTGTATTTTCTGGGCGGATAGAGTTACCTTGCAGCCTTCCTGCTCTCTGCACTGGCCTATACCCATGTGAGCCCCCAGAAACACTGGGTGAGATATTGTGCATTTCCCCTCACCCTGCCCAGCCCTGTGCTTAGCTTGGCTGATTCTTCCCCTGTGTCGCTTTACTTTGCCCCACTGTCCCCAGACCCCCTTTTTTAATGCTGCCTCACAGGCAGCTCCAAATTCCCCAACATATGTAGGCTTTCAATTCATGCTTAATTTTCCATTTTCTACTTTTTAAAACCTTGGACAAGTTCCACCTGTGGATGTTATGGGTAAGAAGACAAGGCTGTGACGGTCCAAGTGACAATGGAATAATTTACCACCTGGGACACTTTTTTTTTTTCCTGAGAAAGTGGATTCAAACTGGATTTACTGGAGCCGTCACCAGTTAATTCTTCATGAGGAGGCTTTGTCTCCAATTTAAAGTATCCTACCTGAGATAGTCTACACGTCACAATGGCTGAAGGTAGGGTTGTTACACCTGGGTCTTCAAGCACAACTGTTCAAATAAAACCTTTACTACAGCACAAAAATCCACAGTAATAAATTCTGCATAACAAATAAACGGCAGTGTTTTGATAAGTTGTGTCCTCTGACGATGATGTGTCGAAAGTTGGTTGCTATAAATATAAGCTATCAAGTCACCAGAGTATTCGCATTGCTCTCCTGTGACAGACTGCAGCTGCAGCTGACCTCAGCCAGGGTGGTAGACCTCAAGCACGTCAAAAGGAATATACATAAATAAATAAAAGTGTGAAAAAACACCTGCAAGTCCTGCATTCACAGTACTGTGTAAATGTAAGACACTCTTAGATCATGCTTAAATGTGCAAAAGTGGTGTTAGTGGAGGAAAAAAATCGTCTTCGTCTGATATATTAATGCAGAAGACTGCTGCTACTGATCCACCAGTGTCTATAAAGAGCATTTCCTTGTGACACTGTAGACCTGCTTTTCACTTATATATGTACAGTTTCTTATTGCAGTCAGCAAGTTTAGACAAGTGTTCCCTATTCTGTATGCCTTTGTGCTACTCTTTGAATCGTTAGCCGTTATTGTAAAGGCATCAAAAGCACTGTAGAAAGCTGATAACAATAAATAACCTGTAAAGCTTTATAATGCGCTCCAGCACATAGTCTTTTCTTATGAAGTGTATAGTGCATATTGGCTACTCTGTAAACAAAGCCAATGCTCATAATTACTTAATGTTATTACTTCAGTTATCACCAGTTTTAAAAAGCACATTTTAAGATCGAATGTTTTTGGGTTTGGGGTTTTTTAACAGCGAGTGAACTTGTTGTGTTTTCACAAAAAATGTAATAACACGATAGTTACTTAGAAAAATTGCACAGCTCTAAACGATGCTGTTGATTGAAGAGTTGAGTTTGCGTTTGAGAGGTTTTTTTCCCCCGTGTCCTACACGCTGGAAGCAAGTCGTCATGCATCGAACATTTTCAGAGTTCATTCAACTTGGACCTTGAGTGAAGGTCTCCCTGACGCCTGACATTACAGTAAATCAGTACAGATAATCTTACACTCTGTGCACAGCATTTAATGATGATAACACTGTTACTAAATGCTGCCTTGGGCATTTTTCACTGTGCTAAGCCAGTCTAAAGTGTGTCAGTACATTTGGAAAATGTCACTGCTAAAATTGGAGTGCCCTATCACACCATGACTTTTCTGATGACGTTTAACATTTCAGATTAATATAAATAATAAGGAAATAAAGAGACAGTATAGGGTCATGGTAAAGATGAAAAATTATATATATACAACTAATAATGCACTATGTGCGCAAAATGTCTTCCTGTCATGGTTTGTCTTCATTGTGTAGATGAAAAGACTTGAAAGGTTTAAGAAAATGGGCTTTTATTAAGACGCCAGGGCAAAATCATTGTTACGATAGTGAAATTACTGAAAGATGGCGATAATATGACCGAAAAAGACTTACGCAACAATTGACAGATCTGATAAAACATACATAGTTTGCACACTTTGTAACAGAGGAACAAAACACGGAGAAACACTTTCACTGTTATTAGGAGACATACAGAGATTTCACAGCTAAAAGTGTAATGTCAGCTCCCTCTGGTGGACAAACTATGCAAGTGTGCAAGTTCTTGCTACCAATCACTCATTATAGACAACAATAAATATGTGTACAAGCAGACATTTAATTGTTTTATCAGTTCTGATCCATATAGGTTTTGCACATGATCTGCAGTGGATATTTATAAAGAACTGAAACCCTTGTGGTTACTTTAGCAGTGCAAGAATATCAAACATTACAAGCACAAGAACAAAAGCAGAAAGAATTTGTCAGACTAACTTTTGTCTATTTATGTCTTCCACATATAGTAGCCAAATCAGCCTCCCACGCTGCAGCCACTGGGTCCAGTGACGGAGCAGCAGCGCCACAGACGAGCTCTCTCAGATCCAAAGGTCTGGGGCTGCTCAACAAGGTGAAAATGTCTGTTGAGCTGCTGATTGCCCTTGCTGCTCTCCTGTCCTGGCTGGTTGTAGGTGTGGTGATGTTTGACTTTGTTGAGTACAAAGCAGTCCCCGGTAAGCCACAAAATCTAAAAGTGTATGTCCCCAAGTCTTTTAAGCCATCAGTTATGCAGAATCTGACCAACATGTTTGCTATCATCGTTAGACATCCAGCAGATCATAACGGACCCTGTCCAGGCCGTGAACGACGCCACTGATGAGTTATCCAGTCTGCTCAATAAGTTTCAAGGTAGTGGGGAATTTATCTTGGCACAGTTTTTATTTGTGTAAGCTCTCTAATGCATGACTTGCTGTACTTTTGCAGAATGCGCACCGGATTTAAGTGACCCCATGTCAGCTGCCAGATACGCAGCCGAGGAAATATCAGAAGCAAAAGATGGGTTTGTTCGATATTTGTCAGATGAAGAAGGTATGACCGCTCACTCCTACCAACACAAGCAAAAAAACAAAAACAAAGACTGCTTAATAAGTACAGAATAATCTTCTGAAACCACAGGGAACTTCTACCTCAGCTACATTGACCCTGTGGTCATTGGTAGACAAGCTTTCCATTCAACGAATGACTTCATAGGTGGAGCACTGGGTTCCTTCAGGGACACACTGTGTGCTGTTGTGGATACATCACTGGAAACCATAGAAGATATTAAAAAAGGTATGTAATTTATACTTGAATCCTTTTTCTACTCAAGACTGTTTTTCTCTTGTTTCACATACAGTTAATGAATGAATAAATCTGTCTTTTTTTTAAATACTTGAACTAAACTTTAACTCCCTTGCTGGTTTGTAACATTATTAATTAATGCAGAATGTACTTACAAATGCACTTACTTTGCTATTTCTTTTCCATTCAGGAAAAACTGATCTTGGCTATATTGACCCTGTAATGATAGGCAGAGGTGTCTTTAATGCTACTAATGAGTTCATGTGTGGAGTGGCGAGCTACATCCAGGATGTGCTCTGTTCCATACTGGACACTACACTGAATGTAGTGAAAGGTATTTGCGCTCTCTCGTTTAACCCATAACCTCTTAAAAACAACATAAAAGAATATCTATCTAACACAATTTAGAGAGTTTGCTTTGCGTACTTTCTGTCCGTATTCATTTCCTGTTTGTGTTTCTCAGGAACCGTCGACATTAGCTTCATGGACCCTGTGGTAATAGGAAGAAATATATTCCACGTCACAAATGACACAGTGAGTGGAATATTTGGCTACATCCAGGACGTGCTCTGTGCCATCGTAGACATGATACTGGATGTATTCAAAGGTATTCAGTGCCTCCATATTGTCTCATTTGTGATGTTTGTGGCTTAATATTTACAGTACATCTTATATTCTGTATATACTGCTTATGCATTTTACAGACTTTATTAGGAATGTATTTTTAGATCAACAGTAACTCTTTTTAGCTTGTTATGGATGTTGTCCACTAAACAAAAACTTATATAACTTATCTAACTTTGACAATGCATGCTTTTATAAGGAAAATGTTGGCCTTAAACACATTTTTCTAATGTCTGTGTAACTGTCAAGTACATGTATGTTTAATGAAGTACTTTACTGCACCTTTGACCTGAGTGTGTGTTGTCCTCAGGAACCACTGACATTAGCTTCATTGACCCCGTGGTTATTGGCAGAAATGCCTTCAGTGTTACTAATGACTTTGTGAGTGGACTATTTGGCTACATCCAGGGCGTGCTCTGCGCAGTCTTGGATGTCATACTGGACACGCTAAAAGGTACACAGTCTGCCAAGACATCACCTGATACAATGCACACACTGCAGGTTTCCCAGACTTCACGAAGGATTGTTTTATTTTCTCTATTATTTTCTCTGTTGGTTAGATATCCAGCATACCTTGGGATTTAGCCCCGTGTCAGTTTTTAAGTCAGCAGTAGAAATCACCAAAGAGCAGACAAACCTGCTTGCGAGCTACATCTCCTCAACACTGATTGGTGAACAAGGTCTGTTTTAGCCTACGTCATTATCAGAAAATTGGTTACATGTTATCCTTACGGCAGCTAAGCTGATTTTCTAAATAAAGACAAAGCAGCTTTTATTCACTGTCTGGTGTTTTTCATTTTCAGGAATCATGCCTGAAGTGTCCATTGACCCAATGAAAGTTGTTGAAGATGCTGTGTCAGAGCTCACAGACAAGAAGGATTTGCTCTTAGCTTACATGTCAAGCATGATTGTTGGTGATCAGGGTATGGCTATTAGTATTAGATGTTCAGTACTATTAATTAGGAAATATTAAAAATCCATCTGCTAAATATTTTCTATGTTTCAGGGGAACCTGTCACCACCCCAGGTGTAAATGTAGTAACAGAAAAAGGTTTCTGCTTTAATCCACTCAGAAATATTCTGATAAACATTTATGATTGGCAGGTTTTCACAAAATGTCTTTGTTTCTTTTAGATGAAGCTGTACCTTCCCCATCTGATATCAATTTAGTAAGAAGGAAAGGTAATGACAGTATTTCTTCTGTTTTCCATTGCAGTAATACAGAAAAGGAAATATTACATTAAAAAAAAAGAAGCTAAGTGTCTTTTTCCATGTGTTAATACAGGGAAATTTCTGCCTCCATTTGAAAAAGGTAAGAAAATATCTTCGTTAAAGACATTTAAAATGTGCTTTTAAACTTGCGCAATGTGTGTTGCAAGCAACTAGACTGCATAGATTTTTTGATTTTTGTTTGTTTCTTGCATGTTTGTACAGACTTGTGTTTTTCAAGGGACATTATTCAATCTGTTTTCAAGTCTGCCTCATGGTATGCCTTACTGTTCAGTGTAACCCTGAAGATCTATGAAACTGCGTGCCACTGTGTTTGAAAAATACTCGATTTGTACTCATTACATTATAGCATGGACAAACATGCATCATATCTGTTCTTCATTCTGTTATTCTAATTGTCATTAAGCTGCTACATTGTTATGGATTGGTTTACTTCATTCCTCCCTTTCTTTGTCACACTGACCATTTGTTGTAATATTTTACAGAACTTCGCAGTGATATGTCTTGACTCAGTCATCATGTTTTTCTGTGTAACATTGTGCATGACCATGTGTGTCCTTCAGACTTGCATTCCTTTGTTGCTCTTTCTCGCATTTTTTGTGCCACTGACTGGTTGCCTCCTGTTTTTGACCATTTACACTGTTGTCATATGTATATCCTTGGATCGTCCGGACTGGATTGCATGTGTTTTTGTATACTTTTTACCTGTGCATGTAACTATTAAACACACCACATGTTGCAAAGATAGCATTCACAATACTTTTACACTGTATTTACCATTGTAGCCAGTTTTGATACATCATGTTCCTTTGGTCCTGTGGTTTTATATAAACGATTTGATCCAGCCAGCTCCTTCATTAAGATCATCACGGCACTGTAGCCTAATTTGATCAAGTACTCTGCTGTAATGAGTGGCTAAACATATAGCTCAGCTGCAGTTTGTACCAGCTACTTCAGGAAGTTACAAGGCATTTAAAAAACACTTTAAAAGAAGCTAAATAGAAAAGAAACGAGATATAAAATAATTCCTGCTTCAATTTATGAAGCAATTTTAAAAATCCACTAACTGCAATCTGTGGTGTATTCATGCTGTAATGTTGCTATGATTTTGCACCATTAAAATCACCCTATAAAGAAATGAAGATCACATAAGAGGGATGATAAGGTTCGTAATACAGTTACAGAGATCATGCGTGCTGCCAAAGATGAAGCTGCTCCTGCTGCAGAGATAAAAGAAGACTCCAAGATGGCACCCACTGAAGCAGATGTGACAGAGGAAGATGATGGTATTCACATGATTTTTGTTTCTTTCTTTTTTTTTAAGTCACATTAATTAAGTTAAAAACAGACACTAAATTTATTGCTATCACATCACTAGCAAGACACACTGAAGAACCAGAACTGAGACCATCACTGAAGGAGGAGGAAAAGCTTGATGATGACACCAAGGAGGAGGAAGAGGAAATTGGAGAGGGTGATGATGACGAAGTTCAAATAAAGGATAATGCAGAACAATTAATAAAAGAAAAAGAGAATAAAGAGGTGATAGAAGGAGGAGGTGATGGTAGAGGTGAAGACCAAGAAAAGAGAGACACAAAGACAGATGAATTTGCGATAATTGTAAATGATGAAGTGATACAGCACAAAGGGGTGGTAGAAGATGAAGAGGTGCAGGAGACAAAAACCAAAGACATTTTGGTAGAAGATGATGAGGAGAGCAAATCTGAAGAAACTATTGTGGATAAACATGAGAAAACAAAAACTGAAGACATTTTTGACCAGGCCAGAACTGACGATGCTTCAGTAGAACATGAGGAGGTAGAAGAAGAGGCCAAAACTGAAGATGATTTGGCAAAACATGAGGAGGAAGAAGAGGAAGCCAAAACTGAACATTATTTGGCAAAACATGAGGAGGAAGAAGAAGCCAAAACTGAAGATTATTTGGTAGACCATGAGGAGGAAGAAGAGGAAGCCAAAACTGAGGATTATTTGGTAGAACATGAGGAGGAAGAAGAGGAAGAAGCCAAAACTGGAGATTATTTGGTAGAACATGAGGAGGAAGAAGAGGAAGAAGCCAAAACTGGAGATTATTTAATAGAGCAGGAGGAGGAAGAAGAACCCAAAACTGAAGATTATTTGGTAGAACATGAGGAGGAAGAAGAGGAAGCCAAAACTGGAGATTATTTAATAGAGCATGAGGAGGAAGAGGAAGCCAAAACTGAAGATGATTTGGTAGAACATGAGGAGGAAGAAGAAGAAGCCAAAACTGGAGATTATTTAATAGAGCATGAGGAGGAGGAAGAAGAAGCCAAAACTGAAGATGATTTGGTAGAACATGAGGAGGAAGAAGAAGAAGCCAAAACTGGAGATTATTTAATAGAGCATGAGGAGGAGGAAGAAGAAGCCAAAACTGAAGATGATTTGGTAGAACATGAGGAAGAGGAAGAAGCCAAAACTGAAGATGATTTGGTAGAACATGAGGAAGAGGAAAAAGCCAAAACTGAAGATTATTTGGTAGAATATGAGGAAGAGGAAGAAGCCAAAACTGGAGATTATTTAATAGAGCATGAGGAGGAGGAAGAAGAAGCCAAAACTGAAGATGATTTGGTAGAACATGAGGAAGAGGAAGAAGCCAAAACTGAAGATGATTTGGTAGAACATGAGGAAGAGGAAGAAGAACCCAAAACTGAAGATTATTTGGTAGAACATGAGGAGGAAGAAGAGGAAGCCAAAACTGGAGATTATTTAATAGAGCATGAGGAGGAAGAGGAAGCCAAAACTGAAGATGATTTGGTAGAACATGAGGAGGAAGAAGAAGAAGCCAAAACTGGAGATTATTTAATAGAGCGTGAGGAGGAGGAAGAAGAAGCCAGAACTGAAGATTATTTGGTAGAACATGAGGAGGAAGAAGAAGAAGCCAAAACTGGAGATTATTTAATAGAGCATGAGGAGGAGGAAGAAGAAGCCAAAACTGAAGATGATTTGGTAGAACATGAGGAAGAGGAAGAAGCCAAAACTGAAGATGATTTGGTAGAACATGAGGAAGAGGAAGAAGCCAAAACTGAAGATTATTTGGTAGAATATGAGGAAGAGGAAGAAGCCAAAACTGGAGATTATTTAATAGAGCATGAGGAGGAGGAAGAAGAAGCCAAAACTGAAGATGATTTGGTAGAACATGAGGAAGAGGAAGAAGCCAAAACTGAGGATGATTTGGTAGAACATGAGGAAGAGGAAGAAGCCAAAACTGAAGATTATTTGGTAGAATATGAGGAAGAAGAAGAAGAAGCCAAAACTGAGGATGATTTGGTAGAACATGAGGAAGAGGATGAAGCCAAAACTGAAGATTATTTGGTAGAATATGAGGAAGAGGAAGAAGAAGCCAAAACTGAGGATTTGGTAGAACATGAGGAAGAGGAATCCAAGACTCGTGATATTTTGGCAGGATATGAAGAGGAAGATAGTGAGCTTCCCAGTATTTTGGTAGAAGCTGAGACGGAGGCAGAGGAAATTAAAACTGAATACATTTTTGAAGCTCAAGAAGAGACTAAAATCAGAGACGAGGAGGAGGAGGAAGAGGAGGAGAAAAATGAAGACGTAGTAGAATATGAGGATAGTGGGGAGAAGGGGCCAGAAGAACCTATTGTAGTAGAACAGGAAGAGACCAACACTGAAGAGCCATCAATGACACACCTTAAAATACTGTTATCTGAGAAAATCAGTAATGACAGCGCTGTACCTGAATCTGCTGATGGTGAGGAGGAAGAGAAAGAAACTTTTTTTCCTGTTTACGAGGAGGATAAATACTCCAACATCCTTGATGATCATGATGAAAATAACAACAACAGCGAAAGCAGAAAGACTGAACCTAAACGAAAGAGGAAGGCCGATGTTACCCTTGAGAGATTTGGAGGACTCAAATTGTCTCACAAAGCAGAAGGCCACAACAAATATGAAAAAGGTACTAAACTCTTCCCCTCACATATTTGTCATCATGTTTTTCATTATGAGGCTATGAAAATACATGATGCATGTATTAAGTAATGTTGTGTTTTATGTGGAATGGCAGTGTTAATTTACATGCTCTTTGAATAGTTGGTAATGACAGGACTAAAGTTATTCAGACCTAACATGTAATGTGCTGAATGATTCATTTAACTTTTTTTTAATTTTTAATGTTTAATATTTTATGTCACAGTTTTTCTTCTTTGGGCTAAAAATGTGTGAATGTTTTTTCTAACTTTTTGAAACATCAAGTATTGGAAGAGTATTTTATGCCACGTATTTTTCTTTTTATAATTGTCTTAGAAAATCACTATTAGTAGTATTACTAATGAAGATATGGTAATAATAGATATTTAAAAATACACCATAAACATACCCAATGTTACATACCATATATATATAAGAAAAAAAAAAAAAGTATTTGGCACAAATTTGTAATTTGTCTGCAATTATTTGAAAAATACCCTGCCTGCAATTACATTTGTTCAACTTTATATTTAAGCTTGTAACAGATATTTAAGCCAATATAAGTAACATAATGAAGTAAATGCAGAATAAACACAAAGAATGTATGCTTAAATTCAAAGAGATTTTTAATAGTCATTGTCAATCTAACACAGATTCTCTCCTAACAATAGAAATATAAATAACAAAATGTAACACTTTAATGCTGAATTTCAAAAGGGTGCACAAAAGTCAATATTTAAAACACAAAAAGACAGCTGAAAACCCAGAGTGGTGAACATTATTCTCTCCAAAGCAGCAATTTGGCTTAGTCCTTTACACTCAGCCAGTTATTGAGGCAGACTATTTTGTTGACATCATCTGAAGACAAAGAAGCACTCCTCTTTTGAATGATGTGACCTGAGAGTGAGAATAATCTCTCACAAGGCACTGTGGTTGCAGGGGTTGACAGGTATTTGCATGCAATAGGTGCCAGCCTGGCATGTGCTCCTTCTCTCTTTAACCACCACTGTAGTGGACACTCCTCTATGTCTATTTTGGGCTCTGCTTTGTACCGATCCAGACAGCGATCTATAGAGTCTTCCTCTTCCTCTGAATCTGAATCTGAAGAACCCAGCAAGCAGATGGCGATCTTTCTCTTTTTTGGTGATGGTTCCTCTGTTGTCTGAGCAGATGGTTGGTGTGCATGCGTCTCTGCCATCACAAGGTCATGTAATGAAGCCCACACCTCTCTTCTTTCATCTTTGGAAACACACTTAAGGTCTTTAAACCTGGGATCAAGGGCAGTAGCGATCTTCAGCCATGTCAGATTGATGCTGTCCCTCCGCTGAGCTAGGTCTGTGGTAAAAACCTTCTTAAACCTCAAAACGTAGACTGGGTCATCATCTGAGAGCTCCATAACCCTGAACAAATAACACAAGGCTGGCAACACCACGGAGCAGGAGACATACTGCTTCCCCCCCAGCAGTTCGGTCACATATCTGCAATAGAAAGAACAAAAGTTGTAAACAAGCCTATATTTTTATATTAATCACACAGAGACAAACTCACAGAGGTGGAGGGGGAGAACATACCTGAAGACGGAGCTAGAACACAGAACACAAAGGTAGACGCCCACACACACATGATAAACAAAATGATTTACCTGCAAGGTTCAAGTAGTTCCTCCAGCTTTTGCAGTATGTCAAACTCCTGGTCGGTCAACATAGTCACCATGCTGTTTTGCTGAGCCAGGATGGTGGTCAGCACAGATTTGTTTCTCTGGATCCGCTTGATCATCTCTAGGGTGGAATTCCATCTTGTTGGAACGTCCCGAACAAGTGGTTCTGTTTTTTGTCCATGTGCAACTTGCTGTTCCTTTAATTCCTGAGCGTTCGCTGGACTCTGCTTAAAATGTCCAACAACCTTGCGACATTTGGCCAGAACCCTTTCAAATTCACTGTCGTTAAGAGAAACTGTGATCGTTCTTTGCAGAATGTGGGCCGTGCAGGGCATGTGTTCAAATGGAAGTAGTCTGGCGGCTGCAACCATGTTACGAGCACTGTCGGTGCCAAACGTGGTTAACTTGTCCTTAATTTTCCATTCATTTGCAACACTCAGAAAATGGTCAGCACACGCCTCAGCACACTGTCGCTCTTCAGTTTTACTCACTGTTAGTGCAAACGATTGTAGTGTCCAGTCGTTATCAATAAAATGCGCCGTGACGCCAGAGTAGTTATCGTTGTTCACCGAAGTCCAGCGATCTCCTGTGAGAGCGACATTCCTTACTTGCACAAGCTTGCTGGACCGCTGATCCCTCTGGTCCTCATACAAAGTGTGCAGTCTCGACACGATGGTTCCTCTCGAGGGAAGATTATAACGCACGTCTCCTGATGCAACGCGAATGACTTCTCTCAGTCCATCATCTTCTACTATGCTAACTGGTCGGCAGTTTTTAGCTATCCAAACAACCAAAGAATTGGTTAGCTTTTCACTCACATGTTTTGTTATCCGTCCACGAGCACCATAATCCTGAGGCGTAGATTGGCAAGATCCCGTAGAGGTGGATTCTGGGTGTTTTGCTCTCAGGTGATAGCACAGAGACGAATTGCTTCTGTGGTACCTGAATTCAGCTTTGCAAATTGTGCACGTTACTTTCGTTTTGTCCAACAAGCCGTTAGGCAACTTCTTAAAGTAAAACTTCCCCCCCAAAAGCCCGTCCTTATCCATTGTTGCGTGTTTGCTTATAATAGCGTGGTAACACTTCTTCTTCGTCTAATTATTTCCGGCAGGCAAAACGCCAGAATAGCACAATGCTGCCCCCTCCTTCAGAGCTGCCGATGAGTTAAAAGGTCTTGTATTACAGGGGGAAACTGCGTTATTATTTTTTTTAACGCGTTAAACATTTCACATTAATCTCAAAAAATTAACTCGTTAATTTTGACAGCACTAATATGTACAGGTAATCTTCTGTATATGAGCATATGTCCTAGAGTGGGTTTCATTAAGATCCCATAGAAGTATTTTGTGTGCCCAATCAATTTTCAGGCAGACACACAGTGATAAAGTTGTACATTTCCAAAACATCAGGCTGATTACTTTTAACAGTATGACGACGATATTGTGGCGTGTTTGTAATCATAGTTTTTTTAACACTGTGATGCTTCTAGTGCTTTTGCAAGCATGATTATTTGTCATGTTAACTGTATTACAAGTCCAGAAATTAATTATTGTATGCTGAATATTTTTGAATATTTCTGTATGCTGTATTTCTGTAATATACTTTAGTTCTGAAAGAAGCAAAGGAAAGACATGCAATAGAAGAAGTTAAAGATGGCATTATTAAAGGTACATTTTTTGAAACTGTGCATGTCTTTGATTTTTCTCAGCTTATTTTTTTCTAATATTAAATTGTAAATATTTGTGCCAATTTGCCACGGATAATCTTGTGAGGATGCATTGCTGCTTACAGATCTCAAAGCTGCAGCCCCTGTGATGGAGAAGAAAAAAGATAAGGAAGCCAAAGAGTTTGAAACAGTAGCAATAAAACCAAAAGAAGTAAAACTAAAGGAGAAGCCCGAAGTTGACACAAAACCTCTTAAACTGAAAGAAAAGAAGCCCAAAGGTAATAACGTTATATTTTGAAATTACAAAATACTGTTCAGAAGTATAAATAGACTTACAAAATATGAAAAATAAATACAAAATATATACAACCAGTACAAATGTATACCAGTAACTTCTCCACACAAATGATATTCCCTACAGAATATATTAAACTGACACCTAAATTGTTGCTTTTAGAAGAAGAGCCAGTAAAGAAGCTGCTCAGAAAAGATTTAAAAGAACTGCCCAAAGAAAAGAAAAAAGATGTCAAACCTAAAGATGAGAGGGAAGTGAAAGAACCTCCCAAAGGAAAGGACGAGGCGAAAAAACCAATTCACGCAGTGGTCAAAGCAACAAAACCACCTAAGAAGGAAACAGATCTCAAGAAGATTTCCAAAGAAAGGAAGAGGGTAATGAAACCAGCGACAGAAGAGGAACAAGTCAAAAAACCTCCAAAAGAAGAAAAGGAAATCAAGAAAACACCTAAAAAAGAGAAAGAATTAATTAAAGCTACCAGAGAAGTTAAAGAGGAAAAGGAACCAATAAGACAAATAAAGGAACTCAAGAAATCACCCAAAGAAGATAAAAAGATCAGAATACTAGAAAAAATAGAGACAGAAGTAACCCAACATCCTAAAGATGAGAAGAAACCACCTACAGTAAAGACAGAACTTAAGAAACTTCCTGAACAAGACAAAGACTTGAAGAAATCTCCCAAAGAAGAGAAGGAGAGAAAACGTCTTAAAGAAGAGGAAAAATCTCCCAAACAAGAGAAAAAAGTTAAGAAACCTGTCAAAGAAGAGAAGAAAGAGGAGAAACCTCTTAAAGAAGAGAAACCTGAGAAGGAACATCTCAGAAAAGAGAAGGACAAGAAGAAACCTCTCAAAAAAGAGAAGGAAGAGAAGAAACCTCTTAAAGAAGAAAAGGAAGAGAAGAAACCTCTTAAAGAAGAAAAGGAAGAGAAGAAACCTCTCAAAAGGGAGAAGGAAGAGAAGAAACCTCTTAAGGAAGAGAAACCTGAGAAGGAACATCTCAGAAAAGAGAAGGAAGAGAAGAAACCTCTTAAGGAAGAAAAAGAAGAGAAGAAACCTCTCAAAAAAGAGAAGAAAGAGGACAAACCTCTCAAAAAGGAGGAGAAACCTCTCAAAGAAGAGAAGGAAGAGAAGAAACCTCTTAAGGAAGAGAAACATGAGAAGGAACATCTTAAAAAAGAGAAGGAAAAGAAGAAACCTCTTAAGGAAGAAAAGGAAGATAAGAAACCTCTTAAGGAAGAGAAACCTGAGAAGGAACATCTCAGAAAAGAGAAGGAAAAGAAGAAACCTCTTAAGGAAGAAAAGGAAGAGAAGAAACCTCTTAAGGAAGAGAAACATGAGAAGGAACATCTCAGAAAAGAGAAGGAAAAGAAGAAACCTCTTAAGGAAGAAAAGGAAGAGAAGAAACCTCTTAAGGAAGAGAAACCTGAGAAGGAACATCTCAGAAAAGAGAAGGAAGAGAAGAAACCTCTTAAAGAAGAAAAGGAAGATAAGAAACCTCTTAAGGAAGAGAAACATGAGAAGGAACATCTCAGAAAAGAGAAGGAAGAGAAGAAACCTCTTGAAGGAGAAAAGGAAGATAAGAAACATCTTAAGGAAGAGAAACATGAGAAGGAACATCTCAGAAAAGAGAAGGAAGAGAAGAAACCTCTTAAAGAAGAAAAGGAAGACAAGAAACCTCTCAAAAGGGAGAAGGAAGAGAAGAAACCTCTTAAAGAAGAGAAACCTGAGAAGGAACATCTCAGAAAAGAGAAAGAAGAGAAGAAACATCTTAAGGAAGAAAAGGACGAGACGAAACCTCTCAAAAAAGAGGAGAAACCTCTCAAAGAAGAAAAGGAAGAGAAGAAACCTCTTAAGGAAGAGAAACCTGAGAAGGAACATCTCAGAAAAGAGAAGGAAGAGGAGAAACCTCTTAAGGAAGAGAAACCTGAGAAGAAACCTATCAGAAAAGAGAAGGAAGAGAAGAAACATCGCAGAAAAGAGAAGGAAGAGAAGAAACCTCTTAAGGAAGAAAAGGAAGAGACAAAACCTCTCAAAAAAGAGAAGAAAGAGGACAAACCTCTCAAAAAGGAAGAGAAGAAACCTCTCAAAAAAGAGAAGGAAGAGGAGAAACTTCTTAAGGAAGAGAAGGAAGAGAAGAAACCTCCCAAAAAAGAGAAGGAAGAGAAGAAACCTCTTAAGGAAGAGAAACCTGAGAAGGAACATCTCAGAAAAGAGAAGGAAGAGAAGAAACCTCTTAAGGAAGAGAAACCTGAGAAGGAACATCTCAGAAAAGAGAAGGAAGAGAAGAAACCTCTTAAGGAAGAGAAACCCGAGAAGGAACCTCTCAGAAAAGAGAAGGAAGAGAAGAAACCTCTCAAGGAAGAGAAACCTGAGAAGGAACATCTCAAAAAGGAGAAGGAAGAGAAGAAACCTCTTAAGGAAGAGAAACCCGAGAAGGCACCTCTCAGAAAAGAGAAGGAAGAGAAGAAACCTCTTAAAGAAGAGAAACCTGAGAAGGAACATCTTGAAAAAGAGAAGGAAGAGAAGAAACATCTTAAGGAAGAAAAGGAAGAGAAGAAACCTCTCAGAAAAGAGAAGGAAGAGAAGAAACCTCTTAAGGAAGAAAAGGAAGAGAAGAAACCTCTTAAAGAAGAGAAACTTGAGAAGGAACATCTTAAAAAAGAGAAGGAAGAGAAGAAGCCTCTTAAGGAAGAAAAGGAAGAGAAGAAACCTCTCATAAAAGAGAAGGAAGAGAAGAGACCTCTTAAAGAAGAAAAGGAAGAGAAGAAACCTCTTAAAGAAGAGAAACCTGAGAAGGAACATCTTAAAAAAGAGAAGAAGCCTCTTAAGGAAGAAAAGGAAGAGAAGAAACCTCTTAAGGAAGAAAGGGAAGAGAAGAAACCTCTTAAAGAAGAGAAACCTGAGAAGGAACATCTTAAAAAAGAGAAGGAAGAGAAGAAACCTCTTAAGGAAGAAAATGAAGAGAAGAAACCTCTCAGGAAAGAGAAGGAAGAGAAGAAACCTCTTAAAGAAGAAAAGGACGAGACGAAACCTCTCAAAAGGGAGAAGGAAGAGAAGAAACCTCTTAAGGAAGAGAAACCTGAGAAGAAACCTCTCAGAAAAGAGAAGGAAGAGAAGAAACCTCTTAAAGAAGAGAAACCTGAGAAGGAACATCTTAAAAAAGAGAAGGAAGAGAAGAAACCTCTTAAGGAAGAAAAGGAAGAGAAGAAACCTCTCAGAAAAGAGAAGGAAGAGAAGAAACCTCTTAAAGAAGAGAAACCTGAGAAGGAACATCTTAAAAAAGAGAAGGAAGAGAAGAAACCTCTTAAGGAAGAAAAGGAAGAGAAGAAACCTCTCAGAAAAGAGAAGGAAGAGAAGGAACCTCTTAAAGAAGAAAAGGACGAGACGAAACCTCTCAAAAGGGAGAAGGAAGAGAAGAAACCTCTTAAGGAAGAGAAACCTGAGAAGAAACCTCTCAGAAAAGAGAAGGAAGAGAAGAAACCTCTTAAAGAAGAGAAACCTGAGAAGGAACATCTTAAAAAAGAGAAGGAAGAGAAGAAACCTCTTAAGGAAGAAAAGGAAGAGAAGAAACCTCTCAGAAAAGAGAAGGAAGAGAAGAAACATCTTAAAGAAGAAAAGGAAGAGAAGAAACCTCTCAAAGAAGAGAAACCTGAGAAGGAACATCTCAGAAAAGAGAAGGAAGAGAAGAAACCTCTCAAAGAAGAAAAGGAAGAGACGAAACCTCTCAAAAGGGAGAAGGAAGAGAAGAAACCTCTTAAGGAAGAGAAACCTGAGAAGAAACCTCTCAGAAAAGAGACGGAAGAGAAGAAACCTCTCAGAAAAGAGAAGGAAGATAAGAAACCTCTTAAGGAAGACAAACCTGAGATAGAACATCTTAAAAAAGAGAAGGAAGAGAAGAAACCTCCTAAGGAAGAAGAAAAGAAGAAACCTTTAATAAAACCCATTGAAGAAAAAGAAATTAGCCATCCTTCAAAAGAGAAGAAACTACCTGAGAAAGGAGTCACGAGACTGCCCAAAGACATTAAGAAACCATTCAAAGAGGACAAGGAACCTCCTAAAGAAGCGATAGAAATTGGGAAATCTCCTAAAGAAGAAAAAGTAGAGGTTCCTCCCAAAAAAGAGAAAGAAGTGAAGAAACCCTCTAAGGCTAAAACACCACATATAGAGGAGAAAAAAGTCACCCACCCTCCAAAAGTAGAAAAAGAGGAAAAGGAACCACCGCTAAAAGAAGAAGAGACAAAAACTCTTAAAGAAGAGAAAGAAGTTAAGAAATCTAAGGAAGTACCTTCCGAAGATGAGACGGAGAAGAAACAACCAAGAGAAGAGAAACATTTCAAAGAACAAAAGAAATCCCTTAAAGATGAGAAAGCAGAGAAAAAATTACACAAAGAAAAGGCAGTCTTAAAAACATCTAAGGAAGAGATGGTTGAGAAAGTAGAGAAGGAGGTGAAGACCACAGAACCAAAAGAAGTAACAAAACCTCCAAAGGAAAAGAAAGAAGTGAAAAAACCCTCAAAGGATGACAAAGAAGAAATAAAACCATCCATGGAGGAGAAAGAAATTAAACCTATAAGAGAACAAAAGGAAAAAGAAGTTAAGGAACAATCTAAAGATGAGGTTCCATCCAAGGAAGCAAGGGGAGAAATACTTCATCCAAGGAAAGAAAAGGAATCAAGAAAGCCTTTGAAAGAAACAAAAGATCAAGAAAAACCACCCAAAGATGCTGAGCAAGTAAAGAAGATTTCAGAAGAGCCAGAAAAGATCATCAAAGAGAAGAAACCAACAGCAGAAATTTCTAAAGAGGTGAAAGAGGACATAAAGAAAGAGAGACCTTCTAAAGAAAGGGCAGTACCAAAGGAGTCAGCAAAGGAAAAACAAGTAGTTAAAGAACCAACAAAACCTTCTAGAGAGGATGAAAAAGAACCAAAGAAGCCTATCAAAGAAGAAAGAGAACTGAAGAAGCTCCCCAAAGAACCTGTCGAAAAGAAACCTTCCAAAGAAAAGAAAGAGGAGATTCACAAAATAGAAAAAGTTAAAAAGCCTTCCAAAGAGGAGAAAGAAATCAAGACTCCCAAAGAAGACAAAGAACCTGTGAAAAAAAGAATCACAAAGACAGGTACATGTACAGTACAGAGGTTTTATTTTCATAATGTAAAGATCCACAACACTATTTCCTCTGATTGGCTGCCCCTCAGAAACAAAAGATTTGAACAGTGAGAAAGAGGATATTAAGGATATCATGTCTCTATCGAAGAAAAAGAAAAAACTCATTTGACTCATTACAGTAAATATCTTTAAAACGTTGTTTGTTCTTTTGGATGAATGTTGTTGACCCGTAAGAAGAATAGTGATGTATAGTTTTCATAACAATATAATATTTAGATGCATTTATTTTGTGGGGAATATAATTAATCCGTTTTCTAAAAATGTTTGAAGCAGCTTTTCCTTTTTACTTTAGAGCCCAAAAAGCCTGTAAGAGGAATTAAAATTGTCAAGAAGGAGGTTGCATCTGTTCTTAAGAAGGAACATCTCAATGTTACAAAAGCAGGTGAGACTATGCTGGACTATTGGTTAATATATGTAAGGCATGAATCACCGCATTTTCTTGTTTTCTCTGCAATGTGTAAGTTAAAGCTATTCTGAGGGAGATATAATGCCTCATTGATTTTTCAAGTCATTCAAGAAATACATTTAAGCATGTTCTAATTCGTACTTTGTTTGCTGACACTGACAGTGTAATGCCTAATGAGAAAAGATTTTCATGCGGAATATAAAAAAATTAAAAGAAAGTGTTAATGCATAAGCAACAATCTTTAGAAATCGATGTCTTATTTTCCACTAGAAGCAGCTCCGAAGGAGCCTAAGAAGGAGCCAACGCTAAAAGTAAAGCCTACACCTGTAAAACCAGGTAAGGTAAATATGATGATGGAGTTGAAACACTGAAAATTAAACTCAAACAACACGCCAAATCTAAACATATTTTCATATTAGAGCATAAAGGTAGCACTAGTAAATAAAAGAGGTAATGCTGCTAAGCTATTACAGTCTCTGCAGCACTTTACTGATATTTTATTTGTCTGTTGCTCAGTTTAATAAATTATATGGAGCAGTATACTTAATTACTAGCAAATTACATATTCTTATCAATTCCTGTGTTATTTTCTGTTTTTAGATGCTGAGGTTACAAAAGAAAGAGTAAAACGAGCTCCTTCAGAGAAGGGTAAATATACTTACCTTTATGACAGTGTCAAGACTTAAAGGCAGAAGAGTCACAGGTCTATGGAATTAAGTGGACACTACTACTGACACCTGCTAACTCTTATGGAGAATGTTCCTGTGCATCCGTTTTATGAATATCACTAACGATTACGTTCCAGATGTTTTAAAATCTGAACTGTAAAAATAACCAATCAAAGCCAGAGTTATGGTAAGTTTATGCACTTGTGTTGTGTCACAGAAGCACCAAAGAAAAAGGCTAAAGCACATCCTGCAAAGAAAGGTAATGTTCACATATTACATTGATAATCTTCTGATCACCAAAAGATAAAATGATTGCATTATCCTGCTGTTAAAAAAATGTATTTTTCATATACAGAAGCTGTTGCTCCAAAAGAAAAGCCCAAACCAGCGATCTTGGCTAAAGGTAGGTGTGGTGCATATTTTGATGCACAAAGAAACACCAACTTAACTATACAGGCTGCATGCAAATCTCACAAATAGTTGTTTTTTTCTTGACAGAACAACAAGGTACTGCTAGAAATGCCTCACTGGTGAAAGAGAGGGTTAAAATTGTGCCTATGAAGAAAGGTAATCTACTTTTATTTTATGTTACACTGATTTCAGATTTTTGCATCCCACTGTTCCTAATGATATTCTCCGTAACCTGATGTCTGTTCTTTGTTCATCAGTGGCCAAGATGCCAAAAGAGAAAGTCAGAGCTGTCTCTGCAAAGACAAGTACGTACAGTATATCATGTCAATGTCAAAGATCAAAATTTTAATAACATGAAAGAGGTCTGGATGTCATACTGAGCATCACGTTCTGTGTTTTTAACATCAGCTGAGGTTTCAAAACAGAAGCTCAAACCAGTTGTAACCAAGAAAGGTAAGAAACAGTTATCATTGAGTTTCAGTATTGTCCTGTCTTTCTCCCCTGAGCCTGGTCCTGCTGGATATTTCATCCTCTTAAAAGCAAGTTTTTCCTTCCCACTGTCGCCAAAGCACTTGCTAATAGGGGGTCATCGGATTGTTAGGGTTTGTTTTCTTTGTATTATTGTTGGGTCTTTACCTTACAGTATAAAGCACTCTGATCCAGCTGTTATTGTGATTTGGGGCTGTATTAATTAAACTGAACTGAATTATTGTGTAGCGCTGAACCTAAAATTTCTTTACTTAGAGCCAGCTCCAGTTAAGACAAAACCAGCCCCAGCTAAAGGTAAGCTGATGCTAACCTTTCCTTTAAATAGTTTTTGAAAGTAATCAAGCTTTTGATTTTCACACTCTTTTCTCTGTCACAGAGGCAGAAGCACCACACAAAAATGTTACTCTAACAAAGGAGAGGGTGAAGGTGGTGCCACTGAAGAAAGGTGCATCTCTTTGTTTAAGCAGCTGTTCTTGTGTGATTACCACCATGCACTGTTATTATGTTGTTGTTGTTGTTGTTTTTTTATATATATTTTTACAATTATTGAATACTTTCTGAATGTTTCCAAACATAACCTGCCAACTTTTTTCCTCTCTGTTAGTGCCTGTAACTCCGAAAGTAAGAGCCAAACCAGAACCAACCAAAAAAGGTAAAAATAGTGACTGAACATTTTACTAGTCAAATAGTATCTACCAATACTAATACTAATTCCAATACATAGATTTAGAACTTAACAATGTTTTTGAATGTGAAGTTTTTGTATTTCTATGCACGTTTTTGTATTTTTTTTATACAGCATCATAGTTTGGAATAATCACCTGTGACTGTAATAATAGAAACCAGATTATTGTCCTCTGCAGTAAACTGGACCTTATGTTTTCTGTTGCTATTGTTTAGAAGCTGAGGTTCTTAAGAAGAAGAAAGCTGAGCCAGTGACTCCCAAAAAAGGTATCCTTTTAGCTTTTCACCTCTTTCACAGGTCTTATTTTTCTTTTAATTATCTAACAGGTAGAACAGCAGTATTTCAGTGGTTTCTCACCTTTTTATAAATATAATTCAAGTTAATTGTAGCATTTATTATTCTAGCAGCTGTTACCAAGACAAAACCATCACCTGCTGAAAAGAAGAAAGGTATACAGCAGAATCGTGTGTTGTTTTGCTGTAGAAACATCACACGCAGCACTGTGCTGATATTAATTCAGTCATGTTCAACCCACGTCACATCACGACTGATTCGCTGACATGTAGCTGCTGACGATATGCTTCGCTGACACATGATAATGACCCAACTAAAAATGCTCAAAGTATCATAATCTGCTTTTATTTTGCTTAAATTATTATGTTACCGCTGAGTTTTGTCCTTTTCAAGTTGGTCATTTTCATGTTTCAGCATTCTTCAATACATGCTTGATTGACAAACTAAGTATGAATGCTGTGTCACAGTGTCTTATTTTCTGCAAGACTGAACCTAAAATTTCTTTACTTAGAGCCAGCTCCCATTAAGACAAAACCAACCCCAGCTAAAGGTAAGAGCAGACTTAACTTTGTTAATCATAATTTTAAAATGTACTCAGGCTTTTGATTTTCATACTCATTTATCTTTGACAGAAGCACCACACAAAAATGTTACTCTAACAAAGGAGAAGGTGAAGGTGGTGCCACTGAAGAAAGGTGCATCTCTTTGTTTAAGCAGCTGTTCTTGTGTGTTTTTATACCAACTTTCTAAGTTCAGAATACTTTCTCAATGTTTCCAAACTCAAACATTTTTCCCCTCTGTTAGTGCCTTTGACACTGAAAGAGAGAGTTAAACCAGAACCAACCAAAAAAGGTAGAAACAGTCATATATGAGAACATTTTGTATTCAATTTTAATTATTTATCTACAGTACTGTGCAAAGGTGTTAAGCCGCCACTCATTTCTATATATTTTGCTTCCAAAGAACCAGACTATTATGGAACTTTTTTTTAAGTCCTGTGTCTTTTCCCCTCACCCCCAACCGGTCAAAGGGGATGACCCTTTGACCGGTCCAGCTGAGCCTGGTTCTGCTGGAGGTTTCTTCCTGTTAAAAGGGTTTTTTTCCTTCCCACTGTCACCAAAGTGCTTGCTCATAGGGGGTCATCTGATTGTTGGGGTTTTCTCTGTTTTCTCTGTATCATTGTTGGGTCTTTACCTTACAATATAAAGAGCCTTGACACAACTGTGGTTGTGATTTGGCGCTATATGAATAAGTACATTGAATTGAATAAAAAGGCACCTTACTCAACTTAACTCCAGGGTTGACTCAATGTTACGGCTACACATATCAGACAATTTGGCAAATTATCTTTAGATCCTTTGCTTTCGATCAACCAGAACACCCGTATAGGTGCTGGAAACTTTATTAATGGTCTGGTGTAAAAACAAATCATTTGTTCTAATTTTTTTAGTTAAATCTACAAAGAAAAAAGTTTAAAATAAATAAATAAATAAAAGCACAGTACTCTAGATTTTAACAGTCAGACTTTAAACAGCATTTTATTGTCTTTAAAACAGTTTTTGGTTGTTGTTTTGGATGACTGATGTGGACCTGTAAGAAAAATTCATTAGCATTAGCTGTACTCACACAGAAGGAAACCTACATTGAGCCTAAAAGGGAAATGGACTTATAGGCTTTATTTGTTTTGTGGAGGATAAAAATGTTTCCTTTTCACTTCAGATGCCAAAAAGCCTGTAAGAGGAATTAAAATTGTCAAGAAGGAGGTTGCATCTGTTCTTAAAAAGGAACAGCTCGATGTTACAAAAGCAGGTGAGACTATGCTGGAATACTGTTTAATGTAAGGCATGAGACACCACATTGTCTCATTTTCTCTGCAATGTGTAAGTTAATGGTTGACGATATAGTGTCTCATTGATTTTTCAAGTCATTCAAGAAATACATTTAAGCATGTTCTAATACACACTTTGTTTGCTGACACTGACAATGTAATGCCGAATGAGCCTAAAGACTTTCATGAGGGATATAAAAAAATCAAAATAAAATTTTAATTCATAAGCAACAATCTTTAGAAATCAATGTCTTATTTTCCACCAGAAGCAGCTCCCAAGGAACCTAAGAAGGAGCCAACGCTAAAAGTAAAGCCTACACCTGTAAAACCAGGTAAGGTAAATATGATGATGGAGTTGAAATCAATGCCCAAAATCTAATAAAAGTCAATATAAAGAGCCTTGATGCATCTGTGGTTGTGATTTGGTGCTATATGAATAAATAAACTGAATTGAATAAAAAGGCGTTGTGGCTTCACATAACAGACAACTTGACAAAACATCTCTAAATCCTTTGCTTTTGATCAACCAGGAGACCTGTAGAGGTGCTGGAAACTTTATTACTAGTCTGTTGTAAATTAAATCATATCCTCTACAAAAAGTGCGAAAAATAACACAGCACAGTATCTAGATTTTAACAGTCAGACTTTTAATAACATGAAAGAGAATTTGAATTTTATACTGAACATGAGGTTCTGTGTTTTTAACATCAGCTGAGGTTTCAAAACAGAAGCTCAAGCCAGTTCCAATCAAGAAAGGTAAGAAATAGTTATCATTGAGTTTCATTGTGTCTCTGTAACACTGAACCTAAAATTTCTTTACTTAGAACAAGTTACAGCTAAGCCAAAAATGTGTTCAAGCTTTTGATTTTCACACAATTTTCTCTGTCACACAAAAATATTTTTCTGAATGTGAAGTTCTGTTGCTATTATTTGTTTAGAAGCTGAGGTTCTTAAGAAGAAGAAAGCTGAGCCAGTGACTCCCAAAAAAGGTATCCTTTTAGCTTTTCACCTCTTTCACAGGTCTTATTTTTCCTTTAATTATCTAACATGTATAACAGCAGTATTTCAGTGGTTTCTCACCTTTTTATAAATATAATTCAAGTTAATTGGAGCATTTATTATTCTAGCAGCTGTTACCAAGACAAAACCATCACCTGCTGAAAAGAAGAAAGGTATACAGCAGAATCGTGTGTTGTTTTGCTGTAGAAACATCACACGCAGCACTGTGCTGATATTAATTCAGTCATGTTCAACCCACGTCACATCACGACTGATTCGCTGACATGTAGCTGCTTCGCTGCCATGTGATAATGACCCAAGTAAAAATGCTCAAAGTACCATAATCTGCTTTTATTTTGATTAAGTTATTATGTTACTGCTGAGTTTTGTCCTTTTCAAGTTGGTCATTTTCATGTTTCAGCATTCCTCAATACATGATTAATCAATAGATTGAGTTTATGCACTGTGTTGCTTTAGTTTTGCAATTAGCTATCAGTGATAACAGTCATCACTCTTCTCATATGACCTCTTTTCTTCCCTTTCTCTTTAGAAGCTGAGGCTAAGCCAGTTCCTGCTAAGAAAGGTGAATTGCTTACAATCCATGGTTATTATTTATTAAAGTGAATTATTATTAACACTTTCATGCTTTTTTTTTTATCAGAGCCAGAGGTTACAAAGGAAAAACTGAAACCAGCTCTTGAAAAGAAAGGTATATGTTTGATTTAAACTCTTTAAATAGTCACATATTCTATTTCTGTTATAGATCATACACACTCTATACTGTTTAAGTAGTTCTTTAAAAAAAAAGTTGAAAATGTTATTTTTCCCTGTTTTACAGCTCCTAAAGCAGAGGTCGAAGCAAAGAAGGAAAAGATTAAATCCCTTCTAAAGACAAAAGGTAGACTGCCATTGTCATCTGCATGTAGATGCTTTTTATTATGTAGTACCATTAGAAAACTATCACAAAATAATGATAATGGTGTAGATAAACACTGATTATCTTTACATATCATACCTTTTTGTTTTATTACTCAGAGCCAAAAGTACCAGAGGTAAAAGCAAAACCAGCTGTAAAAAAAGGTAATTTATAAAACTCTTTGGTGTTATGGGCAACAAGTAGAATCATTGTTTTGTTCTTTAAAGACTGAGCAAAGACTTATCTAGGAATCCTCTATAGAAGAAATCTACCAGTGGATTAGATTTAATGTGCAAAAACAGATCGTTGGCTCTATCGCAGCCACATGGACCCCCGAATACTCCACAAAGTCAGAAGCAAACCAAAGAAAAGTAATTTCTACTAAGGAAAAGGAATGTTTTGTATAATTAAAATTACATAATAGGCCTATTTCATATCTGAAAAGATGACAAAACAAACTAAAAATGTGTTCTGGCTGTTTGTAGAATGGACTAAATCAGTAATTTAAAAAAATAATTGAAGCTTTCACACTGCAGAAAGTGGTTTGAGCTGCTATAAGTATTGTTTAAAAGTAAGCTAATTGTGGCTTCTGCAGTAAAATTCTTCAGGTTGATTGCTAAAATCTGACCAAAGTTGTTCTTTTACAGAACTGGAAACACCTAAAGAAAAGGCCAGGCCTGCTGCAGTAAAGAAAGGTACAGTGCAAAGTTTTACACTTTATTTATGACACTGTGGGTACAGGGCTTTACGGCTACGTGTAATGTCAGGATACTGTCACAAATTTGAGATTTTCCGATGTCTTAAATACACTAAAATACTTCCAACTGTATGATTTATCGATTGCATTTTTGTCCCTGATGGCACAGCCATGTTGAGGGAAAAGACCAAACCAGCCCACGTGAAGAAAGGTACATGTGGTGCTTCAGTGCAGGCAGCACTTCATACTTCATGTAACCATCAGTGGTAATCTGATTACAACATGAAGGCCCCTCTAAATGTAGATAAGTAACTTAGAGGGGAAACAGCTAGTTTGCTTATAAAAATTAAGTAACCGTTAAACACGCTGCTGCTGATAGTTGAGAAGATTTTCTTGCTGGGTGTGAAATAGTCAACCAGACATCTAAGTAAAGCGCTTCAAATGAAAATCCTAAATTAGCAAAGATTATAGGCAACTGAATGGCCAGCAAGGAAATGATCTCAAAGTTATTTAATCTGCCATCAATAAAATATTTATAGGTTGATGTAAAAAAAAAAATGCTTCACAGTAATTTTTACACAAAGCATGCATGCAGGTAATTAGCACAAATCTGAGAATGTACTGCCACTTTCTAATAAGGCCTCATACATAAAGGATTTATAGGTTGTAACTACTAACTTAATCATGAATAAATATTTTCTAAATAATTTCTTTAAAAATGATTTATGAGCTATGCTTGGAGAACACAGAGTCTGAGAAATCTGGCTGTTGATGTATTTCGTTATAATTCTGTTATGACAGTTGACAAAACGTTATCAAAATCTGTAGTTAAACTATAAAACCAAGCAGATTTTCATCTATATCACACGTGGCTCTTTTTTTTTATTAATTGCGAATTTAAAAAGCCACGTTTTCACAACCTAGCGCTCCCAAGTTGTTGTTGTTGTTTTTTTAAATATATGCTGTCACCAGACCAACAGACACTTTATTAGATACACTTTGCCAGTACCATATTAAGCTCCACTTAAGTGCAGCCCCAGACTCAGTAAGGTGCTGGAAACACTCCTCAAAGATTTTGGTTGACGTGTTAGCATAACAGTTGCTGCAGTTTTGTCAGCTGTACATCAATGATTTAAATCTCCCATTCCACTACATCCTGAAAGTTGTTTATTGGATTGAGATCTGGTGGTTATGGTGGCCGTTTGAGTACAGTGAACTCATTGTCAAGATCTGAGCTTTGTAACATGGCAAGTTGACCTGCTGGAAGTAGCAGACGGTGGGCAGATGGGCAGACGGTGGTCATAAAGAGATGGACATGGTCAGTAACAATACTTAGGTAGGCTGTGCCATTTAGGCAATGTCCAGTTGGTACTAAAGTGAAAATATCTCCAATACGATTACACAAGCAGCAGCCCATTCTTCTCCATTCTGGTCCTGGTTTGAACTCCAGAAGGTTATCTGCCTATATGTCTAAATTGCTGCCTTGTGATTGGATGATTAGATATTTGCTTTAATGAGCAGCTGGACGGATGTACCTAATGAAGTGAGAGTGTATATACCAAGCAGTAGCACATTATAAATCTTAAAGGTTACTTTATTAGAAAGTGGTTCTTCATTTAACATTTTTCTCTGAGCTTACTGGGCATCACTTTTCATTCTGCGCATTTGCTTTTCATAAGCGTTTTTAAGTCATTCAGTTGCATTACAACTGCAAAAAAAGAGCCCTCTACCCTTTACTGAAATTTTCAAATCACTTATTTTAAAGCTTCACCTTTTTCTTCCCTCCAGTAATTTTTATGCATAAATGTTGTGTATTTCATGCCTGTTTGTGTTTGCTTCACATTTGTGAAACAGAGCCTCGTGTTTTAAAAGAAAAGATAAAGCCCATTGCAACAAAGAAAGGTATGCAGTCAGCTTGGAGAAACTAAAATAAATGTAGAACACGCAGTCACTATTACTGAGTTGAAACTGCTGTTTGATTAATTAGTGAACAGGGTGAAAATAATCCGCGACTATCTTAATATTCAGATGTTTCTCAAGCGAAATATGTTTACACAAAATTCACAAACATTTTCCTTTTAAAAAAGAAAAATGTTGTGTTTTCTTTTTGAGAGAAAACACATTTAAATTATTCATGTAATAATAAATTTTTATGTCAAATACATTCAAATTAAACACTTGAGAAAAAGTGTTTGACTTTTTTATGTCTTGCTGCCTTTTACAGAGGACAGGGTTCTCAAAGAGATACAAGAGCCTGCAAAGAAAGGTTTGATTGTGACGCCCTTCATTTCTGAGTATTCAAAAAAAAAAACTACATTATAGCTTTTATTGACTGTATGCAAAACGTTTGCAGGAAAAACTGCTGAGAAGAAAGCTGATAAGGAGGAGAAAGTTAAAGGTATCACGTTGATCCTGTAATTTAGAGTCATATAACACTTTATTGATTTGTAGTTAACATTATGTTCATATTTTAACAGTGGAGCCGTCTCTATCGGACAGCTTTCTCATGGAAGGTACGTGCAGATTTTTAGAACAAAATGTTGCAGAGCGCGCAAATTTCAGGCATTTTTCTCTCCAAATGCTAAAGGAAAGGGAAGGAACATACTGTTCTTCGCTGTTTTACCTCTTTACAGATGAGCTGCCCTACTTCCAGTGTTTCTTTGTGGATGAGGACGAGGCCCAGTTTCCGTTTTACGCCTTCTCGCCGCTGCAGATTTGACACGTCAGTCTGTGGTCTGACATTTACAATTTAGTCAAATTACCGATAAGGACGAGGTCACTTCACACCCTGTACTGTTGAAACACGGGTGATGCTGTTCGCCTTCAGCAGAAATCTCTGCACAGCAGAAGACGACAGGTTATGAGATGGACCGTTATTTTTCTCTTTCCAGAATTGGTTGAGCTCTCATACCAAATACATGCAGTCAGTGTCATTCCTTTTCTTTTCTTTTCTTTTTTTAATATTTTTTTAAGTAATAATTTCTTTTGCATATTTTAAATAGAGCAATTTACTATTTCACTTCTATGGATTCAAAGCCTTTAATATATTTACAGCTTACTTTATTTTCTCATAAAAGGTCCAGAAAATGGTGCAGTATTTTTAAAGTAGCTACAAAGTGTAGAGTAGTTTACACTGTGAGGTTAACAGGGTACAAAACTGCCACAGTTGCTACTCCAAGACAGACCTTCTTAGCCCACATTTACTTGAACAGTGGTTTGCGTTGTAATTGTACATCTCTGTGGCGTCTTTCTTGATCATGTTGCTCATCCCACCCTTTATAGCACTTGTTCATGATTCATTCTCAGTTTCCTATTGTTCTTCCCAAATGGAGACACAACAGATATCATATCATTACTGAATGACTTTTTTACCTTTTATTTTTGTTTTATGCATCAAAAGGAATGACCATGCACTGTATATGAGAGCTCCCAATCTTGCTACCTGAAACATTTAAAGTCTTATCAAACTGTACCATCTGGATATCTGCACCAGCTCCTCGTTATTATATTGGTGCTAGTAAGAGGCATTGCCTAAAATCTCAGAATGAGGATTGAGTTCAGTTTTTGTTCCTTTCAATCTATCAAAAACATCAGCAAATCAAGCGTCAGATTTATTCTGCAAATTCCTTGATTGACCAAAATCACACTGTAGCTGACTTTGGTCACTGCTGTTGCACTGTGTGCACACAGTAGAAGCTAACGTACTGTAGAAACCTATAGAGCAGGTTCCTTTAAACAAGAATGCAATCAATATTGCCTAAATATGCTATGGCAACATTAAGATAATATTAATGACAACTGTATAATGATATCTCAGATTCATGCTGCTAAAATGCAGCATAATACAAACAGGATTTCTGTTATCTGAATATCCTTTACTTGATAATGTCTGATGAACACAAAAGCAATGTTGGCTGAGTCTAATGTCAAATTTTACATTGTTGATTGCACCGGCACACCGTGTGATCACATTATAAGTCGCTGCAGAAGGTGTCACATGTTTGGACAGGTGATCTCAGATGTAAAACATTTCTCAGTCTGCTTTTAGCAGCTACGTATGGCTACATTGTTGCATTTGCTCCATATGTTGCACAGAGAGCAGTTTTTACATCCTGTGTCGCTAATCCTGAAGCTTATATATAAATCTGCTTATCTTTTAAAATGATACCAGTGCACACTTTGTCAGTCTAGGAATAATGAAAGCTCACACTCTGCAGCTCTCAGTGAGCTCAGAGTTTAATAGCGATTCATGAACTGATGAAGTTTTGGACACTTTTTACAAAACAATTTTGATTATTGTCATTATTATTATTTATGGTACCAAAAGATAAATAAACTTGTTTAAACTGTATATTAATGACTCACGTTTACCAGGTGAACATGTGCAATACTTAGATCAGCGATCAAAGCGCATTATGTTAGTCTAATAGTCTTTTAATGGAGTATGCATGATGTGTGTGCCTTTGTTTTATGCTCTTATATTTTTATGTGGTTTCCTAATAGCGCGAACACTTGAAGACAGGAATCAGTGAATTTGATGATGTGTGCCAGTGTCACTGTATGGTGTCGCTGACATCATACACACTGTGTTAAAATGCTCTTGATGTAAATAGTTAAATATACAGAAAAACTGATTGTTTTATCCCTGATTCATTATTCCTGAAGCGGCTCTTCATCTTCAGTAAAAACCACAACGTGTATCATTTGTCACTTAATCCCTTGCGAATAGAACAATTAGGCATTAAAACATAGCAATGCAAGTGTTTTGACTTTTCTTTAAGCATACCAACATTTCTAACACAAAAATGGGCTGACGTCGTTTTTATACTGTATACTTTATGTTTAATGCATGAAGTTTTTTTGTAACTATCTAAATGAAAGTATTTCAGTATTTCACCTCAAATCGAGATAAGTATAAAGAAAGGTGTCTGTTGTGCAGTAGGGGTCATCTCTGGGAGCAATTTTATTTTTTCCTGTAAGAAACTAGGAGTCATTTCAGGATCGGGCAACTGTATCTGACATGTAGGAGAGAAAGGAAAGGTCCAGAAAAACAGCCAAGCAGAGATCAAATTCACCGGGAGACTAAACGCACGAGCAATGAAAAGCATTAGCGAGACGGGACATCGTGGTGTTTCTTTTCATTGTTGTGCTGCTGATACTCACATGTACTTCCCTGTTAAACCCACTGATCCCAGCGTGATGAATTCCCTGCAGGACTGACCATGTGATTTCAGAGAGTTGATGGCAAAACATTGTCATCCGGCTAATCCCCAACCTAACCTCTAACCTGATTATAGACGTTTTTAGCATCAGCAGTAAAGAAAAAGTGTAGTTTTAAGCCATTTGCATAAAACAAGTGTTAATCTACTTAAACTTATTAATAAAAACTGACTTTTCACCTGAATTTCAATGATTATTAATATTAAATGTAGTGAAATTTGATTAAAACCCATTAATACAAGGCTAACCTTTATGTTATTAAGCCTCACAAATTATATTTATTACTTCAGGGTCTTGCCTGTGTTCTCAATGGTAGCTACACTCCTGATCAGTGTGTTTAAGTTAAAGATTGTAGCAGTTAGACAACTGAACCAAAGAGGATATACAGTAGATGGTCAGGTCTTTATACTCTATTTCCCTAATAAGGCCAGGGAGGGGTTACTACAGGTCAGCTTACACCACTGACACAGATTCCTCACTAAGAGGAAACTCCCGCTGCTCTCCCAGAGTACAGCAAACACTGCAGACAGAAGACGCTTAACTATTATCTGTCTTTGTTTCTGCTACACAGAATGTGATAATCTCCCTTTTCTATGTGATTATGCCACTGTGAAATATTGAGAAAGTAACTCCCCGTGAGCTTGTCTTCTCACTGCATGCAGCCTAAATGCTTTTCAGTGTTGTATAACTGGAGCATAAAGACAGACTTTAAATCAATTCATCTGGCCACTGCTAAATGAGTTCCACTCCAGTTACCACAGCTTCTTTGTGTTACGGCCTATTCAAAGGTGGCCAGAAACTGAACAGCGTGTGTGTTGAGATGAGAAGAATGGCCACATGTAGTCAGTGTTCAGTAGGCTGGACACAGCACAGAGCTGAAAAAGGGAGGCTTTAGCATCTTAAAATGTAGGAACTAAAACAGTGTTAAATAATATTTATATTAGAGATATAAAAACCCACAGCTGGACAAAGGTTTGCTGGCAAACTCTAACACTAGAGTGACTATTGCATCCAAACTGTCTACATCCTGCGTGGTGTCCTGTCTTATCATCACACCAGTGACAGCATTTAGTCACGGTTGGTCCGCACAGCATCGAATGATGCTTCTACGTAATGACACCACAACTTTAACCGGATTATCTTGAGACGAGTGACATCACCACCCCCACCCTCCCCCTAGCTTCTCGCCATCTCTGACCATCTGGGGGTTACTAAAGGGCATTCACACAGCAATTTCAATGGTTAGACTGGCCGCTGGTGCTGCATGGTCGGCTCCAGCCTGCACAGTCACCCTGCAGCTGTCACCTGTAACAGACTCTGACGGGGACTGTTCCCACGATTGAAGCAGACATATATGAGCAGAAATGTGGAATTGCATTCAAAGGAAAAATGCCGTAAATAAAAGTGAGTAGTCTGTCCTGTTTCTGATGAACCTTTGAGACATTGAGAAAGTTTAGCCCAGGAGTTTATTTTCCCTTTTGTTGAGGCCTTCACAAAAGATCTTACAAAATATTTATCTCATGTTCAAACAAGTGCAAATCACAGCAAAATGTCAAAACACTTTTTTTACTTAAAAAATAAGAATAATAATAAGGAAAACAACATTTCCTGATAGCTGGAATGATTTGCTCTTTCAAGTAGATGTTGAAAATTAGGCTTTCTCATACGTGCGGACGGCCTGGACTCCTTCAAAGGTTAACGTCTGGAGGCAGAAGAAAAAAGAAAATCTGTTTTAGACAGACTGGCAGTTAACATTAGCACCTGATTATTCAGCAAGTATTTCAGTCTGTTGCAGTCATATGTTATGAGTTGCTGCATATATGCAAAGACAAGGTGAGGCTGGTTTACAAATAAACCAGCCTCCCTGCAGAACAAGATGCTTTCAAAGGCCTCTTAAAAAAACTGATGTAATCCCAGCAGAACAGGCGGTCTTACCATCACCATCTTCCCATCCTTGATTTCTCTGACAAACTTGGTCTCTTTGCCATCCCACTTCTGCACATGCACAAATTTATCTCCATCCATGGAGAAAGTCGACTACGAGCAGAAAAAAAAGAACCTTTTTTTATTTTTATTTTTTATTTCGGACCAGCAGAAGGAAATCATCAGTGATCACACCCTCAAGTTTTACATATCTTACTTTGACATGCCGGTCATCAGGCGTGGTCTCATCAAACTCCTCTCCCAGCTTGGCAGAGAGCTCAGTGTTCCTGAAGGTGCTCTGAGTTTTCACCACCACCTTGTCTCCATCCTGGCTGATCACTACAGTTGGTTTGGTGACATTACCCACTTGTCTCGTGGCAAAGCCAACGCCTGTCAAAAAAAAGTTTAAATAAAGTAAAAGTTTAAAATAAAAGTTTAAATATTTAATAAATTTTAAAAATTTTAAAAAAAATCACGGTAACTGTACAACAGGCGTTTTTTTGCTCACCGAGTGCCTTCATGTAGTCATCAAAGTTCTGGCTGTCGACCAGTTTCCATGTAGCGCAGAAAGCCTCAACCATTTTTGCAGATGTTGTTGGTCCACTTCTGTGTCACACTGTCAGAGTGTCTCTTGTTTCCGTGGATTAAATCCTGGAGCCGCAGAAGCGGGCCCGCCCCTCTTACGAATACGATAACGGAGAGTGGTTACGTAAGCAGTGGCGCGAAATCCTGATTGGATCTTCCCGAACACTTGAAGACTGTGATTGGTCAAAATGGAACGCGCTCTTAATGTCTCGGTGTTAAAGGTGGGACGCTCAAAAAATCTTGGAAGGGCGGCAGGGTTGTCACAGCGGGTAGTTTAGCTAATATAGCGGATTTTTACATAAACTACAAAGAGATTTGAACGAGGGACTCTCGGATGTTGAAATATATATAAATATAATAATTTCCCATTTCAGCTGCTCCCTTTTGTCATAGCAGATCATCTACCTCCATCCCTATCCTCCTTTATCATACAAACCCTCTTTATAGTCTGCTTCCTCTGTCCAGAATATGCACTATTTATGTAAATATGTCGTAAAATGTGAGAACATGTAGAAAAATGACCGGCATCAGCGGTTTTGTAGTAAACTGTGAATGAGTACTTTGGTTGTTGTTCATATCTGTCTTTTTGTGCCTAGCGGCTGAGGCTGCAGGTATTTAAATACCTCAACTTTTTAGATTTTGGTTTATAACTAAATTTAGTTTAAAAACAATTAGACATAATCTCCCACAGCCTGTGGTGATGATGACCCTGCAATAGCTACTTGTTGTAAAAGTCACAGGATCCTCAAAGCACTAGGGTTTATCCTTTGTTATCCCACTGGATAAATCCATAGGAACTATTCTGCAGGACACAGACCTACAGTGTAAAGCATGGACGTAGCATCCAGATCGGAAAAATGAAGCTAATGTCAATGTACCTTAAACCTGCCCTTCTATCTGAAGGCCACCAGATGGTGATAGATTTGCTTGTAAAAAGACTTTCGGTCCTATAGAAGTTTTTGGGAAACCAGCTTTCTGACTTAACGTCTGTAAACACTTTCCCGCTAATTTTATCAAGTCTGTCACTCATTTTGGGACATAATGGATAAAAACCAAAGTGGATTTAATAAATATTATTTATACCATGTTTCAAAAATGGAGAATTATCTGGTTAATCCTAATTAATTAGTAGGAAATCCTAATTATACTCAGTGGCCCTTTAATGTTTGCGCCAGATCTAAGATTTACTAAATATTTTTAGAAAAGGAATCCATAAGAATCAGTTTTAAACTAACAGATTACTGATGTAATAGTAGTTATTTGTCATTAACATGACTGGTAATTATGATTGTATACCTTTATTGTTCATAAAATACTTTCTGCAAATACAGTCCGACATGAGTACAAACAGTTGTCCACTCTTACAATACAGTAGATCAGTCCTTATCAATGACACCAAAGATGTAATCATTAACACTAGTAAACGATACCACATTATACAAAAAGAAGTCCATCTATTGCTGAGTATATTGTAGAACAGTTTTATTATCTGCTTCAAATAATTTCTTTTAAAAAAAAGAACAAAAACATTTCTACTTGAAAAATCTTGGCACCGGTCAAGGCCAGATTAATGAACGAAGCAGCTTAAAAAAATCTTTTGTGTGAAAATTAAATCCCCATCATATTTCATTCAACAATGTAATTATTTGTCGCTTCTTTCAAATAACTTATCTAAAGAGTCATTTTATAAATTCCCTGAAGTTCACAAATATTGCAAGCAACTAAAACAATTAATGTTCCACAAAGACGCTTCATGGGTCTTTACTTCTACACACTCAAGAAGAACAGTTCAGCAGTATGTGTTTCTGCTCTATACAGCTAATCTGAATGTGAAATAAAAAGGTAAAAGGAAGATCATCCTACTTTAATCTTCACCTACAAAAGTCTGGATAATGTTTCAAATATTATTTATTTTCCCATTATACTTAATTAGATGCATCATGTCACACTCAGTGTTAAGGGCACAGAGTCAAAACTTTTACCAATGCGTTATTGCCTAAATACTTAATGGTACTTTACAGCAATGGAGGAAATAAAACGAAATAAAACTATGAAAACCAGAAAAAGAAATGACAGGGCAGAAGAGGTAGAGAGAGAGAGAGGCAGCGTGAGGTAGGGAGGACAGAGCAGCACTAAGGCTTCTCCACATTAAGGCCTGTCTCTCCTCTCCTTTATCAACCTAAAATCAATACAGCGGCTGATCCAGAGAAACATTTTTGCTCGTGCTGCACAGTGACAGGTTAGTTATAAAAAGTAGTCACTTTCTATACAACAAGTTCCCTATTAAAGAACATTAGAACATATTGAAGGCAATTGCCTACTGCACTGGCTGGTCACTCAGAACAATTTATTGAAGAATACCAGAATATTGATCACTGGCATGTGGCTTGGGTATAAATTTTGACCTGTACTGGCTGTACTGGCTCATAATTAACAGGAGTTCCAGTAAGCACATGTGTCAGTTCATAATTGCCAGTCCTGAGTGGACAAAACACTCAACAATTTGCCTTTGAGAAACCAAGAGTGTCAGAATATAAAATATGATCCGCACACCAAAAAACAAACAAACAAAAAAAAAAAACAAAAAAAACAGAAAGCAGACTGATTTATCATATTTTGAAAGTCTGTAGAGGGAGGAATCAAGACAAATATGGATAATCCATTCAAAACAGAAATGTTGCATAGGAACGATGCAAATCAAAGTCAGTTATAACAAAACAGCAAATCAAAGTGCCAAAAATAAATTCCTTCTCTTTGTCCGTCAGAAAGTTGAGAAGTAGGAAGCGGTTTAGGGTTTGATTTAAGAGATTTGTGGAGAAAGTCAGTATGCAAACAGTACTCGAAAAACAAATTGCACAAGACTGATGTCAGATGTCCGAATTGCAATGTGGCATCTCACAGTGTGTGCATGTAGTATCACAGTTCATTGTGATCTATACAAATGGAAGAAGGACGCTATCTGAATTCCCCAACACTGATTGAGAGTGCCACCTCTGGTTTCCTGGATTTGGTCTGTCCAGCTTTCTTAAGTGATTCACCAGCGCCTGCAGCCTGCCCTCTGAAAGTAAGCAAGAGTCACAAATAACATAAAACATAACAAACACCAATGGACACAGTCTTTATGGATTGCATTATTGCTGTAAAATGACTGAGTGAAAACACTAATATTAATTTCTCATTAAATAAGAAGCATTTTCCCTGCTGTTACATGTATCCAAGGGCTCTCACCCTTTCCTGCGTTCCTCAGCCTCCTCTCTGAGCCTCTGCTGGCCCTGCTCGTCTTCCAGAGTGATAAAGTTCCTGTTGTTGTCAATCAAAAGATTCTGAAAAAAGTATGGAAAACAGACTGAGTGTCTCTGAAACCAAAGCAGAACAGAGTTTATTAAACAGGCATTTACCTTGACGCCAATTGTGTCACCATCTTTGAGGTGGAACGGTGTTCCCAGGAGTGATTCTGTTTTTTTCTTCTTCTTCTTTTTGGAGACCTGTTGGGTCTAAGAGTTAAAGACAAACTACTTAGTGAAGGCCAAATCTAATTTCATGCACAAAATAGTGCATGCAAGAGAGTGCAAGTATATACAGTATCACCCCCAACCAGGTTCCTACTCAAGAACCTTCCCTCATCTAATCGTACCCAGTTGGAGATTTCCTCCCAGATGTGTTTGTCTGGCTGGTGTTTGGCCAACAGCAGAGAGTCTGGAGAGAGGCCATAGCGTGCAGCCAGACAAGTGCGTAAAGAGCGAGGCGAGGAATCGTGGGTCGCATTCCAAACCAGTTCCTCTGAAGGGTAGTAAGACCTCTCTCCTGGTATTCCCATTTTAACATAGAGCAGCACGTCTTTTGGCCTTGTGAATAGGAAACAGTTAAAGAAGGAAAATTATTTTAAAAAGTTACTATAAAACAAAAATGTGCGCAATAGACACACTTCATAATGAATTATTTAGATATTACATTGGGTTAGGTTTTGTAAGAAAAGAGCTGTAACACAATACTTACCCAAGATCTTCCTCTTTCAGTAGTGTCTGCACACAAAGGTCTGCACCACTGGTCAGCTTCATCTTCCTGAAGAAGGAGAAACCAAAAGGATAATAAGAAGGAATCACTCAGTGACCTTCATCTGTCAATAACAAAAAACAATCCTCTGACCATTAATGTACGAATGAGAGCACAGCATTCAGACCTGAGTGTGGCTTGCGGTCCTCTGAGGATTCGGGCTAGCTTCCGTCCCTCCAGCTGCCAAACACGCATGAATCCAGTGGTGGGCACACACACTTCCTGAAGGGCAGGCAGCGTCAAAACCTAAAAGCAAAGTGAGCATGTATTTCATCTGAAAATAGCTAACTATAAGAGACAGTCAGCACATACACAACCAAAACAGTTCACCTGAGTTTTGAGGTCCTCCAGAGTGGCCTCATCTGATATCTCTATCTGCCCCACACGTCTGAGCTCTGCAGCGTTTCCATTACATAAAGGAGGTAACTGATTGTGTGTTGTTCCTGCAGGCATCTGCCCGTCAGCAGGCCCGTTCTCTGTGTGATTAAAATCTCTTTCCATGTTTTTTGGATGCCAGTACAGCCATATAGATATCTTTAGGAAACCCTGATGGAAAAAACAAGACATAAAAATGCTAAAGCACTACATAAAGCTATAACACATCATTAATCCACAATTACATTCAAAACACTGAAGTACCTTCGAAGGCAAATTTCCTTCTGTGACAACTAATGTCTCTCCATTGCTGATTTTCAGCTCTGACAGAGAAGCATCCTGAGAATCAAAGGCCATAAAGATTTATTAGTCATGTGCACTGGAACATATGTGGGTAACTTCTACTGAGTAGATGATATCAGAGTAATAATGAAACTATTTTACTGTCACTTAAACTAATTGCAACATTTAAACAGTGAATTAATTAAGAAATTGTCTTCTTCTTGGTGCTCTACCTATCTCTAGCATCTTTCTCTGTCACACCAACCCCCTGCATTTGGATGGTTGACCTCAAGTATTTAAAATATGTGCATATTCACTGTTAAACATGTCTCCCTTTCATTCACACGCATGTATTTTCCATCTTGCTTCTACTAACTTCCATTCCTCTTCTATCTAGTGCATGTCTCCACCTGACCAGTTCCCTACCCTCACTACAGATCACAATGTTATCTGCAAACATCACAGGCCGTGGAGACTTCCTGTCCACCATCATCACAAATAAGAATTAGTCAATTAACAAAAGGTAAGCAGTATTGTATTGTATTGACTTATTACAATAGTTCTCCACTTATTTACCTCATCCATAAGTGGCTCTCCGACCTCTTCACACCAATCAAGCCTCCTCAAGTGCCAACATGTGCCTAAAAACACATTTATAAATAAGGAGATCATCTTTGTGAGAAGGAATGCCAAATTCACAAATGCTGAGGCTAAAGCAAATGCAAACATACATTAGGAAAACCAAAGTAAAAAAAAGTGTTTTACCATCAAGTCCAACTGCGTCCAGCATTGTTTTTAGACACTGCAAAGAAAATATTACACATTTTTATTCAGTGCAGAAAAATTTATGAGCATGATGTGCAGTTTTATTTCCTTACCTCTTTAACAGTGCTAGTCTTCTCCACAATTATGTCCATCTCCATGCCAGCAGAGGGAGCTGCACCCACAGTAAAGTGCAAGAAAAGCTGCAAAGCAAAGTGTAAATTTCTAAACTTCAAACAAGCTTTTTAAATGTGCCATGATTTGTTTTTGTCGTTTTAAATTGCAGGTCTTGATTAAAGGTTCTGCAACTTTGTTCAGTGCAGCTGCAAGTAAAAGAGACGTCATTGAAGACTTCAAATAAAAGACACACCTGCGATGCCTTGGGGCTAGTACCCGGACAGAGAGTCAGTGTGGTCATGAGTCGCACCCCTGCATCCCGAACGCTCGACTCTTCACACACTGTCAGGCAAACGAGAATAGGACGACACAAGTGCGATTCATAAACGTGTTTTAAGATTTCAAAGGCACATGAAGAGAAGAAAATTAAAAGCAGGGGGGAGTACCGCTTCAACTTTTTAATAAGGGAAAACTGTAAAGGAAAGCAAATCTAAATATTTTGGCAAAATGAGGGGGATTTCCAACTCTAAGTGATCTGCACTATTAAAATTACCCTGAGGTAACAAATGACACAGTACCTGGAGGAAGGAGTTTCCCTGTGCAGTCAGACTGCCTCAAACAGTACTCTGCACCTGGTCAGTAAAGCAGGAAAAATGGCCAGCTTAGGAGCGTACATTTAAAAACCTTACACAAAAATACACTCTGTAGCTGCCTGAATAGAAACTTGGAGGAAAAAAACATGTGTTACGTTTTGTGTACTAAAAAAAAAAAACCAAAAAAAAAAAACCAGCAGCTCTAACTCAGCTATATGTAATATATCCAACATTAATGCTAATAATTACACCTGTGCTTTTCCTGCTTTGAAAAAAATCCCAAAACTTGTCTGTTGGTTACATAGCTGGTAAATTAAAGATATAAAAAGGTAAAAAAAAAACAAAAAAACACAACAACAACAACAACAACAACATAAAAACCTGTGTTAAGTTTCTAACTGTGTAACAAAAAGACTCGATTTGACTTCAAAGTGCCACTACATAGGATAATAACAGCATCAGGTGCAATGACTCCAGACATGCTCGCAAAAGTATGTGCCCAGTTTGAATATTGTATGGACATTTGCCATGACTCTGGACGGGCACATATTGAGCACTTGTAAACATAAGTTTTGTATCTAAAACTATATTCAGGCATGTATTTTACAGGTTCCTGCAAACTTCTAACTCCATTACTTTTAACAAAAATATGGCTATTTGAAATTTGAGCATTCTTTTTGATAAACCCTGTACTTTTAATATGAAGTATTGATGTGCTTGTGTAGTGCTGCAGTTTTCCATAAGTATGCATCTTGCCTGGGGTTTGATCCCCTAACTGCAGCTCCTCTATGGCCCTCAGTTTCACCTCAGACAGCAGCTGTGGGAAACAAAAATCAAGTAATTTTAGATATCTCTTAAATAAAAAGATATAAAGGAAGTAGAGAGAGCCACAAACAAACTACTGACCATATTTCCTGCGGCTGGAACCTTGATTTTCTTAAAATTCTCCTCTTCCTTGTTCCCTTCACCTCCTTTCGCAATAGGCCGGAACTCCACCTGGAGCCAGCGGCAGTCAGACGGTGTAGTCACAGTGACAACATCTCCATTTCGAGTGAAGATGCTAAAGACAGTTGGGAAGAAGGTTTTAAAACAAACACATAAAGAAAACCTCCATAATGCTTAGCACATGATAGGAAACTTACCTGCTGTCAAATGACTGTGGCTCCAGCACCAACAGTGCATCTCCATCTTTCAGCGACAGCTCCTTCAGTGTCCGCTGCATGTCGTCAGGGGGGAAAACTCTCCATCCACTTGACCCTCCACCTTCTCCTGCCTCCTCTTCCCTTTTTTTGCCTCCCTTATGTTCTTGGCACAGCAGGCTTTCTTTAGGTTCCCCGAGTGAGTCCCTCACCTCCCCAAGAGTCACACCACCAGCAAACCCTCTTGCCTCCCTCTTGAGCCCTGGACCACCATTTTCAAAACCTTTTCTGTTCTCCTCACTCTCCACATCTTCCTCCACCTCTTTATCCACATCATCACCTAAAAAGGGACGCACCACAGTCAGCAGGACAGGCTCCCACTCAGCCCCAGTCAAGACAGATGCACCACACACCTGAAAAGATCATAAAAACATTTTAGATGCCAGTTATCGACCAACAAAGCAGGTGATGAATCATGCCTCTCCTCACCTCTCTGCCATTCCACACAAACAGCTCTGTGTTTGTGCAGATGCCTGCACTGTACAGGGAAACACTGTCATCTGTTCAGAACGAAAATAGAGTGTAGTTACAAAATAAATAAATCACTACCTTCTATCTATTTAAGCCTTTATTTAAGGTTCTAACCTGTGAGTGTACTGTAGAGGTGTAAACCTGCTGGAAGACTCTTGGCCACAGTCAGAGCCATATCTCCCTCCCAGAATTCCTGCATCTAAACAAACAATTTATTGTTATTGTCACCTTCAGGACCTCAACATAGAACAGCTGTTGATTTCAGAGGTACAATACCTGATAGATAGCTAATCGCAGGTCTCCCACAGTCTTTCTACGGTCAAAACTCAGAGCAGTGCTGCCGCTTGGTTTGTTCCTGACTGGTTGCAGAGCTCCATTTTCTAGCCTATAAGAGGGAGCCAGGTGCAGACGCAGCTCCAGTGTGTTATTAGTGGCTTCAAACTCTTCACTGCAACAAAAGCAAAGAAACTCCTATGAATAACTTGCATAAGTAGCTCAGATTTCTCATTTTTTCTATTTGTTGTTTGGTTTAAATTTAAGATACAGCTGGACTGTCACGATTGTGAGTCAGATACTAAACAGCTTCAGGTGAACTGATGAGAGCATCATGTATAAATTTATTCATTTCTATACCGCATCTGCTGTAGTCTGATATTCTCCTCCTGAGCCATCTGGATGAGGTGAGAAGGAACTTTATATTGGGGATTGTTTAGAGCTGGAAAAGAAAGTATAAAACAATTAGCTAGTCTTTTTATTATGACTTTTATTACTACTTGTATCTAGTCATTTAGATTAAATCAACAATTAACTGATCCTTATATTAACAAGAACCCTCTGAACTCTAACTTCACCTCTCCCCTATTTCCTTCCCTTGTCGAACTAAGCGGATATAATCTTTCCATTACAAATGCAAAATATGGTATTCATTACCTTCACTGGGCCTGTGCAGCTGTGTTTTTCTGTAAAACAGCATGTAGGCGCTCTCTTTGCCCTGGAACTGCTTCTCTATGTCCGACTCCCTGATGGAGGTCACAGTTGAGTCATTGAGGTCAAACCAGTGGCTACCCTGCTGACAGACAGGAGGATGCTCCGTGAGAAAACAGGCATCAAAGTAATCACAAGATGTCTACCAGGAATCTGAAGAAAAACAAACTTGAGGCTTCAAAAGACTTGAGACTGGACTGTAATTTAAACCCTGCATTCCTGATACAAAGCTTGTTGCTTTAGTACCTCTGGTTCCGGTTCTGGCTTCTGGTTTAGTGAAAGCTGTGGCTCAGAAGCTCCCGAGACTGGAGCTGGTGAAGGATCAGAGTTTGAGGTAAGCTCTGCGGGGCTGGGGAGCTCAGTCGCTGGGCTTGGTGGGTTTGCCTTAAGCGCCACTCGAGTGCCATTGGACACCATCATGAAAACATCATTGTGCGACTGCAGGAACTAAATTATAAAAGACCAAGCATTGCAACAGGATTCAGGATTTGCATGCACACAAAATGACATAAGCTTAGTTACATAGTCAAAACCTGAAACTAATGATACCTTGCAAATGGGTCCATACTGTTTTCTGAACTTTTTGTTCCATGATGAACCAATCTTATCCAAGAGTTTCTGGCCCAACTGGTCCAGCAGGACACTCTTTGATGACTCCTAGTGGACAGCAAAGACACAGCATTTTATTCATCAGCATCTCAATGCTGGTCAAAACTCAAAAAATGAAAATGAGAATTACGATTTTTCATGCAGTACCTGGGCAATAATAGTGGTGACGATGGACAAAGGGTCATCTTCATGAAGTTTTGGCTCCAACACTTCCTTAAACTCCACTTTAGCTTTCTTTTGAGTTTTAGGTTTGCAGTCTTCCTCCTGACAATGAGAAGCTTTTCTTAATTTGCTGATAATAGTACACAAAGAAAATCAATGTGTATCATATTCTAAAATATTATTCCAAGTACGGGCGGTTAGTATACTGTCAGTGGAAAAAGAAAGTACACCCTGATCTCCAGATCTTAAAATTAAGCAACCTGAGATGAATAATAACATGTGACATGTTATCGGTGTCATTATTAAGAGAGTAAGTAGCAGCAAGGTCCTCATAATCAAATGCACCTGATTAAATGATTACAGAAATGTAACCACCTCTATAAAAGCAGAAGTTTTGACAATTGGTGCCTAAACAATTTCCAGACAATCTGAAACCCATAATTCTACAGTGAGAAAGATTATTCTCGAGTGGAAAACATTCAAAACAGCTGCCTTCCCAGGAATGGACACCCCAGCAAACTTACCTCAGGGTCAGACCCTGCAATGCTCAGAGAAACTGCAGAAAACCCAAGAGTTACATCTCAGACTCTAAAGACCTCAGTTAGTGTGCTAAATGCTTAAGCTCATCCCAGTAGAATTTAAAAAAAGACTGAGCAAGTACAGCTTGTTTTGGAAGGGTTGCCAAGAAAAAGACGCTTGATTCTAAAAAGAACAACACAGGTTAGGTTTGCAAAAATGCATTTGAACAAAAGAAAGAAATCAAAGTGTTGCAATGACCCTGTCAAAATACAGACCTCAACCTGACTGAAATGTTGTGATAGGATTTCAAGAGAGCTGTGCCATAATGACTGCCAACATGAGTGGGCCAAAATTCCTCCACAATGATGTGAGAGACTGATAAAGTCAATTGCTTCTAAATGTTGTTCTACAAGCCACTGAATCATGGGGTGTACTTAGTATGCATTTTGGCTTACTTGCTGTTAAATAAATAATGACACATTAATAATATATCATGTGTTGCTGTTCATCTGAGGTTGTTACCGCAGACTTGTTAAGGACCAGATCATTTTGATCATGTTCTGATATGTAAAAACCTTTGAATTAACAGAGGGTGTACTTTCTTTTGGCTCATCTCTTTTTCTCACCGGTGGCTCCCATCGACCAAGTTTATCCACATCCTTGATGTAAACATGGTAGTGGCCACCATAGCAGCCACCCTTATGGATGATGACAGAGAAGAGCTCATAGGAGTAATCAGAGTCATCTCCATCAGCCTGTGGGAGGGGGGAAATATAACAGTAAAAGCCATTTTAATGCAGCAAAGTGTGTTTCATAAGCTAAATTTTAAATTTCCCAAGTACCTGTTCACAAAAGGGTCGTAGGTTGATGGTGAGGGGGAAGCTGTAACGTCCTGTTTCCTTGTATCGCTCGCATTTAGCAAAGTCAAAGCTGAATCTCAGTAAAGACATAGTCATGAATGGAGGGAGTTTCCTTAGTTTAGCAGACTGGATAATAAGAATGGTGAGAAAGAACAAATTACATATTGTTAATGTAAATAAAGTGGAAGAAATCATTGTAATGTCGAGCATGGTAAAAAAGTACAAATGTTTACTGCATTGTATTCTTCACTGCTGTATTTACGCTGTCTGAAAATTGGCACTGACCTTGGCAGCAGTGACCAGTCTGTCACACTGTGCACAGCGGTATAGGTTATTGCCCTCAAACAGCTCTTCTGCCACAAACATGTTCCACAAAGCGTCTTCCAGACTAGGCAGACCACAAACACACACTGTCAGGTCCAGGAAGTCCTCCTGAAGAAGACAAACAAATTAGGTTCATTGATTATTGTTCTCTTTGCATTTAAGACGCATTTTATTGCATCGTGTTCTGTAATGTCAGGAGTTTGGGTTTGCACACACACCTGTCTCTGGCTGACATTTCCACACTCCTTGCAGACGATACTATTGACAATGGTTCCATGGTAGAGACGGTGAATAAATGTACTGCCACTGGTGCCCACAAGAGAGTGCTCCAATGCACTGAACAAAATCCTGTTCAGCTCCTGCACATCATGCTGATTTGTTCCCTTAAAAAAACAACAACAACGTGACAACAGAAAAAGAATCAATTTAGGAACAAACAAAAAAAATGTGCCGCAGATCCAATACTACCTATAAATAAATAAATAAGATTCAATCCAGCCTTAGTAAAAACTCTTAGCAGATTCAGTGTTTACATTTCTGCCCCCTGCCTTATATATTTATTACATTTACTTGTATTATTGTTGATGCTAATTTATTTTTTTCAATATAATGTGGCACAAGTAACCCTGGGTTTTTGTGAGATGATGCTGAGAAATGAAAAGAAAAACAATGGGATGCTTGCTCATTAAGTTTTAAGGCAATCTGTTTCATGTCGTTTTCAACACAACATAAATACGTTGCTTGTCTCTGCAGCGTCCTCAGCTGTAATGCTACTCTGCTGCAGACAGTGACCAGTGCTGTAAACACTAATATCACAAGTTTCTATGTAAAAACTATGGATGACATCATTTCTAAATTATTTCTGCATTATGGTTTGTAAATTGAAAAAAATACCAAAACATCAGTGACAATAAAAGAATAATAATGTTAATTTATATGTCTGTTGGACCCTACAGGTACATTTAAATCTTTAAGACTTCAAAATATACAGTATATTTTAAACTGCACTAAAACTGTAGTAAGTAAGGACGATAGCAAGTCACTCTTTATTTTAAATCAGTAAATAACACACAGCAACTTATTTGTTCCAACATTTTTACCCGAATACGCGAATGATCTCTCCAGCACGTCATATTTCAAAGGTTTTAGAGCACTGCTTCAAGTTTAAACATATCACAGAATGTACAGTTTTCACTTGAACGTGTGGTTTGCATGCCCTGTGGCAAATTCTGTTTCTTTCTGTTCTTTCTTATTGTATTAATTTTGCTTGTAGGCAGCTGAACAGGCTCCAGACAAAATGGAATTCCAGTCTTGGGCTGATAAAAGTTAGTGTGTCTAAAATCTAGTTTCTGTTAACTGTCACATGTACACAGAATTAGATTGGTAGGTCCACAAAAGTGGAAAAACAAGAGGCAAAGTTGAATCTGAGGACAGCGAAGCTACAGCACAGACTGAGTTTTCTATGTATTAAATCTGAGTATTTCTATGGAGGCAAATGGTGGTGTTTATATTGTCCAATTATGAAATACTGATGTAAGATTATCCTTAAATTTGCAATTGATTCTGGAGTTTAACTTCAGTAAGTATTTCCTATCAGACTGATGTCAGACAGCTAGCTGCCCAGCAACTACAGACAGGGTTAGGGTTAAGTAAAATCTGCATTCAATTAAGATCCACGGCATCCCTTCCAGTAAATATATACCACTTTATTAGGTACATGTCTTTAGTACCAGGTTGGACCTAGTTTTGCCTTAAGAACTGCCTTAATTCTTCACTCCACTGATTCAACGAGTTGCTAGAAATATTCCTAATTCCTAACAATTAGGTAGTAAATAAACAACACTATAACAGATGTTTTTAGCTGATTAGAAGATCCTTTTGAGATCACATAACTACTTTTATTGTTTGCATGGGTGATGCCCGGAAACTTTCGTTATATTCTCAAACAGGCCTTTGGTTCCTTGTTAAGTTTCCCTGTTCCATGTACTCGTGGTGGTTCCAGGTAGGATTTATGTAAACAAAGAGGTAACTATGTGCCATGAGCTACGTAAATGTGGATTGTGTAATTATGGACAGACACTACCTGACTAAACTAATAACCCACAGCTACAGGGAGTCCAGAATTATTAGGCAAATGAGTATTTTGTCCACATCATCCTCTTCATGCATGTTGTCTTACTCCAAGCTGTATAGGCTCGAAAGCCTACTACCAATTAAGCATATTAGGTGATGTGCATCTCTGCCAAGATGCCACTTGCCACCAGTTTGGCCATATTTCAGAGCTGCAACATCACTGGAGTGCCCAAAAGCACAAGGTGTGCAATACTCAGAGACATGGCCAAGGTAAGAAAGGCTGAAAGACGACCACCACTGAACAAGAAACACAAGCTGAAACGTCAAGACTGGGCCAAGAAATATCTCAAGACTGGTTTTTCTAAGGTTTTATGGACTGATGAAATGAGAGTGAGTCTTGATGGGCCAGATGGATGGGCCCGTGGCTGGATTGGTAAAGGGCAGAGAGCTCCAGTCCGACTCAGACGCCAGCAAGGTGGAGGTGGAGTACTGGTTTGGGCTGGTATCATCAAAGAAGAGCTTGTGGGGCCTTTTCGGGTTGAGGATGGAGTCAAGCTCAACTCCCAGTCCTACTGCCAGTTTCTGGAAGACACCTTCTTCAAGCAGTGGTACAGGAAGAAGTCTGCATCCTTCAAGAAAAACATGATTTTCATGCAGGACAATGCTCCATCACACGCGTCCAAGTACTCCACAGCGTGGCTGGCAAGAAAGGGTATAAAAGAAGAAAAACTAATGACATGGCCACCTTGTTCACCTGAGCTCAACCCCATTGAGAACCTGTGGTCCATCATCAAATGTGAGATTTACAAGGAGGGAAAACAGTACACCTCTCTGAACAGTGTCTGGGAGGCTGTGGCTGCTGCTGCACGCAATGTTGATGGTGAACAGATCAAAACACTGACAGAATCCATGGATGGCAGGCTTTTGAGTGTCCTTGCAAAGAAAGGTGGCTATATTGGTCGCTGATTTGTTTTTGTTTTGTTTTTGAATGTGGAGATGTTATATTGGTTTCACTGGTAAAACAAAAATAATTGAAATGGGTATATATTTGTTTTTTGTTAAGTTGCCTAATAATTATGCACAGTAATAGTCACCTGCACACACAGATATCCCCCTAAAATAGCTAAAACTAAAAACTACTTCCAAAAACATTCAGCTTTGATATTAATGAGTTTTTTGGGTTCATTGAGAACATGGTTGTTGTTCAATAATAAAATTATTCCTCAGAAATACAACTTGCCTAATAATTCTGCACTCCCTGTAGTTATCATGTCTTTACTGACTGTACCAAGTAATAAGTATGAAAAACAGCCCACTTCCTGTAACTGTAGAGACACTGAAGAAGAATTTTGGATCAAAGAAAAAAAAAAACTGTGCCAAAGCATTCTTTTGTCAGTTTATATGTTTTGATGACTCATTGTCCTGGTGCATCAACCAACATCTCCTGAGATCATGCACCGCCCTATCCTGACAGTCTCCTGTAAAAGGTATTGATCTACCATTGTTTCCTCAACTTACTGCAAGGCATCCGGGCCTTGAAGTAGCACAGCAGCCCCAAACAATGAGTCCCAGAAATGTGTTGGAAAAACACATCTTGCCTCGACTGTGAGGAATCATTCAGTGTGTTCAATAAAGACGTGAAAAGTACAAGCTTTGGTCTGTTATAGGTTTACTCTCTTACAACTGTGGTTGCCTGTTCTCTAGTAATTGACATTACTGGTGGGTAAATCCATCACTTAGACATGTAAATCAAGCCTCGCTTTCTCCTCCTCCATGAAGCAAATAAAGTGCACATACCTCACTGCTGTTCCAGCCAAAGCTGTCAGTAAGGCCAGCAGTGGACGCACTCTGCTGGTCCACTAGCAACAGATGGGCAAAGAGCCTCTGAAGCTCCAATGGGATCACTCTGACCTGAGGAGAAGGAGAGCAAACCTCATTAACTTTAAAAATAAAAAAATAAAAAAAGACCCATGGAGACTGCACCTACATTAACCATGCATACACATACTTTAGCCTCTGGTTTGTCTTTGTCTTCCAGGGATCCTAATTCGTCTGGCACCAAACTGAACAGCTCCTCTGCAAACACACACCACAAAACAAATATGTTAAACAAACTATGTTAAATTGTCCCCTTATTATTATGAGCTGTACTGGAGGGAGGATCACTTGTCCTCACCTCTGAACTCGGGGGTGAAGAGCAGGGTCTGGAGCAGAGAGTTCAGATAGCAGGTCCCTCCCTGGTTTTTGATGCCGCACAGATTGCTTCTTCCTCGACGTGGAGGTGGCTCATCTCCCATCTTTGAAACTCTTCCCTTGGAGGAAGTCGAAGAGAAGCCATCCTCTTCCTCCTCCTCAAATAGATTCCCAAACATGCTGCGTTAGGGGGTTTGTGTGGTTATTATTCCGTTGTGTCTCGCTTATGCTGGGGTTCAGCCTTGCAGTAAAGCGTGTGTTAGCACTCCGACGTGCCCTCTTGCTATCTCATCTTGGTTTTGCCGAGTTCTCTGTTGACAATGGCCGGACTGACTCTGAAGTAAGAAGACTTTACGGGACTAAACATTGCGACTAGTACCGGATGAAATTTGCAGTCGTTTGGGTAGCTCAGCACGCTAGCAAAGCACCGACACCAACGAGCAGCTGACAGCTCAGCGAAAATTGAAAAGAAAAAAAAAATCACACAGTCGGGAACTGTGTCACAACGACTGGGAAAACAACGTCGCCTTAATGAAACTCTAACAGTTTTTATTATTGAACTTTTACACAGCATCCCTACCAAAATAAGCCATTTCTTCTTCTGTTTGTCGTAAAGCAGAAAACAAACGAAACGTAAATAAAAATACCGTCGTTGAACAGTGAGCAGCCATGTTTCTTCCTGACCGAGAATGAAATGATGCATTATGGTTCTTGTAGTACCAAGCTTGGTTAATGCGCACACAACAGTGAAAGTAACTGAAGCTCTTTTCCATAATTAACCAGTTTAATTTCTGCGATTTTATGTAATTTTATGATACAGGTATGGATAAAGCCCACGTTTCATATCTACGTTTTGATTATAGCAAAATAATTTTGTGTAAAAACTACAATTCCGGCAAGTCTATGCTTTGAGGTTAAGCATGTATTATGTGATTTGTAGTCTTTTATAGACCAACATCTTGTGAGTGTCAGAGCTCAATGGGTAATTATTTGTCTAAGGAAAACTGTACCAAATAAATGATTAGCTACAAAAAAAACTTCAATAAATCATCATTCAAATATTAAACATTATCTGTTGGTATAAACAACTCTTATTCCATACATAAACACAATAATTATAGTTTATTTAAATTTCAATAATTTACTATCACTTTTCATATACAATTCATGCAGCCAGAGGCAAAATATAACAACAAACAATACACTTTTCTATTTAAGAAAACATATTACAGTTAGTAAACAAAATAATATTAAATCACAATGTTCTTACAGAGAGAGAGAGTATATAGAAATTTGTATTAAGTTTTGTCACACGATACACACAAATATATATTAAAAACAGACTTTCTTTGGTCCATGTGATTTTTTTTGTCTTAAAATGAGGTACATCAGTGGTTAACATATCACTGTGTGGAGGGTGACTGTATGCAGGGCTGATCACTGCAAAGGTACCCCAGCCAACACCCTGAGGGAATTTCTGAGCAGACAATAATTTAAAAAGTCAATAAAATTTCAATAATTAATGTAACCATTAAATGACCTTTTTAAATGACCTTTTGCAAATTATTTTCATACATGATAGATTGTGTACAATTACACAGATGCAGGACACAAAGCCACACTTTTTTTGTTTGTTTGTCTAGTAGGTTTTCAGCATGAACACTTTGGAGAGCGGTGCCTTGGCACTGGAGTAGATTAAATATGATTCTCCTTTAGCGCTGAAAAATTCCCAGTCACTGCACCCGATCGTTGGCAGCCAATGAACAGGAACGAATCCTTCATATCCCTGCCACCTAAAAGCAAAACAGAAAAGATGAATCCCATTAGTGCAGTATTTCCATCTGCTCTCACGGTAAGATAATAAATCAATATTAGAATTGTGTGTGTGTGATGTTTGAGATGGTTTCAAGGCGGATACCAAAAGGCAATAAGGTGGACTTATTTCACATTGGGAGGGGTGCTGTTGACAAGTTGAATACCTGTAGAGAATGCTGTTGAGAGAGTAGGATTCTCCATTGAAGGAGTTAGCAACAACCAGAAAATATTCCTGCCCAAGGCTGAAGAACTCCCAATCCACTGCACTGGAAAGAAAGAGGAAGGTATGTGGAGATAATGAACAGATAAAATGACAGCAGACGCATCAAGAAAATGTTTCTGAGCGTGTGTACACCTGGTAAGTATTATCTGGTGATTGAACATCTATACCTGTAGGTGACAATGTCCTGGAAGCGGACAAACAGCTGTGCACTCATGTCCAGTTCATAGATAGTGGAGTTAATGGTGTACTGACTCGGTCCATTACCATGGAGTCTGTGTCCATTGGCAACAACCAAAAAAACTCTGCTGTCAATCTGGAACATTTCCCAGTCTGTGGCACAGAACGTCTAAAAGAAACAATCAATAAATCAAATACTTTAGCCTTCAAATGGGAAACTCGTGGCACACAGAAGTTAAGTAAGTTGCATATTGCTGCTGATGAGAAGAGTTCTGCTGCTATTATATTTTACAGTGCTAGATGAAACTGCTGATACATGCAGGATCCAGTTTCAGCCAAAACAGATGGCCTCGCATTTGTGGCTACAATACTTTGGTATACAGAGGAGTTACCCAGACCTTCTGGCTGCAAAACAAGCCCAAATCATCCCTCCTCAACCACTGTGCTTGACAGCTGCTATGAGGTGTTTGTGCTGATAACCTGTGTCTGATTTTGTGCACTATGGTCAGATATCTGCACTTTGGTCTCATCTTTCCAACGGATATTCTTCAAGAGATCTTGTGGTTTGTTCAAATGCGACTTTGCAAACTTAATCCGTGATGCCATGTTATTTTTTAAGAGAAGAGTCTTTCCTAGCAACGTTTCCACTCAAGCCATACTTGTTCAGTCTTTTTCTAGTTGTGCTGTGTCTGAATCAGAAATGTAACTCTTGGGTTGTTTTTTTTTTTATTTCTCTGAACAATACACAGTCTTGCTCCAATGCTCCAATCTCGGGGTGAACTTGTTGGGACATTCTTTTGACATCCACTGGACAGCTTAAAATATGACTTGGACTTTTCATTTACTTTGTTCCAGGAAATATTATAAGCCATTAAAAATGGCTCACCCCATGATAGATTTATCCAAGCCAGAGTCACGAAAACATTACCTATGGCGCGCCATCCAAAACTGAAGATACTTAAGGAGGCGTGCCGATGCTTTTGGATTTACGACTCTCTATAATTAAAGCATATGCCAATAAACAAAAAAAGCAAAGATATATGGTCCACCTTTTCTCTGAAGACATGTCAAGCCTTTCATCAGTTTGTAGATAGATGGTTCATTAAATGTGAGCATTTTCAGAGTGAACTTGTCCTTCTTTTAATTCAACGTAAATGAAAGCTCTGGATAGGTGAGATCCAAATTGATAATATTAAATGTAGCCAATGGGCTAAAATTATTTTGAGCTAACAGACTCACTTTGCCTCTGTGAAATCAAAGAGCCAACATGACTAAAAGTATGTGATAAATATGTTTTCTGCCCCATTTTCTTTATTATTTCAGTTAATTAATTACCAGCAGCCCTGAGGTGTTCATGTACATCCTCACATCTCGCATGGGGCGTTCCCCTTAATTACACAATTCCTCCTGTTTTCTCTCGAGACTATTAATGTGTCAACACTCTCACATCAGATGTGGTTTGATTCAAATATACCATTCACTATCAGTAACACGTCAAAGCACCGTTATCGCTCAAGCAAATCATAGCAAACCACATACTCTATTTTTTAAGGTAGTTTTTCATAATCATCAGATACAGATCTCATCAGGAGAAACCAAAGCCCAAATGGTCAGAAGATGACTTCCTGCCATGGAGTGGAAACCATGCCGTCCTCAAACCCACTCAGAGTTTTGAGGGGTTTGTAGCGAAGCAGCAAACAGCTGATAGGAAAATATTTTTAGTCTATTTGAGCTACTTTCAGTGCGCCCCAGGGTGGCTGTGGCTACAATGTAGCTTGCCATCACCAGTGTGTGAATGTGTGTTTGAATGGGTAGATGACTGGTTGTGTAGAGTGCTTTGGGGTCCTTAGGGACTAGTAAAAGCGCTATATAAATGCAGCCCATTTACCATTTACCATTTTACATTATTCTTATCACAAACCTTAATTTTCTGGAACACCTGGAAGTTTCCATTCACCCAAACGTAGATGACGGAGTCTAAAGAAGTGGTCACGCCATCAAAAGCATTGGCGACCACCAGGAAATAGTAAGGTCCGACAGTGAAGAACTCCCAGTCGTACGCCCCTGAAGTCTGGAGCATCTGGTGGACCTCAAAAGACTTTGATAATCTGTTCCACCTGTATATCACACTGTCTATAGTGTGATTCTTGTCACCTAAAAGCCAAACAAGCAAAAGATGCCATGCCAGACACTGTGGAAGTTAACGGGTAGTATAGGTATATATTTATATTACCTTGTCTATGATTAGCGACAGCAAGATATGTATGTCCATCTATATTAAATGCCTCCCAGTCTCGGGCACAGTGCGTCTGCAGAGTCTGGAACTGCACAAATCTTTTTCTCCTTTTGCTCCACTTGTAAATCACAGAAAAGTCCGCCTGTGAGTCTTTGTTAAATCGCCTGTCTCCCCCAGAATTAGACACCACCAGATATATCTACATTAAAAACAACAAAAGAGAAAGAGTATAGGTTTAAATCTTTTAGTAGGATTAAAGTGTGATTTTTCCACTAACTTGTCACACCTTATTGCCCATGCTGAAATGCCTCCAAGCCAGGGCTCCGTTGGTGCTGATATTCTGATAGAGTTGGAAACCTGTTTTAGTCCAGAGATACACAGCAGAGCCAGATGCCGACCGATGAGCCATAGCAGCCATCAGACCCATACCAGGTACCTGGAACAGCTGGAGATTGGATTTTTTTTTCACAGCGGGTTTATGTACAGGAAATCCCAAATGAAAGTGAAACAAAAGTATCAGACAATAAAGTATCAGACAATAAGACCTAAGTAAGTTTCACAGCAAATGGTGGATAAATACCTCTATGTCGTGGGTCTCTGAGCTGGTGGTGAGCACCTGATGTTCCAGCACATAGTCCAGCCTTTTGCGATCTGTGTTAATGAAAATGAATGGTTTATGTGATTTTATTTCATAGAAACAAGAACAGAAACAGTGGTAGTTGGAGTCTCACCTTCTAACACAGTGATCCAAACTGTACCGTCACAGAGGTAGAGGCCCTTTTTGAGGGGATTAAACCACAGCTGGCCCTGTAGCTGCTCCGAGCATGACTTCTCCAAGCCCACAGACACTCTAGCTTCAGTTTCTGACATATTAAAAACCAGAAAGCAATCAAAGAGGCAAGCAAACATGCAATGTCTTATTTATACTGAGTAAAAATACATGCATATGCAAATTACCATAGGTATTCCCATGTCTATCATCTTCTGCTCCTGTGGCTGGCAGGTCTAAAAACAGTGGTGGTACTGACAGAGCTGCTAGCTGGGGGTCAGAAGAGGGGCAGATCTGATGGGTAGCATCTGAACCTGGCACCAAAACCAGCTGTCGCAGTAGACCCTGGATATGTGGTCACAGAAGAGGTAATCATTTCCGAGTTCATGGCATATCCTTTACAAATCTTATTATAGTCTGAAATAAAGAAAGGCATCTTACTGAAAACAAGCCCTTCCACAGCCCCCGACTACCAATGTGGAATCTGGATCCCTGAATGTTGAGGTCTGAAGGGAAAGGCCTGGAGGGAATGCTGTTTGCCATAAAAGATATACATAATTATTTCTAATAGGTGGAGTAAGTTGTTTTTCTTCTGTAAATGAACTAAATTCTCTATAATTAAAGTAGTTCACTCTGTTCTTCTCATTCTAGGACTCAGTGTGAGACATGAACTGTATTACATGTACAAGTGCTGTGTGGGTGTTGATATTCCTCCTTTCGGCGTGCCAGAGGGAATTTCCACTAAAAAACCATCTATCACACACTGTCAGGCTACTGTGATATGGCTGCAGGGCATACGCAGATTTTGAGCAGGACCATTTTATTGTGGTGAAGGATCTACTGCGCCTCAAGGCAAAATCGGAGGGAACAGAGTAAAGTGGGAAACAGACGTATCCACCCAGAGAACAGAGAAGAGAAAGAGGGGAGAGAAACTGAGCTTACATTTCCACTGGTGAGCTGCAATCCACTGTGAGCTTCACGTGATGACTACCAATGGCTAAAACAAGAGTGTGCCACTGGCTGTCAGCCAGCTGGGTGCCTCGAAACACCCAGTGCTCTACAACCCCTCTGTGACCTTTATAAAGGAAGTGCAGACGCTTTCCCGAGAATTTAAGTCCAAGAATGAGGCGCCCATCACTTTTGACTCTTGTCTTCTGACTGTGTTGCTCTTCTCCGGTGATACTTGACTCTTTATTGCTTTTCAAGCTGCTGCCTCCATCGTTCTCCTCTTTGTTCTGATCCACTGGTCGTCCTTTCGGCCCCATCAGAGAAAACACATATTCATTCCCCTGTTTGGAAAAACAAGAAGGAAGCCCAGACACACTGAATTTGGCAGCGGACGATGCTAACAAAGTGCATACGCTTTTTAATCAAGAATGGAGTTTTTTAGGTGATGGGTAATGAACTATGTTGCAATTTGAAACACTAAATTGCACTAGAAGAACAGACTTGCATGTAAGTTTAATTGCAAATAAATCAATAGGCAGTAAATATGAGCAATACCGACATCTGTGTCAAGTTTAGCAGCGTATGCATTCATCTTTCTGTCAGGGTTAATATGGCACTGTAACAGGAATTTCTGTCAAATCTATTCTGTGTTTTGGGTTTGCAGAGACACAGTCTTTCTATTTATGTAACACACAACATCTCCTCAAGCAAAGCAGGGTGGAGTGGTGGCATCTATTATTTTACTTAAGTAATCAACTGTTATTACTTGCAACATATTCCTATTTTCACACCCCTGCAGTCATTAGTACCGAGGCGTTTCAGTCAGATGCTCACCTTGGGTGCACTGTCGGAGACTTTTAATGTCAGAACGATGGAGAATTCCTTGGGGAAGAGGTCACAGTTCACCAGAATCTGGGAGGAGGGAAAGCTCAGTGCAGTATCAGGGCTTGAGAAATGAATCCCCCTCACCCCGCCGGCCTGCTTCATGTGCACCCCCGGCACAAGTTTGGATGGGTCCCTCTCAAGGACAAAAGATAGAAGATCCAGGGGAAGCGAACCTGAACAAAATATGCAAATAAAGACTATGGCAGTGAGTTTTATGGCCAAACTTTAAACTTCCTCGTGTTGCGAAAGTAACACTGCAGAATTCCTGGGATGATTAATGGGTTAGAAAAGAATAAAAGCTGAAAGTTTTTAAAGTGGATTTAAACAAAATCGCTCTCAGGCTGCAGTAGAAGTAATCTATTCACCGTACTTCACACTTTCACTCAACTTCAGTACATTAGAATAATTTAATAACTTTAGGTTTTGCAATGAAAAGTGTGATTTGATGCTTTATTGTAAAAAAAAAAAAAAGAAGAAAGAAAAATACCTAAGAGCATATAAAGTTTGAGCTGAAATGATTAGTGCACCAGCAGGATTACTTACTCTATATACCTTAAGTGCTGAGTGTGGTAGAGCATCTTCAAAACCAGAGGTTTGTTTTAAAGGGACACGAGTCAAAAAGGTCAGGATCCACAGGAAACTAATAAATTCCTCAATGTCCCAGTACTACTGCCACCACCACACCCTGGAGTGTGAGAAACAGCCCTAGGTAGTGGTGGGGTTTTATGAGACTTCAGTGGGTTTGTTATTTAATTATTTTTTTTAAAAAGATACTCTTTCCTAAGCAACGATAACAGAAAAATAATAATACTCCCACACTGATGAGACATCACGTAAACATGCGCTGTGTACGTCCTAATATTTCAATGTGTACGGGATTGTTGTGGAATCCCAACCACACCCAATGTCTGTACTTGTTTATGGATGTTCATTTAGGTTAAAGTGGCATGCACGTCCACACAGAGAAGCACTCCTACTGTACTGTAGGCAGATGCAGACAGCTGGAATTACCAAAAAGTATTTTAGCTAGAGGGGCTTCCTGGGTTTTAGATGAAACAGTAAGCCATTCGCTGTATAATAATTAACTAAACATTACATGTGCTGAACTCAGCTGAGACTGGAAGAGATAAAATAGAATAAAAATTGAATAATACCTGTACATTGCCTCCATGTTTCTGTGGCTGTCTCAGTTACTCTTAACCCCAGGAGAAGGAACGGCATAAATATCAGCGTTGACATTGCAGAAAATCGGTTTGTTTCAGTTTCCAGTTGGTAGGAATGTCTCCATACTGAAGGTATTTCTTTGCCTATCCTAAATGACAACACACACCAGAAAGCTGTGTACACTTCATATTGAGCCTGCTAAGAATTCCAGCTCCAAACAAAAAAATGTCTATGAAGAAATTCGGGTGACAATCATTAAAGTCACACTGGTAACCTAAGATTGATGTTAGGAGTAGGAAGTCCCAGAGCATCCGCGCTTGGAGAGATCCATTCATAAGTGTGGAAAAACCTGCACCTGCAGCTCCTTTTAAACTCCGGACTCATGCAAATCACTAAGCACCCTGTCAGTCATCCGCACTCAACCACAAATCTGATGACACAGACCTGCCAGAGGGGTGAGCTGCACCACTTTGTTAATGTATACGTGTACGCTCACAGACAAGCAGACAGGCACAATATCTGAATGTGATCACATGAAAAATGATTGATTAAAGGGCTTTTTTTATTGTTATTATTAAAAGGCAATCAAAAGAAAACAACAACACTTGCACGAGCTTTGGTCAAGCAGTGCATCCAAGCCGAGCTTTTACTATATTAGTTGTGATCGCACTTTAGTGTATGTTCAGGACATCTAGATGCTTCCTGAAAGCTCTGCAAGTATTGAAAAAGTAATTATGTTTCAAGATAGTAAAGCTAAATAGTATGCTGAACCACATATATGTTTTGAATTAGCAAAATAGTATTAACATAAGCAAAGACTGTAATGGAGAAAGTACTAAGAGCAGCTTGGTCAGATAGTTTTTGCAATTAATACATATTTGCATGTATGTCAACCTGGGTGGGCCAAGTCAGTCACAGTGGAGTACCTGAAAGTGTACAGTGCCACTCAAACTCGACATTCATTGATTTCCTCAAGTCTGTTTAATCTTATTTTGATGGTCACCAGGTGCTCATGAGGAACAGCGGCATGTCTGCTTGTGTCAGATCTCTCAGAACCATCCGGCACATTTACAAGGCAAATGACACAGTCTTTCTTCTTCCACCCACATTAAGATTATGGACGCCACAAATATCAAGGATGCAAAATACATACCAGTATATTTTCCTTTATCCATTCATCAATCTCTCTTACTGCCAGGAACAGCAGTTACACCCCTGAACCCGTTTAGATGAAGAAAAGCAGATGCAGATTGTCCACCGGTGCCTGATTTTCCTTATTCCTGGTTTGACTCATCGGCCGCTATGATTAATCTTATCACTGTTCCGGTTATACTGAATGCAAGTATTCACACAGACTATCAGATGAGATGCCACGTTCTAAATTTGGACCTGGGTAATAAAGACGATGGTGAAGTTTTAGATGATAATCAGTGTTTGTCCTTTTTTAACTCATTTATCTAAATTTAGTCATCTTTTGTCTACTACATGAAGAAGTGTGCTTGAGGACCACTTCAGAACCTCATTTTCTGAAACACACTTCAGCTAAGTTTACGGTTTTTCCCACTACTTTCATGTTTTTATGAAAGCAAAGCTTTAGCAAACCCAAGACATGGTATTGGTATGGACCAGTGGTGCCACCTAATGGTTACTTTTGCACATTAGAAAGCAGGTTTTCGGTGCTTTTGGATCCTTAGCTCCCATCTGTGTGCATCTGGGTACCCAAATTTTACCCCTCCCTTCCCTGGAGACAGAAAAGGGGCTTTAAGTTATGTTCTTTAAAACAAACAGATTAGCTGGTCAAACACAAAAACAAAAACTTGACATCAAATCTGAGTACCAAACTATATTTATTGTATACAGTAGTAAAAGACCACAAATAATGTACAAATCAGTAGAGAAAACATAACATGACAAGACCTGGTCCCCGTTCTTCGTACTTTACAGTTTAGCTCAGCTGACCTTTGTCCAGCTCACTGGGTTCTTGAAATGCGAGCGGAAGGCTGCTTGTTGGCATCGTAAAGTGTGCTCTTACTTTGTGTGACGAAAGCTGGAATCATGATTGCTGACTGGCTTGTGCAGATGCATGTCGCACAAACACTCAACATTTCTCTGTGCAATACAATATTGACAGATGCTTACTGATGGCTGTGCAAGGAAATAAGGTTTCATTTCTCAGTACTGGCACCAACTCTTAACTATTCATATAAAAGATGAAAAACATTTACTGTAGTAGCTGAAAGTGTTCAGACAGTTTTTAAAGCACGTATTAAAACCTACATTTCATTTTGTTGCAGTGTGTTTTTAACTTTGAAAGGTGCAACCTTTTCTAATAACTTGAATCCAACTAACTTCAAAAAAGCTGGGTTTTTCTTTTCAGGATTTGAGCTTAATGAACCGTGGCTGAACTGGGGGGAGGAAAGGGGGAAAAAAGAAATCCTAGCTCATTTCAGACTATTTACATTCAAAGATAATTTGGTTACCCACATACGAAGAACGGGGCCCTGTAGGTACAGAACACTTGTCTCCCAAACTCCAATGGCTGACCTCCTGATATGAAACGAACTGCATGCTTCACTCTCCAGAATGTAAAAATAGTGAAAGACGCTCATCACCACTTGAAAGACTGCCACTGTAACAACACACAAGCAGACAGCATCTCAGCAGCTGGCACAGTAGTGAAAAGTGTCATTGGTGTCTTTTAGCAAAGACAGTCCAACTTTTGCTGGATACCCTTGCTCAAACTTGAACCTGCTCCTCTTCAAAGCACATCTAAAACTCAGTGTTCCCGTTGGCCTACTTGTGCTAGGGCAATACAGGGGATGAGACACCTGACCTAAAAAAAAAACAAAAAACATTCAGGAACCTTTCAGTTATTCCCACTCACAGTCCACCCTCTACAACAAGCAGACCTGCTTTTGAGATCATCACAAGGACCGGTCACTAGCCCACTTTGGAAAAAAACAGAACCAAAAAGAAAAATGTTATGTATTTTGCACCAAGAGATTCTTTACACAATCAAACGCCGACCAGCTTACACAGTGGATGCACTTCTGTGATATAGATGAATTCTTTCCCCTGAAACAAGCATTTCTGCATAAGCATATATCCATCTGTACCGCAGACACCCACAGTCACTCACTGAGTAGCCATCTAAGAGGAAGCAAACACTGATGCAATATAAATGCCTTTAAATGTGACAGTTTTCACCTTGAAGTTGGCTTTTTAAAGAGAAGCACGTCAAATATGAAGCAGACGTTCTGTTTTTGGAGTATTGGTCCAAGTCCCACAACATTTATCTAACACCCATTCTGATACTGCTGTACAGGAGGGGGAAAAAATGTCGACCATATGCCCCATGGGTGTTAATGTTTAAAATAACAGACGAAAAAACTAAAATTAACATTTACAAAAGAAAAGAAACATTGCAGAAGCACCTAAAATGCAAAGAATTAAAATTCATTTAACAAAACAAAAAACAAACAAAAAAACGAGTCACCATTCAGACAACAAACACACAGAAAAGCAATGTGAAATGGGAAGCATGTGTGTATTATGTTCAGATAGTGCTTCCACTTCAAACCATTTTTATGCCCACTGACAGTGACCCCTGGACAAAACACTTGCAGAGCCTCGCATTCAACCCTGATGGATGAAAACAGTGACAAACTACTGGATACTAAGCTTTCACTGCACAGTGAACCAAAAGCAGTGACAAACCAGGAACAGCTGTGATGAGTTGTTGGTCCAATCACAGCCAGCGGTGCCAGAAGGAAATCTGTGTCCTGATTGGCCAGCAGAGAGACTGTTGACACACAAAAGTTCAGTCCTGACTGAGACAGCACATAAACAGCCAACGAGGCCCCCCGCCAACACCTGACGAAAACCATGACAGACATCTTTAAACTGAAAGAATAATAATAATAATAATAATAATAATAATAATATGAGGGGAGTGGTGGGGAAGGGATGGACAGTGAGATGGTTGAGGGCGTTGTCTGAGGGTGGCCGTCAATGAGGTGGGTAGGGCTTAGCAATGGCCGCCTGTCTGCTGCTGGAAAACATCTATGGTGTCTTCATCTTCCATTTCCAGCTGAGAAAAAGATGTTCCATATATTAATTATTTTACAGTATTGCAAACATATTCAATTTATTTAGGGGACAAGTGCGCTGTAATCTTAAAGAAACTGAATGTGTTTCAATAATGGTTACAAGTGCATAATAATCATACCTGTGCAGGCGTATCCGTCTCATTGATCGGCTGGCCATCAAACCTGAACCTGATCTGCCTTATTGAGAGACCCTGCAGATGAAGATGCCGCCTTTCCGTTAAAAGAACAGCAAAGTTAAGTGTGCATGTAATCATGCTGCTTAAGAACTTACAGCAGCTTACCTGTCGTTCACAGTATGCCTTCATTAGTTTACTGAGAGGTGTGTGCCTTTTTATTTTAAACTGAACCACCGACCCATCCTGCCCTGCAACCTTGAGGTTGATGTGGTCATTCTCAGTCTTTACTCCTTCCTGTAGAAACACAATGGTTTAACACTTGATAAACAAATGGATTAGCAACCACAGTAATGCATAGTACGTATACGTTTTCTTTAAAGCGACATCCACAATACTGTTAGCCTTGCTAGCTCAGACATACAGAAAGTAAACTAATAGGCATATAATCCCACAATTTTAACAGCCGTGTCACAAAACACAGATGTGACTTGTGTTGAATTACTGCCATACTATTCAGTTGATGCTTTGATTAAAACAAAACGTACATTGGAGCTCAATAACACAGACATGCTACCATATGCGTTCACACAAGGCACTCACAGGCGCTAACGTTAGCATCATTAGCTCCGGGCTAGGCTCAGAACCACTGGCGAGTTTAGCTACCGGCTAACGCTGCTAGCAGTTTTGTTATGAAGTATTGTGGTACAACAAGCAGCACAACGAAAAAATTAAAACAAATAAAATAAAAACTACCAGAATACCATAGTCACATCAGTTTTTAAGGCGGTGCGTCACCTCCATTTGCGCTCTTCTGCCACTGCTGCAGTTGCGGCATTTGCGGCGTTGCGGACATAGCGTGGTCCCGTTTCGACAAAGAAAAAAATCCGCAAATAACAATCATGGTGTAATTGACATTCCTGCTCCCAACCTTTTAGACCCCAATTAGCGGGACAACATCCCTCCCAAACTCACCTACAGTGAGCTGTGTGAGCGCATATAGACGCACATATGAATGTGCGGGTACTCATTCATTTGCGAAACAAACACTGCGCCGATTTAGAGAAACGTGCAAACCAGGCCATTTTTAGATTGCACATATAAGCGACGGTTTCGCAGGAGCTCGCCTCAGCCATCATAACAAGCAAGCAGTTATATAAACCTCTATATATTACCTTTGGCTTTTCCTCTGACATCTCGGCAGGATTTCGCGTTGCAGTTTACAGAATAATCTGCTAGTTCGGCTTTATTTGTCTTTCTGCCGCCTTCTGTCCTCTCCTCTGCCCTGCTAACGGGTGCGCGCTTCAGACCGTTGCTGCAAATAAGCCATTGGCCCTTAAAACACCACGTGGTTGCCAAATCGCGGGAGCGCGCGTCTATGCAAAAAAAACTCGATCACGCGAGGAATCTATATGAAAATCTCTTATTGTGCGCACAAATTAAACCAAATAACGAGCCACCTGTAAGTGGTAGCTATTGAAGTTCTGTAGTTTAATTTCCATTCATTTAAAATGTTTTGTTTCCATCTTAGTTTAGTTTAGACCAGACTTCAGAATTGGTTAAGCTCTTTAATGTTTAAATATCCTAGTGTATTATTATTGTCATTTTTAATAATACTTTGACTCTTTTAATTTAATTATATGTTTTAAGAAGTTCAGAAATACAGTAGTGGTCAGAAGTTCTTATACACTCATTATGGGCATGAAAGTCATGATAATTTGGGGCTTTTAATAATTTCTTTGAACTGTTCTTTTTCCAGTCAGGAATGATTAATTTACAGTATGCATCAATCTGATGCACAACTTTGAATTTATTTGGGATTTTCTTCAATCCACACAGGGTCAAAAGCAGAAATACAGACTCAAATATAGACATCAAATCACTTAATTCCCTTAATAAGTGCTATTCAATGTTCTACAATATCTATCAGTTTAACAAGGTGAAGGCCTGTTTACTTTTTGTTAGTGATCATGTTTGAATGCAACTGGTAGTTTCTTCTTTCCAAAAGGTGAGCAGACATCATATTAAACCCTATGGATTAAGAATGTAACTTGTGTTCATATGTGTGAAGGCAGCAAGTGAAGCCTATTAGCAATATAGTGTATACACTTGAGCCTGTATGTGTACTTTTGACACTGCGTGGATTAGATAAAATCCAAAATAATACTGATGATGCCATAGCCCTGACACTACACACTGCCCTGTCACACCTGGAGAAGAGAGACACGTATGTGAGAATGCTGTTTGTAGATTACAGCTCAGCATTCAATACCATCGTTCCCTCGAAGCTGGACAGGAAACTGCAGGATCTAGGACTGAGCAGCTCCCTCTGCAGCTGGATCCTTAGCTTCCTGTCTGACAGACGCCAAGTGGTCAGACTGGGCAGCATCACCTCATCCCCCATCACACTGAACACTGGTGCTCCACAGGGGTGTGTACTGAGCCCTCTCCTATACTCACTCTACACCTACGACTGCACAGCCACTAACAACTCCAACATCATTGTGAAGTTTGCGGACGACACTACAGTGGTGGGTCTTATCACCAATGGTGATGAGACGGCTTACAGGGAGGAGGTCAGCGCCCTGACCCACTGGTGTCAAGACAACCATCTCACCCTCAACGTCGCAAAGACAAAGGAGTTGATAGTGGACTTCCGGAGGTGCAGAGAAGTACACACCCCCATCACCATCAACGGCGCTGCTGTGGAGAGAGTGAGCAGCTTCCGGTTCCTTGGTGTACATCTGGCTGAGGATCTTACATGGTCAGTACACACAAACAAAACAGTGAAGAAGGCGCAGCAGCGCCTCTTCTTTCTCAGGAGACTGAAAAGATTCGGCATGAGCCCCCGCATCCTCAGGACCTTCTATCACTGTGCCATTGAGAGCATCCTCACTGGATGCATCACCACCTGGTATGGCAACAGCACCGCCTACAACTGCAAAGCTCTCCAGCGAGTAGTGCGGTGCTCTGAACGGATAATTGGAGGTGAGCTTCCCTCCCTCCAAGACATCTACAGGAAGCGGTGCCTGAGGAAAGCGGGGAGGATCATCAAGGACTCCAGTCACCCCAGCCATAAACTGTTCAGACTACTTCCATCAGGAAGGAGGTTCTGCAGCATCCGGTCCCGTACCAGCAGACTGAGAGACAGCTTCTTCCACCAGGCCATCAGACTGCTGAACACGTCATAGACACCTCAGCTTCACTACTGGAACTTTAACATTATGCACTCCATACTGTACAGTAATGCCACTGTTTTGCACATGTCTCAACTCTGTATATTTTTATATATTTTATTTATTGTTTACTCTATTTAATTTGTAAAATATGTGTACACACACACACACACGTAGAAAAATATTTAGTATACACATCCAGAAATGCATATACTATTATATATTGCACATATATTTATTAGTTTCAGATGTAGCCATTCTTGTATTTTGCTTGTTTACATTATTGTATTTTGCACAACTCTGTTGCTTGTGAAGCTCGCACACAAGAATTTCACTCACATGTGCTGTACCAATGTACCTGCACATGTGATGTGACAATAAAAGTGATTTGATTTGATTTGATTAAAGAAAGGGGCAATGTGTGGGGCAATGTGGGAAGTACTGGTAACGTTGGTATAGCAAATTTTTATATGTTTAACATTAAAAACATAAAAACTATGCAAGTCCCTCACTGGTTTGGCATTGGTTCCCAGCTTCCTGGCAAAGTAAATACAACACAGTGTCTGTGAAGGTTCTCAGTCATCCAGGTCATCGTAGTCAAAGGAGCTTGCAAAGAAAAGCGTCTGGACTTCTTTAAGTTGCTTGAAGACGTTTCACCTCTCATCCGAGAAGCTTCTTCAGTTCTAAGGTCAAATGGTGGAGAGTCCCAGATTTAAACCTAGTGGGAGTGTCCCCCCACAGAGGGACAAAAGGACCCCCTGATGATCCTCTAATCGCCTGAGCCAAGGTGTGAAACTGGGTGTGGGTCCCAATCAGCCAGAGTTTCGGGTGAGTTTAGAGGATCATCAGGGGGTCCTTTTGTCCCTCTGTGGGGGGACACTCCCACTAGGTTTAAATCTGGGACTCTCCACCATTTGACCTTAGAACTGAAGAAGCTTCTCGGATGAGAGGTGAAACGTCTTCAAGCAACTTAAAGAAGTCCAGACGCTTTTCTTTGCAAGCTCCTTTGACTAAATACAACACAGATAAATAGAAACTGAAGTTTATTTTATGGTCTAACCTTTAACTTTCATTTCATCTCATTTTCTCTGCTTATCTTGTTTGGCATCAGTACTGATGCATCCATAGTTCACATTTCTTTATGAGCTGTGCTGACTAATATGTGGGACATTGAGTCAACTAGTGCATGCCCATGCTACAGTGTAATTGTCCCTTTTGACAGCAAAATCATGGCCTTACTTTAACCCACTTACTTGGTATATATGTGTTACTAATAAGTCCTTTAGTTACAGGTAGTCTCACTGCGATGGAGATCTTTTTCAAGAGGGAAAGGAGTACCAAAAAATCCCCTAAAACATACAAGAGCACTCACAAAATCTAGTGTAATAAATCTAGTGTAGTATATTAATCTTTTTGTGTTTTTGCGTTTTGAAGTTATATAATCTTGTACTGAAAAAATAATGTTTTAAAGAGCTCAAACAAAGAAAGTGCTTATATCCCCCAATGACTAATATATCACTTTAAGGAGATGATCCAATGGAAACTAAAGCTTTTTCCTAATTTGTGTGACCCTGAACTTTAACCTATGGCCTTGAAGATATTCTAAAATATATACCAAACATAAATACCACATTACAGTGGTGTATTTGATTATTTTTACCCATATGACTGGAGCAGAATTAACTGAAATCTTTGGCTTCTATAAGCAGAAAAAGAGATTTTAAGTCAAAGTTAAGTTTAAGTTAAATTCGTGCAGTCTGTGACTTTGTGACTTTATGGTGTCATTGTGATGTCGAATTGAAAAAACAAGAGCATTCGGAGAGTGCAACTCACCCTGAAGGGCAAGGACTATACTTTTTTTTACTATACTAAAAAAAATAGATGTTTTATGATGTTTTTATTATAACATGCTGACATCAGCCTGCTTTTATTACAGTGCAGCAACCTCAGCCTGCTTTTATAAAGACATAATGCCTGACCTTTGACCTATGACCTTGAAGCATTGAATACTAAAATAGTCTGTTTTATTATCTTTACCTATATGATTGCAACACAACTGACTAAAATTTCTGGCTTCTATAAGCTAAAAAACCTTGAGATTTAAAAATATTTTCATTTTCAGTGCGTGATTTTGCAAATCTTTATGCTGTCACTGTAACACTGTAGGGCATGGTATTTGGGGGAGGGCCGGGGTGGGGTGGTAGGTTGTACAGCTCTCAATGGCCTTTTATATGATATATTACTCGATATTGTTTTTTTGAAAAACTTTTCTGGGTCAACTTTACCTTTGCGTGCTGACAATGAAGGTCAAGGTCAAATGCTTAGCTAACCTAGGCTTGCATATTTTTGTAAAGACAACCCATTAAAAAAAATAAGGTAATATGAAGAGCAATATAAAGATTTTATTGATTTTGGCATGACCTTGACCTGATTTTCTTGTAAATTAAATCAGCTCCGGCTGTTACTGGTATACCATCACACAAAATATGAAAATGATACCTTGAAAACTGTGGAGTCAAGATTGCTAACAAACAGACAAACAAACAAACAGAACCATGACACCACCAGGAGAAAAATCCAGACAGACACTTAACATGAAATCAAAAAATGCAGTTTCACAATTTTTGTTTTCTTTGTAGCTCATTTCATAGGCAGCAAGGTATTCAAATCCAGTTTCTCCAAGACCAGTGTGAATGGGAGGTGCAGCTAAAATGTCTTTCAGCCTTCTAAATAAATAAATCCCACTCCTTCATATAAGATACAACGGTGAGTAAGTGTGATACACAGAATCAAGAGGCTTCTGGGGAGACGGAGAAGCATACATATAAACACTGTCACCATAATCAGACGCAGACAAAACTCTGGATGTTCACTGTGTACAGTGATGGTAATTCAGAATGCACCTGTCCCTCCTCAAAAGCAGACTCGTGAAAATTCCACACAGGTGCTGGAAAGCCGAGTCCATTTGTCTTTCGGGAAGCATTGAGCACTTGCAGTCTATAATGTTCACGGCGCCATGGTCTGTCGTTTTCTGACGGCCTTTCTCTGTCCACGCTGGTTTCTCGCAGTCTGCGCAAAGCTTGTGCGGACCGGTCATGGTCCAAGCGATGCACCTTTTCCTCACTGGTTTCGCGCAGTCTCCGTGAAGCCTGAGCCAGTCGATTATTTTGTAGGCGATGCTCCCTCTCCGAACTGGTTTCTCTCAGTCTGCGCAAAGCTTGAGCAGACCGGGCATGGTACAATCGACGCTGCCTTTCCTCGCTGGTTTCTCGCTGCCTCCGTGAAGCTTGAGCCAGTCTGGCATTTTGCAGCCGAAGCCGTCTTTCCTCGCTGGTTTCTCGCTGTCTTCGTGATGCATGAGCCAATCTGTCATTTTCTAAGCGATGCCGTCTCTCTTCGCTGGTTTCGTGCAATCTCCGTGAAGCTTGCCCCCGCCGCTTATTTTCCAGGCGATGCTCCCTCTCCAAGCTGGTTTCACGCCGTCTTCTGGAAGCCTTAGCCAGGCGGTCATTTTGCAGACGTTGCAGCCTTTCCAAACTGGTTTCCCGCTGTCTGCGCGAAGCTTGAGCCGACCGGGCATGGTACAATCGACGCTGCCTTTCTTCGCTGGTTTCGCGCTGTCTCCGCGAAGCCTGGGCCAGTCTGGAATTTTCCAGGCGAAGTCGTCTTTTTTCGCTGCTCTCGCGCCGTCTCCGCGAAGCTTGGGATACTCTGGCGTTTTCTAAACGACGCTGTCTCTCTTCGCTGGTTTCTCGCTGTCTTCGTGCAGCTTCTGCTAATCTGGCGTTTTCCAGTCTAGATTCTCTTTGATGCTGAGATTCAGTGGCCCTGATTTTCTTCTTCCGCATGGCATCCTTACTGCTGCGGCAAGAGCCTTTCCTTTTTCTAGGCATTGTGGTGATGTGACCCTCTCAAGGCCCCTTGACACAAGGAGCGACATGCGCTGCACTGACCGCTGGCTGGAGCGAATTTTTCTGCTGGCCCTCTGCTGCGCTCTGCCGGTACGTCATTTTTTGCGCCCGCTCTACGTTTACTAGATGCGTCTGCTGCTTGTCAATGAAAACCATGCGTCTCTCATCTACAAAGGAGAAGGCATTGGCGTTGAAGTAACCGTACTAGTGAAGAAGAATGTACTCAATGACCTTAACTGCACATGCCTGCAACAAATCTGTGTGTGTGTGTTCGTCTGTGAACTTCTACTCAATCAGGAGTTTGATAACACACAGGCACGACTCAGGGCCCCAAAAGTTCTTATCTATATCAGATGTCATGAGGTCATCATATTGCCTAGCAACAGACTAACAGTGAACCCATTTTCCTTGGAAGAAAAATATAAAGAAAGCAGGAGTGGCTAGAGACTTTTGCACAGTATTCATAACATAAATGCTAAAAAAATTGGTGGTTTTAGCTTGTTGGTATATCACCATCAAGTTTGACTGCATGTTGGTGGAGTTTGCAGACAAACAGATTTGGTATAAAATACATAAAACAATGGGGCAAGGGATACAAGTGCTTTGCAGACCATTAAAAAGTGGAATACCTGGTCAGCCTAATTAAAGATCCAGACTTTGCCAGTACATCAGGTCCTCTGTGCCTCTTCGTTGTTTTTTATTTTACATTTTATTTCACTTGATTTAAGTAGTCGATAAGTTCATAGTTTTTCATGTTTTGAAATATGGTTTTATTTTAGCATTTGTTTGTTTTGAGGTAGACCTCCTCCTTCGTGCTCCAACAGGGCAATGACCCCCCCACTCCATGGCCTTCCTAGAGCTTCAACCTCGATCATACTGAAAATCGGGCAACAATGCTTAAGAGTGTCTTGAAACCAAGTTAAAGGAATTCTGCCATGAGTGTTAAAAAAAATCTATCCAGAAATATGCCAGAAGCTTGTTGATGGATAAAAGTGTCTGATTGACGTGCAACTTACCAAGGCAGATTTAAACAAATAGTGTGGGTCTATGTATACCATATGTATACGTGGTACAAAGTCGTAACTCGTGGTGAGCATACGTAATCTTCTGACTACAACTGAAGATCATTGATTTTTTTTTTCTTTTAAGGAATAACACATCTTTTAATCAAATGTTTGATTTATTGATAAACTGTACAAAACATACAGTATTTTATAAAGGTAGGTTAACATGAAAGCTCAATGGGAAATAAACATAAACAGTGTTACTATCAGAATTAGGGATCAGTCTGAAATCTTTTATTTAAGTTCTTTCATTATGTTCATTTTGACCTCATATATTCAGAATATATTCTGCAAATGTGATTGGTTTAAAATTCGTTGTCAACAGTAGGAAACAGCAGCAGTAACACAGTAATTAGATTTCAGAATGGGGAAAAAACATTTAAAACAAGATAAAAGTAAAATCTCAGCAGCAAAAACAATGTGAAAATGTACAATTACAACAGAAGCTAAAGGAAAGAATATTCCAGCAGCCAGACTGGACTCCTTCCATTCAGTACCATTAGACTAAATACCCAAATAAATAGTAGATTAGCAGATTAGTATCTTGAGTCACAGGATAAATGACAAGTGTTTGGAAAAATACCAACACTACATATCTCTTCTAGCATTTGGTTCCAGCCTCTTGGGTCATTTCAGTAAATGTAGGATTCTTTGAAAGCTTCATTGACCAAATGACCCTGATCTATTTAAACTACTTTTCTTACATTTGATTTTTTATATCAATTACAACAATTCTCCAATCATGTCACTTCAAGACAGCTCATGGATGTCCTCTGTCCGCAGTTAATAATCTCAGTTGACAAATCCATTTCAAGAAAATCTGGAGTATGGGTTTTGTCCACTTAGACCTGGAAAACATTAAACAATCAGTAAGAGTTGCCCTGATTTAAATAAATCGTTTGATATATTCACGCAAAATGGTAACTATGAAGTCAATGCCAGATTACGGTGAACGTAGCTTAGCACGGACAGGAGTAAATGGCTAGCCTCGCACTGTATTGTATCATAGCTAAATAAAAACTTACCAGCCTCTCTTAAACTTTTATATTTAGCTTTATGCTATACACCCATCAGCCATAACATTACAAGGACCTTAGCAGGAACATTTAGGTTGTAGGTTGGGCCTCCATGGATCAGACTCCAGGAGGTGCTCTTGCAGGATGAACTGGAACAAGTCTTGCGACTGTGTCTATCTTTTCTGCTCAATTAACCCTGATACTATGCGAGTGCCAGTGCAGAAGTAATTACTCATTGGTGTCTTTTGAAAATCATTCATATTATAGCAGGCCTGCAAAGTTAACATAGTGTTATGTGTTGCCCACTGGGGTGATTTCCACTCAAAGAAAACCTGGAGGACATAATCTGATGCTTTCTCTGAATTTCTTGCAGTAGCCAGTTCCATATCCATAAACATCTGAATTTCATTAGTAGAAAAGAGACATTTAAATAGTATAGCTCTGAACTCTCTGGACCTTATGGACACAGTCAGACAAGCTCTTTTTTCCCCTCCCCAGCAGTTATGCTAAACTGGGCAAAGTGCCTCATACTGGTAGCACAATACAGAATCAACTTTCTTAATCACGCGCTCTCATATCTACTAAATGACATTACAGGTGTAAAAAGAGCCACATTTTGTTTTGTAGAGTAAGTCATAATTTAGATGCTGTATAGGTAGCCGATTGCTGACACACACAGACTAACAAAGAGAAAAGCTTACCATATTTCTGCCTGATTTCCTGGTGTCTCTGCTTCATCTCCGCCCTCCTGTAAAGACAAAACATTCTTCCATAAGTCACAGGGCGACGACTAATGATTTTTCAGAATGTCAGACTCGTGGAAACAAACCAGTTTGGGCTGATAACAGTATGACGTCTGCATTTTTCCCCCTCGTGTGTGTTGAAAGAAAGCGATGCTAATCATAGCTATCAATGCAAAAGGTAGCCGGTGTGTCGCACCTAGTGCAACTATTACAGAACCAATAAAAGCCCAAAATGTATAATTGTTGTTTAGAGGAAATACAAGTAAAGTATAGAGAAATAACTCCAATTTGTATGTGTTTATAGCAAATATTTAATGTTAGCTGAGAGAGATGCTGTTCTATAGGAAGAAACTTGGTCATAAAGACGTGGTGCTGAACTGTAGTTTTGTTTTTTCTCATGATTTTTGAATTTTAATTATATAAACTAGAGATTTAGGCAGCAATTTAGAGTCCACCAATTCTTTAAAGCCACGTTTTGTTAAGTTATAGCTATGGATGTATCAAATACAGAGACCAACCAGTCATAGGGGGTGAAACAGTATTACAAAACAAAACATGATATTGCCACCTTTCGTCCTGCTTGGTTCTCAGCTTATTGGCCTGCCGCTGCATCTTGGCCTCAGACCTGCTAGATCTGAAAAAACAAGACCAGTGTTAGATTTATGTAGTAGAAGGAAAAGATTGCTGATTATTACTAACAAACTCATAAGAAAGCAATCATCGCAAGGTATGTTTAAAGAAAAGCAATTTAGTGGCATTCCTAGTGTGAATAAATGTGGGCAAGTGTTGTGAGTTTAAGATGGGGTTGAACCCTGCAAACGTAGAAAACTTCTTTTTTTTTTTTTTTTAAATTACCACACTTTTCTGAACTGAATCAACTTTAGTTCAGCCTTAACTTAATAAAACAGCATCTGAAAGTCAAAAATGGTGCCAGATGTGGATGACCTATGAATCAGTCAACTGCCAATTGCTTGACAAGGGGGTCGAGTTAAAGAGTGACAACAGAGTCCAGCAAGAACAGGAGAAGAATGAGAAAAGAGTAAATCAAAGAATAAAAATATGCCATGAAAAGCACAGACAGGCTCCACAGTAGACACATTTCACTGATTTTAAACAGTTTCACTTCAGCTCTTTGTAGTTATAATTTCACTTTTCTCTGTGGCTGGCTCATGAACCAACAACAGCAGAAGCAAGAGTAGCCCACAGACTGGATGTGTCACATGTTTTTGACACAGCCCCAATCCACAATAAACACTCTCTGCAGGTAGACGGGCAGTACCTGACTGCCTGCAGACTGCCTTTGTGCTACTTCACGCTCACGCATAAGCGGAAACACTCCCATTTTCAGGATTGCTTACGTGTAACATAATCATTTAATTGAAGGACTTGATGGGTAGTCAGTACATATCTTAACCTGTTGCACACAACTAATAATATAATTGCTACAATGTATTCTACCAGCATCACACTGGCTGGAATGAGAGGGTTTTGTCAACCAGAGCTCACATTACACTTACCCGATGTTCTCACACTTGCAGCAGCAGAACAGACAGACCAAAAAGGCAATGATAAGAATGCCACCAACCACTGACAAGGTGATTATCAAGATCTGGAAGTTCACTGCAGACAGAACCAGAGTGACAATGTCATTCAGAAATCACAAATTTATCTTCCAGATAGAAAATTCTTGTTCTTCCTCCTTCATTAGGTTGCGTTTAATTTCCTCTTCTCAAACCAAATCATTCTACAGATGTACTGAATAAAACGTTAATGTTTTTTGACTCACTGATAAAAATAACAAGGATCAAAGACAATTTTAATGTTTAATATGCAAATGTACTTCTGTAAAAAGTTCTGCATCAAGATTTTAAAGATGTAATAGTACAAAAGCATGTGGACAAAATGAATGTTAACATGAATGGGTTCCTATTTTACTACCAAACTATTGGATAGCACGCTTTGTACAGGGAGAGGCTGTCACGGTGAAACAGGATAGGGCTTTCCCCCATCCCGCTATTGTCTAAAACGTATCTACACGCTGAAGCACTTATTCAAAACAAACAACCCCAGACGCAAAATCCACAAACATGGAGGGGTTTTTTGTTTTTCCACTCTAGTGATTTAGTGAAACTTTCATCTACAGCAAATCAGGATAAACTGTTCCAATCTTCATTTGTGAAAAAAATAAGAATTATGAAGATGCAGGATCTTTTAATCTCTATTTGTAAGTTTTGGGGGGTTTTTTAGGGAAAAAAATAGTTTTTTTTAAGAGAAAGAGCCTTTAAATATAACTATTTAGTTTTTATTTATCCTTGGCACGGTGCTGATTGGGAGCCTGTTGCAGTAGCTCTTGTTCCAATTTATTTATTTTGAAATTATTTCATAACCTACTAAAGTGGATTTTTCTTGCTCCTTGTAGTTTATGTGGAGGTGAAATAGCCTAACAAGCCTACTAGTGGTTTTTCGTATCACTACAATTTCAGCAAGTCGCAGAAAGGGGCTCTACTGCCCGGAGCGAGGCCTGTAAACCTGGGGGACCTATGAGGAAAATGATGGAGACGAAGCTGTTACAGCCAGCATCATGGGGAATGTATGTGGCTGCCCAATAACATGGATTAGTTCAGTGAGCTGATTAAGAGCAGAGGGAACACAGTGAGTGTTGGAGTAGCAGCAAAACACTGTGCACACAGTGTGACTGTACCTGGCTTCAGGACTTTAGTAAGATGTGTTATGTGAAGGGATTGCACAATCCCAGACATTTTATCTGGAACACTGAAGTGCTAGCTGTGGGAATGAGTCCATGTTATGCGTAAAGGGAATTAATTGTTGCTGTTGCATTTTGATGCTGAGGTCAGCCAAATGACTGTGGCTATAGATCCTCTCTGCACCACTTAATTAACACCTCATCTAACATCTGTTTCAGCTCAGCTGCCACAAGGACAGACACAGAAGTTCTTTGCTACCTCATACCACAATACATGCCTTCATTTTAGGTTTAACCTCCTAGTATAGTATCACATTTAGATTTTAATCCATAAAGCACTTGACTTTCTTGTATTTTTCATTTAACCTGAGCTCCTTCTTTGGAGTAATTTTTAATTTTCCAATTTTTTATCATGATTGGACTGATGCAACACAGTAATTTCTCAACTTCAGGGACATGTAAGTATTTTTGTCTTATACAAGAATATCGTTTATTAATTATCACTAACACACAGAGAAAAAAAGAAAGAAAATCAGCAAATAAGCTTCAGTCGGACAGTGTACTGGACAGCATATTTAACGACTTTAATTCAATTAACTAAATGTTATCAATGTGATCAGCTTGTGTGTGTGTGTTTTCTTACTCCAGCAGAGTCCCCATCGTGCATCATTCAGAGGGCAGAGCGCATGGGGTGGGAGGATGGTTCTCACTGGATATGTTACACATGACTTTGTTGTGATGCACCACAAGCACTGTTTAAAAAAAATGTGCACAATGTCCCTATTAGTTAAACAGAAAAACAAAAAAGGAGGTATGCAGGCTAATTACAGGAAATTACCTTTTTTAGGCTGTGTGTGATAGGCACACACAGCCTAAAAAAGGAGCAAGGTGAGAATTCATGAGATCAGTTACTTCTCAAACCAGTCAAACAGGTCTGGGTTGGAGGAGGAGACATCTATTCTGACCATGCACACACACAGAAACTCTGTTAACCCAAAAAAGAAATCAGCCAAGCAGAAATAAAACGCTCTCTCAGCGAACTTACCGTCACATTTTTCAGACATTCCTCACAGCTTGTCCCGTTTTTCAACTCACACACTGTAAGTCAAAGAAGTTAATACAATCGAGTTAAAGGACATAATGGGCAAGGTGGAAACATTTTGCCTCAAACGTCAAGGCAAACATGACTGCAAAACTTGTCGAGTTTAAATGAAAGCACCATGAGGAGCAGATTTAAAAAGGCCTGGCATGTGCCCACTCTGGTTTTTGTAACTACTGGTAATCCTCCTGGGACATTTTCCATGGCGACTAAGTACAGCAACTACACAGCCTGTGGAACCAGTCATGTTATTATCAGCAGACATACACAGAACAACAGCCGGGTTTGTGCGAGTGAAGCCATGCATCTGTAAAATGGAGAAACAATGTCTCATATTTGTGTGCCACAGTTTCTCTTAGTCTCTGCTCTGAAACAATCAAGCACCCCAGGGGCTGAAAAAGAGACTCCTTGTTCCTGTTGAGAGGTTTCAACAGTTTTCAGAGACAGGAATCTTACACAGACACAATTCTACCAACAAAGTTGTGTTTTTATTCCTTTTAAGCTTAAATGTGGCCGGTACGTAAGGTTATCTAATATATTTTATAATAAATAGTTTCAGTGTAGAAAATGCAAACAATGACATTTTAATTCTAGATGTTTGGGTGCTTTTCTCCTCAGTTCAAGGCTTATGAAACAATGCTTTATGAATATAATAGCCCTTAAAACTGTTGTGACTTTACTGAACAGATAAAAGACTCACATTCGGGGTTTTGAGCAACCTGCGCGTAGCTATAAAGATAAAAACAACAATACTACTAAAAACAATAATAATAATAATAATGAATTAGAAAGCAGCTACATCTGATCAAAAACAAAAAACAAAGATTTTCAGCTTAACTAATTCTTCAGCCCCCACATTCACCGATTCATTTCCTACCGTTCTCAGGTGTGGACGAATCGGCGAAAACGCTCGCCAGGCCGAAACCAAAGAGAAGAACAGCCAATAATATCCGTAAACCCATCATCCAAGACCGTAGACTCAGATTCTCCTCCAATTTTTTATGTTTCAGAAGATTTTAGAAGACAGTGTAAGCGCAAAAGGAGGAAATGCCTCGGCTGCTCCGACAGAAGTCTGAAACCTGAGAAGTGAACTTGCTGGGAAGGAACCAAAAGCAAAATCCTGACGCACGCTCTCTTTACGCACCCAAACAGACAAAAGAGGGAAAGGCGTTGGCAGAGCGCAGTGCATTTCGATATACGTCATTTAAACTATGCGCTGAATAAACGGAGTTTACAAAAATAGCTGCTTTGACACACACAAAAAGTATATTTTTAAAAAGTCACAGTTAAAACATTAGCTTTTTTCCTGATGGATCATACCTTTTTACAGCTGTTTCGTTTAATCCATTCATTCCCAAGCTCTGTGTTGGCCTCCCACAGTAGGAAAGTGACTCTATAACAAATGCTAACACATAACAGCTAATTGTTGTAGAGGACTTCATGAGCTAGATGTTGTTGGGCAGCTTAGCTCCCCAGCTCTTCTAAAGCTTCCATATTTTGTTTCAACAAATTAGATGATAAACTTCATGAAACGAACAGGACATCCAAAGGCAAAGAGGTTTGGAGCCCTAGTGCCAGCACATGCACAGCTCCCTGAAAAACTTCCACTCTGTTCAAAAATAAGTACACAAAGATCACGGTAAATATAGGACCATTTTCAATAATTTATTAAAGCATAATTTTGTAAAGCCAGTTACAAATAAAAAAAGAACACCACACATATCTCTCTCTTTCTCTCTTTTTTTTGTTGTTCTTTTTGTTTAAACAAGCACAATGTTTTACTATGTAAAGGTGATAATAAGCGTAACACAAGATAAGAGTGGGCCCCACTTTGGCCGCCTGCGGCTGATAACAGGACCCTTTGTGATGAAGTTGCCCTTGAAGACAGATTTGTAATCAGAATTTCCATTAAGAAACATGCTGATCACATTTCAGCAACTACAGGGCAAGTTCTTCTTACTCAGTGTAATATCAGTGACAGACAGAACCACAGATGTAGAATAACCAGATCTCACAGCTCCAGGGTCCTCGGGATTTATGGCTTGTGAACTTCAATTTTTCAGTTTTTCACTCCTTTTTTTTTTTTTTTTTAGATTAAACTAAATTAACCAAAAGTTCAAAGTGGAACCTGTGAGTGAGTTCTGCTTATTCTAAATCTACAGGCAGGATCCCAGTGGGCTGTGTGTATGCTTTCAGGCCGTAGCTATGATTAAAGACACTGAGGTTATTAAAATTTGGAGAATTTTAGCAAATCTCTGCATTGTACACTTACAACTTTACATGTCGTAGAGACTGATTTCAATATTCTTAGACTTTAAATTGTTATATTTAAAGAAGCAATTCAGGTTTTTTTTTCATTAAATCTGTGGATAAATTTATTTTTGGTTACTGGGCAACACTTCAGAGGGGTTGGAGGGGTTTTGGATTCACAGCCTCAGTTTTTCTAAAATCATCGCTGCCACCCTGTAGAGTATGTGATGAACTAGAAAAACAACAACATATTTCACCTGAAGAACTTCACTTTAGTGTCTGGTGTGAAAAGCCAAACCAGATCTGTCTTTGGGGCAAATCCTGAAAATCTTATTGCCACAGAAACAAGTTTAGAAACTTCATCTAAACCAGATAAGACAAATAACTGGAGCATGTTGTCATGCTGGACGGTAACTTTCCATGCTATGCGAGCACTCCCAGTGGATATCTGCTTTGTGGGAACACTTTGTTTACAGTGCTCTCTGCAGGTGTTTGACATGAGTGCCATCTAGCTGCAATGCACAGCATCAGGTGACCTCACTTCGAGTCCAAAGAACACACGCACGCATGCACACACACACACACACACACACACAAAGCAGTGATGAATTTCAGCATTCCAAGTGCACAATTAAACTTTTTCCAAGCCCGTGTCCTCACAGTGTCATATCTGCTTCTTGTACACTGATGCCGAAAAAAAAGAATAATCAAAAGCATATTTTCATTCTTCCTGAACAAACTTTGCAACACATACAGCACAATAGGAAATAAACAACCCCTCAACCCTCCCCTGATATTCCATGCTTTTCCCGTTAACTCACAATTACAACACCATTCTTCGCAAAAGTTACTCATGTAAATTCATCTCTTTTTTTCCAAGGAATACAGTAGTATCACTAGTATCACTTCAGTAGTATCGCTTCTCTTTTCCCTTCTCGTATCCAACAGTTTACGCCATTAATACACTCACACACACAGCAGCAATGCAGACACAGCACTTTAGGTTGGCTAAGATAGGGGGAATACAATAATAACAGTATTATCAGTAATTGTTTAAATAAAAATCACATGTTCATAAATAGGCTAAAAACACAGACAAACAAGGTTGTGTGCATTTTTGCTTAAGTCTCCTGATCTCTGAAGAAAAAAATGAGAATAGCTTGAGCAGATGAGGATAGACAGGATTTCATGGCTCCAATTAATTCTTCAGAGTGAGTCCAACAAATAACAACAATGATAAATTCATCAAAATGCTCTTAGAAATATGACCACGATACCAGCCAGACTCACTATAGTCTGTTTCCTTTTTTTTTTTTTTTTATCTTACTCTTACTTCTCTGTGAGTCACATTAATGGCACAGCCAGTGTACAGTATTGGCATCATATTCAGACATACAGTGGTCATTATTAACACCAATCACTTGCATGTATCTTACATGGCAGGTGTCACATTGCATTTAGTATGGCATTTATATACTGTACAGTGCAGCGGCCACCAAAAATGTAACAATAATTCTTATTATAATGTGTGATATACGATACAAAATGATACATGTTTGTTCAGTTTATGTGTGCACGTAGGCGAATATACACATTTATCCAGCTTGTGTGACATGTAGACATAAATAGGGAAAAGTTTGTTGGGGGGTTTTCTGGCCATTGTTCTGGATATTGTTCTTGCAGAGCCAAGTGAGGCTCGTAGCCATGCACATACTTTGGAGAGCATCCAAAGTAAATCTTTCTTCTCTGGAATATTTATAGGATTTTTTTTTTTTTAAATACTTAAAGCCGCTTCCTTTGGCTGAGTTTTCTTCTTGTGGCCACACAGTGGCGCTGACGAGTGAGCAGGTGAACACTATGTTGTTTGGTGACGAATCACCGAGTCCTTTTCCTCAGACGTGACAGAGCTGATATTATCGATAACAGACAGAGAAAGCAAGCAAGAACAAGAATTTAGCATTTTAACTTAACAGCGACCGCAAACAAAGAGTGAGGATATATAAAGAGAAAGAGAGAGACTCGGAAATTAGAGGAGAAGTGAGATAGAAACTAACAAAACTGAGAAAGTGTGGCTTTCTTCTGTCTGGCAGTGCAATGGAGGTTGGAGGAGCCACCTGGGGCTGACTGGGACTGGGTGGCTGCTTTGTGCTTGTTGTTTCTGAATTTGTCCAAAAACGGAGAGTTTGGTGTGTGCTTGAACATCTACATGCAGGACTACTGCTGAGGGTTATGTATTTGATGGGACAGCCCCCCAAAACAGTTTTTTTTTTCATGCTATTTCATGTTACGTTATTAATAGATCTCCAGGCCAGTTGAGTGTGCATTTGGCTTCTGTGTCCACTTTTTCCCCATTTTTGTAATTGATGCTCATTCCCTGCTCATGATTCAACGTGGGAGGTTGAGCTGGTTGGTGCGACTGCCCTTTATAAAACACAACCAACCAATGCAAGGAGCCAAGGCGTCTGGTGTCACTAGATGGATGAACGAAGAGCTTTGACTGGCTGGGAGAGATCACCTGACCCAGGCACTGGCAACACTGGACACAGACATGATGCTGCAGCGTTTCTTCACCATCATGTTGATGTAGGCCCGCATAATCTTGGTGATCTCGCCGACCTAAAATGTGAAAAAGGAGATTAGTACATCCTAGATAAGAGGTATCAAATCCTACGCTGAGAAAATACGCTGAGGGGGGGTGATTAGACAACGAATGATGAGCTCTCACCAGTGGAGTCTCAAAGTACATCTCTCTCTCATCCACGATGATCTTGTAGGTGCAGGGCTGTGACGCTCCGAAGAAGGTGATGTGTTCGTACTGGAAGGTCTCGAGCGGTTTGGGTTCTCCTCGTTTATACACAGACACGTTGTCAGCGCTCACACCCAGCCACAGATCATGAGGGAAACCTCCCTCTTTACACTAGCAAGAGAGGAGAGAAGGGAAAAGAAGCAGATCAAATTTATTTGTACAAAGCTCCAAAATTGATCTTCTGAGCGTTTTTCCTCACCTCCACATCAAATAGAGTGGAGCCATATCCTGGCCACTCCTTAATGATGCTCATGTATTTCAGCATGGCCTGATGCTGCGGCATGCCCTGCAGACGAGTCCACTTCTCGAGCACGCTGGTCCGTGTTGCAGACGTCTCCTCCTTCACCCACATCTCAAGCATTTGCTCATCCTCCATCTGAAACAATCAGCGAATCCTCCGAACTATCATGTGTATATTTATTTATTTATTCATTTATTATTTAGTATAGCAGGAGACGGATTTCAGTGAACTTAAGATGCAGAATTGTACAAATCACTTTTGCAAAGTAGAATTTTAAAATGAAGTAGCTATATTTTCTTTAACTTTAATGAAAAGCTACTTTTTCCTCCATCACTGACCTTCTGCTTCTTCAGTGAACCAGTCTTGAAACTTCTCCTAAGGGTGCCATCCAGGAAGCTCGGAGTCTTTCGTTTCTCTACGCAGGGCCCGACACCACCTTGTCCTACTGCCACGCCTTTTCCATCTACAGCTCCAACACCTCCAGCCCCTCCAGCTCCACCTGTGACCCCCACACCCGGTTTGGTGGAGTGCAAAATGCGGTTGCGCAGACGTCCAATTGGGTAGACGCTCCCCAGGCTCCACCCGGCTCGACCTGCCCCATCACCGTGGAGATACTGAAGACGTAAAGCGGCCAGGTGCTGCAGCGTTTCCTCCGAGGCCGGGAAGTGACCACTTATCAAAGATTCGTGCGCCTGGGAGAGAGAGCAAGACAGTCTGCATTTCTGACACTTATATTTCCTGACTGGATCACATCTTCAGCAGGAAGAGAAAATATCAGGCTCAATTGGAATTGCGTTCAAATACTGCTTTTGTAATCTTACTAAAAATGAATACACCTAGTCATACATTCATGCCAGAGAACCAGCGAGTCAACAGCCACCACTACATCGTTCATGTAGGAAAGCCTCGTTTTACTTACAATCTTTAGGTCCTCGTTGATTTATCTGTGTATCGTTCCCCAGTTTGTTTAACCCAGACTTAGATTTTGATTGTTGTCAGGTGTCAACATTAATTAGTTTTGGTTTCTGGTTTTTACTCCTTTGAGATTATTATGGCTTTGTTCTTCATTCAAGGAGCTTTTAGATATAAAAACTACTTGATGTCACACAGTTTCTTACAGCTAAACCACAACAGAGGTCATATAATTTGGCACGATTACGAATTAAGAGGTTAAATAAGACATTTTAAGGGCTTTTTAATTCCTTTCATTCATGTTAAAAACATTGGGATAATCTTGGGACATTAATTTGAAATTTAACAAAGAAATGTTGGGGTCAAGAGCAGTTTCTTCCAGCTCAGAACTATCTTATTATCTTAGGAGGATGATGTTATTATCTTTTTCTTCACTGTACACTGGAGTTAGTCAATTATCTATCATCTATTAGTTATTCCAAAATTTACAGAAACATCCAGTATAAAGTGGCACTGTTTGTGTTTAAAGGCCTAAATGGTCTTGAACCTACATAAATGACTGGGTCCCTGACGCAGGATTTTGAGTTTTCTTAGTTTCTTTTTGGATCAATGTTTTTTGTTTCATCTGAATCTTTAGTTATCGCATGGTTTGGGTTTATGAGTAATGTTTGCCTACTGTAGAGTTGTTGCTTTAACTTAGATTTGTTATATCATGAGTCCAGTTTTTCTTTCTTCTGTTTAAGTTTTCTTATTTGTGTTCTTGCTCACTATCTGGTTTCTGTTTTTGGTGATTCATATCATTTCATGCTTTCAGTTTATTCCTGCCTCACCTGTGTTCCCATGTTAAGTGGCCGTCTCTGTGCCCTGCTCACTTCCTGTTTTACTCTGGTATTTAGTTCACTCCTGTGTTTGATGTTTGAAGTTTTACTTCCCATGTTTTGGTATCATTCATTTGTTTCACCTGTTCCTTATTTTCTCCAGCTGTGTTGCTGTGACCAGATTAATCCCCAGAAGAGTTATTGCAGTTTACTTTTTTCTAATTAGTTTTTATTCTTATTTCATTTTGACTTTTTAAGTACAGTGTACTTTCAGTTAGTTTGCTGAGTGGATTTTCTTGTTTCGGTTTAGTTTTTATTGTTTGAGAATGGTTAGGTTTATTAGTTTCAGTGTAAGTTTTGGTCTTTTTAATTATCATTGTATGGTGGACATATGTCAAAGGCAAGATTTAGGAAAATCAGTAAATATATTACAATAAAAACACAGAACTTTTTCATAGCAGTTGATTTAGAGTCTTGTTGATATCCAGAGTCTGAATAAACAGATACATCAGGCAACCTGTAATAACAATTTTGCTAAGCTAACAAATACTAAAATTAGCGATATTTCATCTATATTTTTATTTTACAGTGACACGGTGGTTAGCACTGTTGCGTCACAGCAAGAATTCCTGAGTTCAATTCTACCATCAGGCTGGGGTCTTTCTGTGTGGAGTCTGCATGTTTCCCGTGTTTACGTGGGTTCTCTCTGGGTACTCCAGCTTCCTCCCACAGTCCAAAGACATGCAGTTAGTGGGGTTAGGTTAATTGGAAACACTAAATTACACATAGGAGTGAATGTGAGTCCGATTGGTTGTCTGTCTCTATGTGTTAGCCCTGCGACAGACTGGTGACCTGTCCAGTGTGTACCCTGCCTCTCGCCCTAAGACAGCTGGGATAGGCTCCAGTGCCCCCCGCGACCCCGAAAAGGATAAACAGAAGCGGATGGATGGATACAAAACTGTTTCAGATCGTTTTGGTTTTTTTAAAGTCTAGTTTTTATTTTTGTTTAGTTAGTTTTAGTTGTTAGATCACTTTTAGTTAACTGTAGTCACCAGTATATTTGAAGCCTCAGGTTGCCTTATTTTTCTGCCCTGTTGTGCTTTTTGTTCTCTGTTTGTTCTCTTTTGCCTCTTTATGTTTCCTCCTGCTTCGATTTATAGACATTGTTGTCCGTCACTTGCTGAACTTCTTCTTGTGGATTTGGGTCAACCTTGACACCAACCCGAGACACCCACACTGACTCAAGATTATTAAGGTTTATTTCTTAATAACTTTTGAGAAGCTTCTAGAAGCTGCTAATCTCTGGAACTCTGGAAGACAGGCTGCTGTTGTGTTATTATGTAGAAATATTGTGAATGTGTGTAGGATTAAACTTTATGAAAATTTCATTAATTTTATTCTAAAGCATTTTGGTTTTAAAAGTGCTATACAAATAAGATTTCCTTGTTTTCTTTCGGACATCCTTTAGAGTTTTTTACTCATGCCTGATCTACCTTCTGTTCTTCTTCAGCAATATTTTTTAAAGCTCACCTTTTTTGGTCTCACCTGCTTCTTCTTGTGTCAGCATTTAGGTTATCACTTTGAGCTAAACATAATAATTAGAGTAAATCTCACCTGTTCAAACATGAAAGCAAACTCCACTCCCTCTTTGGGCATGCTCTCTACATCCAAGAAACAGTACAGTTTAAAGTAGAGTTTCCATTCTCCTTCCTCCTCCTCTTCTTCACTGCCTGCCAGTCTGAAAAATAAAGGAAAACATGCCATGCGTTACTGCAAAGTGTACAACAAAGACACGGTTAAATGGACGGCAGTGTTTGTTCACAAAGACTCGGATACCTCTCGAACTTGGCCAGAACATCTGCCACAATCACTCTGCTCTCCAGAGCTCGGTCTGTGAAGCTGTTGTGCTCAAACAGAGAAAACAAATTCTTGCTTTCCTCCATGGCCAGACCTCTGATCAGCTTCTCTACAACCTGCAGTAACAACATTCAGACGGCGTTTAGTATTCCCATTGAAACTGATTTATTTCATCTTGAAAGGGTTTTTCAAATAATTCAAAGATCACTTGCAAATCACATGCACCCAGCCTCAGCTTTCTCCTTCTATTCAAGGTTAATTTTTGTTCTTTTATGTTTAAGATGAGCTAATGCGACTGCAAGTCTCCAGATATAGGTGTGAGTGATGGATCATTACACTCAATACAAGTGTAAAATGAACACACTTCTAACTTTATCTTACAGGTGTGCATTTTAAATAATGCATTTCAAAGAGAAATATGTTTGTGTATCTATTGTGTTTATGCACCTCTCCAGCAGTGGTGTGTGAGTTGATGGAGATCTTGCAGGAACCTCCTCCATGGCAGTAGACAGTAGTGCTCATCTCCTGCCTCAGCAGCAGGGCGGCGATCTCCTCCTGAGAGGGAACAAACTCACGAGTTTTGGTCTTCTTCAGGGATTCTCCAATGAAGGTGGCATACCGCTCAATCTCCGCGCCTGGATAACGCTCACGTATCCTGAGTTACAAATACACAAATATACACAACACATTTACACGCATGCATTTTATGGATGCTTTGTGAGGGAAATGCTATCCCTAATGCAGACGCTCACCTCTTGAGGTGGAAGCGGAGGTATCTGAGGATGGCTCGACTGGGTAGGAAGGTGCAGCTCATGCAGGTGAGCAGATGCCAGTGTGCACGATTGGCTGGACTGTTAGGCTGAGGCACATGATTGGTCTGCTTGATCACCTGGCAATAAACCTGTGGGGAAAAGATTTTTATCAGAGTGTAAACAGCTGGAAAACTGAAAGAATATTCTATGGGAAATAAAATATTCAAGTTTTATTCTGAAAGTAAATATACAAAAGTACCTCATCCCTGAGAGGGCGCAGGTCCTGACAGGTCTGCAGGATGCCCTGAATGATGGGCACCGTGTCTGCCAGTGTCTCCATCTCCTGTAGTGAGTTGAAAACTCGCACGGCCTCATCCTGCAGACTGGCGTAACCCTGCTGCCTTTGTACTGCACGGAGAAAAAAACACGTAGGTAATCAATTAGGCTAAAGATGAGAACAGTAACATCAAGAAAGATTACATTAAAGGATGACTGTTGTGCCAATGTCAGCATTTTAAAGTGTTAAACATGTTGTCTGCATGTTCTCCCTGTGGCTGCCCGTGCAGGTTCCCTTCTGAAGCTCCTGTTTGTGGACACCAATTGTTATCACAGTCCAGAGAAATGCTTGTTAAATTTAATGACAACTCTAAACTAGCTCTGGCTGTGGATCTGTGAGCTTGTCCTTGTCTAGCTCTATGTTAGTCCTGTGATCCGCTGGCGACCCCTCCTGGGTATACCCAGTTTTTCACCCTATGACAGAACTTTTACTCCATTTTACACTTTGAGTGGGTTTTTTTGGCCTCTTTAATTTCCTATGAAACAGGAAGTTGGGAGCGTAAGAGGTTTCTCTATTTCACTCACAGCTGGTGACCTCTCCGTAAGGGAGGGGCAGTAGAGGCGCATGCAGAGGATGCTGTGTGTATCTGAGGATGGGGTTCCTCCTGTACATCTGCTCCACTATTTCTGGGTTCACACTATTTTCCTGAGAAGACACAATGGTGTAAAAAAAATCATCTTAAAGACACACATCTTCTGATGAATTTGAATTTACTCTGTCTATGTGAGCGTCTTACCTTGATGTCTCTGATGAGCTGCAGAGTTGGTGTTTCTATTGGGGTCTTGCTGTCTATGACTCCCTGTATAGCAGCTGTCCACCTCATGGCTTCATTCAGCATCTTAGTATAAAGACGGTAGGAATGCTTCCTCCCGTACACGATGATGTTCCAGTAGCCTGTAAAAAAAAGAGGGTGGGTTAAATCCAATAAAATTATTTCTACTAACATCGTGATTAAGTTTTATGAGAGTTGTGCAATAAATCCTTTTAATCTAATTCAATAAAACCAGGGTACTGGTACATTTATCAAGTCTATAATTGTAAACTGAGACACCGGCATATATCCCTAACCTCGTAAGTATAATCCCTGATTAAATGTGCCCTTCTTTCCCGTTCCTTTCATTTCTCTCTGCTCACCTGTCTCCCTGTGCACTCGTTCATCCGGCTGAATGACAGAACAGAGGGAGTTAAGGACCAGAGTTCCCATCTTGGAGGAGTTTTTCTCTGAGCTCTTGTAGTAATCCAGGGAGTTGTGGGTTAAAACAAACCAGCGCTTCTTCAGCTTAAGGGAGGTGCTCTTGGCATTTGTCTTCATCTCCTTTTGGAGCCACCCTGAAGATGGAGAGGAGAGGGAGGCAACAAGAGGAAAAAGAATGTAGAAAATATTGTGATACCTAAACCTTTACGTTGAAGATAGACTGTTTTAAAAATGACAGTATGGTGTTTTTAGCGAAAATTAAATACAGATAATGCGTATAGTTCTAACATCTATAAATGGCCCAATATTTTCTTGCTTAAAATATTCCCAAAAGTAAAAAAAAAAAAAGTAATAAAATATAGAAAGCACAGAGTTGCATCTATAAGTTTGAAAATATCCAAAACCCTCACCTCTGACAAGGAACTCCTGTCCATCTATCCTGGCATCTCCTTTGGGTTTCTGCAGCAGACTGATCCAGTGATGCATCTCCTCTGGTGTGTCGCTGTTGCAGTGGATCACACGATTGGCCGTAATGATGACGAAAGAGTTTGGCCTGAAAACATGAACTATGAGGGTAAGTAGCAGCCAGGTGTTGCTAACAAAATGCACTTGACCAATTGATGATCAGCAAGCGTGACCACCTCAATATAGTGAGAAATTCTGCCAGGTTTCTCATATGGACCATTCAGGTATTGACATGATGCCACAGAGGAAAAATATCAGCATTTATCTCAGAGATAGAACTGTTGCTGCCAGTCAGTCTGAGTAGGCAAACATTGATTTCCAAACAATTTGGAAACCATGGTGCTACAGTGAGAAAGATTTCAAGTGGAAAACATTCAAGACCGATGCCAGTCTTCCCGCGAGCGACTTCATCTCAAGCTCAGATAAAGCAATGTGCACATAAACTGCAAAAATTAACACTCTACAGACCTCAGTTATCATGCTAAATGTTAAATTTCATGACAGCACAATTAGAAGAAGACTGAACAAGCCTCTTTCTTTCTAAAAAGAACATAACAGTATGGCTTAGGTTTCCACAGTTACATCTGAACACACAACAAGAACAAAGTCCTTTGGACAGATGAGACTAAAGTGGAGTGTTTGTAGATAATGCACAGTGGCACGCTCGGTGAAAACCAATCACAGCAAATCAGGAGAAACACCTCATAATAACTGTCAAGCTTGGTTTTGGAGGGGTGATGATTTGGGTTTGTTTTGCAGCCACATGGTGCAAAACAAGCACCTGTGGCTGCATTGCATTTCTTTAGTGCTGATCTTGGCACTAAAGTAAGTCTCAGGTCTTGTATAAAGTTGCTCGTCATTCTTTTCTACTAAGTTCTTCATTCATACTCCAACCAGAGAGAGAATTTCTTCTTCTTCTGCATATGAGGAGAACATCAGCTTCTTTTCTAGCTGATCAAACTTACCGATCAGGGTTGTCTGATGCACAAACGGAGTCAATCAATCCCACATCAAGAGTTCCCTGAATGAGAAAGGAGAGCATTGTTCAAACTGAACTATTTGTCTTAATAAACCAATCCAACTCGTGACTGTTCACAACCTTATCTGTATCGTTTTCGATAAGAAAACCATTAAAACAATAATCACCTACAACCAATTACAAGCTATCGAACATGCACATTTTGTGGGAAGAATATTTTCAGATCAGAGGAATTTACTGATTCGTGTTTTTAAAAGACTGACCACAGCATTTTTGGGGTTGGCCTGTTCATGGGACATCTCCAGCAGCTGCTCGGGAGTGCACACTCGCACCTTACTGAGCACGTTGAACCACCCACTGCACAGACGAAGAGGATGCCATCATGTTAAAGCTATGAAATCAGACAGGGATAGGTGCTTGTTTTTATTATTAGCAGTCTATGGTCAAGTCTACGTCATACCTCGCATCCTCAGGCGACTCTGCGAACACTTGGTATGTCCTCTCATCTGTCACAATGTTCAGAGCGTTCTCCTTTTCATGGTTATCCACAATCTCCCTATGAAGTCATAAAAAGGACACTCGTTTGAGAAATTCAGGTTCTGTCTGGACCAGTGTACCAGAAATCAAGAGAAAATTTCCATTGATCCAGCGAGAAGCTGAAGAACATGCCCGAGCTGCATACAACACATTTTAAATCAGTAAATTTCCATTATGATCTGGTCTGCTTGAAACATGTTTCTGTATTTGCTTGTGATTTTCTGTTTGTTTTTTCTTGAGTTTTGCTAGCCACACAACTCTAGACAAATAGTGAAGAAAACTTTGTGTGATTTTCTGGTGGTGGGGTTTGTCAGAAATCTTACTTGGCTGCTCGGATGTCGATGGTTCCCTTGAGTTTCTCCTCACTGTCGTTGTCGTAGTACATTAGCTTACTGTCCCTCAGAACAAACCAGCGCATCTTCCAATTCCTGCAGAGAAATAAGACACCATGAGCACTCTTCATAAGCTTAATATTGCCCTCTCAACCTTTCTATTTAACAAGATCACAACTACATCTCTTTCCCCAAAAAGAAAACCACCAACTTTTACTCTGAACACATACTTTTCCTAAATCAATTACCAACTAATTGAAGAACCACTAAAAGCTTAATACATTGGCTTTAATGTATTGTAGTGAACTCCTGCAGGGGGTTTAATCCCTATAGTTACACAAATACTCAACGGCATTCAGAACTACAGACAAATTAACCCATTCATGCGGATTCAATAAATCTGTGACTTTTAAGCTATTTACATTTAAATAAATCAAGCTAACAAACACTGTGGTGTTACATGAAGCTGTCATACTGTATTATACTTCACCTTTTATAGAATTATGAGGAAATATGAAACATTCAGTTACATTTTAAGATCTTCTGCTTGGCAGTGTGGTAGGATCTCACAGACCCATCTTGTTGACATTTTCTGAACAGCTTTGTAAAAATCATCACATCATCAGATTGCGCTGAGCTGTAATAGTGCTTTTATTTGCAAAGCATGCAGGCTTCGCTCAGTAATAACTACAACAACCTCCGTGACAGAGTGGACAGTCCTCCTCCTTTCTTGTAGAGCCAGCCTGACTTCAGAGACTCTTGTTTGGACCGGAACCACATGAAGGTCTCGTCCTTTAACACGCACCAGCGCCTCCTCCATGGGATCATGAGACCAGCTGAGGGAGCACAATTGGGAGACATAGTCAATTAAAAAAAAGGTCTAGTGGATAGGATTTGGTGCCCACACTGAAAGAGCAGAGCTATGATTATCTGCTATATTTAATAATGCAAGTGCTATAGAAATAGATCAGAAACACCAGCTCTACAAAGAAAAACATCTATACCCTTCATGTATAGGTAGCCGTGGAAATATGGTGGCCCATTTCCATTGAGCAAAGTCACCCTGCCATTTGTCACTTCTTCATCAGTGTCCATCATGCCATCATGTTCATCATCACTGTCCGCATACTGCAACATGACACAAGAACGTTAGTGACCTGCTTATGCTTTTAATAATAATTACTTTTATTCCATAATGAGATAGCACGCTAACAGTTTATTACAATGAGTTAAAATGCACTGTATACTCTAGCTGCTCATACATATCTGCGTGCACGCTTGTGAGGATGCGTGTAAGTGTGTGTCCTCACAGAGTCAGAGCTGCCTCTGTAGGACTCGATGCTGGCGTTGGTGCAGGTCGACTTCCTGGGGTGTTCCTCGTCCGCCACAGTCGCGCTCCCTCGGTTGCTTCCCGACACGGAGCTGTCGTCTCCGGCGGTGACTGACCCCTCTTCCTCTTCTTGGTCGTAATCTGATTCTGTGTCGGCCGGCATGCTGTAGATCGGCTCCTCGCCATCTACGAGGCTCTCCACCATGCTCACTTTCCTTTCTGGCTCTTTCTTCTCCTCCTCTCCTGGTGGAGGCGGTGGTGGAGGCACAGTGGTGCCATCTCCGGGTGGAGGGAGGGGAGGTGGAGGAGGAATTCCACCCGCAAGCATGCTGTCTGATGGAAGGGGGGGCGGAGGAGGTGGTACAGGGGGCACTGTTCCCTCTGCAAAGGCAGGTGGTGGAGGAGGGAGTTGGGCAAATATTTCCTGATCCACAGGAGCATTTGTCTCAGCAGGGGGAGGGAAGTCAGGCAAGGGGATACACTCCTCCTCAGCATGAAAGCCTTCGTCTACATCCTCTTCTTTGGATGCTCCTCTGGTGGTGCTGGCACCTTTTGGAGCTTTCACCTCTGCAGCGGGCTTAGCCCCGACTGCTCCCAGTGAGGGATCAACGCCTCCAAAGTTCAGGAGGTCGATGAGCTCCGTGGCCTTGCGCGATGCCTCCTTTTTCATCCGCTTGAGCTCAGCGTCCCGGCGCAGCTGCAGCTCCTGCTTGGACGACTCACAGAGCTGCGACACTTCATCCTCCCTCTTCTTCTGCAAGCGCTCAATCTCTCTCTCGAGCTGCAGGATCTCCTCCATTTGGCGAGTTTCATCCTAAAGAGCAGACGAAAGGGTTAAAACACTCCCATTAATGCCAGTGAAGATGCTTCTGAAGGCTTTACCTTTGCATCTGCTCCCTCCGCTTCCTCCGTCTCCCCTTCGCCCAGCGTTTTCTCCTTCTCCTCTTCCTCCTTTGTCTTTTGCTCTTCTTCCTCCTTCTTCTTCTCCCCTCTCAGTTTTCGAACGTGAGCACGCGCCACCTGACCTCGTCGGTGTTTCTGCAGCACCACCGCTGCCTTGCGCTGCTTCACAAACCGTTTGCGTTGGATGTGCCTTCGTAAGTGTTTCTGGAGGGTGACGACGCTGGCACGTGCACGTTTGAAGTGCTTCCTGTGGATCGAATAACACAAAATTCAAAGCAACAAACATAACTGGTCCCAAAAACATGACTTCACGTCACAAGATTCTTACTTAGCAGAAAAAGTGAGTAGGTGGGCTCGGATTATCATGGCGGCTTGGCGGCGGACTTCATCTCTGTCTTTCTCTAAACGCTGCTCCAAAGACTCCTTCATGAACACCTGCAAAACAAAGAGGTGACAACAGTTTATAGCCAGCCTGTTAAACAACCTTGATATGAGACACTGTACAAAACTTTGCCATTTTAGATCTCCAAAAGGTAAAAAAAAAACCTCACCTTAGTCTTGCCTAACTGCCACTCCTTCTTGGTCTTATCATATTTGGTCAGAAGGTCTGTGGTTCTCTTCTTATCATCTCCTGCTGTCGGCACCTTTTCTTTCAGAATGATCTTATAACTGCCATAAAAATGTAACGTTAAAGAAAAGAATTGATACTTTTAAAAAACAAATCACAGATATAGAAAAATATGTAAGAATGTAGATTTAGAGATCTTTACCGAGAGAAGAAATCTTTGAATGTTCTGCGAACTGGGAAGCCAGCACGACGGATCTTCACGGTCTCCAACATCCCAGAATACCTCAGCTGATTCAGCACGACCTCCGGGTCAAACACATTTGGAGTCTGAAAGGATGATACAAAGGATTTAACACGTAACCTTGATATAGTACAGAATAATACTGTCAGATAGTGATATTAACATGAATATGTGAGTAGATAAAGACATTGGATAGAAAAAACAGACCTTTTCCATGTTGGGCTTAATGCAGCGAATGAAGAAAGGATTGGAAACACTCAGAGTGGCCATAAGAGCGTGAAGAGAGTCCTAAAGAGATTAAGAAAACAATAAATACCGATACATCGCCATAACAATCATAACTACCATTCCAAAAAACCCCAAAAACATTTTCTTTAATGCGTTTTAATTATTCTCTCAGTTCAAGACCCTTAGTTAACAGTTAGCACCAACATCATATCACTCACCCTGAACTGGGAGCTCACTGTAGGTTTACGCCGGGCTGTTCCCATCTTCTCCTCATTGTTCCTGCTGCCGACCTTTTCAAACAAGTCGTAGATGAAGTCCAGTCTATGAATCGACAGAAATACAAAGGATGAAACACACGCATCTGCTAACTCATGTTAGAAAACGTATTACAGGGTACATCGGGATAACAACAAGGAAACTGGCAGAGCTGGAAAAAATAAACAAAAAATCCACCACAGTGTGTTTGGATGGTCAGTTTCAAAGCTCATTAGAAGCTTTTAGAAACACTTTTTTCATATTTTCAGAAACTAATATCCATTATTTTGGTTATTGTTTGGACTTCAGCCCAATAATTCATATCAGCTTAAAACAAGGCAAACAAAACATGGATTTACCTTTAAAACCCTTCTTTCTTTGAATGACTGGTTAATTAGACCTCTGAGTCCTAATTAACCATCATATCTGCAGATATTACCTGCTGTCCTTGAGCATGTTCAGGATGTCATCTCTGAATGTGTCTCTGTTCTTCTCCAGGATTCCTCTGACATCATAGAGGACCTGTCGGAAACAGATATTATAAACTACACTGACTTTACAACACAATGATGGCGTGCAGCAGGTCCGTTCTGAATAAAACTCACCTCTCCAGCATAATGTTTGATACCAAACTGATGATCAGCAAGTCTGGGCTTGACATAGTAAGGGTTTGTCTGCAAAAACAGAAGCATGGCATTTAACATAAGCTCAGCATTTAGTGAATTACGCATAGAGGTCATTAGGAGATGTGTAAATAACTCACAGAGTGTCGGCTGTGCAACTTCTCCAGCAGAGTGAAGTCTGTTCCTTTGGGGAATCGGCTCTCTTCATTCACTAGTGCCAACAAGCCCAGTTTCTAGGACAGAGAAGGAGGGGGGAGGGGTAAAGTGGTGTTATTGCATCAGTATTATGAAATCAGCACCACTTTCTAAGACATCGGCCCCACAAATTATTAGATTTCCAAAAACAGATCTGAAGGAGGCACCCAAGCTGGTCTTTAGTAATGGTGAAGTACTGGAGTTTTTATTTCAATTCCCTTCAACGGACTGAGAAAAGATCATGCACTCAAAAACTAACATCTTCATTACATTTATGCTATGAGTTATAGCAAATGTATTTTTTACCTTCTCTATGAGGTCAAGACACTCGGCATTGTCCATCCAATCAATTGCTTCCCACTGAACACCTTCCCTGTGGAGAGTACAACAAAATATTTATGCAAGGAAAAAGAAAAAGGTCATATTTAAATTTACTCTTCCATTCCCTTTTCCTTAAACACTTTAAAGTCCGCTTCACAATCCGAATGTCTTTAGGTTCCATATTCACGTACCGGTTGTACTCCAGCTGCTCCAGAGAGAAGATGTGCTTGTTGAAGTACTCCTGAAGCTTCTCATTGGCATAATTGATGTTAAACTGTTCAAACCGGTTGACCTACAGGCACAGAGGCAGGGATTGACTTACAGACATGTCATGGTTCTGTGTCGTGAAACAAGCTCAACTTTGTCTGGATCATCTGGATCAGTGAATCTAAAAATGGCGATCCTGCATAACGGCAATCACAAAGCTGGTTATTGTGTGGCTCAGCTAACTCTGGGTTCATGAATCCAGCTAGTAGCACGTTTCCAAAGTATTCCAGTTTTGCCAGAAAAAAGAGAAAATGCTTATTCAAGTTCTTCTTTTATTTTAAGTGTCCTAATTCTGGCTCTTTGCTGTATCATTATGAACAAGTAATGCATTTGCTAATCTGTTAGAAGTTAACCAAGCAGAAAGGAACCCTATACCCTCTTCTGTGGTTTCCTCTGCCTTAAAAACTCCACCATTAGACTGCCATTTAGTCTCATTCAACCGCTGTTTAATATGTTTGTTTATATGGGGGGTTTTTTGTGTCCACTAATCAGATGGCAGATCCGGTCCTGCTTTGGTCCTATCGAGCTTTCCTGCTTCTGCAGCTTTCCCTAATTTGGCTTTCCTTCTGTCCTCTCCTTGGCTTGGCTCAGATCATCTCAGTGCTCTCCTGCAGTCAGTACTCAACCTGCCAGCTCCATATTATTTCCCTTCTGCCTCTCTGCCTTTTTATCCCCCTGGTCTAAAGAGACTCAAAAAATACTTTTGTAAATTCTTAAGTTTTGTTAATAAATTATTCTCTGTTACACCTGGCCTCTAATTTCTGTGTTTTTCGTATAGCTCTTTCTTTTATAGAAAAGAAAAACCTTATTAGTAAGCTTTTTCATTTGTCTTTGTCAGAATCCTATATGAATGATAACTCAGTGTTTCAGTGAAGTGATTAGTCAGTAGTAAGAAACTCATTAATCTTGCTTAGTAACAGGATGAGTAGCAGCTGGCAGCTTAGGAAGCGGAGGAGAAAATTCATGACCTCAAAATCAAAATTTGCCAAACAGAGGGAAGGTCAAAGCCCTCACCTCAAAGTTCTCAAAGCCAAAGATGTCAAGGATGCCGATGGATTTGAAGTTTTCCTTCCCCTTAATCTTCTGATTAATCTTGAGGATGATCCAGGAGAAACACTGGGAGTATAACGCCATGGCGACAGAGTCCCGGGAATCAATAGCCTGCAGCAATGAGGGGGAAACCCAAGGGAGGAATGAAATGAGTAATGTGACTATGTCAGGAAGAGGCAGAAATCAAACATGGAGGGGTAAATTAAAGTGTGTTTATATGCATGTGTGTATAGGGACCTGCTCAATAGTAAGTGGGGAACAGATTTCCTCTCCTCTGAGGATTATGGAGCGCTGAGTCATGACTTCAGACAGCTGGAAGGCATCCAGCCCCAACAGCTCACTGGCATTGGTAACCACTGGAAACATGGGCAAAGACATGTTAAACATCTGGAACGTTTTCTATGTCTACCTCGATTTTTATATCATCTAACTCACTTTCTATGAGCACTTCTCTGACCTTGCTTGGTGGTGATCTGAGCTCCTCCTGCAGTCATGAACTCAATGTTGCCAAGTTGTAAGACTCCCGACAGCAGCTTAAACATGTCTCTGATCTCCTCCTCCGTGAACTCCAAGACCTTTAGCGCCTCCTGTGCAAAGACGAGCACGGGGAAAGAGATTGTGAGCACTTTCTCAGAGCCAAAGGTTCATTGATAACATTCACATCCCAGAAAAAGGTTTGATGGAGGGGAAAAGATCTTTATTTCTCTGAGGCTAACCTGCTCTGCTCTTAAGACAACAATATGTCAGTGTTCAACAAAAAAGATTAACAGTTTTATGGCTGTGAGGACATCAAACTTTACAATCTAAGGCCACCAATCCTCCCTGCTATCATCCTGTTAGCATTGGAATCTCTCTGCTACTTTTGTAACTGGATAAAAAAAACAATAGATAACAATAGAGAACTGTTCTTACAGACCTCAGTACATCTACTTGAAGAACTGAAGACAAAATCAATACTGACCATAACACTGTTAAACAGCTCTTTGTCATTTAGACTCTTGTCCTTAAGACATCCTGATTGGCTGAGGTAGTGGTAAGATTCAGCGGGATCCTCCAGGAAGTAGAGGCCTGCAAGAGCAAATGTATAATGTGAGCAAACGATATGTATTCACAGGTAAAAGTTAATGATTAATAATGTTTGTCCATCAATATTTATTCTTCTCTATTATAACTGAAATCAAACTATTTTTACAATAACTTCTCACATGAAGCCAAAAGTGTAAATTGGATCATTGAAAAATAATAAAAATAATAAAAGCTCGCTGTTGATATTTACGCTCGCACAGCTTCTTACTTTTTTGCTCTTTACTAGCTCCTGCCAGCAGAGCGTAGAAGATGTGGTAGTTTCGCTCTCCGGGGTTTTGTCGTACCACGCGGTTCTACAGAAAAATCAGGGTAGCAAAGTTTCCATGAACATTTTATTGTGATTGACAATGTAAGACTGACACGTGACTCCTAATAAATTTGATACGAGGAGGTCGAGACATCCTTACCTTTTCAAGTAAATCTGACAGGAAGTGAGTCAAAGAAATTCATCATTCATATAATTCACCTTCTAAGAATCAGAAACATACATTTCTACCACAACTTTTTATGCGTGTATGCAAAAACAAGCACCCGTTCAATCATACACAGGTGTAAATTTCATGCAGTTAGATGTATTGTGCTTTAAAGCAAGGATACAATCTATGACGCAGCCTCCTTGGATGTTGCCGCTCTCAGAGAAGTGAAGTTGGATGAACTTCCCAAAGCGACTGGAGTTGTTGTTGTAAACAGTCTTAGCATTACCAAAAGCTTCCATGATGGGACTGAAAAGGGGGAAAAATTATTTTTACAGTATTTTTTTTTTTACCATATGTTTTCCAGAAAAAACTTCAACAAATTCGACATTTTAAGGAGAACATAATATCCATATGAGCTCAAACCGTGCTCACTTAGCACTCGCACAGTTGTAATCCTGACACTTGGATTTAAATGATATGAAATTTCAGTTACACAAAACATTATTCTTTGAGAACTTAACACCCTGTTAGAGATGTAAATAAAAGGCTTTAAAGTCTCAAGTAAAATGAGCTGGTAAAATCCCAAAGAAAAGGCAAAGGCCATAAGCAGGCCTTGAATGGCTGCCATCTTTACCATGTAAGCTGTTAATCTGATATATAAAATGTGTAAAACACACACTCCTAATCCCGTCCTTTTACTACTTACACAAGTAGTCATTACAGAAACTTAGACTTCATCATATTTTCTGGCGTTAGTGATTATTTCTTCACCACAGCCTAGCAGGTAGCACGCTCCATGGAAAAGATGCTAACCCACTGACTTGTTTCTTGGCATTTCCTGAAGCTTGTCATGTTTACTTCACTGATTCGCATACCTGCTCTGTACGATGGCTTGCTCCACACGCGTGCTTTTCTCTGAGGGAGGAGTTCCGGCTGAGTTCTGGCTCATCACTGACAGAAACTGCAACAGCAGTTTGGTGCTTTCAGTCTTCCCTGCTCCTGATTCCCCACTGGAGTACACATACACACAAAGACACACATAGCCCAATTAAATCCTACACACAATGACCTTCACCGACATTCCCGTATCTTGAACCTCTCCGGTTATCTAATTGGTGTTGCAGGTTGATAGACCTCAGAGATATTCAGCCTATCGTAATCAGGCTGAGCACAAGTGAAAGCATGATGGGATGGTGGACACTAGAACCAGATCAGGCCACTTAATCATGCGAACCAATAACCCTACTTTAATTTGGAAGAGGAAATTGTATTTATTTTCAAAACAAAGGGAGACACGGTCATGATCACAATCTATTTGTTCTCTAGCTTGGTCTTGAATATTGCTCTGTCTCGCATTTCCAATCAACCACTGACATCAATATGTCTGGGATGCAAACCACTTCCACTTCCTTAAGCCTTTACCTTGATTTTTCATTAGGTCTAATAGCTGTCAGTGTTTCACTATCTATGCACAGGCTTCAACTACAAACAGGCATAGGAACAGCAGGATTTTCTGGGAATAAGCATACTAGAAATAGTAGACTAGAAAGACAAGATTTAGGAAACAAAGTCATGTTTTGATAGCTTAGTAGAGAAAGATAGAGGGATAGATGGGTAAAGAATTCCCTGAATGTCCTCCATCATTACCTGATGAGGATGCACTGGCTGTCGTGGCGTTTCCAGATGCAGCGGTAGCATTCATTGGCTACAGCAAAAATGTGTGGAGGGAGTTCCCCCAGATGGTGCTTGGAGTACAAGTCCACCCTCTCTAGGTCATACAGACCAGGGATCTGCTTGTATGGGTTGACAGCTGCCAGGATGCTGCCGATGTTAGTCTGAAAACAGCGAAGGAGAGACATTTCAGGTTCAGTGTCTGTATCATCTTTCCTTTCTTTTTATTATTTGATTATATTTGGTCCACGTTTATCCACTTTCTATATTCATATGACCTTATTGGCACATTTAGTGGACTATCCACATATAAAATAGTGCTAAAGGACACAGATACACATGAGTGCATGAGAGCGCAGTAATACAGAAAGCAGACTCACACAAGAGAAATTCTTTTGATCATCTTAAGGTAAATCCGTATATGGACAATATTTCATCATCTAGATTAGGCAGTCTAGATAATCTAGCTGTCTGGTAATCTTCCAGGTTTCCAGACTTTTGAAAATTTCTGTGCATCAGCATAAAAGTGATCAAAATGTAAAGACTGCAATGCATACTGATCCCACAGTTTGGAGGAGAGGGCATTCATGTGTAAGGATGCCTGGGTTAGTGATCAAAAAGAAACTTTTATGCGTTTTATTTCCTATCTGCATTGTAAAACGCGCATGTATTCAAACCACAAGGCCATCAAATCAAGTGATGTTGCAGATTTTAAACTGCACTATCGCACCATAAAGTCATTCATATGGTTATTTTTTTGCAATGAGAATGATATATGCTGTGAAATGGTGAGCAGGGATATGATGCTTCTACAGTTAGTGGGCTTAAATATCAACATATGAAACAAAGCAGATAAATTTATTTCGTAAGAAGAAAAAATAGAATAAATCCTGCCAATGGCGTGAGACTATTTAGGTTCCTCTTGCTGCAGAATCACTAAATGACCACCTGATTTAATAAAACATGAAAGTTTTAGACAGTTTCAATAAGGAGCAATTTTCAGTCCTCCTAAAGAGCTAAAGTTGGCCTGTCCTAACCACTGACAATTTCATTTCATAGCACTCACTTCTCTCTCCGTCTTTTTCACTTACAGACGGGGAGGCCTGATGAGTGGATTTGTGTCTCTTTCTAAAAGCCTCACTCGTGTAAGCAAAGGAGAAGGAGGTGTGTGATAATATAAACACACATAATGGCCCTGCACAGACATAGACATAGACACACATGGCTCGCTGAATGCACTCACATAGATGCAATCCTTCTGGTAGCGTTGGTAAAGGTTGTGCATGATAGCGGCTTCGTGCAGCTCCGCCAGTGCTGACATGTCCTCCACCCCATCGATGCTTGACTGGTGCATAGCGTACACTCGCTCCCTGGTGACCTCGGCCTGCTGCAAGTAAAACACCTGTATACAAGGAGACGTAAAGATCATCACCCAGTTTTTGACTTCATACTTTGGCATGAAATAATACAATAATATTCACAAGTGTTGTGAAATAGCAATCTAACAGCAATGCAAAGCAGCATATGTGCTGATTGTGCAACACTGACAGTCACTTGGAGACAACAAATGTGGATAAATCGAGACTCGTGAGACCAGGTAGCGTTGAATCTGTGTGAATTTCAGCCTCAGTTTCCCATTCTTAGTTGACAGGAGTGGCAACCAGTGTGGTCTTCTGCTGCTGAAGCCTTGACGTCTTACAGTTTGACATGTTATGAGTCCAGAGCTGCTTTTCTGCCTAGGTTATTTGTGCTATTCAGCCGTTATTAAGGGAATTCCTTTTAGTAGTTTTTTTGTTGCTATTGCTGTTTTTGTAAGTTTCTTGAGTCTAAAGGTTTCTAGGCCAGTTTAATTATATTTTACCTTTTTTTGTTATTGTTGTTTTTGAGCTAACATAACCTGTCACTGGTGTAAAATAGGTTCATATTCACTGTAATGAAATTAGAGTAAATGTAGTCCCCAAAACTAGAAATATTCCTTTAAAGGCTTTTGTTTGTAATTTAAAAGGAAATATTCTAATAAATAACACAGACCAAAACTGAATAACTGGCTAATCAATGTTTCTGACACAAACAAATACATGAAAGACTCCAGCATTCCAACGTCTCTCCATTTTTAGCATTACAGGCTAATTGTGATGCAACATGATGAAAATCCACATGGTGAGAATACAGAGCCTCACGGCTCCCTTCAGACCCCCCATCTCATCTATGTCATCCATTGCCATGGCAACTAGAGAATTAGGGGACAAAACGGGTGGAGAAGCCGGCTGTGGGAGGGGAGGAGAAAGAAGCGAGAGAGGAACACCGTGAGGACAGAAGCAGAGAAGATGAGAGAGGGCAATGGATCTGATCTGGAAGGACATGACAAGTGAATGCAGCTCAGTGTGTATTCAGGTCAGGCACATGGATGCTGCTGCCACAATTCCCATCCGTCTTCCTCACACACGGTGCACAGACGCACACAGGCTGTCATTCTACTTCAGCGTAAAGGTCGCTCATTCACTCCAGCGAAATCAGCCCGGCCAAGAATAGAAACCACGGCCTTTACGATACTGGGTCGTTAATATGTCATCTCAGTCTCACAGCCAGCCTCCACCCTGAGTGAGCTTGCTGCTGTAACAGATGTGGTGGAAGTCTGTTGAAAGCGGCAGAAGGGTGAGCTGTAGGCATTCCGACATCCTGTTCTTAAATAAATCTATTTCACTCCAGTGACGCTGCCTTGCACTGCACAGAGCTGTTGCGTGCCGACGACTCTCTCAGGGCAAAAGAAATCATCCCATGCCAACTGTTTGTTGCATGTGGCTGACAAAAGAAACCTGTGTGCAATATGCTGCCGTGTTTCCACTTTTCTCTCTCTGAAATGCCAAAACATCAGTTAAAGTATCGCAATGCTAATGAAGTCGGTAACATTTCTGCACTCACTGAGCTGTAAATGAAATGACCCAATTGTACCTCACCCTCCATTATAGAAGGCATGACTCATGTATGATGACACGTGCAGCTAACAGCTCTGCATCTTTACTGTGACCCCATCCATTTAAAAGGCCCTGTGTTCTAAATTGGATCAATTTAATGTTACGTGCTGTAGAATGCTTTATGCATGGAAAAGACTGCCTGAGTGTTGACCCTCTTGCTGCATGAAGCTGATGAAGAGGATTGTGACCAGATAACGTAGTATAACTTACTAATATTTTATAATTTAAGAACTCAGCGTCATTTACTTTCTTGCTGAGAGTTACATGAGAAGATGGAAAACATCTATGATATATTTATCTGAATGTCTGAGTTATTAGTCTTCACTTCACTGCTTTGATTTTGGGACCCACTGCTCTTTCTTCCCTATTCACACTTTGCACTGCTAAAGAATCTCTAAAGCTTCATTTTATGCTACCTGCTCACGACCAAACAGACCAAAAAAGGTAGCAACCAGCTGCTAATCATAGTGGAGCATTTAAGAGCTAAAAAGCCAGACATTTAAAAGCTCATCGGAGACCAGGGATGAATATTGAACTTAAATCCACCCTGTGAATGAATGATGATGTTGATCCATATCTGACCGTATCTGTTTTCTCTTGGTTTAATTAATGCTACGTCCTGCTATTTTCAACCTTTGAAGCTGATCTATGTGTGAGTGTGGTTGTGCTATCATCACTGCCTGATGTGTGAGTTAGACACACGCTTGTCTACGAAATGAGATGGACCATCGTGCTTGTTTGTCATGATGTGGACAGCTGTGCACATCCATATTGCAGATATTACAGGCAGACCTTTTTTTAAAAATAGAAAGATGAAAATACTCTTGAAAGATCTCCACTCCATAAAGCTTTTCTTTCCACTTTTTTCCATTACTTTCTCATCCTATTAAATCATGATCTCCCACTGTTTTTTTTCTGAAGTTCTCCATGTCTTCATGTCTTAAACATCACTTCTGTCTCTCTCATCTCTCTTTCTCTTTGTATGTCACCCGTCTTTTATCCCTCCCCCATCATTTCTCGTGTCTCTGTTCCTTCGATCTCGCCTCTCTTATCGTTCCACTCTTCATTAATTTACCTCCTTCTCTTCTATCTGCCCCACACTGCATTTTTCCTTTCCTTTTTCCTCTCCTCTGTATTGCTGTTCTCGTCGTCAATACTGTTTTCCTTCAGCTTGTTTTTTATACTTCAAGTCTTTCCAGTATACTTTGCTATCTATCTGTGTATGTGTATCCCTCACAGTGAATCACTTAATGCCTAAATGGCTCAATCTGAGACCCCCGTCTGTAATTGAAGGCACACCGAGAGCCTTTTCAATCAGAAAGTCAAGCACGCCTGTGCAATCCAGAGTAAATTACAGTGGAAGGGAAGCTAAGACTTCACACACACACAACACTAAGAAAAAAAACACACCAGGTCAACAGAGAAGAAACACAAATGGATGCCTGCATGTTGTATTTACATAGCTATATTTGCATAACTTATCTTCATAACTCTGACCAACAGGAATATCCAGCAGTAGTCTTGAAATGTATTAAAATAATCTTTGATTTTGCTCTTCTGGATTTTGAATATTTCTATAAATTCTAACAACTTCCTCATACAAGTCTAACATTCCTGTATAACAGGTTAGCGGGATAGCACTAAAAAACATAGACATGCATTCAAACTGTAACACCTGTGACATCACTCCTGCTCTTTTATTTATTTTTCAGCAGCTGCTGTGACATTATTTTAACATTTCACTGTGCGTCATTGAGATAGCTGACCTATTCTCTACACTGGCTGAGTTTTATCTGTAAATGTGCAGAATTACGTCAAACTGAAGTGAAGGAGTTTACTGATTGTACTGTTTACCCTAAGGACACATATATCCATATAATATTGGAAAAAGAAGCTCTACAATAGGAAAATCAGTGAGTTAAACTCATGCACCTAATCTCCTTTTAGGTTTTTTTTTTATTTGAGCATACTCTCTTCCACAAACTGCAACTTGTATATAAATGGTAACCTATTTTTTATATTTGTTCAGACTGGTTGTTTTATATCTATATTTAATTTGTATGGAGCTGAAAGAATAAACTGCCTACAGGGTTGAAAGAATATTCAAACGAGCCACAATCACATCCTCATAACATACAAGAGAAAATGGCAAACAAATGGCAAACTACCATTAAAGGGGGGAGGGGATTGCTAAAATGTATATTTGAAGAATTTCTTAACACAATAACTAAACAAATAAATTCCTGGGATACTTTTCTGCAACATATAACTGGTTATGAAGCCAAAAAAAAAAAAACCCAGCATTTAAAGCAGATATTCACAAGTAATTCAGGGAGATGAGATGCTTCAAATTTGGAAAGTGTGTCAGTAACTGAAGTAACCTGCAGCTGAAGTGAGAGAGGGGGAAAAGAATTTTGCAGATGTCTCTGTTTTCTTTCATTGCCCTCCAATAGGTTTTAACACACATTCTCTACATGGAGCCTATCTGCACATTAACCCACAAAGAAAATAGGTACGAACACACTCAAACTGTGCTGTGATGCAGATGCAGATGTACGCACGATAAATCTGACTACCCAGAGAGTCTAAAATGGGATAGTTCATATTCAATAATTCATCATCCAGAACAGGAGCAGAAGAACAGCGAGAGGAAAATACAGAGATAGGCTGAAGTAGAAGTAGAGGATGGTTAACTAACTCTTATCTGTCTTCACTAAGACAGGAGTGGGAGATCATACTCGGCGAGAAGGTGGTCAGAAAATCCCACCACAAAATTTGAAAAATTGTTTTAGTCCATCTCTGAGTACTCTCTGACTTCACAACACCTAACATTCAGGCCTACACTCTGCTGAAGACGCCAGACTTAAAATTGTGATTCACAAAGATAGTTATCTGATAAAACTACTTTCCTAAAGTGGCTGAGTAGTATTGTTTTTAGAAAACTTGCACCAAATTCATTGCAAAGAAAGCCTATTGGGATGATCTCAGACTGAAAATGACAAAACAGGTTAGTATGATTCACTTTTTCAGAACACTTCTTCCCTTTTATCATTTTCTTTGCCATGTAAAGACATTTTTAAGCTCACACACATATACATGCAGTGCTTCGAGTCTTTCTGTAAAACTCTCTGATGTCTGAAGCTGCTTTGCATGATTGAGGAGGAGAGCCGGAGGAGACGAGCCTCTTCATCTGACTTCACATATTAGCTGCAACCACAGCGAGGAGATAAAGATGGAGAGACAGAGAGGAAGAGAGCTGTGAGCACAGTGACCTACATATTCTGTAGACCTCTATTCGCCAGTGCAGATTTAGTATCACATAGTTCCGTACAGCACCTGCAGGTCTCCTCACTGACCTTGGATCTGAAGTGTCAGATCTAAATGAGTGCAGTTGGGATGAGCAGGTCTTTAGTGTAATCTGATCACTGAAATCAAAGTACACTGTGGGCAACGGCAGCCAGCAGTGCTTAGCAGTGCTCGTTTGCTAAAAACTATCAAGCCTGCAGAATATGAAGAAGGATTTTTAAAACATTTATCAGCATTCCTGACTACAGACAACATTGATTTGCTTGGGTATGAGTCAAGACAGTATTGGGTGTAATGCATTACATTATAATGACTGGTTTTGCTTTCACACTACTGTAAACATTTTGCATTTTTAAGGAACACGTTACTGGACTTAATTCAGTAACTGCATTACATTGTTACTTGCTTTACAAAGGTTCTTCAGTTATCTGCACAGCAGGTGGATAACAAGCTTTTTTCTTTCTGTGCTATAGTCAGCTTTATTGTAGTAAAGCAACTATATCAGGAACAGCCACATTATGCTGCTAGCAGAACTTCAGTTCTTTGCAAGCCCCTGCAAAGACAGCATGTTAACACAAAACTAAACAGGAACACAGAGTGATGATGAAGCTGAGTGAAAGCCGACCACAGCTCAGCAGCCAGAAGTTCAACAGGTAACAAAAGCAGAGATAATCAGTCAGGCTTGGAACCTTCGTTTCTTCCTGCTCATGCTGCTAAAGTGGAATCACAGTGGAAGTCTCAATGTGCTGGTTTTCAGCGTTGTTTTGTGATGTCGGTTTTGTGTTCATACATAAAAACTAAAAGAAAGATCACATAAGTGAGATTTGTAACAAGGATTTGTGTCGGTGTATAGGACTGTAGGGTAAGGTTTTACGTTAAATGTTTTTCAGGTTATTTTATGTAGTAATGAGAAAATAAGGTAATGAGAAATGTAATTTTCTCCTGCAAGTAATTAAATAATGTACTGCATTACTTTTTAAGGAAAAATAGGATTTGAGTTTGAAGAGGAAACACTAAAATTGTGTGAAGCATGTGATTGTAATTTGTGAACCACCCTCACAAACTAGGGAAACTACGGAGCAGCGGTGCTAACATTAGCATCAGTATGCTAACATGGCTTCAATAATAATTTGCCTTGATCGCCATCTGAACAGTTTTGCAACTGGCATCAAACATAAAACAGAGCCAACACCCATGGAGATGATTATTTTACTAGGTGACTATTATAAAATCCAAATAAACTTGATGAATAAATTTGCCCTGTCTTAAAACATTACTTTATTCCACAGAGCCAGAATTAGCACTGAACATGTGTTCTAATCAACTGGACTGACTAAAACTGGACTAAAAATCCTCCTTTAAAAATTAGCACTCACACTACCCTATAGGGGGTCTCCGCCTTGCATTAATAAAGAACACTGCAGTGCCTGGAAAGGTGTGAATAGATGAAATGCAAGTGAGTAAGACAGATACTTTAGCAAAATGTGTGTGCGTTCATCCGTATTTTTGTGTGAAATTATGTTAATCTCATTATGTTATACAGAGCAAGTGTGTAACTACGGGGATCCTCAGAGGGTTAGAAATGTGAAACTGAGTAGAGGAAGTGGGTCAGGAGATCACAACAACACTAGCTTTCTTCCGTGGCGAATCGGCCCAAACATTTCTGAACTTTTCATTAGGCACATTTGACCGAGTACGAGGGAGGAGTAGTTGTGCGTAGTAGTGCATGTGTGCGTGTGTGTTTCTAAGTATGCAATTGTTGTGTGTGTGGACAAGGAGTGCTGCATCCCTGCAGCATGTTCTGTGCTCGCGTGAGCTCTCGCTGCAGCTTTCACGCTAGCTACTGAAATCCAGGTCACACAGCACACACAGTCCATAAATCATCGCAAACGTAACCTGAGTGTGCGTGCATGTGTGTGTGTGCTATATAAGTGTATGGCAAAGGTGCCCGGTGGAGGCAGAAAATGTAACATCCCCCACTAAAGAATATATAGGTAGGAGCCCTTTAATCATATCAAACACCAACTAACAGGATATTCAGAATGCCAATGGGAGCTCTTTGAAATCAATTGCAACTAGTTAAAGTGCTCGATTTGCTGTATGTTTTATCTACCCATTTTTTAAATTACCCAGTTTCCCCAAAGGTTCATTCATTTTTTGCCTTATGTAGCCTAACGTTATCAAGTTCTCTACCAAGAAAACTATTCAGACTTAAAGGAAAAGGTGGATGTTTTTATCAGTGCATTTGGATTGGCTTAGCTCTAACCCTCAGTCATGGTCATAAGTTTGTCATGAGGTGAGAGATGGGATGATACTGCAAATTCAAGAAACTCAAATGAGTTTTCAGGAATAGTTCTCCAGTCTTCTTGAAGGACTATTCAAAGCCCTTTTAATGTTAAAATGACTGATTCGTATACTCCCGGTGTGCTCAACACATTCACCCAATCACACCAGCACTGTCTTCTAGGTTTCTTGGTGCTAGCTAACAATTCCTAATTGATACACATTCATACTCCAATGAACGCATCAGAGAGCAATTTGGGGTTAGTATCTTGCCCGAGGATACTTGGCATGCAGACTGGAGGAGCCAGGGATTGAACCACCAACCTTGCAATGAGTAGATGACCTGCTCTACTGCCTGAGCTACAGCCATCCCGCCTTTCATTCTGTTTTCTTTCAAGATGATCCGAGACTCCTTCAATAATTTTGAGGCAAAGGTTCAGGGGAGGCCAAACCATGACTAATATTGCTTCAAGTTTTTTGTCCCTTTTGGAACCACATTGGTGGAGTTAAAACACTATTTTATGTGTTTTAAACTGTGTTGTCTTTGGTCTACATAGATTCAACTAAAGAAATAAGAACAAATGATTTGTTTTGTGACAGGCTGCTAATAACAAAGTGCTCAAATATACGGTTTAAAACTGGAGAACTATTGCTCTAGACCACTCTACAAATTTACAACAGTCTGGCTCTTTGAAATTGGAATAAACGGTTATTTGGACCAATAATAGTGCTTTACCAATCCAGATTCACTCACATAAACATTGATACAGCACCTTAAATGTCTCAAATTCACGCTGTCGCCAATTTAGAATCACCTGACCTGCATGTCTTTAGACTGTGGGAGGAAGCTCACACAGCCACAGGAAGAATGTGTAAACTCTTCGAGCTGTGATGAAAGTGCTATCTCCTGCTGCCGGTGTTTCTAATCACCACAGTTACATGAGGAGTCGGTTTATTGAGATGAACAGCTGAAGGCGCTGTTCCATTAAGTAACTGCAGAAAAATAACACACAACAAGATGATGTAATTAAAGACTGCAAAAGTGTGAACAAACAATAATAACCCTCAAGGTTGTTTCATGTATTCCTCTGAGAAAGTGAGAAAGGTTGTGGTTTTCTCAAATCAATATAATGCCAATACATGGAGAGAAGGCTTCAGTGAGTGCTCGCATTAAACACTTCATGTCGACCTACATCAGAGTTATTTGAGCCCTTTGAGTTTACTGCATTAGGAGATTTTTATAGCTATTATGTCTTCAGCTTAGTGTACGGCTGTAGTTTGTTTTCGTGGGGTTTCTAGCTTTCATAACAGTTGAAAAGACCTAGTGTTGCTATAGTTTTTACACCAAAGAGCATTGAGAAGTGCCACTGACCATATACAGCAGGGGGCCCCAACTCCAGGCCTTGAGGGTGAGATCTAAAAACTGCAGGACGCCGGCCCTCGAAGCCTGGAGTTGGGGACCCCTGATATACAGGAACATAAGTAGTGGGCCACACCCTTTAATCTTTATATTCAGAGATCCTCCATGATCAACTCTAAGCTGTGTTATTGCAGAATGGAAGCATTAAGGAACCACAGGCAGACCACATAAAGTTTACAGGTCACTGAGGTGCGCAGTGCATAAAGTCCATCAATTGTCTGTTGACTTCCAAACCTCCTCAGGCATTAATATCAGCACAAAAACTGTGCTCCATAAGCTTCATGGCATCAGTTTCCATGGCTTAGCTGCTCCTGTAGGTGTAATGTGTAGGTGGTCCAATATTTTTATACATATAGTGTAAAGATAAACCCTAACTCACCTGTAGGCTTCTTTATACTGTAGGCTCACATGTGGAGGGGGGTTGTGTTCCATGCCACTAACTAAACTAACAAGTGTTTCATTGTTAAAGCGTAACTTGATGGCATGTATAACATAGCAAAAAAATCATAAACCTGCAAACTGCTGCAATTTTCTTTACTTTCAAAACAAGGTTAGGATTCACTGTGCTCTGCAGTCATTCAAATCAAACATTTATTTCTGAGCAGGAGAACACGGTGCAGAGCTGTGGGAATGAATGAATAGGGACCGTGGGACTGTTTTCATGGGTCAGATCCTGTTGTTGTGGGGTATAACCCCACCATCCTGCTGATTCTCCATCAAATATTCATCACCTCCTGCAGAGTCAACATTTAAACACCATCATCTAGCAGAGAAGGGGGGCAGAGAGATGGATGGGGCTTTAGGGAGGTTAAGGACATTCATAATCCAGAGCAAAGAGAATGCCTGCTCCTATAACTGGTCCTCTATTTTGGGAAATCCCTGTCTGTCTCTCCTGGGCCACTGAACAGAAACACTGAAGTAGTTGGATCAGAAGTGGAACAACTTCAAAAGCATGAATTCATTGTACATCTTTACTGTACATCTACTGTGTTCTTGTAGGGCTGGAAAAGGAGGATTAAGACTCTTGATTTTGGAAGGAATAAACAAATCTATTATTACCTCCATCTTTAAATGGAGAGCAATTGGAGAGCATGCGTGTGTGTGTGTGCGTGTGTGTGTGTGTGTGTGTGTGTGTGTGTGTGTGTGTGTGTGTGTAAACATATTAAATCCAAACAGCAATGTGTGCTTGTCCTTGATCTAACACAGATTAGATGAGCGCAGACACACACACACACACACAGATTCACACAGACACACACACGAACACACATTTATGATGAGATTTAAACATTCAATTCCATTATTTTGGCAGTGTGCGTGGCATCAAAAGGTTGAGGTTGTTTTTTTTGTTTTGTTTTGTTTTGTTTTTTTAGATCAGCCGCAGGCAACCCCATCCTTACATCTGACCGTTTTCATCTACACTCCCATAATGCCTTCTATCTATTCTGGCTTTCCTCTGATAGCAGAATGTGTGTCAGCGATCCAGAGATGAATTTTGAATATGTATGAGGAGGAGAAGGCGGAGGAAGAGGAGGAGGAAGAAACTGGGGCAGGGAAAGTGGAACATCATGACCAGGAGTTTGCATTGATCAGCACAGGAGAAGATGTACCTACACAGCTGCTTCACCTTCACATCAATGATGAGCGGTGTAATGCATGGTTGTATATGGAGGGTCCTAATCAGACTTTTGCTCACTCATCACAGTGTTGAAGACAAAAGAGATCAGAAAGACGGTCGTGCAAAGTGTGCATTTCATACCTCCCCATAATCTGTTGTGACCACAAGGGTTCCATCTCCACAGGAGTTGACGGTGGCTGGGAGCAGCTGCTCCTTCTCCCTGACCCAAACGCGGGCACCCTGTAACAAGCACACAAATCACATATGTTAAGCAGCCAATAACTGCAACCCTAAACAGGTGAGATTTTAAATAATTCATCTTTTTAGCTACTTTGGTCAGCTCCCTTATTCACAAGGGGTCACCACAGCTGCATGATTGATTTGGCAGATTTTTCCAGCAGATGCCCTTCTTGATGCAACCTCAAAAGGATTTATATCTCCTCTTGCATCTTGGAATCAAACTGGAAATCTTTCACTTGTTAGGAAAATATGTAACTGCTAAATCTTGTTGCCAGGCTAAAATTCATCTAGATAAACTGTATTGATGTAAGCTGTGGATAATTATTTATGCTTTGAGTGACTTCAAAGCATAGTTTGGCTTTGCTCAGATATAAAGTATGTACATTTTGTTTTAAAGCTAGTTTTTCAAGCTAGAATTAGTATCCCATCCAATTAGTATCCACACCTAATTTCTAACATGGTGAAGCAGGAGCGCTTGCAGTTGGTGTCTTTATCTTTTTGTGCAAGGAGTTTATTCATGTTCAGAGGAAGTGTACTATTCCTAAATATTTCTAAACAGACAAAGCCCTCCTTCACACAGTCACTGACCTCTGACCTGAAACCATAAACAGAAGGACAGTGCAACAGAGGACAGATGAGTCAATGGAGCGACTGAAGCGCTGGAAAAACAGGAGGCACACCATACGTCCACTTGTACAGTTTAGCTTAAACTGAATCGCTTGTGAGTTTACCCAAGCACTGCCTCTAAAACAGGTCCAAGAAGTGGTGTCAAATGTAATCAAAACAATACTTGAATAAAAAACGTTGCTTATTTTATTAACGACTAGAACTCCAACCACGGGGCGCCTGCTGGAGGCTGGTGTCGTGTTACTACAGTATAAAATATATCCTCAGACAAGAAGCTATTAATGAAAAACACTTTACATCAATAAATACTTAAAATGTGCTTACAGCTGAATACGACTACTATTCTCTGCACTCTGTTAACTGTTTGAATTCAAAACAGAGGAAGTTAAAATAAAAGGTTACACTGTCAACAGAGAAAACACACAGTACTGTAGTTTGTTAACGACAAAATCTCACTAGAGAGCTGAATTTTGTGCACTGAAATTAATTTAAACTATTTCTTTCTACATTGTGCTCTCACATGTGGAATGTGTGGAATGGTTTTTTTTTTTCACTTTTTCTGACAAATTAGTCATAATGATGGTGATGTTTGTGGGTGTTTGAATCACATTCACTGCACTCTTGTTGATGAGTCCACCTTTTAAGTGATGGTGTTATCCATAATGTATGAATTTTCTTGTAGTTAGAGCAAAGTTTCGTGGCATAAGTGCTCCAGTCTAAATCCTAAGCAGAGGCGTGAGTCCTAAAAGGCTCGGTGGACCAGCAGATGTGTGCATATGAATGGCGTGAGCAGCAGAAGACAAATGGAAAAGAATTGTTTTAGCAACAGATGGTGCCACAGCCCCAAGCATCCCCTGACAACCTTTATCACTTTCTGTTTCCTCTTCCCTCTCTCCCACTCTCTCTTTTTGGGTTCTTTCAATCCCTCAGTGCCACACATACGCACACGGATAATAACAGAAACCCAGTCATGCCTCAGGCTATGAAGCTAACCAGGCAGAAACCAGTCACACACCAATACAGTGTGTTACTTATGCACACAAATGGGTTGCTTAAGGTGAGGCTTAGGGGATAAAATGACTGAATCCATCTGAAAACAGACTTTAAGGCTGTTGGCTTTTGCAAAACATAAACCCATCTATAGTTGATCTTCTGCACTAGTCTGCAAAAAGGTTTCCTTCACTGTTCTTTGCACAGCAACTCTCTCTATATATAGCGGCCTTGTTGCTCCTCTTTATCCTCTCTGTCTTTTTTCCTGTCAGATTCCACCGCACTGAGACATTATTATGACCTGATGACCTACTCACAGTTCACTGGTACTCCACCACATGTTTTAGCTAATAAATTGGCCTTTGAGACAACTTAATCTTCAATTACTGGTGCTGTAGCGTCTGACCGGAAGCACAGTCATTGTGTAGGTGAGTTTAGGCAAGGCAAGGCAAGGCAAGTTTATTTGTATAGCACAATTCAACAACAAGGTGATTCAAAGTGCTTTACAGAGACATTAGAAACAAGAACAAATAAAAAGCATGATTTAAAATTGATTAAAACAAGCAAATAAACTAACTAACTAATTAACAAACAAACAAACAACAGTATATAAAATCAAAACAGATAAAATCAGAACAGTAGATAAAATCAGTAGTTAAATGTAAGTTTTGAAATTTAAGCTTAAAGTGTGGATTTGGTGCTTTATTCAAATGCAGCTGAGAACAGGTGAGTCTTCAACCTGGATTTAAATAAACTGAGTGTTTCAGCTGATCTGAGGCTTTCTGGGAGTTTGTTCCAGATATAAGGAGCATAAAAGCTGAATGCAGCTTCTCCGTGTCTGGTTCTGACTCTGGGAACTGATAAAAGACCGGATCCAGATGACCTGAGGGATCTGGATGGTTCATACTGGGTCAGGAGGTCATTGATGTATTTTGGTCCTAAACCATTCAGAGCTTTATAGGCCAGCATCAGAACTTTAAAGTCTATCCTCTGACGGACAGGCAGCCAGTGTAAGGACCTCAGAGCTGGACTGATGTGGTCCACTTTTTTGGTCTTAGTGAGGACTCGAGCAGCAGAGTTCTGAATGAGCTGTAGTTGTCTGACTGATTTTTTAGGTAGACCTGTAAAGATGCTGTTACAGTAATCAAGCCTACTAAAGATGAATGCATGGACTAGTTTTTCCAGGTCCTGTTGAGACATCAGATCTTTTATCCTTGATATATTCTTGAGGTGATAGTAAGCTGACTTTGTTATTGTCTTAATTTGTTTTTCTAAGTTTAGGTCTGCATCCATCACTACACCCAAATTTCTCGCCTGGTTTGTGGTTTTTAGATGTATAGATTGAAGTTCTCTGGTGACCTGTAATCGTTTTTCTTTGGCGCCAAAGACTATTACCTCAGTTTTGTTTTTGTTTAGCTGGAGAAAATTGTGGCACAACCAGTCATTGATTTCCTCAATGCATTTACCAAGAGCCTGTACAGGGCCTCGGTCTCCTGGTGACATTGTGATATATATTTGTGTGTCATCTGCATAGCTGTGATAGTTTATTTTGTTGTTCTTTATAATCTGTGCCAGTGGGAGCATGTAGATGTTAAACAGAAGGGGTCCCAAGATGGAACCTTGGGGAACTCCACATGTGATACTTGTCTGCTCAGATGTGAAGTTACCTATTGATACAAAGTATTTCCTGTTTTCTACGTATGTTTTGAACCAGTTTAGTACAGTTCCTGAAAGACCTGTCCAGTTCTCCAGTCATTTGAGTAATATGTTGTGGTCAACTGTATCAAATGCTGCACTGAGATCCAGTAAAACTAAGACTGACATTTTTCCACTGTCTGTATTCAGACATATGTCATTGAACACTTTGGTCAGAGCGGTTTCAGTGCTGTGATTCTGTCTAAAACCTGACTGGAAGGCATCGTAGCAATTATTCTGTTTTAAGAAGTAACTGAGCTGTTGAGAAACTGCTTTTTCAATGATCTTACTTAAAAACGGGAGATTTGAGATCGGCCTGTAGTTGTTCATTTGTGTCTTGTCAAGATTGTCCTTTTTCAGTATAGGTTTGATTACAGCAGTTTTTAGTGATTCTGGAAACACACCTGATAATAAAGAAAAGTTGACGATCTGTAACAGGTCTGACTCTAAAGTCTTTGAGACCTTTTTGAAAAAACTTGTTGGCAGGACATCTAAACAGCAGGAGGAGGAGTTCAGTTGACCTAAGATGTCCTCCAGGTCTTTGCTGTTAATAGGTTGAAACTGTTTCATGGTGTTTAAACAGTTTTTTGGTGGACACAGTACATATCCTGGATCTGCTGTTGATGTACCAATTGCTTGTCTAATTTTTTGGGTTTTTTCAGTGAAGAATTTGGCAAAGTCATTGCAGGCCATGGTCGAATGAAGTTCAGCTGCCACTGACACAGGGGGGTTTGTTAGCCTGTCAACTGTAGAAAATAAGACCCGAGCATTATGGCTGTTTTTAGTGATGATGTCAGAGAAGTAGGACCTCCTTGCATTCCTCAGTTGTAAATTATAATTGTGAAGTTTCTCTTTATAAATGTCATAATGAACCTGGAGGTTTGTTTTTCTCCATCTGCGCTCAGCTTTCCTACACTCTCTTTTTTCATTTTTCACCAGTGTGGAGTTTCTCCATGGAGACTTTTTCCTTCCAGAGATAACCTTCACCTTAATGGGAGCAATAGTGTCCATTACATTTAACATGTTAGCATTGAAGCTATTGACGAGCTCATTGACTGACCCTCTGGACAGGTCAGGTGTTAATGGGAAGACCTGGTTAAAAATTGCACTACTGTGTTCAGTTATACACCGTTTTGTGATCACTGTTGTTGATATATTTGTATGGGCTGAGATTTTACTTTCAAAGAAAACACAGTAATGATCAGACAGGCCCACATCAGACACAGTAACCTTTGAAATGCTCAGGCCTTTGGAGATCAGTAGGTCAAGAGTGTGTCCTCTATTATGTGTGGCCTCTGTTACATGCTGAGTCAGCCCAAAGTTGCCCAGAGTGTTACTCAGGTCTTTAGTCCCTTTGTCCTGAGGGTTGTCCACATGAATGTTAAAATCCCCAGCAATAATTACACAGTCAAAATCAACACAGATCACAGACAGCAGTTCACTGAGGTCATTAAAAAAGTCTGTGCAGTATTTGGGAGGCCTGTAAACATTAAGAAACACAACTTTGGATGGGGCCTTCAGCTGTAAAGCCACATATTCAAAAGACTGAAAACTTCCAGGAGATAGCTGCTTACATTGAAATGATTCATTAAATAAGACAGCAAGTTTATATCTCATACAGACATAAACTCACCTTATGTGAACCAGAAAGCAATGAATGTTTCTGCTTTCTGACTCTCTCTCTCTGTCTCCTCTTTAAGCAAATTGGTCTCCAGTCCCAGATCGATATGCAATCTCATGGGCAAACTAAGGGGAGACAGAGGGTTATAAATGACCTGCCAGCACCAAAGCCTCCACTCAGACTCATCCTCTCCTCCTCCTGTTTGTGTCCTCCTCCCCTCCTCCCATCTATTACTGCCCCAGACAGACAGAAATAGCCATGCATGACAACAAACACCAAACCTTTCTGTGGCCTAATATCTATGGCTGTAACATCGCCTTTAACACTATGCTTCGCATTGTTTCTCTGCTCCATGAAATTCAAACCAAACCACAGTCAAACAGGCCCCAGGCTCCGCCCCATTACCCTTTCGTCAAGCTCCATTAAGCGTCTATTGTCACTTTACCCTCAGAGATGACCTCTGACCTCAAGTCTTACATCCGACTCTATAACCAACAAGAAATGCTAAAACAATAGCGAGACATCTTTCCTGTAGAATGCTGTGACAGAAATACAGCAGCATAATTTCAAGTACAGCCAGGATATGTATGATGATGATGATGATGATGATGGCTAATGCATGAGTGTGTTTTTTTCTTCTGTGAGCCCCAAATCTTCTTTTTTTTTTTATTCACAACTGATTGATTGAACTCAACACTTTTTCAAATTGTGAATTATTCTTATCAGAATTCTGGCCTTAATCCTCTTCTGAGAAAAGTCACAATTTAGAGATTAAAGTCAGACATTTAGGTATAAATTTAGACATATCCAATGAGCGCTCAGCTATACGTATGTTTGATAGAGGCCCTTTTGTCTGTTCAGGCAATTACATGGACACCTGTGCCATATAATTAAGGCTCTTCCCATGGAGATAGTCTCTGATGAAGGATCTCTCCTTCTGAGAGGAGCTCTCTCCAAAGCAAATGCTGAGTGCAAACATATGACCAACATCCGCAGGAATGGAATCACTCATTAAACCTTAAATGTTTTTCACTGGTCATGACATAAAGCTATGCTCTGTGGTTAACACGAGCTGAGATATGTGATCAACTTAAAAAGAAGCTGTTGACTGTCATGGCTGCATTGAGAAGAAAGATAAGAGACGAAGAAATAAACCCCTCTGGTTCATATGAATCCAATGTAGCAACAAAGGGTCAACTGTAGACAACGTGTTTCATGACTCCACCCTTTAAAGATTGTTTTTGTGCATTTCTGGACTTCTTCTATCATTAGTGCTGCTTTTTTGGTTTTGGTTTTATATCATTTTTTGTGGTCAGAACAGGACTTAGAGGGAGTGATCTAAAAATAGCTGCAGAGCTGGGAGACGTTCTGAGGGACACAGGAAGGGGATTTTAAATCATGCATGATTTTGGCTTGTAAAAGCACCATAAAATTCTTTATGTAAGCATACTCAAGAGCTGTGCATGTTTTACAAACACTAATGAGCCCGCGCTAACCTTCTCAACAGACACTTTTGGTCCTGATGCCCTGGCTATCTGTGAAGTTGTGCTGTTTTAAGCTAAATGCACATGCACAATGGCACATGTTGGTATTAGCAATTTAATGTTTAGCTAATTTAAAATACAAAGTTTAAGTGCGAGTTATAATAATATTGGACTGGTCCATCTTCAGAGGAAACTGAATATCAGGACACTGAAAAATGTTCCATTGCTTCTTGTAGATGTTCAAACTGGACACACTGACAGTCAGACTTTGACTTTGACTTTGACCAACAGCTACAAGACTTAAAAAATGGCAATCAGAAAAAGGTGAGATAAAAAGTCAAACTACACATAAATAAATGACAGCTTAAAGAATGAGAGGAGTCACTGTGGGGCAAAGTCACGTCTGACAAACTCAGTGTAAACTAAAAGGACAACAGAGGAGAGGAGACAGACAGAGAGGGCAGACAAATGGGGAAAATGAGGACAATGAAGACGAGGGCAGGAAAACAGCAAAGTGTGTAACAAAAGGTTACAAGTACAGGAGGTTGAAGAAGACACAAAATGACAGAAACGAGACACGAATTAATAAATGATGCCAAGAGCAGATGACTGCTCAGCAGCAGATAAAAGGAAAAATAAAAACCAGCGTGGTTTTTTTTTGGGGGGGGGGGGGGGGGGGGGGGGGTTGTGTATCTGTGTTTGTAAAAACTGTCAATCCCTTTCTAACCACAAGCATCAGGTAGTAATTTTTATTAGGCTCCAGGATGAAGGGACCACTTATGGCCTGGTCCTCTGTGATTTTGTTAAATAATGTGACAAATCTTCAGTTAACACTAGGAAGGCCCAGAGCCCAGCCATTTGGCTTTTCTACCTTTAAAACCCGGAGAGCAGCCAAATGGCTGGTAGGCTTTTAGCTAAGCTTTAGCTTCAGGCAAGTGGAAGCTAAATTGGCTAGTCATTCATATGTAAATTGGGTTGTTACCTGGGAATTCTGGAGGGAGGGGAGTGGGGGTGTGTGGATGAGGGGGTGGGGGAGCTGCTAAAAGCGGTGAGCTTCCTTTTGTTTCATCTTGATGCATTCTCAATCATCCAGGGAAACAAATCTCCAAAAGTCACCAACTTGGAGTGTTTCAGTTTGCCATCTTAGGGAGAAATCAACACACATGGGTGTATGTCCTTTGTTGCTGAGATTTATTGATAAAAACAGTACAAAAAATCAACCATTTGTACACATTTTTACAAATAATTATAAAAAGTGAGTGAGTACATTTCAACATTTTCAGCAATCACTCACAATCCTGGCACTGCCATGGTATCTGTAGTCTGCATTTACCTTGGCTTGGCTTCCTGATCAATTGTCCACTACCAAAAGGAAGCCAAGCCCTGCCACCCTTTACAACAAAACAAGGTGTGATCACATTGATGCCACAATGGACGACTGATCAATGCTCCACTACCAAAAGGAAGCCAAGCCCTGCCACCCTTTACAACAAAACAAGGTGTGATCACATTGATGCCACAATGGACGACTGATCAATGCTCCACTACCAAAAGGAAGCCAAGCCCTGCCACCCTTTACAACAAAACAAGGTGTGATCACAGGGCTTGGCTTCCTTTTGGTAGTGGACAATTGATCAGGAAGCCAAGCCAAGGTAAATGCAGACTACAGATACCATGGCAGTGCCAGGATTGTGAGTGATTGCTGAAAATGTTGAAATGTACTCACTCACTTTTTATAATTATTTGTAAAAATGTGTACAAATGGTTGATTTTTTGTACTGTTTTTATCAATAAATCTCAGCAACAAAGGACATACACCCATGTGTGTTGATTTCTCCCTAAGATGGCAAACTGAAACACTCCAAGTTGGTGACTTTTGGAGATTTGTTTCCCTGGATGATTGAGAATGCATCAAGATGAAACAAAAGGAAGCTCACCGCTTTTAGCAGCTCCCCCACCCCCTCATCCACACACCCCCACTCCCCTCCCTCCAGAATTCCCAGGTAACAACCCAATTTACATATGAATGACTAGCCAATTTAGCTTCCACTTGCCTGAAGCTAAAGCTTAGCTAAAAGCCTACCAGCCATTTGGCTGGTGGCGGGTTTTAAAGGTAGAAAGGTAGAAGCCTGGGACTGCCAGTGTTAACTGTAGTTTAAGTTATTAACAGTTAATTAATTAACCCTGTATCACTATATATAATTAGTTAGTTAGTTATAGTTCCACCATAACGTTATGAAAATGCCACACGAGTGAACTGTCAATATGAGGCAGAGAGCACAAATCAAAGAGCAGCAGAAAATCCTAGAAAGTAGGATTATCACAAATATGTAGTAAATTTGTATGTGAACTGGAGAGACAGCTTCCTTTGCCTTTTTCCTTGCAAAAAGCATTCTGATCTGTCGTCTTAGCGTAGCGCTGCCTGTGTTGGAGACCTAAACTGTGTCAGTAATATTCCATTAAAGGTGATAATACAATCAGGACAGCGAGGCTTTTAGCAGATTATGGCTGCTGGAAGGAGAGCAACAGCATGTGTTTATCCGTGCGGTCTGTGCATGTTGGTGTGTCTGTGTGTATCCTTATGTGCATGTGGGCTAGTGGGTGTCACTGGCCTGTACATCTGCCGTTAAAAGGGATTGCAGTGCAGATTCAACACTGCAGGTATAAATAAACATCTGAGCGTAAATGGAAACATGATCACAGCAAAAAACATTAAGAGCATATTAATTTATCCATAGTCATATACCATGAGTGTCTTTTAATTTAGGTTTTATAAAATGACTCCAGGTCATTTTTTGAAATGTTGCAGGGGCATCATTATTATAATTATAATTATTTTTATTTATTTATTTTTATCCTTTTTATTATTTGTAGGAAACAAAGCTTAAAACTAACACTTTTTAAATTGAAATTGGAAGGTTCAATGAGAAAGTTTGGGATATCAGTTGTCGCCAAAAACCCTTTTTAGGGGAGTTTTCAAGACACAAACATAATCAATATCTACAAAGGTTTTTTTGGAAGAGAGCTAAAGAAATATGGGTGTCATCTGCATAGATATTATGAGTCTCCAGGTGCTTTTAAAAGATTTCACTTTGAGAAAGCATGTTCAAATGAAAAAAGGGTCCAAGAATCGATCCTTGGAGGAAACCATATAGCATAAGGTAACAAATTGTTACATGAGTGGTCAAACGTAACCCCATGTGACCACTCATGTGGGGTGGTCACAGTTACTCTTGCAAAGAATTGAAGAATTCCCTCCTCTTTATCTAGAAGCTTGTATGTTCAAATGTAGTCTCTGATCACTCAGGTGTCTTGATTCATTCTTTTTGCTTTTTAATGAAAATCTTGAAAAATCCATATTTTCTATGCAGTTGAGAACAGAATATGTCAGCGGTCTACATTCTGTAGTCTCTGCCATCTTTTGTTACCAGTGCTCTTTAGCAATTGTTGGATACCTATGTTGGCACCTTGAGGATAATGAGCAATGAAACCATTAGAGCCAGGTCAATGTATCACAAGACTGATAACTTTTACAATATTAGCTAATATAAGTGTATTAGCTCTATTAGTGTTGGCATTTGTAACAGCTAACAAATGAAAATACAAACAATAAATAAGACAGGTGAGAAACACCCTTTAATGTTGTTAAGAGGATTAACATTGCATAGTCTGTCCACTTGCCTGATGCCAACATGCATTTGGAACGGCACAAAGACAACAACTGACAAACATAACTGATCTGAGCAGAGCATAAATAACTCAAAGAATTACCACACATAACAAAGGTTACAGAAATCTGTTTAGGTTTTGTGCAGCTGAAAGAAAAACATAGTGGCCAAAATACCAGAATATCAGATTTTTAAATCACCAAATATCAGTATCAGCATTGGTCTTAAAAATCTTAAATCGCTTGGGCATTAGAAACCATTTTAACTATGACAGATCTATGTATAACAACATCAGTCCTGGTTACTAACATCATCTCCACCAATGGAAAACACTTCATCATTCAGTGTTTTCCCATTATATGTATGTACCAGGATGCCTGTGTTTTTAATGTAGTGTATATGTATGTATCTTTATAGAACTACTTTTTTCTGGGGAATCTTGGATGATCGGAACACATGGGTGGCTGCTAATTTCAAAACAATCTTACAGGGAAAAAAGAAAGAAACCAACATTCCCATAGTTGCCTGGGATTTTTTAAAGTATGGTTTAGAAATTACCTCTACGTGATTCCTTTTCAAAACTTTTTACAATTAACAAAGTGCCTGATTTCTATCCCCCTGTGTCCATCCAACTAGGATGGCAAAGGCACTTATGCAGAAAGATCTTTACGTCATGGATTTAACCTGCAGTCCATATAACTACTGGACAGCAGAAATGCAACGAGTTTTAAGAACATAAGTGCCCTTTATTTCCTGCTTGGCTGCATAGCTGTTATTTTAGGAATATCTGAAGCCTTGGACAGCTTAATTCCAAAACAAACATGATTTTCTGAAGGTAAACTGGATCAAGGTCTGCTGTTAAATTACAAACCAGGAGCAAGTGTGTGTGTATGTAAAGTACAAATCCTCTTTGAGCTCTGTGCTAATTATCACATTCTCTCACATCTTGGATTAAACTACAGTCACACCCCCACTAACACCCTGGCAACAGGACTCCACGGCAACAGTGTGGAAACAGGATACCATGGAAACAGCCTTTCTCCTCTAGGCACTGGTAGATGCTGGGAGTTGATGTCCAGGTGAAGGGGGTTGCGATCTGATTTGAATGTTTTCAGCACAGTTTGTATGTTTGTTAAGCAAAAACTAAGTCAAATTTTAGAAAACTTGATGAAGGACTAGGCTGTTACCAAAGAACACAGTAAATGTTAATACTGTTCTCACAGTTTTGTTTAATTTTTTTTAACTGTTTTTAACTTGTCTTAAATATCCTTCGTCTGTGCTAAAGCTTGTGTTTTATTGTTATTTTTATTGTTGTTTGTCTGTCAATCTGCCACCATGATTACACAAAAACTACCAAATTTCAGCAATGAAGAAGCTTAGCAGGGTTGAAAGAAGACCTCTTGGTGCAGATCTCTATCAAGGGATAATTTGCTTTCAGTGCAGAATTTTTGCAACTTGTCATCAGGAGTATGCAAAATCTAAATGAGCAATTTTCATGACATTTCTAGAGGTGAACCATGGTCAGAGGAATAAACCCTGCATATCTAGATCCCTATAGTAAAAAATTGCAAAACACTGCCAATGGCCTGTGGGGATTTTTAATCATGCCTAATGTTTTTTTTCTTCTTCATTCCTCTGCTCATTAGGGGTCACCACAACAGATGATCTTCCTTCATCTTATCCTCTCCCTTGCATCTTCTTCTGACACATCAACGATCTGCATGTCCTCCTTCACTATATCCATAAACCTTGTATGTAATCTTCCTTTTTCTTTCCTCCTGCCTCAATGGCATTACCAGTCACAGTCCCTACATTTAAAACTCTTCTCTATAGCCACCATACTACCTTCCCTTCTCTGTCGCTGCCTCTAAACGTGCCTACCCCCACTCCTCTTCCTTTGTTTTCACTCAACAACAGCATAAGAAATCTCATTCTCAACGATCCGCATGTTTGATTTGGCAAAGATTTAACACCAAATGTCCAGTACAGAGAGTACACTGGCTCCATGGTTTACTTCATGGCTGTTTTAATAATGATTAATGGTTGTGGAAATGGTTCAGATTTTTGCCAATTTAATTACAACTTAATATGTATGATATCTGATATCTGAGTTTATCGTAATAGCATTAGAATGTTTTTTGACATTGGACAAACCAGACAAATTCATTTGGTTTAGAAATCGAACTGCTCTGTTGGTTTAGGACCATTAGTCCAATCAATCAAATTGGGCACAGTCTAGTCCAGAAGCCCATAAATATAATTAAAGACTTTTAAATCAGGAAAGACAAAATACAATAGAAATTATGAAATATGCTAGGTTTCATTTATTGTTACCCAGAAAATTGTGACATTTGATAGTTGTATACTACCATAGCATCATGGGAAATGTAATTAAATTCATATCTTGTAACATAGCTTTATTTTAGATGAGGCAGAGCTGTTTCACCTACACATGCTGGGGGGCGGAAACAAAAAACAAAAAAAAGAAGTGATTTAAAGGAGAAAAAAAGATAAAGTGGAAACAGAGAGGAGAGAATAGAGAAAGACAGAGCTGCCAGAAGGGGGATGGAGGCTGACTGAGCAGCTCTTAAAGCGGTTGGTTGAGCGAGATGGAGAAGCACCAAGAGAGTGGCCGCAGGGAGAGAGAGAGCATCAGAGGGAAGGGAAAAGAAGAGAGAGAGAGAGAGAGAGAGAGGGAAGCAAAACTGATGCAGCTCCAAAGCAGAACAAATGTGTTTGGAGCTGCTGAATATAGGTCACACATCTCCAGTGACTGTTCCCTTACCTCCACTGAACCAGATTCCTGCAGTATGCACTTCATACCAAATCCGGCATAATTTGTACCACAATGGATTGGCATGGGCTCTGCTTAATTTACCCTAAGGTTTTTTCCATGAACACCCATTGCACGAAAGAAAAAGGACCGATTTTTCTTTTTCTGCAATTAGAAGACACTTTATGCTGTTCAAGCTGCATAAAAATGCTTCCATGAATGTTTCACTGCATATGTGCAAATTGCCATGGAGAATGCACACTGAATATTACATTTTTATAATCACCCTCATAGTGTGAGAAACCTTTTATTGCTCCTCAGCTACTCTCGGTACAGGATACAGCGACCACTCAACAAATTGAAAGGTAGTAAATAAAGATTTACTGTTTATTCAGTTACACGGACAAGCAAGCGAGACAGAAACAGAAGGGTCTTTAGTGAATATCAAACTGGATAAAAACAAATGGCACCAAAGCTGTTCCTTGTCTATTCGCACATGCCTATCTCACAGTTATTGGTTCATTTCAGCTTTACACCCGTTCAAATCTATTACACGTGCACTGACACGAACGCAAACTATCACCTCTGAAAACAAATGTCACCCAACTCACTCATAAGCACATTTAGATACTCAAATTTAGATACTCAAGTGCTGACAGCAAAGTACTCAGCAGTCATCATGAAGCAGCTCCAGGGAAAATTATTTTTGATAAAACTGATAAAACATAAAACTGTATGTATAGAATCTATTAAAGACAAAGCACTTAAAATGTTTGCTGATTGTGCTCCAAAACTTCCAGCTTCTGTAAAGCCCAGTCAGGTTTACATATAAACAACAGAACTGAAGCTAAGACATTTTTTAAAGTTTTTAAAATTTTAACCCAGTTTAGGAAATAACTTGTTTGAAACTAGCTAAGAGTATCTAAGAACTTAAGAAGCACTTTTTAAATTTAAAAAACACTCAAAATACCAGATGGAATCTGCACCAGGAGTAACAATTTGTTTTTTTTCAGCCACCATAACAAGGAAGTGATTGGGTTCTTTTCATATTAAGAGTGCATAAAGTCACCACAACTGCCATAATTGACTACTAACCAGGCCAGTATGATTATGCGGGGATTATACAGTAGTCTAATACCACCTGATATTTCATGCTTGGCTGGATGGCCATCACATTTTCTGCCTGGGTTGAGAGAGACAGAGACAGAGCGGTCAGTTGTTCACTCTTTTTTTTTTTCAGCGATCCAAATGGAGGAATGCAGGGGTACAGGATGGAGCAATGAAAGCAGAAGAGGAAAGAAACTAAGTGGATGCTGGACAGACACCTCCCAGAAGGATTGATTACTCAGCACCCGACTACTGCATGAAGTCATGTTTCTGGGTAGCAGCTTATGCATGTCTGCAGGGCCTCGTAACTCAATAAGTCACTCCATTTTCAGATCTAATGCAGCCTTTCATAGTCTGTGCAGTGTGGGGCTGCTTTATGGTGGTCTGTGAATCAATGCTATGATCAATATATTACAGACAAACTGATGGGAAATGAAGCGGGAGTGTTGGTTTTTGTGTTTTGGTGTAGTTGTGTGGTAATCTGTGGGCTTATGGTGGTTATGTCATGCAGTTTGAGAAGAAGTATGATCAGCAGTGATTCTTATAGCTCTGGTGCCCAAACATATACCCTCACAACCACTAGCACATGGATACACACACACTAATAAATTGCATGACATCACTGCCAATGTGAGAGGCATTTAAACCCATATCAGATTAACTTAAGATGGAGGGAGGATAAGTAGCTTGGAGAGGATGGATACTGGCATCGGAGTCAGTGGACGAGACTGTTTGGGTGCCTGAGCCACTAAATGGGGGGTCTGAGGAACAAGACACAAATGAAGACAGGGACTGGTAGGAAGCTTGTATCTCCTGATTAGGGTGTGAACATGTACGGCAAAGGACCTATAAGGAAAGAAAATAAAGCAACAGACAATGACAGCCTAAAATGCTTACAACTCTGGATCAGATTAGAGGAAAATGAGACTGGTTTTGTCATCTTAGTGGGAGAGTGGGAGATTGATTAATAACCAATGTTTTACTTAATTTTCAATTACAAGGGCAGTTAATTTATCTCCCTCCTGCTTCACCTATTCGGTCTCACATACACACAAACACACACACAGACATATCCCTTGCACTGCTCCTCCTCCCTCCTCTTTTACCTTCCTCTACCGGCCCAAACCCTGCCATGGATCCGATCTCTATCCCATTCACAGCGCAATTTAAAAAAAAAAAATACACACACACACACACACAGAGTGGGTCTGTTCGCGGCAGCATGCCGTGGTAGGGCTGTTGCTGAAGGCCAACACGGTTTACCCTCCCTTAACAGATTGGCTTTAATCCGGCAGTCATCCTTATGGATGCAAAAGCCCATGTCAGCTCCCGTTTGGCCAATTTTTCTGCGGCTCTGCTCTGAATTAATTCACCAAGCCGGTAGTCAGGCCCTGATCCTCTGCAGTGATAATGAAACAAACGGTGTTTTTCCCCCAGATACATGAAGACTATAACATATAGTGGGACCAGGCCTTCCTCTGGGTTTTGGGGGGGCGGACGGTGAGGATGCTTCTGCTCGACGGAAGCAAAGCGGCACCTGCCATAATTGACGTGAATCAAAATGAAACCGTATCTTGCAGTATAGACATGCAGCGGTGTAAATCCAGGCATCATCACGCCATTAATGTCATTCATGTTTATCTCCGTAACCGTGACACAGATTCTCAGTGGCCTTACCTCTGCAAAAAACGCCTCCATCCTGCCTACTCCTCCCTGACGACTCGCGCCCGGCCCGGCAGAGCGCAGACACCGGCTCCGGTCTCGGGTGCGCAAATCTCACCAACTGAAGAGTGAGCCTGTTTGTCGAGATGAGGGAAAGGTAGCAGTGCCTCTGTGTTGGTGTTTCCCATTCAACGAGCGTTTATTCTATGACCTCCGAAATAGCCCAATTTCTCAAACACACCTCAGCTGCGTCCACGCTCTATGCGCAAAGAAAACCACACATGAGAAAATTCCACGGAGGCTGAGAGGAAAAAAATGAAAAATGTCCACGCCAGGGATCCGTCGGAGGAACGCTAATTGAAGCGCCCCGGTTTTCCAGGTCTGCCTGGTTTGTGTATCAGCGTATGTGTGTAGATATATGTGTGTGTATGTGTGCACGTGTGAGGATGTGAGTATCCTGCGTGGGGTTGCGAGAGGACCAGTCCGGGGGTAGGATGAGCTTGACGCTGTCCACTCGCACACACCGATGGGGCGGTGCAGACACAGCCCCCTCCGATATAAAGCACACATTATAAGCTCACACGTACAGATGTGCAAGCAAACCTTAACCAGCGCTTTTGCGGTCACAGACAGTCCACCTAGAGGTGAGATGACGCTTCTGTGGTTGTTGACAGATGAAAGAACCTCTGTCCCTCTTGGTCTAATTACTGATGATCATCCCGAACCAGATTATCCGGCTTCATCCCATCACGTCAGTGTTCATAAAGCAATGAGTTCCGGAAAAAAAGAAAGAAAGAAAAGAGTATTTTTGTTTTTATAAATGAAATAAGATGATAAATGCTGGTGAAGCAGGTTGCCTTGTTTGGAGAGATTAGGTCTCTTATTTAAAAATGTGTTCTGTCAAAATGCTCGAGAATGAAAAACTCAAAGCCAATGTAGACGGTTTCTTTTTGTTATAGAACTACTTTATTTAAAAAAATTAATGTGTTAATGTATTGTAATGTATAGTTTTTTTATGTCTGATCTTTTTCAAAAGCATGTGCCGCAAAAAAAATCATGAACAAAATTATTTGAATTTTATTGTCTTGTAATTTCATTTACCAGTGAATCACAAGATGTTGCTATTGATGTAGCTCCCAGAGTATTAGTGAGCATTTGAGTAATAAAGACATCAGATAGATTGTATAAAACCTGTTACCACAGCTGTTACCTTCTGTGCAAAAATTTGCTTGTGTATCAAGAGTATAAAGTTATTATAACCATTAAGGCCATGAATACAGACAAGCTGACATGGAAGTTTATAAAGCTGAATAAATGATATCTAAATTAGCAATGAGGCAAGTGCTGTCAAGAGCATTCATGCTTTTCCAAAACCAGTGCACAAAGAGAAAGTGGGGCCAGAGGGATTGGTGATGGTGGTGGGGGGCATTGCTATATAATCTTTCTTTCTTTCAAAAAAAAAAAATGTTGCTTGGTGTATAGGAGTAGGCTTGGTTACAGAATCAGTCAGAGCCCCTGCCCCCAGGCTGAAAAATGATATCTCATGACACACACTCACACACACACACGACCATAACAGTGAGGGTGAAACATCCCAAAATCAGAAAGAAAAACCAATGAAGTCTCCAAAGACCACAGTTTGGTATAAATAAACAGACAGCTGGTTTATGTGATGTGGACCGTGTGAGGTTTTTATTCTTCTTTTCACAGCACCAGGCTGCAGGGGCCAGGTGCAGCTTTTAGGAGCCCAGCAGGCTGAGGCCTCTCTTGGGTAAAGCACAAGCTCAGCCTGTTCCCCACGGAGCCCTGGAGGTATAGGGGTGGAGAGGCTCCTGTGTGCATGCTTGGAAGTATTATTTAGCTGTACCCTCCGTCTTCATCAGAGCAACAGCTCAAAAACTAGACCCGCCAGCAGGGCCCCATGCGCGTTTTGTGTTTGTGATTAGACACATACACACATGCATGTACACAAACACTCAGGAAATGAGACCCAATCTTACTGATCATTTCTCTGATCTCACTTTTGAAAGAAAAGGAACATTGGTACTCTGGGACTTTCACCTGATTTTGAGCATCAATTTTACACCTAATGACTGGGGTTTGTCACACTAAGACAGTTCAGGTAAAGTTAAGCAAAATGGAAATGATTAGTTGATTTATTGATTCACTGATTAAATGCTCAGCACAAATTGATCCGAAAAATGTTTTAATTATCATCTTTAAAATTTACTAAAACATTTTTTCTACTTCCAGACCATCAAATGGGAAAAAATTCCTGCTTCCTTCTGTTTTTTTTTACTGTAGTTGAAACTCTCAGGTCTCAGATGTTGCAAAAGGGCTTCCACAAATGATCTCTTAAGCAAAATAAAAATGTCTATGATGAAAAAATCTGTTGTTTATTGTTTCCAGTTCAAGTTTTAACTACACAACACACTGATCTTCTTTTTGATTATCTGTCAGCACTAAACCCCTCCTGGCTGCTACATGAGGGTGATTTAAACAAACGCACTGACTGTATTTTTGATTTTTACATGGGAGTCAATAGAGCAAAAGTAACAGCTACAAATTTGCCCAGAAAGATCTCTGATGCGGAAAGACAGAGGAGTCGTTGCTGTTCATGACCCAGCAGACTAACTCATCCAATGTTCACATGTGTACAGGAACACACACACACACACACACACACACACACACACACACACACACACACACACACACACACACACACACACACACACACACAAGCATTGAAATACACAGACAAGAAAGTATGGGCTATTAAATTCTCATTACCATGACAACACCAGGACTGAGTGACCCTCAGCAGTGAATTGTGGGATAGATTTTGTTCCCTGCAAGTCAGGAGCAACTCTGCTTACTCATCTGACCACAGCTTCATCTCTTTCCCCTTGATGTCTCCTTCTCCTCTTACTGTTAACTGAATATTTGTGTGGGTGTGGGTGGGTGTTGTGGACAGATCATCAATAAGTCTGATGGTACTCTGGGTGAAAACTGGTTAAATACTAAAGGTGGTCATACCAAATATTGACTTTCAAGCTCATTTGTATTGTGAAAACTCAGTTTTTACCTTACATACTGTACTTCCACCCACTGCACCTATTTGCCACCTTCCAAGACCGGATCAAGACTTTTGTGTAATTTAACAATTGAGTTGACTGAGTGTGTGCATGTCATATGTTGCATGTGCTAACAGGCATCACTCCCGGTGATACATGCAATCAGTTTTATGAGCAGAGCACCCATAAATCTTTCTACATTTATTACCATCTTTCATTTTAAGTCTTTGATCTTCTGTGACCTCCCCCTCTCACTTTGGATGTGTTTATGGTTGTCTGAAAGGACACGTTGATTGAAAGAGCTCCAGAGAAACTCCGCGTGAAATGTCCCAGTTGATCATCAACCCTACTTTGTAGTGATTAACTGGTAAAATGGGGCAATCCAAAATAAGGCCTCGGGGCTATATTTAGTTCTCAGCAAGTTCTATAAATGGTCACACAAAGACAAAAAAGCATTGTGTGGTCAGATACATGGACAGATATGCATCACAGAATAGTTTTTAGGTTACATGGGATCACAGGGAGTATTTAGTCAATGTTTTGTATTTCTTTAAATATTTATGAGGTTGCATTCTTACGAAAAAATTCATTTTTTCTCTGATGGAGCAGATGGGTCATCCTTTGAATCCACCTCTATATGATAACGTTCAAGCTTGTGACCAGGATAAACTAAGGTTTTGGGTTTTTTTTTTTAGTTTATTCTGGATTTTTCCCATTTATGATGTGACAGTGATTTCACAGACGTAATATTCTTCACTAACAATCCCTTGGGTAAAATAAAGGAAAAGTAAAGTAAGGAAAATGTATGAAAAATGGCCTGCGACTGATTTACCACTCTGTCTCCAACATTCCCATTATGAAGAAGGCTTTTTGTTCCAGATATTACTGCAATCATCCTCAAATATCAGCAGCTGGGTATGTTGGGTGTGGCTGTGTGCAGGCAGGAATAGGACCCAAGGTGCAGACTCCGGAGACAGACGTGAACTCAAAAAGGCTTTAATTTGGTACTCAAAAATATAACATAACTGAAAAAACTCAAAACAAACTTAAACCAGAGGAATGCCAGAACACACAGCTAAGAAAACGGTAGATCACGACACAGACACTAAGAAACACAGGGCTTAAATACACAGAGGGAGCAATCAGGAAATGAGTAACAGGAGGGAAACACAGCTGGGGCAAATCAGAATTGACGAGACCAAAGAAGCGTAAACTGAACACACTGAGAAAAGACGGAGACCTTCAAAGTAAAACAGGAAACACATAACACAGACTGAACAAAGACACAGACTCACATGCAGGCACTACAAAGGGAACAGAGACGTGGGAACAGGGCAGACACAAACACTGACTGAACACGGGGATATAGGAACTTAAGATACACATAGACGCGAACTAGACAAGGGGATGCAGGTGATAGGGGAGACAGAGCAACTAAAGAAGACAGAGACCTAAGCCATAAGACAGAACTCAAAGAAACCAAAAACTAGACAGTATAAATAATATCATAAACTCAAAAACCCTGGGTCGACGACCCAGGCATCCTAACAGGGTAACCTTTAGGAGTTTCATATACAATCTTTTATTTATCTTTTAGTCATCAAATATGTTAATCAAATTAGGTTTCATCTCTTTATTAAAACAGTCTCTGACTTGTAGATATTTAAAGAAATAATTTAACAAGTGGGCATGGTGGTTAGCACTGTTGCCGCACAGCAAGAAGGTCCTGAGTTCAATTCCACCATCAGGCCGGGGTCTTTCTGTGTGGAGTTTGCATGTTCTCCCCGTGTTTGCGTGGGTTCCCTCCGGGTACTCCGGCTTCCTCCCACCGTCCAAAGACATGCAGTTTGTGGGGATAGGTTAATTGGAAAATCCAAATTGTCACTAGGTGTGAATGTGAGTATGAATGGTTGTCTGTCCTTGTGTGTTAGCCCTGTGACAGACTGGCGACCTGTCCAGGGTGTACCCCGCCTCTCGCCCTATGACAGCTGGGATTGGCTCCAGCGCCCCCCGTGACCCTGAAAAGGAAAAGCGGTAGCGAATGGATGGATGGAATTTAACAAGTGGATAAAAGACTCGCAGCCCTTGTTGTTAGCCAGAGCCCTGTAAGATCGTATAATGTGCCCACTGGCTATTTTTCTTTTATGAAAATATTTAAACATGTCTCTGTCTTGCAATAAATCACCAAAGTATTATTAAAAGTATTATTGCAGTTGCAGTAAAGTATTATTACTGCAACTGTAGCAGTTTTGTTCACATTTAAATGTTGGTTTGCATGCTTTTACAATAATAAGAGATACACACACAGGCTTGGTGTAAGGAATCTGAGGTTATTAAGTCTTTCTAATTTGATTTGTTTCAAATTACTCATAAATATCAAATCTCTGCCAGCAGAGGACAAATACTTATTTTAGCAATGCTCACTGAGATACTCACCAACACATAAAGACAAACCCAGTTAAAATCAGACACAAAGACTTGAAATACAAAGCCTCATTTGACTCAGAAACCTCTTTAAGTTAGCGCTAACAAGGTTTTGGTTTGTTTAGCAACCAAACTATAAGAGAGAGCTAGAGTTTCATAATAACTAATGATTAAATATAGTTGTAATGCATAAACACACACAAGGAAAAAAGAGATCAAGGAAGAAGAAATGCTCAGTGCATTCTGGGAAGCCCCCCCAGTAGCCTAAGTATATTGCAGCATAATTTAGAGACAATTCAGGCGCACCTGAGTCAGTCCTAACTATAAGTTTTATCAAAAGTGAAAGTCTGCAAAGTATATGTCTTATAAAATCTCTATAAAAACAGCCTCTTGCTTGCATTTTCTTTCAGCCTCCATTTCTCTTTACATCTGTATTGATTATTGGCTGCACTGTTGGTGATGACCGTTAACCTTTTAGTTTAGTAAAAGGCTTTCTGTCTAGTGTCCATTTGCATGTCTGGCTGCACAATATTAAAGCATTTACAATGCACGGACAACAGAGATAAGAGTGCAGACTGCAAAGACAGAAAAATGAGTAACGAGTTACAAAGCAATTTTCCTGTAGTATCAGTAGCTAAGTTAAGCTAAGGTACAGCGGAAATAATAAATACAAAGAAGCTGAGCCACTGTGGTTCTTCTGAGAGATGATTCGTGCATCCTGGTGTCAGAGTTCACTCCTTGGGGATGGTGAACAGAGGAATGAATGCTGCATTCATGAATTCATGAGCACTTTCAGAGTGATATACATGTGATGTCACCTGATCTGTATGAGTCAGGCAACAATGTTTGTGGCCCTGAAATCATAAATCCCAGAAAGAAATATGTTTTCATATTTCATTTAAGGTTTGAGGGTGGTGGGCTGGCCTCTTGTAAAATGTACAAATATACATGTTTAAACTATCAGCAGACTATTTCATTGATTCCTGCTGCTGTGGGCTCTTATAGAGAGATCACAGTCTCTTCCAATGAGCTGTGATTCCATTGATACATAAATTTATTTTTAGATATACATATTTTAATTTTTACATTGTATCTGGCCTGACTAACAGAAAAGGCAGGGATTAGGATTGTTTCTATTCAGGTTGCACATGTAACACGAGCATATAAAACAATCTAAGCTTGTCAGCATGTCTCCAATTTTGTAAAACGTGAACAGGAAATTGATATCAATATGATCTTATGTGCATGTTGTTTTAGGATCTTGAGTTTTCAAATCATCTGTTGAAATAAAAATGGGTGGACACGGGTTCATTAATGTGATTGAATATGTGACTTCATATAAGATGTTTCAACATCAGTTTATGTGTAGATATTTAGGCTACGTGCAGCTATATTAAAACAATATGTAAGTACATCTATTATTTTACAAACCCTAAAAGGCATTGCACTATTAGGCCTCCTGGACATTTTGCAGAGATGTTTGCAGTGTAAGGTTGCAGCCTGTGTGAATTGCAAACACCCCCATGTGTGCAGATTTATGCCAGCTGTGTTGGGTTTACATGCATGCATGTACAGAAAGGGGTTCGATCTAATTAAGTCGCTTCAGAGGGATGACTTCATCATGATTTCCTTTCTCCCTCCCCCTACTCAGACCCCGCCACTGCCACACCCCACTCATGCACCATTCATATTACATGGCAGTAGGATAGCACGTCTTTGAACCAAATTAGCTGTCATTGCAACCCCTTAATTCCCAACAGACAGTGGGGGTAATTTAATCAGTCGGCTATAGCCTGCAGGAGAGCACGCATGCAGACATCCAAATTCATACAATAGAGAAAAATTATTTTATCATCTGTCTCTTGTGACCACACAAACAAATGCTTTAAGTGAGTCTGGGGAGATACTTTCTTCTCTTTGCTACATCAGCCCCGCCTTTGGCAACTTTTCCTGTACACCTGTCAATAAATAAAAAGAAATTGAAGGAGTTCAGTAGGTAGAGATTTTCTCAAGATTATTATCGCAGCTTTTAATTACTGTCCATACTACATCTGTATCTCAGTTAATGTTTAGAGTTCATCTGAGCTTTGTTGTGACCGACTTTTTCTACTGGATTAAGTTAAATGAAGCCTAATCCTAATGAGCGCATTTGAAATTACCCAGATCGCTATAATAACTGGATTACATGGGCTCCCCCTCATTTAAGACACCCCTCCTCTTCTTAAAAATATCAGGGGAAAAAATAGGATGAGATGGGTTGGGTGAAACTGACGAGACTGAAAATGGCTGAAAAGCAATAGGACGACTTTGTGTATTTGAGCATTTCTTTCTATTGTAACTCTTTGTGGTCTTTCTAACTTAAACAGACCCTTGTCTCACAAATTCAGGGAGTGGACATTGGTTAATGAATCTGTCATTATTAAGTTAAACACACACGCACACAAGCACTGGTGTTAACAGTGTAACTAATGACACATGCACTGAACAAAAGCCCAGCTGTCACTCTAGAGGCTTAACAATTATGCATGAATATTCATGGCAGCCACGAGAGCGACAGAAGGTGAGCTTGGCTTTGCAAAGCGTGGTCTTTGTGGAAGTCAGTGTGGAGTCAGCTCTTTCACCTCATCTCCTTTAGCCTTAACAGCAGCTTTAGGAGCCTGTTATTAATTTAGTATGGTTAACAAAACATGTCATAACTTCTGAATTAATGCTAAAAAATAATTTAAGAAAATAAGAGTCAGAATCTGCTTGACTAACAAAGTTAGAAAACCTTGCACTGATTTGCTCTCAGTCATATTATTATTGCTAAAAATGGAAATTCATACGGAAACCCGAATTATGGCTTTCATTTTTGAAGATACCTTAAACGTTTCTCTATATTAAAACTGCATGCAGCTAAAACCAGGTGGGCAGCTTTATGTATTTCTTTATCAGGTTATGAGGATCAAATCACACTCTGACCACAACCTGCTAACATTAACTCCAAGGAAAGGTAGAATTGTCTTAAACGAACTGCTGCTAAGTAGTGATTTTGTTTATTATTACTAATTTTGATTGACATTTAATGACAGTTGTTCTAATACATTTGTTAACCATTGATTGGGTTTCATTTATGTACGTGTATTGTTTTTCTGCACAAACACATACATATGGGCACTGTATATTTTTATGTATTAAATTTTATTGTATAGAATATACAATTGAAAGAATAAATGAAAAAAAAACATCACAGCATGACTCTACTTTAAACGGCCAGACGGTGGTAGTAATCAGCCATTTAATTAGAGCACGTTGACTACATGGTGAATCGTTTAGATAGGCCGTGTCAGTATGAGCCCGCCTCTAGGGAAATCCGATTGGAAGACGTTATGCCATGAGAGAACTCCGTTTCTTATTGGACAAGATACCCTTCACTCCGCGGTGATGGACTCCAGACGGCTAGCTGTTTCGAAAATGAAACTGGCTTACCTCTGACTTTGATAGGTAAAGACGAGAAAACGAAAATAAAACGCTTCTTTAAAAAATTTCAGGCGATTCACTCTTGCGGCCGGACACAGCGGAGGCTCAAGACACAAACGGTAAGGATAAGATGATGCGAGAGACGGGGGGACATTTTTTTGGGAGTCAGGCCTTTGCTGTCAAACCACGACAACAACAACACCTGATTCGCTTCTCCTATTTTAGCTTCAAGCTAATTACGGTTTACTTACAAGCGAGTGTAAACATGTGCAGACGTGATTGTTGACCCCCTCTGACGAAATACTGCTTAATTCTCTGTCCAAGCGGTTTGTTGTGGTTTTAGATAAGACAAGCAGGAGAAAGGCTCACAGAAAACTGCTCCTCCTTTTTTTTCTTTTTTACAGCGGGATATGTTCAGCAAATACCATACCAGTTCGGGGCGTGTTGTACTGGAATGGGGGTATGTATATTTCGTATTTCCTGTCATAGATATGTCTATATTTTTTTCTTGGTGTATTTTTAGGGGCCTCTTATAAGCTACCTATAAGCAAAGCATTACACCACAATGTGTTGTTTATCGTGTGATAAGCCACAGCTTACATGTAAAATAAGTCTTTCTTACGTCATGAGGAGTGTTGGTCTTCTTTTCATGTAATTTTTGTGGGGTTTTCTGGGGGCTTTGGGCGTTGGTGTCACGGCTGTAACACAATAGTCAGACCAAAGCTTGAAGGACTGTGTTTTTGTTTGGTTTTACTTGGTCATTCGGGTATATATTACTTTGTGTCGCATTCAGACATTCTAAAATTGTTGCTGGTATCTAATGCATAAAGATATTGCCCTATCTGCTCTATGGACATATTTTATATATGCACTTTAGGCCAACTTTTATCTGCTTCCAACATGTATCATGTAAACAGAGTGCATTTTGACCAGTAGACCTAGTTTTGAATTCCCGAGTAAGTACCTACATTCATCTTCTGTCTGTGATCCTGACCTTTGGCCTTCCTTCCGAAGGGTCAGCAAAAATGGCATTTATCTGTACAGTCAATAGGCAAGGCAAGGCAAGGCAAGTTTATTTGTATAGCACAATTCAACAACAAGGTGATTCAAAGTGCTTTACAGAGACATTAGAAACAAGAACAAATAAAAAGCATGATTTAAAATTGATTAAAACAAGCAAATAAACTAACTAACTAATTAACAAACAAACAAACAAACAAACAAAACAGTATATAAAATCAAAACAGATAAAATCAGAACAGTAGATAAAATCAGATCAATAATGAATAAACCAATAAAGAGTTATACTTGAGGTTAATTCTGGTGGACTTTGTGGATGTTGTAACCTGTATAGCGTGTTTTCTATAATGTATGGGTCTCAAATTTAGTTGATCTTTAACCAAGATATGAGGTGTGGTCGTACATATGCAGTGATATTTATGCAGAAAATGAAACTTAGCAGTGAAACCTGGTCACGTTCTTTAAAATTTAGAGCCATAACTCTCTCCCCTCCTTTCTACAGTCTGTAGCAGCAAGTTTGACAACTCGGTGAGACTGAAGCTGCTGTCGGTATGGCACACTTTGACACAGAATACCAGCGCCTGGAGGCATCATACAGCGACTCTCCCCCGGGAGAGGAGAACCTGTTGATGCATGTGCCTGAAGGAGTTAAATGTATGATACACATGCACAAATCACAAACAAATATAAGACTTTTTCAAAAACGCATGCCCCTTTTGTCTTATATTCACAGTGATGCCTCAGAATAACAATGTCACTAACTGGAAACAACTCTTTTGCAGCTCAATGGCACCACATAGAAAACCTGGACCTGTTTTTCCAGAGAATATCCTTTGAAATAATTTTGGCACATTTCTTGCTCACCACATTCTGAATTGCGCTGCACTTTCTTACCGCAGATGGATTTAGGATATTCCTTAACACTTATTACGTCTATAATCTGCATCAAAAGAATGGATTCACTTGTATGCTGCTCGGAGAGATCTTTGAGCTGGTGTATGTATTCTCTCCATCACAAGTTGTATTTTTCAGCAAATTTAACATTAACTTTTATCTGTAGAGTATACTGTGTCTTATGTCTGTCTTCATATTTTCTATTTCTCCCTGTCTTTCTTCTTTACCTGGCACCGCTCGCTTTCTTTCTCTATGCAGTCAGCTGCTGTTTGTGGTTGGCTTTACAGTGTTCCTTGCTAACTGTGTGGATTATGACGTCCTCTTTGCCAACAAGTTTGTAAATCACACCGATTCGTCTAAAGTCACCTTGCCAGATGCATTCCTCCCAGTGGATGTCTGCAGTGCAAGGTGAGTCTAAGACTCTGTATTTGTTAAAATGTCCTTATGGTGTCTTTTGCATAGACAGTGCTCCAGCTGTAGTTCAAAACAATAATAATATTTACCGTATGCTGTGCTTGGTGGAGCCCCTTAGTTTATTGACTGCCTTAAACTACACATTTTAGTCCTTCTATCTTTGAGACAGCTTTTTCTGATTGGTTGCAACACCTCAAACAGAAGATTTAACAGCAGGTGGGTGGGGCATCTATACTTACAGCCATGGCTTTGTGTGGCTGAGATGACCATGTCAAGGACATCTGCCCTAAATGATGTCATACAGAGACTAGATTAAAATAGAATATCTGACATCAAGCTTTTAGAGCAGTCTGAGGTTTATGTTTACATGCTGATGTTTTGACCATTTTAGATATGAGAATCCAGACAGAAAATGAGGAAAACATAAAAGGTCCACTTTAAGTCTACCTTAAATCTTCACTATATTATCTTCAGAAAATATTGTAAAATAAAGCCTCCAGTTTTCTTTATTTTTCTGATAAATATGACATTTTGTTGAAGCACTGCTTCAATACTGGTAAATAATAACATGTCTTTTGGTCTACAGAATCCGAAACAATGCATTTGTGATCTTTGTGCTGATAATCTCCGGGGTGTTTTGGCTACATCGGCTCTTTAAATTCATCTACAATGTGTGCTGTTATTGGGAGATCCGATCCTTCTACATCAACGCCCTTAAAATGACCATGGTGAGTTTTTTGTGGGACAGTTTGTCCTGTTGACATTAGAAACCCCTAATAATGTCTGTTATTTTTGCCAAGAATAAAGCCCAATTCCTAAGCTTTATAGTGCTTTTGTGCTTCAGTCAGAGCTCCCCTATGCAACGTGGCAGGAGGTTCAGGCCAGGATTGTTGAGATCCAGAAGGAACATCAGATCTGCATCCATAAAAAGGAGCTGACAGAGCTGGACATTTACCACCGCATCCTCCGCTTTAAGAATTACATGGTTTGTATATTTGCAGTGAAATGTTATTAAAGATTTTGGTGGATGAACACCTCCTTTCAGACATAACAAAATGATGTAACCTCAAACCAAACCTTTCTTCCTGTACTTCTCTAGGTTGCCATGGTGAATAAATCACTCCTTCCTGTGCGATTTCGACTTCCTGTACTTGGGGAGTACGTGTTTTATACTCGGGGTCTCAAATACAACTTTGAGCTCATCTTCTTTTGGGGACCAGGTCTGTCATCAGTTATGCATGTGTGCTTTTGTATACGAGTTATATCCTGTGTAAGTAATTGATCTGTTTATGAGAAGAAACCTTTATTTAAACTCTGATGATTTTGATTGTTTTCATTCCTGCAGGCTCCCTGTTTGAGAACGAGTGGAGCCTGAAACAGGAGTATAAGAGGGGAGGGAACAGGCTTGAGCTTGCAGACAGGCTAGCCTCTCGTATCCTGTGGATCGGCATTGCAAATCTGCTGCTGTGTCCAGTCATTCTTGTGTGGCAGATCCTTTATGCCTTTTTCAGTTATACTGAGGTAAATGGTTTACATATGAATTAACTAAGCCATTTCCTTTTGCATTTAATAGTGACGACAGTGCTTTGTTTTGTTTTTTTATCTGTGTTTGTATGTAGGTGATCAAGCGAGAGCCTGGCTCTCTGGGGGCGAGATGCTGGTCTCTGTATGGTCGATGTTATCTGCGTCATTTCAATGAGCTGGACCACGAGCTCATGTCACGCCTCAGCAAAGGCTACAAGGTCAGTGCACCAACTCATCTCCTGCACATCTTTGATGCTCATACCTACCTTCTTATTTTGTAAAAGCTATGATTATAAAGGCTAATCCGTAAATCTGGCAAATCTGTAAATATATGAGACCAATTGGGATTTTTCCTGTAGATAAGAGCAAGGAAAAAGATTTTTCTGGTGCTTCTCATTCATTGCCTGTAGAGTTAATAATCAACCCCATTTCCTCCTCCTTTCTTCCTCTTCTTTGTACTCTGTTCCTGTTTCATTCAGGCTGCATCCAAGTATATGAACTGTTTCCTTTCACCACTGCTCACAGTGGTTGCCAAAAATGTGGCATTTTTTGCCGGGTCTCTTTTGGCCGTTCTCATCGCCCTGACCATCTATGATGAGGACGTTCTTGCAGTGGAGCATGTGCTCTCATCAATCACACTCCTTGGAGTGTGTATCACAATCTGCAGGTAAGGACTGATGGTGAAATAATTTAATGGGAAGTCTGAATAAGATAAAAACCTAAATTTAAATGTGTTCAGTGGAGAAGAAAAGTAAAATAAAGGGTAGAAAGCAGAATAGCAAGAAACCGCTAATCAGTCCAGCTGTGTAAAACTAATTGAAACTTTATAAATCTATAAAATACTAACAATATTGTAAATTAAATTGCATACATCTGCTACAAACTAAGACTATAGGACCCAAATCTCATCATGTAGAATATCAACCATTAACCCCGAGCCATTTCTTTATTGCCCTTTTAAAGCTACTCATAGTTGTAATCCCTTTAATGCTCTTTTGCATCTCGTTCTTCTTCCTACTTATGCAAGGAAGATGGATTCCTTGCCTTAAGCAGCTTCTGGCTCTTTTACATCTGAATTCCAAAAGTTAATTTGACACAGTTAATTATTTTGCGCTTTCAGCCATCCAAAACACTGAAAAAAAACTATGCATATGTGTAATTTATTATGAATGAAATTAATAATTTTTTAAAAATATCCACTTTTACTTTACTTAAACAGTTCATTCTTGTCTAATATGCATCTGTTTTCCAAAGCTTTGTGTCATCATACATATCTCAGTAAATGTGGAAAAAAAAGACCGTCTCCACCACTTGTCTTTCTTTCTCTACAGGTCATTTATTCCTGATAAACATATGGTGTTCTGCCCTGAGCAGCTGTTGCGGGTCATTCTGGCTCATATCCACTACATGCCTGATCACTGGCAAGGCAATGCACACAGATACGAGACCCGAGACCAGTTCTCCCAGCTGTTCCAGTACAAAGCAGTGAGTACAGAAACTTAACTATGAATAAACCTTTCTAAATGCATTTATTTTTTCAAATTATACACTGAACATGTCATTACCTGAAAACTGACTGAAGGACAATTAATGGAAGCCAATCATTGTTTTTAAAAAACAAAAACAAATTATGTACACATGTTCTGCTCCTGCTTACTTCTGCCATGCTCTGCATGCTTTTTCCAGCCATTCTTTTGTAGATTTGCTGGTGTGTTTGGGAACTATGGCCTGTTGCAAGGGACGAGCTTTAGCTTGAAACCTCATATTTGACGCTAGAATACTTTGGAATACAGAAACATTCAGGCGCTCACGCTTGCTTATGATCAATCAAGTGCATTTGATTAGCAGCACTTGGCCGCCGCTTACCCTTTTAAGTGATATGGAAGCAATAAGGGAGCACATAGGTATTCATACACTCCTCCTGCATTTTGGCTTCGTTTATGTTAAAGAAATAATGACATGGTGTAATATCCCGTGTTTTTGTAGCTCATCTAAAGTTACCTCATTTTAAGACTTGCTGAGGCCCAGATTATTTTTATTACTTCCTGATATGTAAAATCTTAGAACTGAGAGAAGGTGCACTTTCTTTTTACCATGAAAGGCTTCTGAAGATTTTCTGCTATTTAGCTATTAATTACCAGAGACTATGGCCTGAATACACACACCACCCACCGCTAATAGTGAGCTTCACAATCACTGTCATTTGCATTCATGTCTCGTAGGGATTGGAAAATTAGCAGATTCTAGCTATTGACTGTGGGGGTCTTTAGTCCCATGCTGAGGAGCATATTATCACTGCTTGTTAGAAGTAATTTACTCTTCCCTTGAAGATTTTTAGTGCTGAAAGCAACGTTGAAGTTTAAATTTGAATGTGTTCAAAAAGAATAAATTTAGCATAACACTTTCCTCGTTTTCAGTGTGCAGTTTACGCTTTGTTTTCCTCCAGGTGTTTATTCTAGAGGAGCTGTTAAGTCCAGTGGTGACTCCCATCATCCTCATCTTCTGTCTAAGGAGAAAGTCTTTGGAGATCATTGACTTCTTCAGAAACTTCACTGTGGAGGTGGTTGGGGTGGGAGACACCTGCTCCTTTGCTCAGATGGACATTAGGCAGCATGGACACCCTGCGGTGAGAGACTGTCACAACGCAGCCAATTTTATGACTAAATATGTAGATGTAAACACAAAGTGTTTATGTATAAACTATGTGGTGTTATTGATTGATAATTAATCCTCCCTTTGTAGTGGATGTCAGAGGGGAAGACAGAGGCATCTATCTATCAGCAGGCAGAGGATGGGAAGACGGAGTTATCGCTGATGCACTTTGCCATCACTAACCCCCAGTGGCAGCCTCCTCGAGAGACCACACACTTTATCAGCCAGTTGAAAGAAAGAGTTCACAGAGAAGCCACAGGGGCTCCTTCAGACACACATCCAATGTCTCTGTCAGAGTCTGAGGTAGGCTGATGAACTACCATGCATACCCAAGTATGAAAGTGGTGATTAATTAATGTAATTACATTTTCACTGGTAAAAATTTATTTTCTCTGTTGTCTTTTCTTTCTTTTTTAGCCACGGAGTCTCATTGCAAACCTCTTGACAGGTCCCTCCACACTGGCCTCAGTTCATTTTGACCGGGATATTTCTTTAGCAAATCATGCAGCAGCTGGCATAAACGATGGGGGGTCCGCCTTACGCTCTCTTTCACCAATTAGCAGCAGCCTCCACTTGAGAGGCAGCTTAAGTGCAGCTCACAGGGCTGCTGGCCATACTAGCAGAACAATGGCAGGCTCAGGGTAGGAAAGATACTCTTTCAGTTATACTAAACTCATGTTCTCCTTCTCTTTGCCATTTCCTTGTGTCCAATTTTCTCCACATTTGTTCTCTCCTCCGGTAGGACCGACGCTCGAACTGTGAGCTCAGGCAGCAGCGCATGGGAAGGTCAGCTTACAAGTTTGGTCCTATCAGAGTATGCCTCCACTGAGATGAGCATCCATGCACTTTATATGCATGAGGTATGTGCGTGCATAACAGAGGTATTATGAATATTTCACAGATCTCATCCATCTTTATCCATCCTCATCTTTCTCGCTTTTATTCCGAAGCTCCATAAACAGCAGTCTCGTGGCGAGATGTCCCGCCATACCTGGCACAGACAGGAGAGCGATGAAAGCAGCGACAGCATCCCAGATGAAGTAAGGAGCGAACCCATTCCCCATTCAAGAAATTTCCCTCGATCGCACACTTTCCCCACCACAGTTCCCAGTCCTAGTGCCATTCCCACTTCAGCTTCAGCCACCAGCAGCACCGCTCTGGGCCAGGAGAGGCCAACAGCACAGAGCAGCAGTCAGAGACACCACAGTGGACCTACAACTGGTATCTATGTTTTTGGTTGCTTGGTATTCTTTTTAATGTTATTAATTTTAAGGTTATTATAATAAATCTTTACTTTTGCAGTAGCATTATTACAATGAATGGAAATATAAATTAATAAACTTTAAGAAAATGTGTTCATTTTAGGAAGAGGTGTGGGAGCTGTGTCAGGACTAATGTGAAAATTTGCCTGCAGTGGAAATACTGTAATTCTTCAGTTCTACTTATAAACTGTATATAAAAGATAGATGTAGAGTCTGGAATTGAAAAGAAAGCTGATGCAAAGTGCTTTAAACCTGCATCCTTTCAAAAGGCCATAAGGAAGCGACTCAAAAAAGAAGCCAGTTGTGGAGAAGTCACAGAAGTGTGTTAAATCTTGACTACCTGTCTGTTTGTTTTGAAGACCCGTTTGGTACAGGGGTAAAGATAGTGAGGTCAGCACGTGTGCCAATGGGGGGATGGGCAGAGGATGGTCAAACAGCGCAACGACACCATGAACCACTACCAGAGGAGAGTTTAGAGGATGAAATGCCTCCTCACATACACAAGGTGAATGCTCTTTCTTTCTGTGTGTGCTATTGAATGTTAATTTGTCTGTATTCACTGCAAGTAAATGAATATTTTGTTCTTTCTCTCACTTTAGGTTACATAATCAAGCCATGTGAATACCTGCATCTGCCCTTCTATAGAGCCCACAACATTGATCCTCATCCAGACCCTTTTCCAGGACTGAACATCTGATCTGACATAATGCAAAAGCAGTAAAACCATCTGAACAGGTTTAGATAGTTATTGCCTTTGGTCATTCGAATACTTTGTGACTTTGCGACATCAATGATATATTTAACAGGCATTTGGAGTAAACATGTTTATCAGAAGAGGACCTTCAGGATCAAGTTATTTCTAATAGCCACTGTGCACATCAGATTACACTACACATATTTAACATCACGTGGGATGAAAGTGCGTATGCTGTGGAGACACAGTGCTTGTGAACACCAAGCACTGCTGGAAAGTAAATAGTTTGCCCAAACCAGACCACAGCAGTCCGGACTGTGCTGTCGACCACTTTTGCAAACATGATAACATGAAATAAAGAAAATGAAGAATGTCTCCATAACAATGAAATGTGTTTAGACAGATGCTGTTAAAAACAGAGACTTTCATTGTGTATATTTGTTCTTGTACTGATAGCAGCAGGGTGTGGATTATACCATATACTCTGCATTTCAGCTTGCATTTTGCCTCTTGGAAAAAAAGTATGAAGATCTCAACTCTTATAAAATTCACATAATATTTTTCATATCATCTTTTAATTTAACCCTTTTCTGCATTAATTGCTTTACAAGAGATTTTTCTAAAAATGTCCCAAAGCCCAGGAATCTGGATGCATTTGCACAAATTGATGTTTGTTTAAAAAATGAATTGTACTGATTTGAGTTCTGCATGCAAACATGCACTGTGTTATCAGGTTATTTCACAGCAGCCCAGGGGAATATTGAATCCATTTTGATGTGTTTGCAGACACTTTAAAATCTGATGTCACCCATTTTTTCCCCCATTTAAATATTTGTCAACAGACTTATAGACTAATAGTTCAGTAGAAAAACAAGGCTGTCAAGGCATGTAATATTGACTTCTGCCATACTAAAATCTCCCAAAGTGCATGGACATCACATATTCATCCTTCTGGAAAGTTCAAACTTGATGGCACAGCAAGAAACTCTACCATATCCAGTCAGAGCATGGAAGCACTCTGTTCCCCATGTCAATAAGCCAGGTCTTTACACTGGGAATGATGCACTTTAATAAGTTGCTAATGCAGAGTGTCACTTAACTTGGATTGTTTTGCATCTGTATATTTTCGTACACATATTGTTAAATTATTTTTATTTTTCAAAGGGATGTGCCAAGGTGATGATGAAGTACTGTCGATGGAGACTGAAGTGATTAATGTTAATTTGAAGGTGATTAGCGTTTTTGTTGGTTTATATTATAAATCTTGTAAAATACCAATTTGTACAGCTGAAAATTCGTCTATTAAAACGATGCAATGAGTTTGTGTGTGCAGTGAAAAACAAACTACAAACATGATACTGGTGTCAAGCCAGCCTCCAATTCAAGACTTGCAGTCAAGCCAGCCTCCAGTTTGTTTTACGTTCCCTGTGTATTCAAAGTATTACGGGAATGGATGTGGAAACCGGATTTCAAAATAAAAGCCAACTTCGAGTGAATTAACAGATATGTTAAGAACATAATAACATATAATTTAGGCTTCTTTTTTTTACAAACTCTAATGTTAGATCTATATGACACAGCCTTGTACCCTAATTGTGCCCTGTCACTATCAAGGCCATCTTATTTTGGATTTCAAAGTAAAAGCCCTGTGAATCTTCATTTTTGAACTACTCTTTCAATGACTTAATAATGCTCTTAAAAGCAAAAGTCGTATTTCCAAATACTATTTGAACTTTATATCAACACTTTCCAACCACAGTCTTTTTACAGTGATACCATATCAATATCAAGTCAGTCTGATTTTGCCTTTCATAGTAATGGCCCTTTGAAATTGTCCATAATTGACTTAATCTTCTAACGATTCAAAATGCTCTAAAATGAAAAATTCTTGTTTCCACAGGGTAATTCCACCTTAGATCAACAGTATACAGCCCCACAGTGATACCATATCAATATCAAGTCATTCTGATTATGCCTTCCAAAATAAAAGCCTTTTTAAATTGTCCATAATTGACCTAACTTTCAGTGATTTCAAAATGTTTTAAAATGGAAATTTCCTGTTTCCACAGGGTAATTCCACTCCAGATCAACAGTATACAACCTCACGATGTTACCATATCAATATCAAAACATTCTGATATTGCTTTAAAAAATAAAAGCATTTTCAAACTGCCCATATCTGAGTTGCTCCTGGAACAATTTCAAAATGCTCTAAAATGGCACATTCCTGTTTCCACAGGGTAATTCCACTTTAGATCAACAGTATACAGCCCCACAGTGATACCATATCAATATCAAGTCATTCTGATTTTGCTCTCAAAAATAAAAGCCTTTTCAAATTGTCCATAATTGACCTAACTTTCAGTGATTTCAAAATGCTCTAAAATGGAAATTTCCTGTTTCCACAGGGTAATTCCACTTTAGATCAACAGTATACAGCCCCACAGTGATACCATATCAATGTCAAGTCATTCTGATTTTGCCTTCCAAAGTAAAAGCCTTTTCAAATTGTCCACAATTGACCTAACTTTCAGTGATTTCAAAATGCTCTAAAATGGAAATTTCCTGTTTCCACAGGGTAATTCCACCTTAGATCAACAGTATACACCCCCACAGTGATACCATATCAATATCAAGTCATTCTGATTATGCCTTCCAAAATAAATGCCCTTTCAAATTGAGCATATACGGCCTACTTTTTTGACGATTTCAAAATGTTCTTAAACAGAATTTTGCTGTTTCCACAGGATAATTTCACTTTAGTTCAACAGTATACAACCTCACGATGTTACCATATCAATTTCAAGTCATTCTGATTTTGCTTTCAAAAATAAAAGCATTTTCAAACTGCCCATATCTGACTTGATCCTGGAACAATTTCAAAATGCTCTAAAATGGAAAATTCCTGTTTCCACAGGGTAATTCCACCTTAGATCAACAGTATACAGCCCCACAGTGATACCATATCAATATCAAGTCATTCTGATTATGCCTTCCAAAATAAATGCCCTTTCAAATTGAGCATATATACGACCTACTTTTTTAACGATTTCAAAATGTTCTTAAAAAGAATTTTGCTGTTTCCACAGGATAATTTCACTTTAGGTCAACAGTATACAACCTCACGATGTTACCATATCAATATCAAGTCATTCTGATTATGCCTTCCAAAATAAAAGACTTTTCAAATTGCCAAGATACGACCTACTCTTTTAAAGATTTCAAAATGCTCTAAAAGTGAAAATTGCTGTTTCCACAGGATAATTTCACTTTAGGTCAACAGTATACAACCTGACGATGTTACCACATCAATATCAAGTCATTCTGATTTTGCTTTCAAAAATAAAAGCATTTTCAAAATGCCCATATCTGACTTGATCCTGGAACAATTTCAAAATGCTCTAAAATGGAAAATTCCTGTTTCCACAGGGTAATTCCACCTTAGATCAACAGTATACAGCCCCACAGTGATACCATATCAATATCAAGTCATTCTGATTATGCCTTCCAAAATAAAAGACTTTTCAAATTGCCAAGATACGACCTACTCTTTTAAAGATTTCAAAATGCTCTAAAAGTGAAAATTGCTGTTTCCACAGGATAATTTCACTTTAGGTCAACAGTATACAACCTCACGATGTTACCAAATCAATTTCAAGTAATTCTGATTATGCCTTCCAAAATAATGGCCTGTTGAAAATGCCCATAATTTACCTAACTTTCAGTGATTTCGGAATTCTCTAAAAAGGAAATTTTCTGTTTCCACCGAATAATTTCACTTTAAATCAACAGTATACAACCTCACGATGTTACCATGTCAATTTCAAGTCAGTCTGATTTTGCTTTTCAAAATAAAAGCTTTTTCAATTTGCCCATATATGACTTACTCTTGGAGCGAATTCAAAATGCTCTAAGATGGAAAATTGCTGTTTCCACAGCATAATTCCACTTTAGATCAATAGTATCCAACCCCACAGTGATACCATATCAATATCAAATCAGTCTGATGTTGCCTTCCAAAATAAAAGACTTTTCAAATTGCCGATATATGACCTACTCTTTTAAAGAATTCAGAACGCTCTAAAAATGAAACTTGCTCTTTCCACAGGATGAATCCATGTTAGATCAAAAGTGTACATCCACACCATGGTACTACTACGTTTATATTTTAAGTCTGTGGAAAGATGTCATTCTAAATAAAGAAATTACAAAACAGCTTGCAAACCAACCATGACATCTTTCCACAGACTTAAAATATAAACGTACTATCAATTACAACCTAGTGGCAATTTCAGCTTCCTTTTACATCATCTTTATGATTCAATTCTGTCATAATCAATTGAGTCTGATTTTGCTTTTCAAAATGAAAACCCAATATGTGTTGAAACAGCAATTTTCATTTTTAAAACATTCTGAAATAATTGAAAGAGTATATCACATATGGACAAATTCGACGGGCCATTAATTTGAAAGGCGAAATCAGACCAACATGAAATTTACATGGTTTTACTGTCGGGTTGGATACTGTTGATCTAAAGTGGAATTATCCTGTGGAAACAGCATCTTTCAATTTAAGAGCATTTTGAAATCGTTAAACGAGTAGGTCGTATCTTGGCAATTTGAAAAGTCTTTTATTTTGGAAGGCATAATCAGAATGACTTGATATTGATATGGTAACATCGTGAGGTTGTATACTGTTGACCTAAAGTGAAATTATCCTGTGGAAACAGCAAAATTCTTTTTAAGAACATTTTGAAATCGTTAAAAAAGTAGGTCGTATATATGCTCAATTTGAAAGGGTATTTATTTTGGAAGGCATAATCAGAATGACTTGATATTGATATGGTATCACTGTGGGGCTGTATACTGTTGATCTAAGGTGGAATTACCCTGTGGAAACAGGAATTTTCCATTTTAGAGCATTTTGAAATTGTTCCAGGATCAAGTCAGATATGGGCAGTTTGAAAATGCTTTTATTTTTGAAAGCAAAATCAGAATGACTTGAAATTGATATGGTAACATCGTGAGGTTGTATACTGTTGAACTAAAGTGAAATTATCCTGTGGAAACAGCAAAATTCTGTTTAAGAACATTTTGAAATCGTCAAAAAAGTAGGCCGTATATGCTCAATTTGAAAGGGCATTTATTTTGGAAGGCACAATCAGAATGACTTGATATTGATATGGTATCACTGTGGGGCTGTATACTGTTGATCTAAAGTGGAATTACCCTGTGGAAACAGGAAATTTCCATTTTAGAGCATTTTGAAATCACTGAAAGTTAGGTCAATTGTGGACAATTTGAAAAGGCTTTTACTTTGGAAGGCAAAATCAGAATGACTTGACATTGATATGGTATCACTGTGGGGCTGTATACTGTTGATCTAAAGTGGAATTACCCTGTGGAAACAGGAAATTTCCATTTTAGAGCATTTTGAAATCACTGAAAGTTAGGTCAATTATGGACAATTTAAAAAGGCTTTTATTTTGGAAGGCATAATCAGAATGACTTGATATTGATATGGTATCACTGTGGGGCTGTATACTGTTGATCTAAAGTGGAATTACCCTGTGGAAACAGGAATGTGCCATTTTAGAGCATTTTGAAATTGTTCCAGGAGCAACTCAGATATGGGCAGTTTGAAAATGCTTTTATTTTTTAAAGCAATATCAGAATGTTTTGATATTGATATGGTAACATCGTGAGGTTGTATACTGTTGATCTGGAGTGGAATTACCCTGTGGAAACAGGAAATTTCTATTTTAAAACATTTTGAAATCACTGAAAGTTAGGTCAATTATGGACAATTTAAAAAGGCTTTTATTTTGGAAGGCATAATCAGAATGACTTGATATTGATATGGTATCACTGTGGGGCTGTATACTGTTGATCTAAGGTGGAATTACCCTGTGGAAACAAGAATTTTTCATTTTAGAGCATTTTGAATCGTTAGAAGATTAAGTCAATTATGGACAATTTCAAAGGGCCATTACTATGAAAGGCAAAATCAGACTGACTTGATATTGATATGGTATCACTGTAAAAAGACTGTGGTTGGAAAGTGTTGATATAAAGTTCAAATAGTATTTGGAAATACGACTTTTGCTTTTAAGAGCATTATTAAGTCATTGAAAGAGTAGTTCAAAAATGAAGATTCACAGGGCTTTTACTTTGAAATCCAAAATAAGATGGCCTTGATAGTGACAGGGCACAATTAGGGTACAAGGCTGTGTCATATAGATCTAACATTAGTTTGTAAAAAAAAAAAAAAGCCTAAATTATATGTTATTATGTTCTTAACATATCTGTTAATTCACTCGAAGTTGGCTTTTATTTTGAAATCCGGTTTCCACATCCATTCCCGTAATACTTCGAATACACAGGGAACGTAAAACAAACTGGAGGCTGGCTTGACTGCAAGTCTCGAATTGGAGGCTGGCTTGACACAAGTAACATGATCCGGTTTGTAATGTGTTATGATGAGTAGGTTGACGGTGACTAACCTTTCGTATTTTAACGTCGCTCTAGGATACATGAAGTTACAAAAGGCTGTCTGCAGCGCTAGCTTAAGTTTAGCTTGCTAGCGTAGTTCGCTGCTAACATAACGGCCGTTTCGTCTTGACATCACGGAAGCTGAAAGAAAAGTTTCTGAGACTGGTGAAATAAATTGGCGGCGTTCAGTCTGGTTGTAATTCTTATTGTGTCCTGTGCGTCTTGTCGTCAGAGCCCGGATAGCTCAGTCGGTAGAGCATCAGACTTTTAATCTGAGGGTCCAGGGTTCAAGTCCCTGTTCGGGCGTCAGTCTTTTTCCCTTCGAACGAAGAATGACGAAAAGTTTAATTTCTGCTCTTCGACAAAAATGAACACACGAACGATATTCATCGCTGCAGCAGACATACCCATTTTAAAGCTGTATGTATGTTTTAAACCTTCAGTCATATAGTTCTTACAAGCTGCTTTGAGCAGTTTTTTCTAAGTTGCCTCAGTTTTTTCTCCTTTTATTAGTTTTGTTTAAGATAGTTTTCCTAAGTGCAGCAAATCTATTCTCTCAAAGAAGTCTACTTAAGATCAGTCATTTGGATCCAGTGCTGAACAGATGAAAGAAGACAAGGAGACTGTGTAGAATGAGGAAATATGCAAAGGAAGAACAAAGAAAAAATGGAATGGTCACCATTCCAAGTAGCCAGATGTCCTGGGAGGCGATGTATAAAACAAAGAGAGAGGTGGCAAAGGGAAAAAAGGCTTGTTGGACGTTTTATATGAGCATGGACACTGAGAAAGGAGAAAATAACTTGTATTAATTGGCTGGAAGGGATGTGCAGCAGGTTAGGGTGATTAATTATAAAGACAAAATTGGTATGAATGAGTGAAGACAATGTGTTGAAAACTTTGAAGAAGTACTTTTTCATTGATGAGCCTTACCACAAATTTAAGTGTATGAGTTGTTAAAGCTGGGTTAAGAAGAGAGATGACGCTCAGGCAAGCAACAATCAGGCTTCGGAAAGAGCAGATGTGACGTTTACTTTGAGAGTAATGATGGAGAAGGTGCAGAGAAGGTCAGAAGGGACTGCACTAGGTCTTTGTGGATCTAAAGAAAACAAGATATGATGGGGTGCCAAGAGAGGAACTATGGCACTGCATGAGGAAGTCAGGAGTGGCAGAGAAGTACGTGAAGATGGCGCAGGACATGAACTGAGGACCTGCTGTGATGGAGATGGTGGCACTGACAAAAAGACAGGACAAGCTGGTGGGAGAGTTGAAGATGTTAAGATTTTAAGCGGGAGTAACCACAATGGACAAGATCAGAAATGAGTATATCAGAGGGACAGCTCAGGTTGAGCAGCTTGAAGACGAAGTTTGAGAGAGAGGCAAGGCTGAGATGAGAAAAGAGGAGGACCACCGATTCATGGGTCTATCAAAGGAAGATGAAGGTCTCTACATGTGCAGCAGTGAGAAACGTCACCGCTGGTGGCTGATGAGCATGTATGGTTGCGGATTGGAGGCAGTTGCGGTGATCTAGGGGCAAGACTGCAGTGATGCTGATGTTGATGCACAGCCACACTCTTTATTTTGAAATCAGGTCTTACAAACATGATATCCATGGTAACTTGCCTGGAAGTAATGAGACAAAAAATGTCAATTTGGTAAACAGTGTAGCCATTTTTTCACTTTGTCTCTATGTGTCAAGGTGTTTGTGTCTATTTGCATGCTTGAGAAATGTAGTGTGAAAAGCACAGTGACTGAGCCCACCAGGTGATGACACGGCCACGGAAATGGGAGGTATGGCTTGGAGCATGATGTCGTGCATCATGGTCTGATCAATCTGGGCTTTTTGTGTCAACATCAGCTACACCATGTCAAACAGTACCAAACATATACTGTAGCTATACATGACATAAGCAGTGCTGTTACACACCCTTTGTGATGACTGTTTTGCAGGGCAGGACTGAAGGAGAAGAATCCAAGGAAGCTGCAGTTGCCTTGCCACGGGGTGCTGCGATAGTTGCAGTGCCAAGAAACGTCACCCCTGTCAAAAGTATCGTGTGGTTTGTCCTTTTTCTCATATATAATCAATAATTTTACAAATTAACAAATCTCGCAAAAAAAAAATACTACAAGAAGCACATGGATAAATAATTTATTTAAAAAATATATACCGTTTCCTTGTCTTAAAACTCAAATAATCTATATAACACTAGATTAAATCAAACTGCACATTTTCAATTTATTTTGGTGTATATGGGATTTGGGATATAGTATAATGCAGGGAGGTAAAAAGATAACTTTACTTGGGGATTTTACCAGAGCATTTTAAATCTAATCCGTGCAATCTTGTACGCAGTGTAGGTCAGGTTGGGTCAGGCAGCAGGAGGAGGAGAACAATATTGAATACACTTAACAGACCGAATAGAAACAGAGGGGCACTGGGGTGTTATGAGATCTGTATCTCATAGTCTGCTGGAGTACATGAGGAGGCTGAGTTGGGACAGGTAGTGGTAGAGAGGGCAGGAAGGGCAGACCAGTGGCTGGTTGATGGAGATGGGTGGGTACTGTGGGTGGATGGTGAGGACCACTGATGAAATGCGACTCGTGCCATGTTTCTGATCATTAAAAGCTATGGGTTCTCTGTTGGACTAATATATGAAATAAAAATAAAAGGTTGAAATACAAGAGACAAGTCCTACTTTCATCAGAATGCATGGAGAAATACTTCCATCCAAATCCAAATTCAAGTTGTTCCAATATATTTTTTATGAAGTACTAACCACACAGACTTACAGCTTGATTTTGTGACTTTTATGTAGAGTTTATATTTTAAGCCTATTTTGTTTAAGTTGTACAGTGCTCTCGACAGCTGAGGTTGTTTTGAATGTACTATAGAAATAAAGTTTGACTTGACTTAGCTAAACTGTACTTCATGTCGTGGCATTTGGAGTAACTCAGACAAACTAAAGCCACAGAGTAGCTGCCATGGGACACACCTGTTTATTACTACTGGACTTAACTATGACTTGCATTACCTTCTTGGTCTGGTTTCTCTGCTGCCAAAAAAACTAAGGGTGGGACAGTGAAGAGAACCTTCAAACAATAAAAACATTAAATGTGTCCTATTCTTCTTTTGATTTGTCACATACAAAAGCCTAAAGCTGGGTTCTGAATTATTACTGGGCTTTGTTGGATGGATTTAGTGCTTAAGTGCTGGCTGCTGCTGATGCTCACCTCATTTGGGTATAGTCAAAACCTTTCTAACGTGGCACAATCATTGACTCCTAATAAACGGAAACGCACTGTTTGAGTACATTAGGCACCAATCTTTAATTAATATAAACTGTAGATCGTTGCTTTGCGTTTTTAATAAATATAATGTTAACGGTACTCATGTTTTTAACCTGCGTACTTCACTGCGAACGCCCCCTAAATGAAAAACTCGTCATCCAGCTGTGACAGGAGTATGATTTGTATGAGCTAACTGTGGTTGGCTACAAGAGACGTCAATCCAGTCTAGGCGGCTTAAAGCAGCAATTTGATTGGTTAACTGAGTGCTAGTTTTGACTGCTATATACAGTAGGCGGTGCTTTTAACTTATTTTTAAACAACACGAATTTAATTGGCTGAAGGTGAGGAAAGTAACTAATTAATTGGGCAGTTAGGCAAGGGGAACCCGATAAGGGCGGAGCTACGTTGACTTGGCGGCCATACTCAATGTTGTCTGTTGACAGTTGCATGTAAAGATTTGTTCAAGGGTTAACTTATTCTTTGAAGGAAGGTTTAGCATTATTTTCAGTTAAATCAGGACCTATGTCCTAAACCGTTAACGCGTTTATTTCGATCGAGTCATGGATGAAGATGAACGTCGGAGGAAGGTAGAAGCTGGGAGAGCTAAGGTTTGTTGCTAACATGTAACGCATGCTAATATTGAATGCTAGCACTTAGCAAACTCTTTTGTCATAGCCCTGCGTTTATCCATTGCTAACTACACTCACCACCAAAATGACTGCACATTTATTGTCGCTTGAATTACCTTTGAATGTTAAATTGCAGGCTCTCGCCATGTATTTCCCGCGGTTGGGCGTAGAATATGAGAAGCGAAGAGTAACATCATTTATGAAGCAGGTTAATCAGCTGGTAAATGAAGGCAGTTTTCATATAAGTTACTTGGTAGTTCAGCAGTAAACGCATATGTGATTGTTCCATTGACCATAGCAAATAGCTTTCATTTTTATTTAGACATATGTGTTAAGTTTGCCTTTAACTCGTGTGCAGTGAAGATGTATTCGGTGGGAGATTTGTGGCACTTGCTTGATTTATTTTGCTATTGAGAATGCAGGTTGCACATTACTCACAGGCCATTACAGCTCTAAACAACGTGGATCAACATCATATGTTTACTCACTGAAAGGGTTTACTTGTGCAGTGGTTATAACAGAGCCTCAATTCCAAAGTTAACTATTCACTAAGTCAGTCATCTGTGTTTCAAAATTGTGGCAAAACTTTATGTGAGCCTATCCCCCACTAAGCTCTCTAAACAAGTACTGTTTACTTGTATCTAAGTGACATAGTGCTCAAAAATCAGGAAGAAGAATTTTTTTTCTCTCATTCTTTTGTAAACTTGTCATACATGTCAGATCAAACTAATTTTAATGTTAGCCAAAGACCCCCGCCACCACCGAGTAAATGCAAAATGTTTTTAAATGATTTAATTTATTAACTGGTTGCTCCAACCTTGGCAGAAAGAACTGCAATCTGCGATAACTGGAAATGAGTCCTTCACATCACTATGGAGAAATATTGTGCCACTTTTCTTTGTGGAATTGTGTGAATTCAGAGGTTTTGCAGCATGAAAAGCCCGTTTAATCCCATGCCAAAGCATCTTAATGGGAAAGGTCCCTCTAAAACCTTCATTTTGTTTTGTTTGAGCCATTCAGAAGTGAACTTGCTGGTGTGTTTCAGGTCATTGTGCTGGTGAGAACTAGTGAGTCAGACCTTCAGACCACAAACTGATGGTCTGACATTCTTCTCCAGGATTTTCTGAGAGAGCAGTATGCATGCTTCATTTAGTTATAGCAAGCCCCAAAGTAGCAAAAAAAAGAATAAATAAAAAATTTCAGCCCTCATCAGTTTTGAAATTGACTCCTCTGGTGTTTACAAGTAGAAATGGCAAGCAGCTGATTTCACCTTAATGGGAAGCCATATTATTAATGGCCTAGTAGTCAAAAATGGCTTGTCCCACATTGACAACAAGCCATGTAGTCTAGAAACAATGTATGAAACTAAGTCACCTTTTTAGGATATATCATATAACACATGCAGTGTCAATGGCTAATCCATCTATAATTTGTAATGGAACTCATTTTGGGGATGATAATAATAATAATAATAATAATAATAATAATAACAAAAAATTACTCAACTACAACATTTATATTCCTTATAGAAATCTTCCACCATGCCTCGGAATCAGAATGTAAGTATAGAAAGTGGTGGATGAAGGAGCAAATCAATGACTTGTGGGCTTGTGGCTGTTTCTTCTTTGATTTTTCTTTTTGTTTTGTTTTGTTTCTGTTGAGTGATCAATCACAACTTTCTTATTTTTCTGCGCCGTGGGGTAATCGCTGTCACCTTTTAATGTATATTGCTCTTCAAACAATACAGCATCTGAAAGGAAATCTGCCTGCAGTCATGATCTGAATGCCTAAAATAGCCATGCACCTTGCGTATGCTGTCATGTTAGTTACAGGCCATCAGGTGGTGCAGTGCACCCATGAGATTGGGTGAGGTGGAGGATGTTGCGCGTGTGTCTCACACGAATGGTGTTGCTATGGTAATGCAGTGCTGTCTTTTGCCTTTACTATGTTTGTGGCATCGGTAAGCTCTGATTTCTCTTTGGCATTAAAAGCGTGGCACAAATTTGATACAATCACCAACGTGGACAGCAAATTAACCCCTTGTTGGAGACAGCAGTCCCCTCCTGACCAATGATGACATTGTTGAGAACACCGTAGCAGCTTTCAGCAGTCCAATTACATCTAATTTGACTAGAGTGAGCTTCAGCCAGCTTGTTAGTCAGTCTCAGTAGGGCGGAAGTGGCCTTGGGCTAAACACAGCTCATCCTGCTGTCTTTGAGGGCTTTTTTTCCCTTCTTTTTCTTTTTGTGGTAAGCGGAGGCAGTGAATAGGGTGATGGATGGAGAATGGGTGCGGTTTTAAGCAAGTAAGGAAAGAAAGCTGACAATTTAAGGTAGGAAAACATTTAAGGGTGCTTAACTTGATAAAGGGCTGCTTTCAGGAGTGGGACACTGAGGTTGTACAGTGATGGATGCATTTCAGGCTGCTTATAAAGCAGAACCTACAATGTGGCAGTGTAGTCAAGGAACATGTGATCAGAACAAGGTTTTATGCACATGCACACACGATATTGTTATGCATCACGCTTGTGAGTCATCACATAAAGCAACAAGTAGGTCTCCCAGGGCCATGTAATCTCAAATTGAATTGAGCATGCACACTCCAGTGCTGCTTGCCACACATAGAGTTCTGTCTCCTCCTCTCTATGTGAATGCATGTCCCAGTCTCCACCTTCTTTCTTTAGTCTAGACACATGCCATCCTCTACCCAGAGTTTGTGGATCCCTCTGCTTTGGATGTTGGCTGTTGGCAGTGAGTTTTTGGATGAAAGGTTGGGCTGACTGCGCTGTTGCCTGCAGACTGCAAGATCTATATCTGGACAGTAGAGCAACTTGTCCGATGAGGAAGAATGGATAGGTCTGACAGGCAGCAAGAAAGGAAGTCAATAATTGCTGTCAGATATTGATGGAAAGCTCTATGAGGGTCTCTGTCACAATGTGAACTGCCGTGATCTGATTTAAGCTGCTTAGGAAGAGAGACGGGGCATGAGAGAGGCAGTGAACAGAGGAGAGGGTGTGTTGCAGTCAAACCGACCGAGGTGAATTTCTATCAAATTGTTCCCTCTGGAATTTAAGATAAGTATTGTAGCTTTAATGTAATTATGCATTTTTTTTCTTGACAGGTTTAGTCTCGATATACTTTTCCTTTTATAGCTACAGAGAGGACTTTAAGAGACCCTTCCAAAAAAAATAGGGGGAAAAAAAAGCTGCATCTGTGATTTTATTTATTTATTTATTTTCTTGAGGTTTTGATAAGCTGAGAAATACAAAGTGACAGTTGCGTGTCCTTTTTTAAACCTTGCTCTGTTTCTGTTCTGCTGAGAGGTTGTCCACTGTGTGTCAATGTAAAATCTGCACTTCTCATCAGCCTGTTCTCTGGAGATTTGAGAATATTTAGCTGCCTCACTTCATTTTGAACTTGGATACCTTGTCAGGCTATGGTGTAATCTATTTTGGACTTGAGTGTTGGGATTACTTTTGGGCTTTTTTTTTGCTGCACAACTGACTCATCAAGACGAGGGGTTTTCCTTTCTACACTGTGGACTATCACTAACTTCACATGATGACTTTTGTCTGGTTTTGATTCATTTTGTATACATTTCCCTACCTTGAGGAGATAAATCTGGACTCTGACCTCATTTCTCCTTCAACCCCTGAGGTTCACCATGCTGATAGTGTGGTGGTGCTCTTTGGTGCTGACGTACGTGTCCATCTACCTCTCGCTGTCCTTCTTGCGCAGCTTGCTAGTTTCAGACAGAAGCGGGCGAAAAGCGACGGGGCGGGGGCGGCGAAAAAGACGCAGAAGAGGAAGGGCCAGGTTGACTCGCAGAATGACCGCTCGACGGAAGATCACCACGTAGAACCAGCTCTTCCATCAGCCAGTGCTACAGAGCATAACAACAGCACCAACCATGAGGTATGCCGCCAATTGCCTAGAGAGCTCATCAATGATAGTTACAAACACTGAAGCAATTTTGATATGTAGGGAGCATAAGATTATTAGTTTTAATTAAAACTGTTGGTTATTTTCATGACGGTCATGTCTCCATTCATACTCACAGTCCCCCCCCACCCCACCCTGTTTGTCTAATTTTGTTTATTTACTGTATGCTTCAACAAGTGGTCTATGCCCCCCGTCTGTAAACATACATTACAGAAATGGGTCACTAACCATCACATTGCCTGTAGGCCATGTTGTCATGACAACCTGGCCAGGATTAACTGCCCCCCCCCTTTTTTTTTTATTTTTTATTTTTTTCTTCTTCTTCTTCTCTACTAAGGCAGAGTTCACTAATGACATTAAATGTGCAAATTTGCAGCACATGCGTTTTTTCCTGACATTTCTTTTGTGGACTCGGGTACGATTAGACTTTAATTCTAATACTTTTTAATCCTTTAGGAGCCTCAAATGTCAGGGAAACCAGAGGTTCGGCAAAACGAAGCGAAGGATCAGCCGCTCACCCCCAAGCATAGCCCGTCCCCTGTGGATGACTTGAGAGAAGAGGAGTTAGCTGCACTTACTGGCAAAGAGCAGCTCAAGGTATACAAAGCCAGTATCTGGAGACTGCTGTAGGATGTCAAACTTTTAAAGTGTGTCTGGGGGAAAACTCAAGAATACCATAGATGGGTTCTCTCGTGGAGCTGGTTTTGTTTAGAAGAATAAAATCAAGGAGCGTAGGTCATTATTGTTAAAGAGGACAGAGGATTTACATTTGTTCTCGTGAGATGAGCCAGAGACGTTGACCAAATCTGTCCCCTGGATTGAGCTGTAGAGGTTGAACAAGTGGTGTGAATGGCTTTATAAAAACATGAGTGATTTAGGTTTATCAGAATTGACCCGTACTTCTGCAAACATGTTTTTCCCCCATGTCCTGGTGCTGATTGGATTAATTACATAAAGGGCTTTGTCTCCATATTTGGCGCAAGTTAACTTCTTGAAGCATTTTCCAAGTTGGCTGGTTTGCATCTATTAGTGCAGTTCCAAGGAGCATGTCAGGATATTTGCATGTCTTTGTCTTGTATGGCATAATTCAGTAATCCGTAAGTAAGCCGTTTGATTGGAGTTCATCATCATGTTAAACTCAGCTGGCTGAAGCATAACTGGAAATGGAGAAACAAGATGGGGTTTGTCATGAATACTGTAATCTACTTGGGCTCACATTTTTAAGTTCTGTATTGACACACAGTAACCTCAGAACTGAGCAGTTATCTAAATCGGTTCCATTGTGTGATTGGAATTGGATGTGTTTAATTTGTCCTGATGCTTTGTTTGCTCACTAAGACAATGAAAGTCTTGTTATGGTATTGCTATGCGTGTGAGGAGGACTGTTTGTTTGGATTTCTGTGTCATCACCTCCCATGGGGGATTGTACCAAGTCTCCTCTTCTGCATGGCTGCTTGGTGCTCTGGACTGAAAAAGCAGCACAGTTGGTCTAATGTGAAGCTTTGTATGCAGAGGAATCTGGTTAGTGTCTTTGGCACGTAGTGTTTCACGTGTTCACTGTGTATTTAAATCTCAAACTAGGGGTGTTTTCTCTGTATATAAGGTGTTGTAAGTTAATGGTTTGATTCTTCCAACCAGATTGTGGGCTTCATTTGTTGTTGTAATTTGCATATAAATTGTTTGTTTTGAAGTATTTAGTCTGTTTTCTGGCCAGCCACAGAGGGGAAAAATAGAAAATTAATTTGGAAGTAGGAATGCATGCTGGACATTTGATAATATGTTCTGCAAAAGCTAATGGAAGTGTGTGAAGTTATGAGTGTTTGATTACTCGTAAAACTAATACCGGTACATACTTTTGTCCTGCTTGCAGCTGCTACAGCAGGCTGTGGAGAAGCGTAATGAAATAATTGCCAAACTCAGCTCCAACCTGCAGGAGGCACTGGCCAGCAGAGACCAGGTACAGGTGGAGGCACAGTCTCTTGCTGGACAGCTTCAGGCACTGCAGAGGCAGCTCCAGCAGGTAAGTGCCAATCAAACCGAATGTGGCTGTGGTTGTTATTTGTGCTTCGTTGCTCATGCACAACAACTGCTGCTTGAATGTCTTCTCGTCTGTCACACAGACCAGTGTGGAGTTTCTACGTATCAAAAATCTGTCAGGAACTGAAGCCCTTAATAATCAGCAGCTTTACCATGAACCGTCCTCCCAAGAGCCAAACATCAGTCATAAGGAAGCGCCATCAGAGGGCTCAGGAAGTTCTGGCTCGCAGTCTGATGCTGAAGGTGAAACTGATGTAGAAACGGTTCTGTGCAAGCTGAGAGCCGAGCTGGAGGAAGAAAGAAGAAACAGCCAGCGAATATGTAGCGAACTAGTAGAGGAGATGGAGAAAAACAAGCACGTGCTTTCTTTGCTGGAGAATGAGAAGCAAGAAAGAGAAGAAGAGCGAAAAGAAAGGGAAGCAGAATTGCAAAACCTTCATTTCCAGTTAAGCCAACTTCAAAGTCAGTGCCTTGAGATGCAACAATACAAAGAGGAGAAAGAGGTCCTCAACATAGAACTGCAAGAGCTCAGGAGAAGGCTTCAGGAGGAGGAAGATGCAGGGAAGAGTTATAGTGAGAAGCTTGCTAGCTCTGCCCTTTGTTTTCAGAGTCTTGAGGAGGAGATGAAAAGGCTCAAAGAGGAGCACACAGTGGAGGTCGAGCAAGTCAGGCAGCTTTTGGAAGAGAGGGAGAAAGAACTAAAAATCAAAGAGGAGGAGGTGGTGGGTTTCAAAGCGTCTAAGAATTGGCAGAACCAGGTAAAAGCTGGCGTTAGCTCTGATGAGACTGTCAGTATCGACGAGGCTAATCTGGAAAGTGGAGCTGACCAGGGCAGTATGAATGAATCAATGTCTGGAAATCTTCTGATGGAGCGCTACTTGTCTTCAGCTCCGCTTGCACACTTGCAGTCTTCAGCGATAACTGAGAACCTTGACCAGTGCAGTCAGCTGGACATATCTGCAGACCGCAGGTGAGAGCAGCTGTTATTGTTGCACTATCTATCAGCTGTAGATATTATATTATATATATTAATCTTCTTTGTCATTGTGTCTTCTCAGTTTTGAGCTAAATAGTGATGTGTTTGGAGAAGAACTGTTATCAATTTCCAAACGTCTGATTGAAGAACACGACGACCGCCAAAACACCTCTAGTCCACAGGACTCTCTGGCTGATGAGTCCAACCCTCAGTGGCTTCACAACGTCGCTTCGGGCAGGATGGAAAGGAGTAACGTGTCCGAGCAGCAGTCTGAGGACACTAACTTGGAAAAAGAACTGCTGAGTCAGCAGTGTGAGGAGCTCCGTGAGGAGCTGGCCCTTAAGGAGAGGGATCTAAATGTGTTAAAGGAGGAAGTAATCAAGAGTGCAGAAGAGCTTGAGGAGGCAAGGAGCAGGTAATGAAGTTCATGCCGTTTATCAAATGACTAATTCAAAGTCCTTTTAAAAACAACTCTGTGCTCTATACCTAACAATGATGTTGCTATTGTGTTAATACAGTAATATTTACTTCTAAAGTAAATTGCATAACTCTATTAATTTTGATTAATAATAAATATTTATCTCAAGGTGAATATTGTTAAATGTCCACGTTGGAAAAAGGCATTTCTAAGAAATAAATCACTAGTTTACAATAAACATTTGAATGTAAGCTGGTTTGCTGTGGTTACATTTATTTCTTACTGTAGATTGATATAAATTTTATCTTTTTTTTATTATTATTATTATCTGTCTTTTTAGGTGGGCTCAAGTCACAGAAGAGCTTAGGGAAGCTCTCCAGGAGCTCGAAGACGAAAAGGAAATGAGGAGACAATTTGAGGAGGAGCTGAACTTGAAAGTCTATGAACAAGACAGCCTTAGGAGCAAACACTGTGCCTTATCAGAAGAAAGAGAGCAGGAGAATGTAGTAATGTTGACAGTAAAGGAAACTGAAATCTCTGCTGAAACTTCCCTCCTCATATCTGGTACCTTTCCATCAGATGAGGATGAAAAACTGGTAGGGGAACTAAAGGAGGAGGAAACTGCACTCCAGTCTCATCAAAAACAGCAGGAGCTGCTCGTATCATCTCTGCAGGAGATAAAGCAGACTGCAGATTTAGAGAGCACAGAATTCAGAGATGACAACCAGCTGCAAACATTACAGGTATGCCAGTACCACAAGTGTGCAATAATTACAATGCATTCAAATATGATGATAATAGGTTTCTGAGCAATTAGATTTTTTTTATTTTTTTTCTAACAAAGTTGGAATGGTGGAGCTGATTCAGTAGTCATATTAGTACTAAGACATCAAATTGGAGGTTTTGACTTGATAAGAAAATTATTGTATAAATAATTAAAACAGTTTCCCTGGCTTCCTTTTCTCAAGGCCAACTATGAGCATCTCATGTCACAACTCGAGGAGACAAAAACTGAGCACGAAACTGCATCGACGCTGTTGAGTCAAAGGACTACAGAGCTCGATACAGTTTTAAAGGAGCTTGAAACGACACGTGTGCAGATTTTAAGTGTCCAAACGGAGGTGGAGAGGCTGGAGAAGGAGCTGCAGCAGAGCCTCGATAGTCTGCACTGTGCTGAAAAAGAGAAGCATGAGCTAGAGTCTCAGATCTCCTGTCTGAGAGAGAAACTGACTTGTTCGGAGGAGGATCGGGCTCAGGCTGTGAAAGAGAGGGATGAGCACAGCAGAAGAGAAGAAGAGATGGATGAACAGATCAAAAAAATGGAACAAGTGCTAGAGGAGGAACTCGAACAGTTTGAGAAGCTGCTAAAAGCCAAGGATGTCGAGGTGAGAGATTACGTAACGCCATGCTTTAAATGCAAGGCAGTTTGAAATGCTAATGTGCAGTGATTTAACCTATAAAGTTATATTCACAGTTGGCTGAAGTGAAGGAAAAATGGGAGGAGGAGAGGATGGAGAAGGACAAAGAGATTTTTGATGCAAGACATCTGTTGGAGGAGCAAATGAAGGAGAAAGTAGACGAGGTGAAGGCTCTCCTGGAGAAGCAGGCACAGGCTGTGGAGGAGGCTACAGAAAAGCTGAAGGCATCTCATCAGCAGGAGATAAAAGATCTGATGGAGAAACATCAGCAGGAGGTGCGATTCATCAATTGCTGTAGGATTTGTAATAGAGTCAGATTAAATGTTAATTTTAGTAGCAAGCAATAATAAATATAATCTGCATGACTCTTTAGATTTCTGACTTGAATACTCGCCTGGAGACAGAGCTGCTGAAGCAGCGGGCCAGTATGGAGGAAGAACAGAAACAACAGATCAGTCTAATCAAACAGGTATCAGAGCAATTCACTCCTTCACTGCTGTGAGGACTCCATTCACCAAGAGCGCCATTTTAGCTTTTTCTGGCTCTTCTTTCGTGACAGGTAACTGAACGTGAGCACGAGCGGATGATCTCAGAGCTCAGTGCCAAACACAATGAGTTTGTCAGTCAGCTGAAGACAGAGGTTTCTTTGGAGCTGAGAGAGAGCATGGAGGCTGCTCACCAGGCTGAACTGCAGCAGGTTCAGGTATATTATATGCAGACGCACAAGCCAAAACATTATTCATTCAGTCAGCCTCTTCTTTTTTTAATTTTTTAATTTTTTTAAATATTCCAAAGTCAGTGAAATATATTATTGTCCTCTTAAATACTGACTTAGATTCATCATTTCATTATGCTTTTATTCCTCTAGGCTCAAAAGGCCATTGAGCTTGAATCCTTGCGTCTGAGCCTGACCACAGTCCACAAGTCTAATCTTGAGCGCTCTCAAGAAAACGTGGAACAGGAGCAGACGTCTGCCCTCATCAAGGTCCAGGCCTCTATGCAGGAGAAATTTGACCAGGAAATTGCACTCCTGCAGGCTCGCCATCAGTCAGAGGTGGACCAGATCAAGAGGAAGAACCAGGAGCAGCAGGAGAGGCTGCTTGAGCTGCACCAACAAGACATGGGTGATTACACACAAGATCATCTCAGCTGCTCAATGATCTTCATTCTTTAGCTGTCTTTGTTTGAGTCGTCCGGTTTCTAAAGAATCGTTTCTCGTGTGTTTAGAAGAGATGAAGGAGCAGTGGGAGACTCGTGTTGCTCAGGAAAGGGCTTCAATGGATGAAAAGCAGGCCAAAGAAATACAGGTGAAATTTCATTATAAAAAGCAGCTTTTGTATAAAAATATAATTCAAAAAACTGCTGTGGCTTTTAAAAACATGCACTGTCTTGTCATTGTGTGTATTATTCTATTTCACTCCATTTTGGTTTTATTTTGTTTCAGGATCTAAGAGCACAGTGGGAGAAAGATGCTGAAGCCATGGAGGCAAACTTTCAAACGTCCCTTTTGGAGATCCAGAACAGCCTCAGTGCCACCCAGACTGAACTCACCAGCACCCAGGCCTCCCTCGCTGAAGCACAGGAAGCTGTGTCCCAGAAACAGTTAGAGGTACAGGAGACGCAAGCCAGTATAGAGGAGCTCCAAACCTCCAGTAAAGAACAGACACAGAAACTAGAGGAGCTGAAACGAGCCTTGGCTGAGAGAGATGCTGCTGTCTGTGAGTCCTTCCACAGTTCCCATATTCCTCAACAGTATACACTTTCATAAAGAGGCTGCACAGTCCTCTAAATCTATGATTTGAATTTGTGTATTACATTAATATATGCATAGTAATGATGAGTGAAGCCGACTCTGTTCTGGTTGTTGTTGTAAAAGGTTCCCTGGAGGAGGAAATTTCTTCTAATAAGACACTGCTGCAGGAGAAAGAGCAGCAAGTCCTCCACCTACAGGAGAAAGAGCAGCAACTGCAACAAGAGGTTAGTTTCTGGCATGTCCCAGGTCAGTTCCACAAAGTCTGGTAAAAATGTATCCAAGCACCAAAGGGGCATGCCCTGCAGTTTGAACTACTGGTCTACTGCAACCCTAAATATGCATTTTATCTGCAGCTTTCTAAGTCTTAAGTCACAGTAAAAAGGATAATCTTTTTTTTTTTCTTTTTTTTTCTCAGTGTGTAAAAATTCTGGATACTAACTTATTAATATAATAATTACTTCCTGAAACATATTGACATCTTAAAAACCTGTTGGGTCATTTTTTTTTTTCTTTTTTAATTTCATAAAAACATTTTTCCAAACTTTTCCACCCAGGTTTCACAGCTACAGGAGGCGAAGAACTTGCTCAAACAGAGCTCGGATCAGGAAATCAGTCAGCTGTGGACTCAGCTGGAGAGCATGAGGACTAGTCGTCAGGAGTTGGGTGGTATGAATAAGCCTACCAGGCTAAAGCTTGGATTTTTTTTCTTTCTTTTTTTTCATACACTGGATTTCTTTACATTCTAACAAACATGATATATTGTTAGCAATGCCTGTTCTTAGTGATTGAATGATATGTCTGTTTGTTGTTTTACAGAGCTTAAGGAGCAGCTGCTTGCACGCTCATCTCGGGTTGATGACATCGAACGCCTAAAGATGGAGTTTAATGAACAGAAACGAGAAATTAAAGAGCAAAATGAGGCCGAGCTAGAAAACCTGAGGAGGTACCATAGAATCACCTGAAAACACAAATTTTTTTTTGATGCATTTATTCCTGAATATTAACATTTAGTGTAAACAGACATCTGAATTATGGGTTTCTTTAAATTGAGCTTAATTTCTCTACTCTATCATGTTTTACCCTCATCCTGCTTTTAGGTATTTTGAGAAGCGGTTACATGCAACAGAGGAGAGTCACAAAGAGGAAATTGCTCTGCTACAGCTGAAGCTGGTAGAAGGTGCCTTGGAGGACTCTCTGCTTAAAATGACTGATGATGGGTATTTCACTTTATCTGGATATAAAAATAAGATTCATGCTCTGCAGTTTTGCACAAATGTTTTTGTGAATATTCAAGTCTTTGGTCTGTGCTTCAGTGCTCTGTCTCAGTGTCAAGCTCAAGAGGATAAAGACGTTTTGTCTTATACCGTTCAGCTGGAGAAACAGCGGGTAAGAGATGCAGATGTTTAGTGGGTGCTGCTGTCAGTTAAATTTTAAGTCGATACATATTAAGTGTAATTGATTGAGAGGCTGCTTTGTTTCCTGTGCCTCATCCAGGAAATGCTTGACAGTTTGACACTTCAGCTTGAGGCGAAACACACAATGGACCTTTCTAATCTGCGATCCTCTTTGACTCTTTGCTTTGAGGAAGAGGTGCAGAAGGTCAGACATCAACTTATATGTTCAGCCTTTTATTAAAGTGATATCATAGTAATATGTGACTGCTTGTTGTCACCAAGTGTTTTTGGTTAACTTGCTGCATGTTGTAACTTGTACATCAGGTGCGCGCAGACCTCACTGATCATTACTATAAAGAGCTGCAGGAGATGAAAACTCGTCATGCTCTGGACCTTGAGCAACTCAGAGCCAAACTTTCTGACAGACATCTGCAAGGTCCTTCACATACTTTTATTTTTATTCATTTATTTTCTGTGTGTGTTGCAAAATGAATCAACTTGAATATCTTTGTTGTAGAGCTCACCAGAGTCCATTTGGAGGCAGCAATACAAGTTGAGGTGAGAAGAAGGCTTAATAATATAGATAACAAAGAGATTACATTAATGAGATTACATTGTTTGGCCCAAAATCTGAATGTCTCTATTGTTATAATTAGGCTGAAGTGGAACACAGGATATGGTCTCACACTGAGGAGCTGCAAACAGCAACGACCATCATCTACACTCTGGAGAACAGAGTGGCTGCTCTCACCGAGCAGCATGATGCTGAGATCCAGAACATGCAGAAGGTATTTCTGTAATCCTTCATACTCAAAACTATCCTACACAGTAAAAACAGAAAACTGAGCAGCAGGTGGTGTAGTTGCATGAAAATACTGATTTCATAATACAGTGACAAGCTTCGGTTTAGTAACAGCTATTTAATGTTCCTTCAATATAATGCAGATGAAACAAGAGTTTGCTGAGCAGCTTGCCCGTCTTGAGGAAGCTCTTGAACTAGAGAGGAGTCGAGCACAGGAGAATATGAACAAGCTGAAAGAAGAGCTGCAGGAGAAGTATGAATCTGAGATCTCTGTCCTGAGGTCACACCATGATGAGATGGCAACGGAGCAGGCACGGCTTGAAAAAGCGCTTCATGAGGAGAAGGAGAAATTGAAGTCTCTTCAGGATGCACTGGAAAATGATGAGAGTAAGAATCTCTAGGACTCGTGTAATTTTTATTTATAGAAAATGTTGGTGAATTGCATCTTCTAGCCAGATCTCATGTTTTGAAAACTGTATACAGAATCTACCTTTTGGTTCTCCATGAGTTTTTAATTTCTGCCTTCTAGGCCAACAGGTTCTGTTGTTGAAACAGAAAGTGGAGGCCAATGACGCAGAGCTGCAAAAGACCAAAGACTGCATGTCTGTAGAATTCAAAGAGCTGCTTCATGAGCAGGTTGAGATGCAGCTGTGCCAGGACAGAGAGAGGTGAGCTCAAGAGTGTTGATTGAAGCTAAAGTTGTATAATCCAGAGTGTATTAAATAGGTAATCATATTGATTGTGTATGATTTTTTTTTTTTCTCAATTAATAATGATTATAATAAGTGAGAAATACCCTTTACAATGGTTTGAAGCTATATTTCAAGAAACTTTTTATTATATTGAGTATTTTTGGTCATAAAGGGAAAAATATAAACCTAGGGTTCTTCAGGAGCTGCCCAAAATTGTCACGTAATAAACTGAAAATGTTTTTTTTTTTTTTTTACCTGGTTGTAGCTTTTTAATAAGCTGCCTAAGGCGCTGCTCATTGTAACCGCGCCAGTAATATAAATTGACCATTTGCACAGTACAACCAAGTGCTCCAGCGGCGCATGGTGGACTGATTTATTTATCTCCAGGCCACACATCACCAGCTGCTAATATCTCCTCCTTCCTAGCCTTGCTGCACTCAAGGGTGTTTCTGCTTCAAGTGATGCAACAAGTTTGTTTCCACCTTGAGCAGGAAGGGTTTTCTTGTTGTTTGTTGGATGTTGTTGAAATGACTCCCTTTTAGATACTAAACTGAATCTGAGGCTGACACATGACATGCCCAGGCTTGTCTCGGGTTATACAGGAGGGAACAAATGCATATGGTTGCTATAGCAATGATGTTGCAGCTGTATAGGTAAACTGTAATGAAATGGACACTCAAAAAAAATTACTATTTCTCTTGCTGTACTGCTGTGAGGGTCTGCACTGCAAACTCAGGCCACATGGTAGTAAATCAAAAACTGAAACATGGTATTGGAAATGTCTCAGTTACTCTTCAAACATGTTAGCTTCTTGGTTACTTTTTCATGTCTTTATTCAGGTTCCAAGAGGAAAAGGCAGTGGTAGAGCAGCGTTTAATCGAGAAATATGAAGTGTCTGTGGCAGAGCTGAAGGACAAATATGAAGCTGAGCTGGAACATGAGAGGGCAACGCTACTGAACACACACTCCAAAAAAATGGATGCACTCAATGCCAAACACAAAGCAGAGCTAGATTCACTCTGTGCCTCTCACAAAGATCAGCTTTCAGCTAAAACAGCAGAGCTTGAATGTAAGCATAATGCAGAGCGTGTTGCCTTGGAAGTATCCCTCAGTTCCAAACTAAAGGAAGACCTTGAATGTCTTGAAGAGACTAATCGTGCTAAGTTGGAGGCTTTGGAAGCTGAATTGACTCTTAAACACCAGGAGGAGAAAGATGAACTAGAAAAGAGGATGCTGAGTAACATGGATACGTTGGAGGCCACCTACCTGAAAGAAGTGCAAGTAAGGAGATGGAAGCCACAGACAGTTTCTCTGTTTGTTTGTGGATTTTAATGTCTTTGTCCTTTACAATTGCAGACACTACGTGATGAAATGGCTCAGCTTGAGGAGAAACATCGCGAAGATCTGATTTTCCTGAATTCAGAACATAAGCAGGTAATAGAGCGTCATACTGCAGAGCAGCTGTCCATCAGGGAAGAACTGAGGAAAGAACTGGCTCATGTGCACATGGAGAAGTTTAAAGCCATGGCAGCCGAGCTCAGCCATGTTCACAAAGTGAGTAATGAAGAGTAGGGATCGTGCCCCCCCGTCAAATAAAAATACCAAAAGTTTCTTTTACCAAAACAATAACTTCATGTTTTATTTTTACAGTCTCAACTGGCTGCTCAAAAAGAAGCCTTGGATACTGAACACTGCAAAGCCCTGGAAGCACTCAAGAACCAGGTACATGCACAGTCATCATGATAACTACATCATGTTTGTTTTTCCACTGTCTCAAAGCCAAATAGCTGAGTACCATCTCATTATTAGGCTGGTTTAATGTCACAACAATAAGTATATAATTGCAGATTTCCTTTCATTTTTAATGCAAATATCTCTGAAAAAGATGTGTAACTATGGCAAACAGATGGTCTCTGCTTAAACATGATATAATGGGATTGTTGGCAGTTATTCATAACTTGAAGCCATTAAAACTTTATGAAACTGATTTGTTAAAATCCAAAATAAAAGCATTGGAGCAAAGTTTGTTTGGCTGGATAATCAAATTTGATTTGTTTTCATCTGATTAACTTAGTCTTGTGCATTAAGTACCAGGAGACTCTAAATCGGACTTGATTTGCATCGGTTTCTTTTGCAGGTTTTAGAGCTTGAGCAGCAACACAGCACTGCTCTGCAGGAGCTCTCGCAAACCTACACTGCTGAAAAAGAGCAACTAACCAAACAGCACCAAGTCCAGCTGCAGGTGTGTGCGTCACAGTCCGTCATAAATCCTCTTGCTTTTTTTTTTTTTTTTTTTTTTTTTTTAAACCACGTGAACTAACATCCCGTTCTCTAAATTGCGGGTTGTTTTAACGGTGACCTGTTGGTTCTTGTCTCAGTGGCTCTAAAAGCCCATTAGTGAATGGACTACACTCAATTATTGTTGATCCTTCATAATGGTCTATTAGAGGCACAGAGTATTTATTTGGATTTTGTTTTCTCCGAAGCACTAAAAATTTGACCTTCTGACTAACTGAGTACTGTGGTATTAAATAAATACATGTGTCTGCTGTAGGAGCTGAAGGGAGTCTCGGCACGGGAACTAGAGGCATGTCGCAGGGAGCTTGAAGAGGAGTCGTCAAGGCAAAGACAGCACTTCCTAGAAGAGGTGGAGCTCCTCAAAGTCCAATCAGAAGAGCGGCTGCAGGACAGGATTAATCAACTGAAGGTAAGAGGAGGGGGGAAAAAGAAAAAAACTCCTTGGGATAGATGAAACAGTTAGGATTAGAAGTATCCTTTCAATTAAGATCTTTATTAATGCTGAACACCTTTGAGGTAGCCATGTTTCTCCATATAAGCAGTTTCTGTGAAAATACATTGATGTTCCCTATATTTGTTTCTTTATTTAACTCGTTTCAAACATTTATTATGGAATAGCTCCGGATTATTTGGAGCGCGTGTGTGATGCCATTGGCCTCTCTAAGCTTTAGCTGCACCAGTTCATTCCCAGGGATTTTTTTTTTTTTTTTTCTGTTGGACTCTATCCCACTGAGGCCTCATCCAAACCCAGTTTTCTCATAATCCCTCCATCATATATGTACAAGTGTTTGTGTCCGTCTGTTCTCTGAATGTGTGTGCTGATGGGTCGTGCATGTGTTCGTGTTGCTGCCATCTGAACAGTGGCTAAATGGGATGGATCTAAGCTTTTTATCCCCTGATGCAGAAGGTTTTAAGGCTGAAGTTGTTTTGTTTTTTTTTCCCCTTCCCCCCTCCAGACTTTTAGCATTTTACCATCTGAAATGTGCAAGCCAGTTGTCAGCTATAAGCCAGTCAGTCCAAAGATCTGTGGAATGAATGAACCTACTGTGTACTTCAGCTGTTGCTCTGCGTTTTTGAATTAATCTATACACATCACTGTTTTCTTTGAAGACGGAATTTGAAGAGCAGAAGGAGGCGGAGCTTGAAAACCTGAGGCGGAGCTTCACGTCTGAACAAGAGGAAAAAGAGCAGAGCTACACAGAGAAAATGAGTCAACTCAATGCCCAGCTGCAGCAACTAGATGCTGTGGTGGCCCAGGTACCAGTCATGCATATATGCATATAAATATATCTATGAAGTCTTAACTTGGATAGGTTGACAATGGCTGTTTTACTTAAGGGGGGGGGAAGGCAAGACTAACTGGGCGAAGTGGACAGAAAAAATGTTGTATTTTTACTGAAGGACTGGAAAAGGTCCACAAGAGGACTGAGGAGATGCAATGATTTGGAAACTAAAGCAAAGAGTGAGGGATGGTTATACAGACTGTGGATCTGTGGGTTAGTTTCCTTATTCGCCATATATCAGATGGTATCCTGTGGAAGATGAACATATTAATGAATAAAATCACCAATCTGGTGTTTTGTTTTTGTTTGCTTTTCAGATTAAGGTTAAAAGCATTAGTCGAATAATCGATTAGTAGATCAACAGAAGAACAGTTTTACTGCATTTGCTTTGGCTTTTTTGTTTCTGTTTTTTTTTTTTTTTTTTTTTTTTTTTTGATTGGTCTTGGTTATCTTCTAGGGTTGTAACAAGGAAGTTGCAATATTACCTGCATTAATATTTCCTAAAACCTGCAGTCCCGTTCTTGGATTTCACAAACTGATCGGTCTTATGACTGATTGGTGTTTGCATATATTTGTTTCCATGGCACCTGTCTAGCTTGACTCTTTGTAGTGAGATACTAACAGACGGCCACACTTGTGTCCCCCACGAGGTTAAAAAGGAGCGCTTAAGAGAGGTTGGGAGGGGGCTGTTGTCATGGCTACAGCATTGTTTTGGTGAGGCAGGTGACTGCATGAGATGCAGTTGTGGGAGGGAGCGGAGGGGAAAAGGGAGGGAAAACATGGTGAAAGCTGAGGGAGAGATCAGAGAGGCTGAGGAAGGAAGGGTAAGGACGCTTACAACAGATATGCAAGAAAACTCTTCCAGCTTTTGAGTGTTTGACGCCCTGAAGTTGGATTTTGTCACCGTACTGGGTTGGTACTTAACATCAGACACCTTTGATATTATATACTTTAAAATGAGGAGTATTTTTCTCTTCAGCCTTGTAAATGTCTTCTGTGTTATGCTTTTGGATCTGGATGTTTTTGTGGTTTTCCCATTTCCCTTGTTAAGACCCAGAGGCTTTAATCAGAGACTTGGATGGTGCAGAACCAGTGTTTCAGTCTTTTTATTATGTTTTGGGTTTAGAGGTCCTGCCATGCCCTTTTTTTTTTTTTTTTTTTTTTTTTTTCCCTCAGTCTGTTACTTCTGTCCTCTCTGGGTTTCAGCTGCACACAGGTTTTAAACAAGCCATGGCATAGGTGAGAAACTAAAGGTTGGTCACAAGTGTAAGGAGAATTAACAAGATATCTTTGTTCGTTTTAACAGCTGCGGGCAGAGGTCGGGTGCCTGCAGGGAGAGTTGGAAGGAAAACGTGCAGAAATGGAGACCATGGACACGCTCCTTCAACGAAGGGAGCGAGAGACACAGGAGGGAGGGAACCTTCTTAAGATGCTCACTGATGACTTGCAGACGGCTAAAGAGGAAAGGTGTGCATGTAGTTGTGTAGTTAATATTTATTATAATTATATCTTAAGCAGCAGCTCTGAGCTTTCGCAAATCCTGAATGTTCTCATTTCTGTGTACCTGTTAACCCAGATGCAAATTGCACCGTACAAATGAGAAGCTGAGGCAGGTGCTGATCGAGATGCTCCGCGGCATCGTGGCAACAGAAGAACTGATTGGACAAAAGATCAGTGCCCGAGCCAAAACGTCCGAGCAGGCGACTCGCCAAAGGAGCTCAAGCGTGAACAAAGAGGCACAAGAATCAGGTCTGACTGATGTATTCTATAATTTTACAATGAATGCTAGGATTTTTTTTGTTTGTTGGGGATTAACTGAAAATTGTTTTATTTCTAAATGAACCAAGGATGACTCTTAGTGTAATTCATGTGAGAATTGGTTAAAAACACTTAATTTGCTCTTTTGTAGGTATTTCAGTTGCAGACTTGTCTTCAGAGGAATTGGAGCTCACTCAGCTGCTCTGTGAGAGTCTCCTGGTTTCAGATGGTGAGATCAATCCTGGTGGAGAAGAAGCAGCTCTAAGTGCTTGCAGCAGACTTCGACATACAGTGGACACACTGCTAGAGCTGCTCAACCAAGCCAATACGCAGGTAAAGGAAGTAGAGATGCTCTTCATTCCACATAGGGTTTTTTTTTTTTTTTTTTTCCCTGTTTTACAGCCTTGCAAGGTGTCTGATCATTTTATGCTGGTCATTTCTCCAGCTGGAGCAGACTCACAGTGTTCATCTTTCTCTGGAGGAAAAGTTTTCTCAAGGCAGAGAAGACTCTGCACAACTCCTTGAACAGCACAAGCGTCTAATGGAGCAGCTTGATCAGGAGGCCAAGCTTAAAAGTCAGCTTCAGGTGGAGCTTCACAAAGCAGAAGGTGAGCACTATGTCTTTGTTTGGCATACTGCTGCTGTCTTCTGATTATGCTGCACATTTAGCACTTGCACCACAGTTTAACAGCTCTGCCGTTTGTAACGCTCAGTCGTGTTTGAGGTCGTTCCCTTTTTAAATAAACTTGTACCATTTGCATGATTTCTTCAGGTCTTCTTGAAGGCTACATGGCTGAAAAAGCAGCCCTAGAGGAGTCTCTACAGCAGAAGGAGACTCAAGAGGAGAGGCTTGTGGAGGAGCTAGAGGACCTGAAGGTGAAGCTACACCAGATGGAGGGTCTTACCGCAGAGCTGGACACTCTCAGAGTGAAGCATCATGAGCTGACTGAGGAGCATGCCATCCTCCTGCGACACAAGGAGCATCTCTCTGCTGGACTTGGGGAGAGAGAGAAAGGTTAGTGGAGGGGAGTACAAAAACATGAAATCATTTGTCTGCATAAAATGCTACATGACCTCTTTAGCGAGTTTGACTGTGCGCTTATATAATGTCTGTGCTCAGACGTGTCTTCTCTCCGTAGGCCATTGGCTCAATTTAGATCCTGACGCAGGTTTGTGGGTCAGAGTGGAGTATTAGTGTGTGAGAAGGGAGTGGGGATGAATATGCAGTATATTTGCAGTGCTGTGAGGTTGCTTTTTGTAATATTGCAATTACCAATAGCGTGTGGCAAAGCATCTTGGAGTGCTGTCATTTGCTGTTCTATTTCTTAAGGCAGATTATGCTGAATTCTCAGTATTTAACCTCACTCATATTCTGCCTCTGCTTTTTTTTTTTTTTTTTTTTTTTTTTTAAATTCATCTGAATTTAACTGAATGAAAACAATTTTACTGACTTTAATTCCTCTTTTTATTTTTCAAGCTTTGTTGGCAGAGACTGATCGTTTGTCCCAAGATAGGCTGGACTTGCAGCGGCAGGCAGAGAAGGACCACCGCTCTCTGTCCCTTCGTCTCCGGACTCTGGAGAGGGAGCTCGAGGAGCAGGAAACCAGAGGCCTGGAGACGGAGCTGCACCACAAGACCCACACTGAAGACCTCAACCAGCGTGTCCAAGCACTGGAGAAGCAGCTTAAACATGACAGGCAGTTTATCGAGGTGAGGCTTGACAAATTAAACTGGTGTGTAATCTTTGGGTTTGTTTGCATTTGGATATCATGGATTCTTTCTTGATTGTTTTTCCAAGGTTATTAAAGTGTCATAGACTATTTTCCAAGTTGGTGCTTAATGCAGCGGACAGGCTTTCACTGAATTTGTTGCCTTCCATAATAGGAGCAGGCTGTGGAACGTGAACACGAGCGGGATGAGTTCCAGCAGGAGATCCGCAGGCTTGAGGCCCAGCTCAGACAGACTCCTAGTGTGGATAATAAAGGATACCAGGTGAGGCACTTAACTGTGTGTGTCTGTAAATATTACAGCTTTTCTCAGCCTGTGATTTGGTCACAAAGTATTTCTTAAACTCAAAACAGAAGTACCTTAACAGCAGCTTTTGTTCTTCTTTTCTTTTTCCTTCAAACATTGTCTTATCAGATCTACTGCTATCCTGTAATTCAGCCTAAATTTCAAATTCATTACCACAGGCATAGTCTCAGTTAAAACTCTCGTGTTTGGATCAATGGCTTTGTTGGCTTCAACAACAGATGTCTTTTTTTGTGTGCAATGTTTTGTGATTTAAACACAGGTTAAAGTATTTCAATGCTCTGATTTATATCTACCCATAAATACTGAAGCACGATGTATTTAACCAGAATTTGTTAAACAAAATGTTTCTGTTTCTAGTGTGTCGCAGTTGTAGTGTTTGTTTGGTGTGATTACTGTTTGCAAGTCAGCTGTGGAGTACATAGTGTTACTGGTGTTGAAGTGATGAATGTGGTGTTTGCCAATGAGCCTGACTATTACCATGTGTTTATCCCTGTGCTGAATGGATTGCTGTAGTTTGAGGACTTGGTTCTGCAGGTATGAAATCTAACTGTAGCATGCTTGTCTTAGCTCTCTGTCGTGCATGGTGTCTGTGTGTGGTTTGCATCATCTTTTTTGTAGTGCTTATGTACTGGTTATAGGTTCTGCATTCATTAGTATTCAGTAGTCCATTTGCTAATATTCATTTGCATCTTTTTCATACGTCATCTGTCTTTCATCTTCATGTTGCTGCTCTCTGAAATGGCTTAAATTCAGTGTCCCAACCAGTGGCTGCAGATCTGGATTGGCTGTGTTTATGTTTTTTGTTTTTTTTTGTTTTTTTTAAAGCATCTTATCATGTAAGCGTTTTGTTCTTTGGCTTGTTTGTTTTTTTTTGTTTTTTTTAAAGCATCTTATCATGTAAGCGTTTTGTTCTTTGGCTTGTTTGTTTTTGTTTGTTTTAAATTTGCAGTTTTCCATCTTAAAACCCTGAAACTGAATCAATCTTTCTGCCTCTGCAGGTTGAGAGCTTGCAAGGTGTTATCAAAGATAAGACCGAGGACTATTCTTCTTTGCTTGGAACCTGTCAGCAAGCCCAGTGCGATCTTGCAGAACGCAATGAGGAGATAGACAAGCTGGCCGGTCGAATCAGAGAGTTGGAGCAAGCGCTGCTCAACAGTGTAGAGAGTAACAGATGCGTCGGTCAACTGGAACAAGAACTTCAAAAAGCGAAGCTGAGAGAGCAGGAGCTTACACAAGTAAGGGCAAAGTGCACACTTTGAGTTCAGGTGAAGTGTTGGTGTGCATCCTCCCTCAAGAGTTAGCTGATGTTCTCGCTCTCTTTGTCAGGATAAACAGGCACTAGAGCAGCAGCAGCTGTCCAGCAGGCTTCAGATCTCAGCCCTGCAGTCCAAATTGGATGAGACGAGACACTGTTACCATGACAACATGCGTGACCCCACCCAGGAGCTTAAGGATGCCCTAGACACTGCTCAACAGAGTCTACAGAGCAAAGAGCAGGAGGTCTGTTAGGTTTTATGTAACGCTAGTTTTTAGTAGCTAAGAAGATTTGAGCAGATGTGTGGTGGCGGTTGTTGTTTGACACGTTTTGCTGTGCTGCCACCTTTTGGTTGGAAAAATGTTTGTGATGTCTTAGTCAATCTTTTAAAGCCATAAGTCTGATTAGTTATCAGCAAATGCAGAACTTGAAAATTGTATTTTGGTTTTGATTTAAATAGTTACGTTGCATTTCTTAGGTTGAGGTTCTGCTTGGCCAGCTGGAGACCGTGCAGAGAGACTTGAATATAAAGGAAGCTGAAGTAAAACACCTCACACTACAGCTGGAGCTGCTGACTAATTCCAATGCAGCACATGTTAATGAGCTCCAAGAGCAAATTACTGCCCTGAAGGTAAGAAGTGGGATGTGTTTCTCAGATGACTAAACAATGTAACTGACCTAAAATATGTTACACTATACAGTTCAATACAATTCAATAAGTTGCGTTGGTCCAACATTTGTACTTTCATGTAAAACCATGACTGCAGCAAAGAATACTTGTGCCATAATTATATTGTCATCTCAGCTTTTGAAGACTTGGTTTTTTTTTGTGAGTCTCCTCCCTTCCTGCGGTTACTTTACTGTAGCCTTAGCTTACTTGCACACTTCATGGCTGATAAAAGTAAGATGATTACTTGTTGCATTTACTTTTCTGTTGCTACATCAACTTCTATCAAGCCTGCTACGTCAGACTGCTACACCCAAACAAAGCCTGACTGAAATTTTTTTTTAAATTATTATTATTTTTTTTAAATGTGACTGAGTGAAGCAGTGCAGATGGGAAGACTGTTTTATCTGCTGCTCTGAGCTAGCCCTGTACTGTGAATCACAGGTTTTTACAGTTTAAAACGCATCGATAACATTTTTTTAATTTTTTTAAATATCAGTTTTTCTGGTTTTGCAGCAGATTTATTTTTTCTCTATTTAATATTTCCTCAGTTACACTCATTATGGTTACTTGAAAAACAGTTGAATCTGAGGATAACTGATAATGCACCACCAATTCCAGGAAAATGTGTCTGCCCTGACGATACTTAAGGAGGAAAAGGAGCAACTTTGCAAAGAAGATGAAATGGATGAAGAGACGCTCCCTTCAGCACTTCTTCAGGAGAAAAACCACGAGATCGACCACCTCAACAGTGAACTCCAAAGACTGGAACAGGAACTTGAGAATACCAGCGATAACAAGGTCAGTGTAAACGCTAACTAAATATTTGAGTGCACATACCTGGTGAGGCCATGATTTATTTTTAATGGAATCGTTTTGATTGTTTTTTTTGATAAAAGGTTCTGGAAGCTGAGCTTGAAGATCTGCGCTCACAGGTGGAACATCTTAAATCTGAAATCACAAGAGTGCGCCAAGACAAACAGGAAGAAGAGGAGCGCCTTCACGAGGTAATCAGTACGCTGCAAGCAGAACTCGCCACCCTGGGACCCAACCTGCATGAAGTCAGTGACTCTCAGGACGGTGACAGCATCAATCCTTCACCCGCCCCCAGCCCCGAACCTCAAAACGATACCATCCAAGAACAAGAGAAGAAAGCGGGGCCGAACAGCCTAAAGCATGAACTCAGCCTGACTCATTCTACCGCCTCCCGATCTCTTCGTTCTCGTATCAAGGCCCTTCAGAGTCAACTCGAGACTGCAGTGGCAGAGAAAGAGGGACTGGAACGATTACTGCTCACCCAGGAGGAAGAGTACAGAGGGCACGGGGAAGAATTTGGAAAGAGGCTAAAAGCTGAGAGAGAAAAGTCAGATGAAATCCAAAGTCTCCTCTCCCTGAAGGAAACTGAGCTGGAAGAGGTCACAGCCCAGCTAGAAGAGGAGAGGGAGAAGAGGAAGCTATCAGAGGAGGAGCGGAACGGCTGGAAAGTTCAAGCAGAAGAGGCGGGTACCCTGCAGGAGGAAAAAGCCCGCCTCAGCTCTCAGGTTTTGGAACTCCAGACTAATGAAGAGGAGAGGGTGCGAGAGATCAAAACTCTAAAAACAAAGGAGACGGAGATGGAAATGGAAATGGGCATCCTCAGAGAAAGCAGTCTCACTCTTGAGAGACAAGTCCAGGAGCTACGAGCAGAGGTGGTCGATATGGAGGAACAGGTGGCTCAGGAAAGGGCAAGAATTAAAACCCTGGAGACTGTGAAGGGGGAGCTTTCTGCTGAACGTGAGGCACTGAGGAGGAGAGAGGGCCAGCTCCAAGAGGAAATTGAAAAGCTACAACAGGAAGTGACTTCACTGAGAGCCCTCATCCAGGACCTGACAGTTAAGCTAAACGAAAACGAAACCAGTCAAGAAGAGGCTCAAAAGGAAGTGCTGGTAGGTGTTGGTTTAGTTTTAAAGAACAAACCTTATTATTGGCTCATTCACTTTGAACACAGCTATCTGTCATCAGTGATGGTCTAATTTGCGGATACGTCGGCCATATTTCTGTCTCCCATAAACCTTTACTGTCTTTGTGTGTATGTACAATTGGAAGGTTGGTGGTTCGATCCCTGGCTGCTCTAGTCTGACACATTCATTGGAGTATGAACATGTGTGACTGTTGGATTAAAAACATTTCAGCATAGGAAAAAAGTGCTTGTATGAATGGGTGAATGAGACACGTTTGTATAAACCGCTTTGAGTGCTGCAGGAGAGTAGAAAAGTGCTATACAAGAATCGCTCAATTTATCATTCAATCTGTAATAACCATATAATATTAAAATGTTTTAACTGTTTGAGTATTTCATTAAACAGAGCAGTAAAACATGCTCTAATCTTCAGTTTTTAAAATTGTAATAGTTTCACTGAACAAATCTGTTTATTGTCACTCAAAAGAGTTATTTTTCAAAAATGTCAGTTGTCCAGCAACCTCTTTAAAATTAAACAAGCCTCAGTACGAAACAGGAAATATTTTGCTGCTGCTTTTCTTTTTCTTTCCCCTCTGAAGCATACAGCTGTGCCGCAAGACCACATCTGGTTATAATTAGGGGCGTTGCTGTTGTGACGTGGCGCAGCACTGAGAGATAGCAAAATCTTGACCCGCACAGAGGAAGTGACATTAAAAAGAGGAAGCAGGAAGAAAATCTTTGGTAGCACTGGCTTTTAAAGCTGTGTTGCACTTTATTTTTCGTGTTTTGTTCTAACTTGGCAGGATGTGGTAAGAAAAGAGAGCATGACTTATTTAATGCACTGGTTAGTTTGTAGCATGTCTCTGCATTTTATCGGAGCTTGTTGTTTTTGTTTTTTACTAGTTCACAGCTGCTTTTGGCAAATTTCTCTCTTCATGTTACATTGATGTAGTTGTTTGTAATGCGAGTGAAAGATTACAGCTTATGCAACAGATGCATACACTGACTATACTCAGTAAAATGCTGTTATATTTGAAAGTGTTTAAATCTGGTTATATAAGGTTTGTGTATGTTTTCTTTTTTTGGGGGGGGCTAAAGGAAAAGGGGTGTGATATGACACTTAATGTTTCTGTGGATGTCTTTCTTCCACTTCAGACCCATGCTGAGGAGACCTTGGCTAAAGCAGACACTGCCTTGAGACAAAAGGAGGTTGAGCTGTCCAAGCTCAAGGAAGAACATCAGGCTCTGAGGACAGAGCTGACTGCACTGAGACAGGGTCTGAGTACCAGTACAGAAAGGGCTGAAAAACTGCATGAGGAAGTTCAGGTGGGAATCGGAGTGGACCACACATTATCAGATAAGATGTATAGTGGTTTTAATGTGGTGGTCTGAGTGCTTGAAGCTTGACTGCTGCGTTTTAATGTCACAATTTCTCTGGCAGACCAAAGATCGTGCTCTCATTGACCTTGAAGCGGACAACCAACAACTGAAGGCAGAACTTCAAAGCGTTCAGGAGGACTTGGCTGCACAGGAGGAGGAATTGGCCTATCAGCAGAGAGAGCTGCAGCAGCTCCGACAGCAGGGCCAACAGGACACACTTCAGGGATACCCACATAAGGGTGAGCACTAAATAAGTCTTTGCACTGATTGTGTGAGGGTAAATATTGATTTATGATTATGTGCAAGCCTATAAAAAGCAATGACAATGGAAATCTATTTGACCTAGCCTTTTATGTTTACAAGGAACAGTGGAATTTGGGTTTTAAAATAAGAAATGCAAACTTTGTTTAAAACATGATTTATAGAGCCCCCTGAACATTTTAACAGAAACATGTTCTCATACTGATCTTTTTTTTTTTTTTTTTTTTTTTTTCCCCCCTCGCTGTCAGATATTTCTGTCGGAGCTTTCGAGGACATTGTGTCTCACCACGAAGACTCTCTGAGCTCTCCGGAGGTTTTAAGAAGACTCGAGTGCTCTGAGGACCGAATCCTTGAACGTTTCCACACCTCTGAGCTCAGTGGCTTGAATAACACAGGCCTGGACCTCCCCCAGGTCAAACCCTCTCCCAGGGTTGTAATGGAGCCTCCTTCACACTCCAGGACGATCACCCCAGACCCAGCTACACAGAGTTCCCACTCGCCACGCTCTGTGTCCGTGTCTGAGAACTACTCCATCCTCGATTCACTGGATGCCGATAAAGTATGTAGTTCGAGCTCAGATATGTAAACCATGTGTTCATTTCTTTTGGTTTCAGTTCTCACTCAGATTATTATGTTTTCTTGTTCACAGGTACGTGAATTGGAAGGACTTGACCTAACGACTCCTTCCTCACCACTTGGCTCCACCTCTTCCTTGTCGGCACCTGAATGGGCCAGTGACGGATATGGCAGCAGTGAGTATTTCCACACCTGTGACTTGTGAGGATTTTGAGTCACTTTTATATCTGGATATTCTGCATAAAGGCAGCTGAACGTCGCTGTTCTCCTCTTATTCAGATGTGAGTTCAGAACTGGGTGCTAGGCTGAGACTGGAGTTGGAGCAGACTGAGAGACTGGATGCTCAGTTTATTGAGTACCTCCGCTGTAGAGGAGTTGACCCCACCGCTAACACGGACAGTGCTGCGGGCAGTATGAGCTACAGTGATGATCTGTTGTCACCTGAGCTTCAGGTAGGCTTCACACACATTTGATAAACATGTTAAACTAACAAAAAGCCAGATTTTTCTTCACTTCACTTTCTTCACGCAGGGACTGTTGAAGAAAGTTTATCAAGAAAGCTGCAGAATTCTGACCTTGTCTCAGCGTCGTGTCAATCCATCAGCACAGTCTCATGTGTTGGACTTAAAAGCCTGCTCACTGAGTCTGTCGCAGCATCATGCTGAAGATGGCTCTGCTGTACTGCACCACCAAGATAAATCATCTAATCCTCCCATGAGCTGGCAGCAGGAGAAGAGGGCATTGCAGGAGACTGTGATTGCACTCAGAGAGCTGCTCTGTCGAATGGCACAAAGACACTCCCAAGTGAGTTTCAAGCGCTGGTTCAAAATTTCTTCTATTTAAAGGATAATTTGTTTTAAATCGGTTATTGGCATGAAGATATTATTTTTCATTCAGGTGTAAGATGAGTTTAACTTAACATGGTGCATTAACTTACCTTGTATCTGTATAAATCTTTTTTTTTTTTTTTTTTTTTCACCATCTTTCTCAGACTGATGACAGAGTTGACAGTAACTGGCACAGAGATCAATTGCAGACTGAACGACGGGATGAATCCCAACTGAGGGCAGAGCTGGAGGAGAGCCAGAAACAACTCAAATGTGCACATGACGCTCAGCAAGAGCAGAAGAACAAAACGATGTCGCTCAGGTATGTATTACCTGCTCAGAATACAGGCACTTAAACAGGCCTCCCCTGTGAATCAGCATTTTGCAAATCAGATGGGTTTCAACTTCATTGTTGAGGCATGTTAAAGGGCCCCTTTCCTAAACTTTTTATTTTTTATTTTTAATGTTTTAGTCTAAATGTAACTATGGTAAAGTTGGAAATGACCAATTTTCTTCAGGCTGACGATAGAAGAGGCTGAGGAAGCTTTGAGGAGAGAGCAGGCCAGAGTGTGTGAGCTTCAACAAGAACTGGAGCAGGAGAGGGCTCTAAGTCTGCGTAAAGGAAGGGAGGAGGAGGAAAGGAGAGAGGTAAGAGAGCACTAAAAATGGACACTACTAAAATTTTCTATTCGTACAGAAAACTTCAGTTCGCTACATTTGTAACATCACTACCCAATGTTTGTGTTTTTATGCAATGTACTCTGTCTAGAATGTACAGGTGTCTTCTGAGAAGCTGAGGTCAGAGGTCATGTCTCTAAAGGGGCAGGTGGAGCAGGAAAGGGTGGCCTGTAGCAACCTGAGACAAGAACTTCAGATTGAACAGTCCCGCTGTTTGCTGCTAGAGAAACGCCTGGAGGACACTCAGAAGGAGCTAGAAGATGAACGCAAACGTTCTTCCCAGCAACAAGAGCTCAGCTTGCAAGAAAAGACTCGTCAGGAGCTCCTGCTGACTGAAGCAGAAACTCGCTTGACTGAAATTCACTCGAAGCTTGCAGATTCTCACAGGAAGCTTGATGAAGAGCAAGACCGCTGCTCCAGGCAGGTGGATGAGCTCAGCCGTAGACATGATGCCGACGCTGCAAGAGACAGGAAGTTCATCTCGGACTTGCGCTCCCAGCTAGAGCAAGAGCGAAGGCAAGGGGAGGAGTTGGCAGCTGTGGCGGACAGACTGAGGGCAGAGTTACTACAGAGCAGGAGGCGATGGGAAGAAGAGGACAGAACGAGGAGGGAGGAGCTTCAGAAGGAGCAGGAAGCAGCCACCCGAAATCGTATCACAATTGAGACTCTGAAGGAGCAGAAACAGGAAGCAAACCAGGCTTTAGAGGTGGAGCGAGAGCAGTCCAGGCGCCAAGGGGTGGAACTCGCAGAGCTGAAGGAGAGACTCCGAGTGCTGAAGGACAAAGAGAGGGAGAGGGAGGAGCAGTGGGAAAGGGAAAAGAGGAAGGAGATGCAAGAGCAGATGGAAAGAGAGAGGCGACAGGAGAGGATCAACAGCAAAGTGGTAAGATGCATCAGCCCAAATCTTCTCTAGTGTACTCACTGCCTATGCAAATCCATACAGACACATCATTGTGAACATTTCTGACTTTAGTGTGAGTTGGAGTTGTTGAGGCAGCAGGACCAGCAGCGTATGCAGGAGCTGCAGCGCACTCTGGCAGAGCTGGAAAGAGACGAGAGAGAGATGGCTGCTCAGCGCCTGTCTGGACAAACAGCGGGACAACAACGCGAAGCTGAACCTTTCCAGCACCCCCACACCAACCTCCATACTGATGGTGGCCAGGCAGGAGTGTTAAAGCAGCACCAGCAGGTATTCAAGTGCTTTAATCCCTATGAGGAATCCAAACTATTGTGACAAAGTTTTTCATTAGGATTACATTTTAGCACATGTAATCATTGCTAAATGAACTTTTTCTCACCTTAGACGCCGTCCAAGTCGTCTTCCAACCTGTTGGAGACGTTACTGAAGGAGAACTCTGAGTTGACAGAGCGTGTGACATCACTGAGCCAGGAGAGGGCCACTCTCAAACACAAACTCACCTGCCTGGAGCGACAACTGCGCCGCACAGAGAATGAGCTCGCCAAGGTCACCGCAGAAACCGAAAATAGGCCTGTCTACGACATATCCAGCCAGAGCAAGGTCAGTAGGCAGCACATCAGGATAAATTAGGGGTGTAATAACCATTTTTGCAACAGCTTTTCAAGAACAGATATTGACTCCAAAGGACCTAATTGCCATTTCTGGCTTCGCTGTACGCTGTTGGTTGTATAGGGATGAAATGTTGACAGCGTTTGCTTGATTTGCAGCTTCAGCGTTACTATGAGCGCTACCTGCGAGCTGAGAGCTTCAGGAAAGCTCTGGTGTACCAGAAGCGTTACTTGCTGCTGCTGATAGGAGGATTCCAGGAGTGTGAACAAGCCACGCTGTGTCTTATCGCTCACATGGGAGCTCGACCCTCACCCCCAGTCTCCTCCAAGCGTAGACCCCTCGGACGATTTAGGGCTGCAGTGCAAGTCATAATTGCGGTCTCAAGGTAAGAAATGTATCATCATATACATATTAGTTGTATTCCCTAGAAGGCAGAGATTATTAGTTAATTCCATGCACTTTTTCAGAATGAGGTTCCTGACGAGGAAATGGCAGAAAGCAATCCGAAGATTATCAACTGGGGTTGTCAATGGGCATGCTCCAGGTCAGCTCTGTCTACATAGTTTAGACTTGCGTGTATTATCCAAGTGAGTATGAGTGCATAGGTAATTTAATTTTATTGTTCCTGGCAGGGCCTAAAGCTGAAGTTTTAAGGCAGCAGCAGCCAAGATCAAATTCTGACCCGACACAGATCCGAGACAGCAGCGCCATCTACATAGACACTCTGTCAGCGCTCGTCCCACCCAGCAAATCGCCCTTCAGGCTGCGCCACAGGTTTGGCCTCGCTTAGCAGATTTTATTAGAAACTGATATGATTCAATTAGTTTTTAGGTTTTTTTTCGTCTTCTTAAATACGCTTTCTACACTCTTCAGGTCACACTCCAGTACCCCTTTGGCCTCTGTACAATCAGGTGGAACAGCTCAGGATCCAGAACAATCCCTGACAGAATATATCCGTCATCTAGAGAAAGTCCAGCAGCGGTTGGTGGGAGCCAAGCAAGGTGAGTAGCATTTAGAATACGAAAGAGGGGAGAGGGGGGGGGTTATAAGGTATTCACTGCGAACATAGGGTGTATCCCTAATGGTAAGTTCATTGGTTTACAGGTGGGAACACTGTTGCTGTATGTCTGCTTGGCCATAGCAAACCATGACAGATTGAGCAGTGCACAGGCTTGAGAGAAAACACTGTGGTGATGGTCTTCAAACAGCTCAACACTGACAGCATTGGGTTTGCCTTATTGAGCACAATTTAAGGGGTTCTGAACACTTAATTTATTTGAATATCAAACTGGAAGATGTTTCAGGGCACTGGGATATAGCACTTGTACCAGCATCAGACTACACAATAGTAGCCTAGGAATGGCCCAAGTGTACTTTCAGTACAAGTGTACTTTCAGTACACTCTAAAGAACACAAGATAATACTTGTAAACATGGAAAAGGGAGGAAAGAGTCACACAATCATCTCTCTTGGAAGTGCCCTAAACCAAATTAACCAACCAGCCACGAGACGGCTTTACTGACAAGTGACTAAATTGTATCGGGCTCTTTAAAATGACTTTCAGCTGCTCCCTGGTCACCACAGCAGGTTGCTCCACATGTTTAATTTGGCAAGGTTTTATGCCAGATGCCCTTCCCCGACATAACCCTGAAGGAGTTATGCCGGGGAGCTTTTGCCTGGGAAGCAAAAGCTTGCTGGTTCCCTACATAAAGGAGACCATGTTGGGCTTTTTGCATATATAAATGCACTTTGTGCTGTTGAAGAAACTCCCAGGTACCTGAAAATTCTGTTAAAATGTATTGCAGGCATGAGCATTCTAGTCTGCTTTGTCTGCCATTGAAAGAATTTGTGAATCTGACTGTGTGACTTAGCAACCCTCTAAAAAGATAAATGTTGTGTGAGCTGATCCTGGTGCTTCATGCATGTCTCCTAAATAAATCACCCTGTTTCTGGGAGATGTTTCCTATGCATTTTTATAGCCATTAGTCTGGTGCAAGTCAGTTAACCATTCAGATAGATAGATATATATAATTTTTTTTTATTTTTTATTTTTTTTTCCTCCCACCCCCTGGGACCATACTGGTTTAAAAAAATGAAATAAAATTGTTTCCACATCCCACAAAACCTGTGCTCTATCATCTTCCAACCTAGTAAACAAGACTCATTTATCCCCACCCCCCAAAGAGGAAAGGAAACTACAGTCACCCTGTTCCCCTGATATGATTGGTTATCGGCAGCACTGGCTGCAAGAGAACGGGACTTGGCTGTACCTGAGCTGCTTGTCGCCCCTTTACCTATATGGGCCAGGTGAGTGTGAGTGTAACACACTCACTCCACTGAAGGACAAAGTAGCACAGTGCTCAGGGACTGACTTGTCACTAGTCACCGAGCACAGTCTATTACAGGGGATAACTTTGGTCTGGAAATGTACATGTCCTGCAGGGTTGTTCTATAAAATTGAATTCAAACGTATTAAATAATAATTTTTGAGAGACATGTCATGTGGTGTGCTGTGAGATCTGGCTGTCAATGCAGTGAGAAGCTAAGCTGTCAGAAATGTGATACTGAGGCATGATGATGCCATAATAAGTGATGATTCAAGATTTAAACCGTGGCTGAGCACATGGCAGAGCTTCCTGTCAACACGGTGAACGAGTTGAATGCATCTGGAAAAGTAGAACAAAGGAGGTACATAGTTACATCGAGTACAATGTCTGAAGCCCAGCTGGCTCTGTATGTGTGAAGAAAAGAGGTTAAGCTGGTGCAGTAGATGCATAACGTGGATGCAAAACCCTGCAGAGCATGAAGTCACTGAGTGGAATAGTTTATTCCATTTCAGCTACATTTGTTTTTATGTCTTGTTTTATTTAACTTTGTTTGTGTAAATGTTGAACTGTTTTGAGGTGCACTCTGAAATTTTGAGGGAATAGTGGCACATGCTCATCTACTTATCTCATAACTTTCGCCATCAATGCTCCTGTGCCTTACTGCTTTTAGTCTTAGAGCTAGAGATGCAGTTCTCTAACAAGAATTATGTCAGTGCTATTTTTCAGTACATTGTCATAATTTTAAAAGTCAAGTATTTTGTTTATTAACTAGTTGGAAAACTACTAAATAACTACTACATTTACTGAAAGGAACTTCTAGTCAAGACCATTTTAAACTTTAGCTTGGTTCCTGTTTATGTAAGGTGCCAGTTTTGTTGCTGCATCTAATTTTTCTTCTTCTCCCCTTTCTGTAGGTTCATCTGGTCTCCTGCCTGATCCAAAGTAGCCTGAAATCTAAAGACTGAATCTGCCTGCATATTGTTTCAAAACTGCTCATGCCTTACATCTTGTAGAAATGTATAGAAATTATAAGTTTCCTGACTTTTATACTAAATTATTTTTTAATTATTTTTGGAGGGTGATTTTTCTATCCTGTGTACTGCCAATATTTTGAAAGTCACTCTTTATACACTGTTTCTCAAACACTGTTTGCTTTTTTTGTGCTCTGTAAATGGTGTTAATGTTCTCCACACGTGTTACTAGTTTTATACTCTAAGTCTAAGATCTGTGCTAAACTTGTGCACCATTATAAAATGTAAACCACGTCCATGTTGTTTTTATCATAAAGTAAATAAAGTGTGACTATGAACCAGATGGAGTGTTTCTTGCAAAATCTCAAAACACAGGTATCCTGATAAATATTGAACAATGGCGGGGTGTTTTAGTTCTGTTTGTAGTCCACTGTTAGGCTTAATAAAGAGTTGATTTAAAACAGGAAGTTTTTAGTGCACAGAGTAAAGCAGTGAGCATTTTGGTATACTAAAGCTGTACAAAGGTAAATCCAGTCAGTAAGGAACTTCTAATTGGGTAGTTTTATTTTTGGTCTCTTTACATTTTCTACAAAAATAGGGATTTTTAAATACACATTATTACATTAGTAACAGAAACATCAGCCACTAAATCAACTATTAATGACAGCCACATTTGAGAGAGGTTAGAATACTGAGGTATTTGGGATTTTTTTTTCTTTTTTTTCCGTATGCTGATTTAGTATTATGTAACAAAGAATGGACCTATGCTAGAGGTTTGCTGTCAGCTTTGTAAGAAGTAAATAACGCTGAAATTGTGATTTAGATTAAATGAAACCAATCTTTAAATAAATCTAAAGAAATCCATGCTCTAACTTCTCCCACTTGCTCTCCTAATGAGAAAGCTGCCAAAGATACCACTCCGTGATCAGGGGTTCGTTTGTTTATTATCTCCGCCACGATGCTTTATGTTTAGTATTTTATCTGTCGTCTTTAGACTTTACACTTTAGAACACCGCCCACTCGTTTTGTTTTGGTGTGTAAAACGTTTGCCCTTCGCAGAACGTCAACACGGAATGACGGACGTTGTTGGCGTTTCAGCACAGCGACGCTAATGCTAAGCTAAGCTAATGGTGGGCGGTGTGTCGTAGATTGCGGTTTGACATCTTGCCTGTGGAGAAATAGTCCTGGACCGCATTGAAAACGTCGTTACAATTTTCTCGTATTTGTCTGGGATGTATGGATGGATACTTGGCGGATTCTCGTCGCTGTTTGAGCCCATTACGGGGCAAAACCCCACGGAGTGGCCTGGGAAAGGTAGCGTTAGCGCAGAGGTACCCACGCGACCAGGCGTAAAAACAGCAGCTTGGCGGCAGGAGAGTCACTGCAGACCCGCTAAACGGAACTACCAGAGGTCGGTGATTGAAAATGGTCTATATTTTTTTCAGTCCTAAATAGTTCACACTTCGTTGGCCATTTAATCATTTGTTTGGATTGTTGAGGGCAGTCATTCACCCTTCCAGCTAGCTAACATTAAGTTTTGAGTTAACTTTAGATGGAATTTGTTTATTCACAGCAGGTGAATTTTAAAAAACTATTTTACTGAAGTTTGCTGACAGTATGTTTATAACGGTGTCAGTGGACACCCACATCACATTTAATATCAAGTACACTCATAGCGAAAGCGGAAGTAGTCTAAAACAAACTATTATGACCGTTCCAATATTAACTTATTTTTGTTTAAAATCCTATTTAAATCCAGTAGCTTGCTACTGTAGCACAGCACGGCAGACTTGAGAGTAATTTTAACTGATTTTGTAAGCCTGCTGGTAAAGGTCGCCCAATGATATCTGCATGATTTTGTTTGGGTTCAGGCAGCACAGTCAGCAGTTTGTATATACTATCAGTACACAAACAAGCTCTAGAAAGACTGGAAAAGAAACAAATACAGTGGCATCATTGTAAATTTTGTTGGTAGAAAAAAGTATATGTTAAACTCTGAGAATTTGATACATTTTTTTTCTTGAAATGTATTTTTGTAATTTGTGAATGTGAGATTTATTTATTTATTTTTTAAAAATCTCTTTGCAAGATTATGTATTTTTGAAAACCACTCATTTCGAACCATTTTCTGTTATTACAGCGTGCATGTTGCAGAGAGTGTTTGCCAGAGTGAGCAAGTCGAAGTGAAAAGACGCAAAAGAGGTTTGTTAGAATATAAAACTGCTTAATATTTTTTGCTTCCTGACGTGGAATTCGGTGATCGTGATTTGTGGTGTCCTGTCTTTCAGATGTCGTCATCAGCTTCATGAAGAAGACTGTGGCTCGGGTAGCAGGTTTACTCAGACTGCGGAAATCACTGACGAGGTGTGAGAAGCCCAGATCTCATGAAGAAACACAGGTGAGTGCCCCGTCTGTGCTTCAGACGCATACATTTGGTATTGTTTGCTACAGTGTATCAGAGTTCATCGAATAGACAAGTACTGTAATGACTGGGAGTTCTAAGCTGAGGTGTAATGATAGGTAGACACACACCACTTCTTAGGGCGTTTTCACAGCTACTCTAAGGAGCTTGGAAAGAACAGCGTCTACACTTCTTTAAGTTGCTTCAAGATGTTTCACCTCTCATCCGAAAAGCTTCTTCAGTTCTAGGGTCAAAGGGTGGAGAGTCCCAGATGTAAGCCCCGTGGGAGTGTCCCCCAAGAGGGACAATGATCCTCTACCTAGTCAGACGACTCAAGGTGTTAAGATGGGTGTAGGTCACAATCAGCCAAGGTTTCGGGTGAGGTCATTGTGAAACCTAACCTAACCCCACCCTGTCATGTGATTTCCTGAGGTTAGATGGCCCAGGATGTGAGTAGGCGTTAAGGCGTCTGGGAAGGGATCTCAGAACTGGATTATAGATGGCAGACAGTTGGTGCCGTAAGCAACCGCCTCTGTTCAAAGGTGGTCGTTCACAGTGGACGTAAATGGCTTCTTTCACTCCTCTTTCAAACCATCTGTCTTCTCTGTCCAAAATGTGAACATTGTCATCCTCGAAAGAGTGACCTTTTTCTTTTAGATGTACAGTAGATAGACAGCCGAGTCTTGTCCCATGGAGGTGGCTCTTCTTTCCAAGCTCCTTGAAGTACGATGACCTGGATGTCTGAGAACCTTTACAGACAAAAAAAATGTCCCATAAGCCTTGCATTCTGGGATGCAGCAAGGTACTATAGATGTGCAGAGGGTCTGTACAGGCTAGCAACTAGCTGTGAAATGAATGTCAAGTCTCCATGTTGTCAAATAATCCAGAACACAGGCCCTTCTTCCTGTATTTACTTTTGTTGCTCCCACCCCAGACACATCTGGCCAATAGGACAGAACATTCTCACATGGTTTGTAGTCACGCATATTGGTTCACTTGGAGCTCACTCAGATTTTCTATGTGAAAACAAACCAAATCACAGGGAAAAGCTACAAGTTAACAAACTCATCAAGTGATTCGGACCTTTATGGAGGAGCGATTATGGCTAATTTAGGCAAAACAACACTTTAAGTCTTTTGGGAGTCTCTTTGTGAGATGTGATGCATACTACATGTGCTGCTTTATCCATGTGGATACATACAGTTTCATAGCTAACTTTATTTATCCGTGTAACTCTCTGTAATTCCATTGAATTTCCTCTGTTGATCCAGCCTGTCGCTCTAATGGGCATAGATGAGCTCCACACCTCATGGCTGAACAGTACTGAATGGAGAATGGGTAAGCGAAGATGGACCTTTTAGTGCACAATTCATGATTATACTCACGTCACTGTGTTTCAACCAAGCTTGTCAGTGCAGAATGATCTCATCCTTATACCCAATGTCATTTGTTTTGATGTTCTTTCTTCAAAGATAAACCAGTAGCTGGAGGTAATGAGAGTCAGGGAAAGAATCCTTTTCAGAGCTCTTTACCTCCTTTAATGAGGAAATACAGGCAAGTGATTCAGTACTGGAGATTTATGTAAAGTACAAGTCATCCAGTACCTTTTTTTAGCCTTTGTGCTTGCAGTCTTCAGGCTGTTCTTTTTCTTTTATGTTACCACCTATTGAAAACGGGTCCCATGCTAATCTACCTCCCTCTTTTTATTTTAATCCAGTGGGACAACGCTCCCTGTAGGGCTTCCAGACAGAGCAAAGGACAGGGAGAGGAGAGGATCCCTCCAGCTGCTGTCCTCAAGGCCTGTGCTCAGGGTGGGAAATGCTAATCCTGACCCAACATGCAATGGCTTTGGACACAACCGCTGCTACAAGCCCAGTCTTACTGTGGAAGAGGTAAATTAGTCAGTTATTTGTATATATGAAAATATACTTAAATTCCACTTTTCCCCACCTCACAGTGCCAATAATCAAACTTTAAAAGTATGAACCTCTGCACGTTCATTTCTGATATTTTTGGTGTCTTCAGGCCATAAAGCAGAATAATAAGGAGCACTACAGGCGGCTGCTGGAGATGGTGACAGAGAAATACAGCAAAAGCCAGCCACTACCTTTTAACCAATCAAAACCACAAGAGTTAGTATTAGCTTTGATTTTTATGTGTTTTTTTTTCTTTTCATTTTAATATTTCCATTGGCCATGAGCTAATAAGTGGCTTATTTTGTATTTATCCTCAGAGATCCGTTGTCACAGGTTGATCACAAAACTGCTGCTTCAGTAAAAACTTTTGAATCAGTACACAGGAAGACGGGACAGATAGGTGGGGCACTCGGCTATCCATTACAGACAAAGCTGATTTGTTTTTATTCATTGTTGACGATTACAACTAATTGCAGATTGTTATTAGTTTAACTTCACCCTTTTTTGTAATCTATAAATAATTTTGTCAATAACACATGATCAAATATCAATTAATGAATATAATTCTTTTGTAAGGTTACAAGTGGCTTTTACTTGAAAAAACAACTTTAACAATCACAGAATTGTCCAGATACTTAGTTGGGGGGGATGGTGTGTTGATTAAATCATGACTGTTTGATCTCTGGTTTATTTGTAATATATTATTAGAATAAATAAAGCCTTTCATATCACACAGTCACTTCACCCAAAGTAGGTTTAAATGCATGTATACATATTGATCAGTAAACATGTTGCAGTGACTCTTCTGTTCATGGTTTATGGTTTATTTCACAGCTGCTGCAAGTCTATTTACATGGAGAAATGCATCTGCGGCTAACGACAGGTTGGTGCGGTGCTATTTTTATTTAAACGACTGCGTCATGCATAACGAGGAATGATTGCTTTAACTTCTTTTATGCGACTCGTCTTCAGCAGGGGGAGTTTCACCTTTAGTAAGCCAATTAGTGGACCCTTTGAGGACCCACAGCCTGTTGGATATATAAAGGTAGTCACTCCTCCTCTTCTCTGACATGCCACAGCATGGATACGAGTCTGTCCTGTCCATAATCTTGACCTGTGTTGCAGCAGAAACATCCAGCAGATTTGGATCTTTCTACAGAGGTAGCTACTCGCCTCAACCTCGTGGACAGAGACACTCCTGCTGTCGGTCTGCCTGACACACATTCTGCACATACAAGGCACAGTGAGGAAGACATACCCAGACTGACCAAGGTAAGAGTCTGTGTTTAATGTGGACTTTTTATGCTGAGATTATTTATTTATTTATTTTTAATGTGTATATTGTCTGCGTGTGTGTGTAGGAAATGGCAGCAGAGGTGAGTGGAGCTTTGGCTCAAAGTGATCCCAACCGTGTCCTGAGTGCAGCTTTCAAACTTCGCATCACACAGCGAGACCTGGGTACACTACAAGAAGGCAGCTGGCTCAACGATGAGGTGAGAAAGTAGAAATGCTGGAAAGGTTTTTAAATAGAATAAATTTCATGGTTATTTTAGACAGTTATTTAATCTAAAAGCTCTTGAAAACTTCACAAAAAAGTACACAGCACAAAAAGTCAAAAACAGGACAAGAGCAAGTTTTGCACAAAAACAATGGAGGAAACAATCATGTCTGTATTTACCTTGATTTTCTTGTTTTCATAATTGTTAGATAATTGTTGTTAGTTAATGTGAGTGCTTGATTTTTATTGTGTGACGCATAATTTTATTTATCACGCCCAGGCCAGGCAGCCTTATAAGGCACCAGTGACAAAGGAGCTGAGCCAGTGGACTAACTAGATATTCTTTATTAATCATAGGGGCAGTACAAAAGAAGGTGTAATTCATTCTCAACCTCTCATAATCCCCATAGCCTCTTGCCATCCTAGAGTTCAACAGTGATGTTTGGCATAATTTGAATACATCTTCACAATTTTGGCGTTAACAAAATATCTTAAGTATTTGTCTTATATGTTTATCTTTCTTCAAATTTGATTCACATTGCTACTAAAATGTCATTGTAGAGATACTGTAGTGGTTCAGCTTCCTCAAAAACACCAAAGAGCTCCACAGCATTCTTTAAATCCCTGTTTTTTGCAGCATAATTTAATATAGAGTTATCACATGCATCATGCATTTGTGTCCTAAGAAAAACCCAACATGTCAGCTAAATCTAGCAGCTTCATAGTTCGTAAATGCATCAAGATATTTGTGTCTGATCCAGTGTTACAGGCCAGAGGTTTCTTGCTTCTTAGTGTGCCTTTTTTCCCTAAAATTAAAATTCTTACTTATTTAATTATGTTTGTAGCTGACCATCATCTATAGCACTAGCTGTTTAATACATTTAATGTCTTACAAATTATCTTCAGACTCAACCAGTATGGTAATATCATCTGCATACAATCAAATGCCCAGGGCGAAATCACCCATATAAATTGGATTCCTTAATTCTAAGAGCTAAATAAATTGTACACAGGGTAGGAGAAAGAACATCACCTTAATGCCAAAGAGTGTTAAACCAACCAGTATGCATATTATTAATTAATTGCATGTATAAATACTAATTTATGTTATTTTGTTGTAAATGTTTTGTTAAAAAAAAGCTGTAGACTCAGATTATTCAATGTGTGTCTTTAATGAGTGTTTATGTATGGCATGTTTTATATTACAATTTTTGTGTTCTCCACCAAGGTGATGAACTTCTACCTTTCCCTGATTATGGAGCGAAGCTCTGGTGAAGCAGGGCGATTAAAAGTCTACTCCTTCAGCACCTTCTTCTTCCCAAAGCTGAGGGGTGGAGGAGGCGGGCAGGCTGGAGGACACGCTGCTGTGAAGCGCTGGACCAAAGCTGTCGACCTCTTCACGTTTGACCTCATTCTGGTCCCTCTGCATCTAGGCGTCCACTGGGCATTGGCTGTGAGTCACTTTGGATCTACCAGTTTTTGACTTGCTCTGCCTAAAAATACCTGTAATATTGCAAAGGCTCACTCTGTACATCTAAACTGTGATCAGTATTTTTGCCAGTCATTGTCACAAATCAAATGTTTGCACTGTTTTTATTCCAGAGAAGCAGAAGTGCACATTTTAATCGCTCACCTTTTTCTTTGCAGGTGATAGATTTTCGATCAAAGACAGTGAAGTCTTATGACTCGATGGGCCGGAGACACGATGACATCTCGAGTCTTTTACTGTGAGTCGTCAATTTTCTCTTAAGCTCCATTTTACTGGCTACGTTAAACATGTTTTCACTATAGATTTGTTTTTACTGAAGCATTATAAATGATGTAATTGTGCTGATTTTTCAGACTCTACCTTATAGAGGAGCACAAAGCAAAAAAGGGTAGAGAGCTCGACTGCACCAAATGGACTGTTGGAAGCTTGAAAGCTAGTGTAAGTCTGTGATGAATGAAGTAACACTTCAAATGTGTTATTCCTCACAGTGAAATTAATGACTCTGTATTATGCATGTAGGAGATTCCCCAGCAGAAAAATGGAAGCGACTGCGGTGTTTTTGCCTGTAAATATGCTGACTATATCGCAAGAGGACAGCCCCTTACCTTTAAACAGGTGTGTATTCTGAAATCCCTGCCTTTCTTGGCACATTGCAGCATATCAGTGAATTGGTGTGAAACCATGTATGAAAGTCCAATTTAAATATACATATGAACAGATAACAAACGATATACGAATAACATCTGCTTCTTACTTTACAGTGCCACATGCCTCTCTTCAGGAAGTTGATGATTTGGGAAATTCTTCATCAGAAGCTGCTATAGAATAGAAGGGTCGCATCCATTGTTAATGGCCTACCAGAAGAGACTGAGTCAGTGGGAACAACCTCTCGTGTACAGTGACTACATGTGAAGTAAGAGAAGAATAAATGGGCCAAAGAAGTGGACTTTACCGACTGAGATCTAACCCAGTCTCGCTCTCCAGATCTGGAGTAACAAAGACTAGTCTTAAGAGTTAATTGTTGCTTATCGTGTCAGGGACATGTAAACATTTTGTATTCTCTGAGTTGTAATTAGAGACAGTATTTGTAACAAGTGTGTGTCTTAAAGAAACTTTGGCACTACTGACTGAATGACTTGTTATTGATTGTGTTTCCTTATTGTTTGAAGTGCTGCTTGAAGTGCCTTAAGTCTTCTCACACTGAGCTCGGCATAGTTTTTTTTGTTTTTGTTTTTTTCCCTTCAGTTGGGAAATTTGTTATTTACAACCCAACAATCTAGGTGTAGTTTACCCCTCCCAGCTATGATCAGAGTGGACAGCAGATGACTGGGGTGAAACTTAATCTTTTTCTAAAAATATAGACAATGGCAATTAAAATACCTCCTCCAGACATTTGTCTGACAAAACGTGCATGATTGAGTGCTTGTCGTAATGACAAGATGTATGATTCCCGATTATTTATGACTGGATGAGTGTATTTTGGAGTGTCTGTGTATAGTTTTTTTTTTTTCTTCATGACTGGAGTATTAATAGTTGTCTCTCCATATTTACCATAAAGCGCTGTTAGAGCTGTGAATCTGTTCAATAAGTATACTGCAGCAGGCTATTTAGGGCTGTTACAAAGACTCGAATTATAGTATACTCCATTTAAAAGACAAACTACTGTACACACATGCATGTTTGTGCTCATGTCTTTTTTCTTTTTCTTTTTTTTTTTGCTAAAATAAAGTATTTCTCCTTTTTTTTTAAAATTATGTATTGATTGATTTATCATTAGATTAAGTGAGATAAAGGCAAATAATCTGTGTCTGTGGACTGGATCAGCCACAAGAAAAGGTGTTGAGGGATATTAGGAAAAGTATTGCAAATATATAAGCCTGGAAAATGGAGGTTAGTATTAAAAAGAAATACAGAGATCTAATCGCAAAATAGTGTTTTTGCAATGTCCAAGGCATGTTAGGTTTTTAAATTTTTTTAAAGTCTTATGAAAATTAATCATCTCATTCATGAATATTAAGAACAGTGGTTTGATAAATTGTTTGTTCATAATAATAAAGCTGCTGTACAATAATTCTTTTCCTTTCCATCATTATAACACCAAATTTAATATAAATAAAAATTATTTCTCAGGAAACCGATTTTGATTTGTTAACCAAAAAGTCCGAGTTTGATTACAATCCCAAAACATGTTTTAAAGTTTAATAACAAGTGTTATTATTATTATTATTTTATTAAGACTGAAGTGTTTTCTCTTTAGGTGATAATAGGTAGAGTGAGCTCAGGTTGATCTTTAAAGAGATTTTTCCTTTTTAAGGTGAAGGAGAGAGCTTGGATGTAAATGTGCCCCTTATCAATTTGTATGTGTGGAAAATCTAATTTCCATACAATCTATATCATTTATATAAAACAACAGCTTCTGTGGTATCATCAAACACACTGAAAATTATTTTTATTACTGCATTTCAAAAAAATACTTCTCAGTAAAAACATCATATTCAAGAAAATTCCCCTTTGAATCCAAATACCTCTCTCCACCAAGTTGCAATAATAAAGGGATTTTATACATCTGTTAGTACAAACAGGATAACTGAGGACTGAAACTGTGCTTATCATCGGATTAAACCTGGAAAGTTTAAAGGGTAATTTAGAAACACAAGTCAACAAGTCAAATTTAAAAAGAAAATCTACTCCGACACATAATAAATATATTGGATATAATATAGTCACTCCGTTATATCGGAACCTCTTTTCGATTAGATTTTGCTAGCTCTTTTAGATTTAGCTAGATTTTATTGCCCCCTTTTGTAAGAAGTTGTTTTTCCAAATACAGTTCTACATTCCATTGATTAAGGGATCTAATCAAAATTATAAGAATACGCTCAAAATATACATGATTTCTTTAAACTTTATTTATGCATATTTGACTTAGGCGCTTTTAACTTGAAACTCAAACCGGAAGAGGAAAGCGTCCTCCTTAGGCGCAGACCGTTTCTGTTCAGGTCAAAGCAGTACGCGTTTTCGGTAGAGGCAGCAGTAAGATTAGTCTTCAGAGCAATTTTAGCGTTAAATATCTTTTAACGCATTTGCTAAACGTGTTATTTTATAATGAGCGACAACGAGAAAGAGTTCAGGGAGCAGGTGAGTTCACGATTCATGACAATCAGCGTTAGGACGAAATAAGCTGTTAGCTACATTTGCAGATCTGTTTAACGGCTATATTTTCTTTTTAAACAGGCCTCGAAATTAGTAAAAGTCGAGTTTATACAAGGATATTAAGCACGTTGTGTGAATTATAGACTTAGATTCTTAAAGTTTATTGGGGCGTTTATGTGAAAATAAGAGGGCTAGCGCTTGCTTGCTAAGCTAAAGCGTGCGGCCTGCTAAGCGCAGCGGTCGGTAGAGGAGGCCGCCACCTGGCCGCGGGTGCTTTCACTTTCTCATTTACTTGTTATCTAACGTTGCTTATTGAAAATATAACTAGCCAGCAGCAAACATATGTGTACAGTTAATAGTTAGCTACCTCAACGTTCAGCTGTGAGTAAGTTGTAGTTTAGTCCCAATGAAGGCCAGTTAAACGTAAAAAGTGCACCTTTTCATTCCTAATAATAATGTTTCCTAGTTTTTCTTGATGTTTTTTTCCCTTTTCTTTTCATTTTTTTAAATTTCTGGTTTTAACAGACACCAACATGCCTTATCACCCTTGTTTGTTCTTTGTTAAGGTTGAGGTTGGAAGAAAGAAAAAGGCGGAAGACGTTTCAGATGTGAAGTTATTGTTGTTTGAAGCTGATGGTGTTGATGCATGCTAATGTATGGGAGAGATGCTGAAAAAAGAAGCGATCAAGAGCTGTCCCCGCGTCTAGTGTTGTAATGGCAGATGGTAAAAGGGGGAAGAGGAGGAAAAAAAGAAGTCATATATTCAAACGGAAGAAAGAAGAAATGAAGGGTTGTTATGAAGTAATGAAGTTAAAGAAGTTATGAAGTTAAGATGAGAAGTTTTCCAGGGTATGAGTAATTTCCTAACAGCCTGCTATGTTATTACTCTATTTCATCCTATTATTTTTCTCTATAGCATGCATGATTTTCCCTCTCTGTATCAGCCACATCACTGGTCAATTCCTCCATTCTTTATTTTTAATTAACTTTTTGTGCAGTCAATATTTAAGCTACATTTCTTAATATCTGCTTGAAATATCTTTAGTATTTCACCTAATTCCTCAATATTTAGTCTCAAACCTGTTAAATGCGAAAATGTGGTTAACTTCTTCTGAAAAGGGCATTGAAGGTGGTGAGCGGTGTCACCTCCAGGCCCTGTAGTGTTGTTGTTTTGGTACATTTGGCTTTAGAGTGTTTCTGACATCTGCAGTCTGGTTTGTTCAGGACTCTCGGGCCGGCTCGCGGAGCGCATCCCCTGGAGGCTCACCTAAATCCACTAGCCGCTCACCAGCGCGCTCCAGAGGTGGTTCCCATCATTCCAGATCCAAATCTCAGTCCCGATCTAGATCTCGGTCAAGATCTAAATCCAGGTAAGTCAGGTTTCTGATTTAAGGTACATAACAAGATAATCGTGTGAGATTTTGGTTTCCTCACCTGTGATTTATTTATTTTTTTGTCTGCAGGTCTCGATCCCATCGAAGTTCACGCAGACACCACTCCCGTTCCCGCTCTCGTTCCCGCCGGCGCCGCTCCAGGAGCCGATCTCGTAGCTCTGAGTACCGCCGGCGCAGGAGCCACAGCCGCTCCCCCATGTCGAATCGACGCCGACACATTGGCAACAGGGTATGGTGCTACTTTGTTAACTTGTACTCAAGGTGTTTATGGAGACGCGAGTCATCAATTTTTAGATTAAACAGTTTAATGTTGACTGTGTGATGTATAGTTTAAGGTGTGTGTGTTTGTGTGACATTGTGAGATATGTTGACATGTCACAATCATGAATTTCTCATCTTAAATTATTTTTTTTGTCCCCACACATCAACGTTTCTGCTCACAGGCCAACCCAGACCCCAACAACTGTCTGGGTGTGTTTGGTTTGAGCCTCTATACCACTGAGAGGGACCTAAGGGAGGTTTTCTCTAAGTATGGCCCGTTGGCAGACGTCAACATTGTGTATGACCAGCAGTCACGTCGATCCAGAGGCTTTGCCTTTGTCTACTTTGAGAACTGCGAGGACTCCAAGGAGGTCAGTAGAATAACATAGGGATATGTATTTAAAAACTTAAAATAGTTGGCTTATTTGTCCTAATATAGTTAACCTCTTTGCTGTTAAAAAGCTATTTTAGTTCAAACTAAACTTCAAAGAGCACATCCATGGTTTTGTACAAGGTGAACAATAGTAAGTAAAATAGCATAAAAGACAAATGTGAAAGTGAAACTTGTTTAATTATGCAGCTCGTCTTGTCCGTCCAGTCTGCTGTTTAGTGTCTACAGAAGAGTGAAACAATTTGCAATGCAAACAATTTCAGTTAGTCTGCTTCTGACTGTGCGTGTGTGTTTATTTTAGGCCAAGGAGCGAGCTAATGGAATGGAGCTGGATGGACGCAGGATCCGAGTGGATTTCTCTATTACCAAACGAGCCCATACTCCCACTCCAGGAATCTACATGGGACGCCCCACATAGTGAGTGCTTGTCCACTGGGGAGCTTGAGATGTTATATGGTTACTTGAGCAAAATTGACACACTATCATTTGTTTTAAGTGGTGGTGGTGGTGGTGGTGGTGGTGGAGGAGGCGGCGGCGGTGGCGGCGGCGGCTCATCACGTCGTGTCTCAAGGGACTACGACAGGGGCTACGACAGAGGCTATGATAGAGGCTACGATCGTGACTACGATCGTTACGATGACCGCGAGTACCGTTCATACAGGTTGGTGCTTTTTCCAGCACCGTTTGTATCCCAGTGTTGATCACGAAGATTTGATAATGATGCATGATTGATAAAGACTCAAATTAGTCAGTAACTGTAACTAAATTTTTTTTCCTCCCCTCATCCTACAGGCGCAGATCTCCATCTCCTTACTATAGTAGAGGATATCGCTCTCGATCACGATCCTACTCACCACGTATGTTTAAACCATGTTTCTGCCATTAGACTAGTTTATTTAGAAAACCTTCAATTTGACTCAATCTCTAAACTTTATGTATTTTTAAACAGGTCACTACTGAGCAACAAGAGAAGAGGCGACAGAAGTGTTACTGTTTGGATGACAGTGTTTTGTTTTAAATCTGACAATATTATGTATGTGGTTTAAAAACTCTGCATCTGTTTGTGTATCAAAAGTTTAACAAAATTGATACAAAAGAACCCCCTAAATTTCTCCCTGAGCACAAAAAAGTCATCAGGGAATCATGCTGCACCAAGTCTGTGCGAAGAATCCGTTTTTGGTTTGTTTATTTTTTTCTGAAAAATGAAAAAAAAAATTTTTTTGTTTTGTTTTGTTTTTGAAGACTCAGTGTGATCAAATGAATTGAAAGCACAGTCAGTGGTTGTAAAAAGGCTAGGATGTTCTCAGTAGTTTTTGTTTTGTTTTTATGTATCATAGCTGGATTTTTCTGTGCCAGTTTTACACTTTCTCATTTTGCTCTTTGTTGGTAGGTGATTTGTTAAACTGTCGTGAGCCTAGTTTGCCCCTCATTAAGTTTTAAATGCCATGTTTCTTTTTCAGTTTGTTTTTGCTTGATCGAACGTCCACTTTTGTTTGTATATAAGAAATTAAAAAAAAAAAAATACTTTGACCATGCTGTGCTCTTTGTATTTAAGATGTGCTTCCATTTTTTTCACACCTAAATTGTGTTATTATCAAAATTGTCAGAGTTACTGGTTAAAGCATTAATTATTGAACATTATTTGATTAAACTAATGTCTTCCACCAGTAAGAAAAGTATTGCTTGCTTACTACAAACAATATAAAAACAAGCGTTTGGGTTTTATTTTAATAAATTACAGCAACAGCTACACGCAGTCATAAGCACTGCTGCTCCCTTTAGGGGTCAGCACAGTGGATCATCAGCCTCAATCTCATCCTATCTAGAATCTTTGTTACAGCAACACTGTAAATCCTCCACAACATTTGTGAATCTTCGCTGTGGTGGTTTTGTTTTCCTCCTGCCTGTCAGCTCCATGTCCTTTGTCCATTATATTCCTCTACAATCCACTCAACCTGATCTACTCATCTAATGTACTCATAATCTTGTCCATGAAAATCTTTCTGCTGTCCTTTTGTCACAAAACACCCCTGTCGCTCATCTTCCCTCCACCTTGCCTGCCCTCTTCTTCACTTCTTGTGCACTTTCTGTTGCTATGGATAGTTGATCCATGTGGGGAACAGGCTAAGCAGAGAAGCTCAGACCTCTCTCTGTCCAGCCACTGGGACACCAAAGCATTCTTAGGATATCTGAGAGACATCTCTCCAGCATTTCTTGCTTCTGCTGTCTTTCATTCCTCTTCTCTCCAGTGCATACTTCAACCTCTCCAGGCTTCTCTTCTACCTGCTCCCTATATTCACTTAATTTGAGGACATTGTATTTTGAAAAAGTAGACCCCTTTCTGTTGTTGTCCAGCGTATTTTAATAAGAAATTACCTCAGATATCCAGTTCTATCGAAGCTAGTTCAGAAGTAAAGTCTTTTCTTATGGGTTCTGGCCATACTGACTTCGTGTTCTTGAACGCATTACGCACACGTCACGGTGAAACAGACCGCGGAGTAATTTTAAATACTCACGAGACGACTCACGTATCGTATAACAAAAGAAAGGCAGAAAAGTGCATTTAAATTAAATAATTTGGGGCAAAATAAAAAATATATGTCCAAGTTGAGTTATGTCGTGGCATTTCCAGCTCTTCGCCCGACCAATCAGAGAGCCCTTACGTCAAAACACTTCCGCTTTGCTCCCCAGCTTGTCTTTCCAGTAGAGCGGCCGGTGTGAACACGCATCAGGAGTGGACAGCACGTAGCCTGCAGGTTTTAAGGTAGCAAAAGAGACGTTTTCTTAGCCAAATAAATGTTGGTGTCTTTGTAAAGTTCGGACGGTACAAACAGGACTATGTATTCTGGTTTAAATTTTCCCATCTGCTAGCTAGGAGTGGTTCCAGTTAGCTACTAGCTGGCGTTAGCATGCTGTGTTTGAATGAGCATATGACCCTACACGTTTTTAGTGGAGCCAGCTGACATGCAGCAGAGCCGAGGAGTTGGTTAAAAAAAACTCTGCTTTTTTTAGTATCCCAACACGAGTGTCTTAATCTGAAAATCTAGTTTTAAATCTCGTAGATGCCTCCAAAGAAGACAGAAGCTCCGAAGCAACCTCCATTGATTGGACGATTTGGAACATCCCTAAAAATAGGAATAGTGGGATTACCTAATGTTGGGTATGTAAATTTTATAGCATTTTTTCCTAGCTGAATGAGTGGGAAAAAGTGTTAGGCGTCACCATTCTCTCTTAATGCTGTTGCAGGAAATCCACATTTTTCAATGTGCTGACTAAAAGCCAAGCTGCTGCGGAAAACTTCCCCTTCTGCACAATTGACCCAAATGAGAGCAGGGTACCCGTTCCTGATGAGCGATTTGATTTCCTCTGCCAGTACCACAAACCTGCCAGGTGTGTATTGCAACAGCTGGTTAGAAGATGTAAGGACATCTGCATCATCTGATGATCTTCCTTGTCACTTCAGTAAGGTTCCCGCTTTCCTGAATGTTGTGGACATTGCTGGTCTGGTGAAGGGAGCTCATTCTGGACAGGGACTCGGAAACGCCTTCCTCTCTAACATCAGTGCTTGTGATGGGATCTTCCATATGACTCGTGAGTTACAGTTGGTGCGGTGTAGTAACAGCTGAGAGAGAGCACAGGTGTCAGGGCATGCTGGAAATAAAGGTCTTATGGGGTAATAGGTCCATCTTAAGAACTTTTCTCAGTGTACTTTTGGCTTTGACTAGGACTGGGAATTGAAGCCTAGTTCCAAACTGTTTCCATCTACAGTTTAAAGGTGTGTTCTGATTCTGAACCCTTAACTGGATAAGCAGTTGAGAATAAAGATGGATGAATGGTTATGATGGGAACATTTAAGTTAAAATTAAAAAAAGAAGAAGGAACCTTTATCAGGGTTATATTATATATTAGAAGTGAAATCTGTGTATTAAATCTGAGCAGTTTGCATTTGTTTGTTTGTTTTTTTGTTTTTTAATATCCAAGACCAGAGGTGTTATCCAGCATTGTCTGATTTTGCATTTGTGTCCATATCTCAATGATTCTGTTTCATAAATTGGTATAATGAAATTTGTGGTCATTCGAAGGTAATGTTAGGCAGATCTTGAGAGACTAAAGAACAATTAATTTTGTTTGTTTCCCTCTCACCAATTAGTCAATAAATAATGAAGGCAAATGAAATAAAAAGGCAAAAATAATTGGCTCTTGACTTATTTGTTAGTTTCACTTTTCAAAAAAGTGAAAGGGGACATCAGTTTGCTTAGAAATAAATTAGCAGAATTGAAAATTTAAAATATGTTTTAAATTGATTAACAATCTATTAAGTCTTGCTGTTGCTGTACTTCTCCAGTGAAAGTATTTGCATTTTTTTTTCTTCAAGCTATGTCGTTGCACCGACAGTCTGCTGACGCTTGTTTGTGTTAAGGTGCGTTTGATGATGAGGATATCATCCACGTGGAGGGCAACGTTGACCCGGTGAGGGACATCGAGATAATCCACGAGGAGTTGCGGCTAAAAGACGAAGAAATGATCGGTCCAATTATCGACAAACTGGAGAAGACTGCTGTCAGAGGAAGTGACAAAAAACTAAAACCTGAATATGTAAGTGAAGGTTTTTTTGTAGAAGCATTTACTTTTTGTCTTTTGTTGATTCTGAATTAAATCGGTCTGTATATGCTGCTTCACATGCTTCTTTTTGCTTCAGGATATCATGCTGAAAATAAAAAACTGGGTGGTAGAAGAGAAGAAGCACATCAGATTTTACCATGACTGGAATGACAAAGAGGTACTGATGTGTTCCAGTGTAAACAGTTTTTCTCCCTGAGACCCTATTTGAAACGGCTTTTTCATAAAGAACTTCATCTCTAACTCTTCACAGATTGAAGTTCTGAACAAGTACCTGTTTCTGACTTCCAAGCCCATGATCTACCTGGTTAATCTTTCAGAGAAAGATTACATCAGGAAAAAGAACAAGTGGTATGTTTGCTTTCACCCTGTGTGTCTACATGTCGCATATATTAATCTTACCGTCCTCTCATTTCTTTGCCATTTGAAATGACTCATCCTGCGGCCTGTTGTTCATCAGGTTGGCAAAAATCAAGGAGTGGGTAGATGCTCATGATCCTGGCGCTATGGTCATTCCTTTAAGTGGAGCTTTGGAGTTTAAATTGCAGGACATGGAGGAGGAGGAGAGGAATAAATACTGCGAGGAACAGAAGACACAGAGGTATTTGGTCATTAGTCTTTAAGTTGTTAATATCATGCTAAACTTGAAGGGTACTTTCTTTATGGGTGTACTGTGAAGCAAGCAGTCTCTGGTATTGTAGGTGCAATTCCAGCAGGGCAGAAGAAATGTGTAGATGCCTTTAAATGCATTGCTCCCTGAATACATGCACATGTCAGTGAGAATGCAATGCACAATTTGTGCTGCTGTAACTTTCACAGCAGGGTTTATTCATGGGTAGTAGTAAGGAACGGCTCAACACGTTGCATGCATAAAACAGTTTTATTTAGGCAAACTCTGTATTGCAATCAGAGGAATAATTGGGGAAGACATGGCACTTTGAGGTGACTTTAAACTGAACAACACTAAAAACTTTGATTTTAAGTTCATGGCTCACTAACCCTTTAATCACTCTTTGTTAGTTGCACCTTTCTGCTGTAATGATATTAAATGGCTGCAGGCAACTTAATACTGAGTACTGAGTAATTAATTAAAGTTTGCACTGGTCCTTATTTACTAATGTGCTTTGAAACGTCCATACCCTGTGCAAAAATTGAATTTGCAAACCATTTTTTGTTTTGTTTTGTTTGTGTGTTTCTAGTGTTTTGACCAAAATAATAAAGACCGGCTATGCAGCGCTGCAGCTGGAATACTTCTTCACAGCAGGACCAGATGAGGTGCGAGCGTGGACCATCAGGGTGAGTGTTTTGACGTGTGTGTGTGTGTGTGTGTAACCTTTTTAAAAATACATAATTAACTCTTGTGATTGAAGATAAACCACTCTGATAGTTTTGAATTTCAGAGATCTTCACTGAGTTTAAAAAATAAATAAATAATTTATTCAAAGAATATTTTGGAAAGCTTAATTTTCCAATGTTTTTTTATTTTTTTATTTTTTTCCTAATTTGTGATTAGAATGTTGGCTTGTATTAAAATTCCAACATTTTGCGTCATTTTTGTTATTTTTTTTCTGACAACCAGCTTCACTTTTGTTTTCCGTTATTATATTTAAGTAGTCAGTGAAGATCTGACTTGTAAAACTGAGTGATGGAAACATCTGACATAGATTTTTAAATATATGTGATATTATATTACTTTGGCTTTTGCCATTTGGTGTCTTCAACAGTTCTATAATTGAATACTGATAGAAATTTTATTGTTTCTTTGTTCAAAACAGAGCCCTGAAGTAAATTTTTGACAGTTGTCATCATTTTGTGATGATATCAGGAGCGCAGATTGTTACTTTTGCAGAATTTCTTAAATGTGATGCATTTAATAAATACATATTTTATTTATAACATGTCCTGTTGTGCTTTGGTCCCACAGAAAGGTACAAAAGCTCCTCAGGCTGCTGGAAAGATCCATACTGACTTTGAGAAAGGCTTCATCATGGCCGAGGTGATGAAGTTCACAGACTTCAAAGAAGAGGGCAGTGAAACTGCAGCCAAGGTGTGAGCTTTTGTTTTGTTTTGGGTGTTTTTGTTTGTTTGTTTTTCCCCAGCCCAATTATTCCTGAGTTGCTGCATGTGCTGAATTTCCATCAATAACTGTTATTATTCTGGAATATATCAACTCTAATTTTTTTCCCTTGTTTCTTTCTCTCTCAGGCTGCTGGGAAGTACAGGCAACAGGGCAGGAACTACATTGTGGAGGACGGGGACATTATCTTTTTCAAATTCAACACACCCAATGCACCCAAAAAGAAATAAGACCACAGAGTCACTGGGTTGGGGGAATCAAAACTCAGAATACAGTTTAGTCCCACAGAGCACACTGTCTGCTGGTTTTCATACTTCTTTTTTGATTCTGATGGCTTCAGCTGTTCGAATCAGTTTTTGGTAACAATGGTTTAGTTGTTCATGTGTTTTTAACACATAAAAGACTGTTTTTTGATAATTTAATTTAAAGAAAAGCTCAGACTTCTTTTGAGACAGGTTTCTGTTTTGGATTTTTTTTAAGACTTAAGTGTTTTATTGCTCCGAGCAGCTCATCTTTTCTCTCTTCATGAATTGCAGTCATGGCTACAGCTGATTAATCTGTAAGCTTTCACATTCTAATGAGCCTGTTGTTTGGTGCATTAGTAAGGGCAGGCATGGCTGTTCTATCATAAAAATACTCATAATTGCATAAAGCAACAACGTGCTGCAGGTGAATTAGTTTTAGATGTCATCCCTTAAAATTTAAAAAGAGCAGCACAGTTCTATTAAATTTAAAAGGTGCTAAAATATATTGTGTCCAAAAATCAATCATCATTTCTTCTTGGGAGAACGAAAGCCATCGGTCGGTGTTTCATTGAGGGTGGGGCTGAACTGTATTGTGCTGATAACATGAGGGATATTATTTTAGAAAGAGGAACGGAGACCTCGGTGGCAGTGCCTCATCAGATTCCTGAAGAGAAAGCTGCTTTTATTGATTTACACTCCTGACATAAAGGAGTCTGCCCCGCATAACGAGAGAATGCACCATTGTGGATCATTTGGACTGTACAGCTTTAAATTGCATCATGTTTCACCTCTCTCACTGCCCACAAACTATGCTCATTTTCATAAACATGCTGCCACACTGTGGACTAAAATAGAAATCTTTCTGACCTATGGAAACCAGTGTACAATAAGTATCACCCTCATCAATATGCATGTGTCAATAAAAGGAGATAAACCTGTTACGGTTTTGTATGTTTATTTTCTTTCATTCCAGGCAAAACAGATCGTCGTCCCAAGCTACTCTCATCTCTTTATATTTTGATAGGAAAAAGTTGCAGCATCTATTGAAATTATTTGTGAAACATGTACAGTTGTTTGTGGCAGTGCAGTATATATAAGGAAAAAAAGCTCTTTGGATGTTTGGGTCCATTTCAGATCAAAATCAGGTCCAGGCCTTGAGGAGGTCGATCGATGACTGTTGGTGTTCCACTGTGTTTTTCTATCCAGATTTGCTTTTACTACATTGGCAGTGTGTTTGGGATTATTCTCATGCTAAAAAAATGAAGGCACTTCAGGCACTTTTTAGTTGGTATTGCATGGATGATCAAAATCTTCCTGGGATTTTCTGCATTTATAATTCCAGCAATTTTCACAAGATCTCCAACACCATTGGCTGAAACGGAGATCCAAACTGTGACTCCATCTGTTTTACACATGGCTGTAGACACTGCTGTACCTCTCTCCTTACCTTTGTACATATTGAAAAACAAAAACATATTACCAAAAATGTCAAATACGAATTCATCGCTCCATAAGGCCTGTTGCCACTGATTTTATTTTCAGTCTTTGTGTAATTTGGTATACCTCAACCTTTTCTCACCATTTCTCCTCCTACACAGTGGTTTCTTCATAGTCAACCTTCCACTGAGACCATTTCTGATGAAGCTTCATTGAACAATGGTGGCTTATCTCTCTGTTCTTTGACACTTCTTTTTTTGTCCTGCTAGTAACAAAGTGTCTAAGGACGCTACCAGAGCAGTTGTATACTTTTACACGGACACGAAAGACTGCTTTGCTGTACTTTTCACACATTCTGGAGGTCGGTCTTATTACTTCACTGGGCTTCATGCACTAAGTGATACAGTCATGTGGCAGCTTAATTCAAAGTTGGTGGTTATAAAAATGTTTTTAACCTATTTTCATATATGGATAAGCTTTCATCGTGGACCCACACATGAAATTTAGCCAGAACAAATAATCTGCTCACCTTCAAGGCCATTCATAACCTCGCTCCTTCTTACCTTTCTGACCTGTTAACCACCACTTGTTCTGCCCGTTCACTTCGTTCTTCTTCTATCCAGCTTACTGTACCTTCCTTCCGCCTCACCACCATGGGAAGCAGAGCTTTCAGCTGCTCTGCTCCCAGGTTGTGGAACTCTGCCCCCAGAAATAAGAAATATTGGTTCTCTCCCCCAGTTTAAATCCCAACTCAAAACTCATCTGTTCAAATCTGCATATTCACTGTGAATCCACTGTTTGTTCATTTTATCTTGTGCTTTTATTTTATTGTTCTTATTCTGCCATTGTTTTACTAAGTGTTTTATCCTATTGTAAAGTGTCCTTGGGTGACTTGAAAGGCGCTCATAAATAAAATGTATTATTATTATAGAACGAATTTAATTTTTAAACGTTTATTTTAACATATTTTTATGGGTTTATAAACTCAAAAGACAAACAGATCTGCAGTGGTTGAAACATTTGGACGTTTTAATCCCGAATTAAGTGAATTAAAGAGCTCCCGATGTTTGATAGCACTGCTTTCTTTAATTATGTGGCATTTGGGATGTGGAATTAACTATTACAACGAGCTAGCTCTCGGTGTGAAGCTGTGATAACACGTGAAGCTGCCTGGTTGTAATTATGGAGGTTAAATGACGTTTGCAGTGAACATAAGTAGTTTGAACTTTTTTTTAAAAATCCCCTCGTATCGCAAACGTCTACGGCTTTAAAGCGAAAGCAAATCAAAAGAGATAAAGCAATACAAAATAAATAAATAACTATTTTTTTTTGTACTGGAGCGTCTCCGTATTCAAACTAAGCCCTGTTTAAATTTCAACAACTGCATTCCTTCTCTTGTCTCCTTCAACAAACAGGAAACACTCGTCCTACAAAAAAATGACTGGCGCCCGATTTTAACCAATGACGTTCCACCACAACCTCCGCTCAGCCAATCGACGTAGAGAAGAAGGGCGGAACGTCCTGTAATGTGATGCAAATTCGACGGTCAAGCTTGTTAGTCCCACCTTTTTGTGTTTCCCGCACCGTCAATCAAAATAGAAAAAAAATCGACCCGAATTCGCCGATCAACACTGGCCCGCCTTTGATAAAATAATCATGTTCGGAGTTTAGTTGATCCGATAATCCCCTGGGTTACTACCACTCACGCTATGACTGGTACGTAAACGTTCAGCACATCGAAGCGTGCAGCTAATCGGTGAGTTTGTGAGAGCTGGAGCCGAGCGAGCTACGTCTTTTTATCTTTAGCTCTGCTGCTAACGAGCTCGATATGGTTAGCTGACTGAGCTAGCTGGCTAGCCACGGAGTTGACAAAGTAAACAGTCGAGCTCGGCCCCCCAAATTTCTTCAGAACCTCCGCTGCAAAGTAGAATTTCGCAGTCGGCTCCTTTTGGGACCGGAGAGTGGGGATGCTTTGCGGGCTTTTCTGGCAGGCAGGAGTTGAAGATTACAGAGTTTTGCTGAGTTTCCCCCTCTCTCCCTGCTAGCGCCAGAGCAGCCTCTGAAACAAGGAGAAATGGCGTCCGCGGACGTGGACAGCAGTCAAAGCGAGTTTCTGCAACCCGGCGGCGCCGCGGAAACACAGGTATCCGACATTTTCTAGCTCGTCTTTCTCGCTCGCTTTCGATTTCTCGGTTGTGTTTTGTTTTGGGAGCATGAAGTTCACAGGTTTTAACATTTTGATGGCATGGGGAGAAAGCCGTACACTTCCTGTGTTCCCCTCAATAACGGCCACCCACTTTACCCCTGTAAAACCCGCCCATAGTGGGTAGGACACTGAAGTCAGTCACTTGGGTCGGCTCGCTGGAAGATAGCCGGTGTACCTTGGGCTCGAAGGATGCAGGGGTGGGTTAATGTAGCACGGATAGCGTCCATAATCAAAACAGTAGCTTGGAGTTGTGTTGTAATGGCCACCCATCCCCCACACCCTGCTCTCGGCTGTATCTGAGCCTGCTATCTTCACTCTGTATATGTGTATGTGTGCTGGTAGTGCTCACATCTTTCTTGTGACTTTAAATGCTGCATGATCTACTCCTGCCCGTGCTCCACTTGTTCCTTTCGTGCATCTGCACAGTTTCTGAATCCAAACCTGATTGGTAGACAATAGCCAGACTGTGATCTAATCTGAAGCTGAGAGGAGTCACTGTCTCCCTGTTGGAAGTGTGATCTGTCCCTGTTAATGTGACTTTTGATTGTGCTCCCAGACGACAGATATGTCAGCCATTCAGCTGACGAGCTCAGATCGATGGGAGGTGTTGACTCCCGTATCGGCTGGGAAGGAAGACCAGGGAGTCGTTCACATTCCAAACTCGGGGATTATCACGTCCAACGGGCAGTACGTGCTTCCTATTGGGAGTATTCCCAGCCAGCCCATATATGTTACAGCAACCGGGAGTGAGGCTGCAGCAAATGGAGTGTCGGGCATTCAGTATCAGGTAAAAAAAAAGATGAACAAAGAAAAACATATAGATCAGAGCACTCCAGCATAGGTGATCAGCATGCTCAAAGCTGCCCCCCCCGCTCTGTCTTTCAGGTCATCCCTCAAATCCAAAATGCAGATGGGACAATTGCAGGATTCCCCACGCAGGGTTTGGATGACGGTACGGGGCAGATTCAGCTACTCCAAGATGGCAGCCAGGGCAGCATTGGAATCAGCTGTGCCACGACGGCAACCACAGATCTCTTGACACAGGCGGGGCAGGTTCAGTCGATCCAAGGCGTTTCGCTAGCTGGAGGTTCGGCGTACACGGGCACCATGCCTGTAGGGCTTCCTGGCAACATAACATTCGTCCCTATAAACAGTGTGGATCTGGAGTCGCTGGGGCTGACCGGGGCTCAGACGGTCCCCATCGCAACAGGAGTCACACCTGAAGGCCAGTTGATAATGAGCAGCCAGGCTCTCGATACCCAGAACCAGGACACCGGAGCCAAACAGTCGCTGGTCACTGTGAGTGACCCGAGCGCCAACCAAGAGCTCTACGTGCCAACAACCACTTCCTCTTCCAACTCCGCCCAGCTTCCTGAGACCATCGACGGCACAGGAGTTCTCACCCAGGCGACTGCCGTGTCCGCAGGCGTGTCTGATCTGTCGTCCTCGGAGAACTACAACTCCCACAACCACCTGCAGCAAATCCAGGTCAGCGTGTGTGGCTTTAGCAGCATGTCATGTGAATGTGTGTCATGCCCAATGGTCTCTGGAGACATTTGATTACAATTTAAATTATAAGTGAGCAATTTAATAAAATGAAGCAATCTCAAAAGGAAAAGTTTTTGGTCTGCACTAAAGCCATAAGTGGGGACAATAGGTCCTGGAATATCGTCATTCCTGAAGACTTATTTGTTGCAAGAGTTGACAGATTCCCAGCTTTAGTCATACTGTTGCCAGTTTAATGGGAAGGTTTTGCACAACAACCCCACAACACTTAGAAAACATTTGTTAATGAAAAAGATACTAAAGAAAATCTATAATAATAGTAATAATAATAACCTGTAAAGTAAACACAATTTAATAACTTTGTCGTTACTGGCAACAGAATGTGAAAAATGACACCCAGCCCAAGTAATGAGGGGTTAAGCAGATTCTTCTAATCATCCCAAGGCCAATAATGTCTGTGAGGCACTGCTTTAAGGTGTGCATTTAAAGTTTACAAACTCCTCTTTATGTTTGTTGAAGTTTTTATTGTGACTGATGTGTATCGCAGAACATATTTTGGCCAAGACCACCTGGTGGTTCCTATGGAAACGCACCAAGAACCTGGGCTCGACTGAGGGCTGAAATCATGTTAAAATGATGTAGCTGGCTAAAGTCATTTGATTGCACAATGTCTCTATTATTTCAGCACAGCGTGTCATGCTAGCAGTCAACTAAAGGACTTATGAAACTGTTACTCACAGCTGTCTGAATAATCAACATCCAACTGCAACACAAATGCATTCACAAAAATATTGTGGCCTCAACTCATATTTGGAAATTGTTTTTTAAATTACTGCACACTGACACATACTGATCACACTTTTCCTGTTCTTCCTGCTGATGGTTCCTCTCAGTCTGTTGCTGATGTCCACTTTCTTTTCACTCGAAAAATGCAGTTCTTTGGTTTGTCAGGCCATAAAAATGTAGCTTTGTGTACTTTCATCAGTTCTTCTTTAGATCAGAGCGCTGCAGTGCATCTCACATCTGTCTTTTTACAATTTTGGGGGGATAATTTCTAGTAGATGTGATTGACAAGAAGGCATCTGCACATGATACAAAGCAAAAGGGCCTAAAAGTGCACTGCTGATAATAGGTTTAGTAAATTTTTTTCATGCACTTGTGTTATTTGGGCCTTTACATAAAGCGGTAATGTGCAGTTTCTCCGCTGCAGAAAGTACTGCATTCAAAAAAAAAAAAAAAAAGGGGAAACATATGAATTCTACTTTTTTGGCCCTTGTTTAAAAGTGTAATTTATTCCTGCAGGTGTCATCCTCCAATGCCACCACTATCTCACAGCCCATCTTGCAGCTGTCTGGGGACAGTCAGGCCCAGGTAGCCCAGGTGGCTCAGGGTCAGGACCTGACTGCAGGAGCAGGTCAGACTCTACAGAGCGTGCAGCTGGTCAACCCTGGGACCTTTCTCATCCAGGCCCAAACTGTCACTGCTACTGGACAGATCCAGTGGCAGACCTTCCAGGTAAGTTCAAGGGGCTGTTTTGCTCTTTCAGGTGAGCTTGCTTTGCCATAAGATTCCCAAAAACATCTGTTTTCTCTCTTAGGTTCAGGGTGTCCAGTCACTCCAAGGACTTCAGCTGCCCCAGGGTCAGGGCCAGGCCCAACAGTTGACTTTAGCCCCAGTCCAGACCCTTCCCCTGGGCCAGACAGGCCAGGTCAGCCTGCCCAACCTCCAAACAGTCACAGTTAACTCTATAACACAAACTGGGGTCCAGTACTCGCAGGGAGAGGATGCAAACAGTCCAGCAGGTACGTGGCTGTATGCTTGTGCATATATCACTCCTCATTTCATTCATTTAGTTAATCCCTTACAGTTTCTTAAATCTCCCTCTTTCATTCTGTTTTCCTCTGCTCAGGTATCCAGATAAAGGAAGAGCCAGACTCTGAGGAGTGGCAGCTGAGCGGGGATTCCACGTTGAACCCCAGCGACTTGAACAACCTGCGTGTTCAGATGGGAGACGAGGACATGGAGACGCCGAGCGGGGAGGGCAAAAGGCTCCGCAGAGTCGCCTGCACCTGCCCCAACTGCAAAGAGTCTGGAGGAAGGTGGGCCTCTGAGAACACACACACACGCCATGGATAACAGGAGGTGTAGGTGCTGAGCTCACCTTTGACCAGCAGAACAAAAAAGGAAACACTAGTAAATGCAAAGTTTGGAAAATGGAAGCACTTCCCTCTTATCTTCACTCTCCCTCGTTTCCACAGGGGTTCAGGTATGGGGAAGAAGAAGCAGCACATCTGCCACATCGCCGGCTGCGGCAAGGTTTACGGGAAGACATCCCACCTCCGAGCTCACCTGCGCTGGCACAGCGGCGAGAGACCCTTCGTCTGCAACTGGATGTTCTGTGGGAAGAGATTCACCAGGAGCGACGAGCTGCAGAGACACAGGAGGACGCACACAGGTGAGATCACCTGTCGACACGCTTTTTGTTTTGAAATTGGGAAAAAAAAGAAAAGAATAACAACAAAGTAACAGTTTTATGGTCGGAGCTCATGTGGGGATCGCGTTGCCGTTACAATGTTACAGTTACAAAATGTTTTCATGTCTGCTGCTGCTGCTGTCCAGAGCTTTGGTTTGCGATCACGCAATGTTCAGCAAAGACGTGTGAAACACGAAGGGGAAAAAAAGTGAGAAACCGACACTTCACAGCAGATCATCAGCGATATCAGTTTTATTTTATTTGTAGTTGAAATGAATTGAATCAGCTAATAAACACTTGAAATTACATCATTGTTCATCTGAGCAGTTAAGTAGCAGATAATATCAACTCAGCACGAAGCATTTTTATTAAATCATTTTAACGAGGCTGCCGTTGCTGTGATAAAGCCTGAGATGTAGTCGGGGGCTGTGATGACAAACTTGTGATGTGTGCTTGTCCTTAATTAATACTTTGGGTTAAACGACAACTAGAGTCAGGCTCTGATTTCTTTAGAAATCTGACCCCATTACTGCGATCACATTTCTATCACAATGATGCAATATGTGACCGTCTGTCATTAATAAATCATTAAATCCATCAACAGTCTTCCAGCAGTATTAATGTAGAGGTGTAGCTGCTCAGTCTTGCTATCTTGGTAAAGCCTTTGGGTTCCTTTTTGGCTTTTATTTTGAAAACCCTCTAAGTCGGTGAGGGAGGAAACCAAAGTTTAGGATCTGATCCCAGATTTTGCATTGAGTCTTGGGTCATATGGTCACCTGATCAACCAGGTGATGTCGTGAATCTGAGTAGATGGTGATGAAGGCTCTTGCTCACGTGACTCCAAGAATCCAGTGGTCACGATGAGTGAGATCCACACTTCCTTTGAGGAGATGGAAGTTCAGTGTAGAATCAGATTAGAGATCTATGGTTTCAACATCACATATTTTTTAAGATGTATGGAAGAGAGGAAAGGTCACATGACCTCGACAAGGGCTGCAAATCAAGTCGCGTTGCAATAAAGTTGCTCTGTAGCATCTTAGTGAGGAAAGGCAACTCATTAACGGCATCCCTATTGTCCAGTGTGCAGCGTCATCATCATGCTGTAGGGATGTTTTTCTTTCTTTTATTTGCTCAAAATCAAGATTCATGTCAACATGCTTTATATTGTGAGGTAAAGGCCCTGAAATGTTATGACTCTAAATTAATGTGATGCTGAAAACTATTTAACAGTTACACTAAGAAGAGGGTTTTGGAAAGGAAATGCTTAAAATGGGGTCCTGAGTAGGCTCGAGGGAGCCGTCCCCGCTGCTAAGTGAAGGATCTGATGCTAGAAACAAGCGACAAAGTCTCCAAATGCTCCAGTTCAGTTAGTTGCAGACAAAAATGTGCGTCGCCACTGATGTGTGCTTGTTGGACCCTGCAGGGGAGAAGAAGTTTGTGTGCTCAGAGTGCTCCAAGAGGTTCATGCGGAGCGACCACCTGGCCAAGCACATAAAGACTCACCAGAATAAAAAAGGCGGGGTGCCCCCCTCCACGTCTCCGCCCACCTCCGACGGCATCATCAACACGGACGGAACAACGCTCATCCTCCAGGCCACCAACGCGCACGACCTTGTAGCCAATCAGGAGATCCCCTTGCAGCTGGTCACAGTGGCGCCCAGCGAGGTCATGGAATGAGGGGGTGGGTGGGGGTTGATGTGGTGAGGTGGCTTTTTGAGAACTGGCCTATCAAAAGGGACCTCTTGGGCTTTTCTCTTCCCCTCTTCCCCCCCCTTTTTTTTTTCCTTGTTTTGTTTTTTTTACATATGAATATATACCTAAATGTATATGACAAATATATATATTTTAAGTAAGAGTTATCTTGACTTTATGTTTGTTTTTTGCAGTCTTTTTATAGGCGGGCAAAAAGAAATAACATTAAAATGTGTTTGCTATGTACACACGCTCTCTCTCACTCACACACACACACACACACACACACACACACACACACACACACACACACACACACACGAAAACACACGAAAACACACATTAACACTCAAAACACGACATGAATACTCAACACGATGAAATGCCTTATTTTGTATTATACTCTTGTATAAAATGCTGGAGGTGCATGTTGGTTTTTTGTTTGTTTTTAAAGAAAAAGCTTTGCAGATGATGTAACTGTAACGGGGGTAAATGTGTTTGTGAAATCGGACCGAGGGAAAAGGAAGCCGTGGAAACTCTCGGGGAGAGTCGTGACAAATCTGAGCGCCCTGTTTGAAGCGGCGCGGCGTCCACACCGCTGCCTTGATTTGTTCTTTTTGTTTTGTTTTTTTAAAAGTAGTTTTTAAATGTTTTTTGGAAATGTGCTGATTCGCTTTTTTCTTGAGAGTGAAAAAAATCCAGCAGTCTGGTACCACCCCCCTCCCTTCACTGTCGTCGTGCTAAAGGTAACCAGCTGCTCACAGGGGCTTCGCGTTTGGCGTTACAGACTTTAGTAAGACGGCAAATCAGGTTATTTTCCAGCCCAGTCAGGGCAGCGGTGCTGATGTCACGCCGCGCGCTGCTCGACGCAGAGCACGGGCGCAGCTGGCTGGTCAGGTTAAGATGACAGTGCCACCATTAACCGGTTTGAAGTTTGCATTTTTGCCTCAAGGACGAGGGGAGGGGAGGGGAGGGGGAAACAAATGCAAGCAACTTCTTTCAGCATCTGTTTTCATGAGCACGCCGTCCGCTGTGCTTGTCAACATTTAAAGAAACACCACATCCTTTTTTTTCCTTTTTGGGGGGGGGGGGTTAATTCTTGTTATGTTTCAGTTCTCCACGTCTCTTTGCTGGTCTGGGTGTCGTCTATGTTGAAGCCACACGATGATGGGAATCATAGGTTTTAAAGCGTTCTGGGTTATTTGTTGGCTGCAGGAGGAGTCTGCACACACCAGTGTTGCCATGTGAAGAAAACGGATGCATCAAATCGGCCTCATTAAAGGCAGTTCTACTTTTTTTTTTTTTTTTTTTTCCCCCCTGCTTCTTTTTGTGTCATCACATTCCAGTTGCACGCCACACGCTGTGGGATTCGTTTTGCAATAACCGCTCTGTTGGTAATTCTGGCCAGATGTCACTCAAGTGAAAAAGCAAAACAATCAATGCCATTGTTTGTGTGTTTTTATTTTTTATTTTAATTGATGTAATCCCTTTGTTCGTCCTCATCTTTGTAGCATTCATTTACATGTATATTATCTTATTTTCACATTGTTCATAGAAGCCATTAGTTAACTGAATTTTGTTGTATCAAAACCTTATTTTAAGTGATTTTTTTTTTTTTTTTTAAAGAATTGGTGTAAAAATTGAATGTTACCTTTTTGTAAAACCTTTTTTCAAATGGATCACAATAAAAGTCTGAAACCTTCCAGTAACACGTTTTGTGTGTCGGGGGCAGAAATGGGACGCCCTGCACCAAGAGAGTTACGCTTTAGAGAGTATGCAGATGCTGATGGTTGGTAGAGGTAAGATGACAGTAAACAATGGGGGAAAGGAAGAGACCAGCAGTGATGTGCAACGAGATCACAGTATGAATCGCTGCTCTGGAAAAAGTAGATCTGTAATATTAAACGGCATTGTGGCAGATCCAGATGTTGCCATCAGATCTGTTTTTAAGAAACTCAGCTGTGCATAATGTGAGAACAAGAACCATCACGACATGCTACATGTGTGAGAGGGGTCGTTTCCCAGTCTTATATGCAAAAAAGGTACACTGTTAATATCCATACTGTCTTCATTACACTTCTAGCTGTGACATAATCACAGTGGAAACTTTAGTCTCACAGTAAATGCACCTAAGAGATAAATTTGATAATCCTAGGTGTTTTTCAGAAAGGCTGGTTTCTCATGTGGATTCAGATTGGTGCAAGGAAGTGACATCACTACTTTGTCATCCAGGAACTACCTACACAGTCTAGCCATTGGCCTGCATAATCAGTCTGATGATGCCATCCTGGTAACGCCAGCGCAGCCTGTGGAGGTCTGTGTGACTGAAGGATATGAATCCCCCAGATCACCACTGACCCACTGCCAAACCTGTCATGCTGGATGATGTTGGAAGCAGTGAAACATTTGCCCAGCTTCTCCACACTCTTTCAGGCTCAGAGTGAATCTGCTCTCCACATGGGAGAACGGAGTCCCAGCGTCAGACCGGCCAGTTCTGGTGTTCTGTCAAGCTGCGCAGTGCTGGGGTGAAAAGGTCCCACAAAGGGACGTCAGGCCCTCACACCACCCTCGTGGACTCTGATTCAGACAGCCTGCACATGAATACCTTGCTGGAGGTCATGTTGTAGGGCTCTGGCTACTCTCCCGTTCCTCCTTGCAGCTCCTCCACAGTCTTGAGGCTGTGCTGGGAGACACAGCAAAGCTTCTTTTGACAGCAAGCATGGGCTGCAGGTACTGCCTCATGCTGCCAGATGTGACAAGGACACTAGGCAAAAACCAAAACTAGAGAAAAAGCAGTCACGAGGGCTACAGGGGCAGTCTGGTTGTTGCCTCTGATGTCACTGTGATTTGCACCAGAGCAGGTGATCTGGACTCACAGTGGTTCATGCTTCCTACCAGGACAGAATGATATCCCTGAAGTTTAACGGACTTGCTGTTATCATGTGATCCAATGTTTCCTTTTTCAGCAGTGTACTTATCTGGCTGCTAACTAGCTTTCTCACCAGGATTAGGAGAATCTGCATAGGACGTAAATAGTTAAAGCAGAATATTGTTCAAGTAATCACATGTAAACAAAAATACACTGGACCACCCATTAATCGGAGTTTATTTAACAAAAATATCTGACAGCCGAAACAAGATGAAGATGACAAATCCATCAATGTTACCAAAGAACAGAAATCACTTTTGCTTTAAGCCAAATTTTTAAGGCTCCTCTTCCCTTTAGAGTATAACTTTGATCAGCTTCTGACTTTATGCTGCAACATCTGTACCTGAGAGTCACAGTGACAACAATCCTACTGATTTTGATGTTCATTTTCAGGTCAAACACCTGTGGGTGAGAGTTTACAGTGCTTCTCCTTGTTTTCTTTAAAATCACAGCCTTCACGTGAACTTGTATCTTTATGCAATCCAGAGAAAAACCAAACAGCTTCAAATGAGCGAATGCAAAGTGTTCCCAGCACCAGATGTTTGACATACAGCAAATAAACACCAAAATGAACCAGCAATACCATTCTCTGAAGTCCTCCTCCCTTTGTGCTTCTACAAAAGCCAGAACCAGAATCCCAATCAGTGCAAACAGACTGACCTCAACTACAGGGAGAAAAAAAATGCACGATTCGCTTCACAAAACACATCCTCACAGTTTGCACCCACACAGTCACCGAAACCTATAAAAGAACAAAAAACTGGAGATTGTTTCAACCAGTCGGTCAGTCTGTCAGCAGTCCCCGAGGCAGGAGAGGAGCGTCGTTCTGAAGCAGACTCTTTAAACAGAGTCCAGTTCAGCGCCTCATCGTAGCGAGCGCCTCACAGCTCCGTGTGAGCATCTGGCAGAGGACAGAGGAGAGAGACGTTAGTCTGAGTGATTAATGCGGAAAGCTGCGCGTATCGGTTTCTGCGAGCGAGGCGCACCTGTGTCCTGCTGCTTCGCCATGTGGTTCGCTCTGTCTTGGATTCTGGCCTGCAGGCGTTTGATCTCCTGGTCGTAGTCGGTCCACTCTGCCACGATCCTCACCGCAGCCTGCAGCTTGGGCTCTTTGGTCATCGGGTTGTTGCACTGATATTGGGAAAATGAGAAAAAAGACAAAACAGCTCATATCATGGGTCACATAATGTGGTTTGGTACAAAAACAGGATGCAGCATCAAAACTGATTTATGTCCACCTATAAAACGACTATTTAAAACCTTCATGGCAAGGCTGAGATGGTTTGGACATGTGCAGAGGAGGGATAGTGAATATTCTGGGCAAAAGATATTAAATATAAAACTGCCAGGCAGGAGGAAAAGAGAAAGCTTCATGAATGTAGAGGAGGACAGGCAGAGAGTTTGTGTGACCGAGGAGGATGCTAGGGACAGGGTGAGATGGAAGCAGATGATCTGCTGTGGTGGAAGAAGAAGGTGGTCTTATTTTTAATGTGAACTCATTCTTAAGCCTGCCTGCCCTCTAGTGGCTGTAAGGATACATGTGAATCTTTAGAAAACTGCCATCAATCCTCTGTAACTCTGACAAACTGTACAGAAAACAGTTAAATAAAAAGAAGCATTCTTTACCAGATCTATTGTTTTGGCGCTCTTCTTGGAGCTGTCATCACACCAGGTCTCACACCACAGCCACTCCTGAGGTAGAGACTTTATGGGCACCTGGTGGATCATGTTGTTTGGAAGATCCTGGAAAAAAATCAAATCATATAAACAAACAAACTAGTGAGAAAAAGTGCAGAGCTTAACTAAAAGCAGAGAAGGGAAAACTATTGTTAGGAAGGTTGAACCATCATGTACAAACAAGCATTAGAAGCAGCATCTGCTTCCCCTGTGTACTTTCACAGTTGGCTGTCTTTATGTTTTCTTTCAGCTGCGTAGTAATCAAGTTGCAATCACAGACTACAGTTTGTCCTGTCGCTGTGCTCAAGGACATCAGAGCCTGAAATGTAAAAGCTGCTGAACAATGCCGCAATCATAAAACCAGCGATGCGCTGTCGTGAAATCAGAAGCAGAGCAGAACATGACGAGTAAACACGAGCGGCGACAAGGAACAGACGCACGCTAACGCGAGGCTGCTCTAAAGTCTTCACTGAAAAACTGGAGAAGAGTGTTCAATCAATCTAAAAACATATGGCTGTTTTACATAAAACACGTGGCTCTGATGTCACGTGTACATAAAAACACGAATGCAGACAGTGAGTGAAGAGAGCGTCAGACCTGGTCGAGGTTGGAAAGGCTGTTGGGGTCTTGGCTGAGCCCCTGGTACTGTCCTCTGAGTCGATCTCCTGCAGCTATTTTCCTGAACTTCTTCAGATCGACGACGTACAGCGCGCTGCAAACGATGGTAACACGTGAAAGTTGCAGGAAAGCATGTTTGCAGATAGTTGATGTTAAATGCTGCTGAAACTTGATTGCGACACTGGAGCTGAGCGATCAGCGTCTACCTGATGTGGTATTTGCGTCCAGCGAGGTGGCTCGCCCAGTATCCGGACTTCCAGAAGCGGTATCCGTCCATCTCCCTGCGGCTCTCGCAGAATGGAGTGTATCCGTACGGAGCTCCCTCCAGGTCGAAGTCACGCAGCTCCTTCAGGTCTGTGCGCACGATCTGAAGCAGAGGAGGAGGTGTGAACAGCTTAGCTGGCACAAAACAGTAAAAATAAAAAGTAGAGAACATATCTCACATAAAAAAAAGGAAAAAAAAGTCTAGGAACTCATGTGGAGCAAAACTGAGTGTGCACTTCCAAACTTTTCTATAAAACTACTTCCAAACCTTTTAGTACTTCATGGCAGTCATGAGGAATATTATATTGAACAGGTTCTCTGAAGCTGACAGTTTCCTCCTTTACTGAATAGTAAAAGAACAAATATTTGGACAGATGCAGGATGAGTGACTGTGTTTGCACAGCTACATGTGAGCAAACCTGGTCAGCATCCACGAACAGGATCTTGTCGACGGCCAGAGGGAACAGCACGTCCAGGAAGAGGATCTTATAGCCCCAGATGATCCTCTGCTTCTCCGTCTGCTGGTGTAACCAGCGGGGCCACTTATACTGGACCAGCTCGTACTGGAAGCCGTATTCCTTTGCCATGTGGGGGATAAACTCCTGAAAGATGGTGACACACAGGAACAGAGCTGTCAGCATGTGCACACCTCATAATTTTCCCCTTTGACAATATGGGGCCATAAATAATTCATAAACAGGCTGACAGCTGACCGACAACTGACCCCTGACAGATTTAATGAAAATGGACTCAAATATCGAAAATGCAAAATTAAATAAACACAATGTAAGACCAACCCCCCCCCCCCCAAAAAAACCAAAACAAGACGGTAACTTCAACAGACAGCAAATCTGGCCTTGCTATGCTGCTCTATGAGGTCGTAGAAGGACACAAACTGCTCCCAGCCAATTGGCAAAGAGCAGGCTATGTGATGGCTAGAGACATTATTGCACGGACCAATCAGTAATGGCCTAAAGCATTTCAAACTTCACTGTTCTTCTGGACTTCAGAAAACTCTTACATCTGTAACACTGAAACTAAGAGTGGTAAGCTAAGTGAAACGCAGTCATTCTGTGGTTGAATAGTTGCTCTAAATGTTGAGTTTTGTGTTGTTTACGTAGGATTTCTAGAAATTAGTGAAATATGTGGCATGACAGATGATTTTGTAGGACAGCAGAAATCAAAAGTAAAGTGAATGCCACATGTTTGTATAAAATTGTGCAGTAATCTACTGAGGAACGAAACTCATTCATAGAAATTTTCAAGTGAAATAAGTATGATTACACTCAGTTTTAGCAGATTTTATTATTCTTAAATTGTTTATATATATTGATGTTTATTTTTAACTAAATCTTATTTATGGTAACTGATAGGTTTGTAGCTTGAACCTATCCGCTGGAACGTTGAGGACAATATAATTACACTGCAAAGCAAGACACCAGTAGGCAAAGTTCTTCATGTTTCTCGTGCACGGGAGAGACCGGACAAAGCGCCGTTCCTTCGCCTGACCCCAGTTGCTCTCGTCCGTTCTCCCGTACCACTGTTCTTTTATTGAGGTTACATGAATATGCATCGGTTCATTAACATATGACGTCTACATACACACAAAGAGTACCTTGCCTGTGTGTGTGTGTGTGTGTGTGTGTGTGTGTGTGTGTGTGTGTGTGTGTGTGTGTGTGTGTGTGTGTGAGATCCAGATGTGACCCTGTGAAGACTCCCCAAAGCTGGTGCCAGGAGTCTAGCGGTCCATCTGAACAAAAGGCTCTTATACTTAAACAGATATACGTGTGCTTGCTATACCATAAATCAATAAGAAAAGATACGACCTCTCCTAGGAGGTGTGATCTACGCTGGAACACTCTGTAGAGGGAGTGAACGCCCTCCCCCTTCATGCTACACAGAGCTGTTACAGACCTCCTAGGATGAGACATTCTTTCAATCTACAAATGATTATACACCTCTAAGCATATATGGTTAAATATTTCTAAGCATAAATGACAATCAACAATACAAATCTAACAGTAACAGTGATCTACCAATTTAATATTTGTGATGTATTTAATTTTCACTGAATTACTTTTTGTTGAATTCACATTTATTATGACAATATGTTTTCTACACTTTGCTGTTACTGTTTTTGGCTCAATATTGACTTAAAAATAATCTCTTTTCCTATTGCAGCCGTCTGCTTGGTTCTTTTATTGAAAGAAGGCTGTTGTTGTGCCGTGCTACAGAAATAGCACAAGCTGCTCGATTCAGTGTTTATGAATGGGCTTAAATCTTTGAAGACTAGTATAAATGTTTGGTGCAGTCACATCAAAGCCACATTAGATAGATCAGACACAGAAGTGTAATTCACATTTCAAACCGTCTACGGGTGAAATAACCGCTGGCGATGCCCAATGCCCGGGACCTGACAAACTTTCTAAGCTTCCGGGCGAGCAATTGAAGCAACAACCAATGAGAGAGCAGGATACCGCTGACTGACACATGACCCGACAACCAGAGCCTGGAACTTCCACAAGGGATCAGCCGTCAGCTTCAGAGTGATATTCAATAACACTCCGGTGGTTTCACCGCGAACAAATGGGTTTCAGGTGTGACGCCTTGTGGGCACAAAAAATGTCCAGTTAGTGCTTCTCAAACGTTCACTGCTGTGTGTCACATGTGAGTAACTTCGGACAACCTCCTGACCCAATTTTCCTGAAATAGTCCAGAGGTCATGTATGAAAACAGCGTCAGTGAGGTGGTTGTTACATTTCTTCACACTAGCTGCACTCGGCAGCGTTAGGAAGGTTTAGTCTGCTTTTATGGTGAGAACATAAGAGAAATGCTCCTTTGGGCCTATTCTGTCAGAGTACTGTACCGTGGGTGTACTGTGCTTTAAACAAATAACTTGTTTTCTAGTGAAATACTAAGTACATCCCACATTTCTCTGTTTTCCTGCAAGCAAAGGTTGTTACGCTCGTGTTAAAACATGCAATACATTCAGCATCCTATCCACTAAACTGCAGCACCTTCAGAAGCCAACAGTATCTCCCACACAAATTATTTTTAGACATAAAAACGAAAGAATATTTAAAAGAAAAATCAGGGAGTAATCCGATCCCTGCTGCACGTTTCTGCTTGAGCTTCACATCGATGTTGGACAGAGAAAAAGCTGCAGCCATTGGAGAAGATTTCCACATCAGTGACGAGATGCCAGCTGAGTTTTAAAGTAACACCAGAGGCAAAAAATTGAATAAAATAAAGTAAAATCCTACCTTAAAAGTGGGAGACAAGTAGTTCTTGAGGAACCAGAACTTGACGGGAGTTTTGGTGTGCTTTAGAACTGACAGCATCATGATTCTGAGAGAGGAGGAGGACAGTAAAAAGACTGGTGGCAACAGAACTGGGAAGAAAAAGACTCTAAAATCAAAAGTATAAGGAAGAAGCAGGGATGTTCGCTTTCAAGGATTTTTGGCTGACACAACAATCCCCTTTCTTTGCCTGGTCACATCTCTGACACCCACCTGAGGAACCTCTCGTACAGATGCCCCGAGGCCACAGAGAAGATGTTGATCGTATCTTCCTTGTCCTGCTTAGGCTCTTCAGTCTTGCCTCCACCCGTGAAACCTCTGAAAGACAAAATGAAAAGCGATTATTTGACAGTTTTGAACATCTGAAAATGAAAAATGAGATCACTGTTTTGAGCTGCACCTGGTCAGAGAATTCCAGAAACCAGTGTCGTTCTCCTCCGTCCCATCACTCAGCAGCTCCTCGCTGAACTTGTCTGGCTTCTTTTGGACCTGATCAACACACAATCATAACTCAGTCAGTCACAACATACTGTGGGAGGAGAAAAGAAGAAAATCAATTATTCTGTTTAAAATATGAATCAAATATCATATGATGTGGTTTTGATTCAGGACTGAAACTTACACAAAACATTAGTGGTTGAGTTTTTACTCTGACTTAAATTTTGTATTGGCTTTAAGATCACACGAGATCGCATGTTCACATGTTGCCATGAGTTCAAGAGTGCAATTCTCGATATATTAAGTCAAAGTGCTTCAGGTGATTGCTTTCTTACACAGCTTTGCTCTTTGGGCACATTATCAAAGCTAATGCTAAGCTAATGCTGCGGCGATGTTGCCTTCAAAAACACGAGTAATCCACAGAGTCTCAGGACCCTCAGATTCTGGGAGCAGAGCTACAGACATGGGGTGGATACTGGGCCAGATGTCATATTTATGAAAGACTTTCACAGTAGTTTAGTCACAAAAGCTTTTCATCTTTTTATCTTAAATTTTGGAAATAGAATTGTAGACAACAGACAAGTATAGTCTCTTGTTTGTGCTGTTGTTGGTTCACCAATTAGCCACAGAGAAGAGCTAACAACAAAGAGCTGAAGTGATAAACAATGAAGTTTTCAGGATAGTCACTGTCTGTACTTTTCATGCAGCATCTTCCCTCTCGGTCACGGCAGGTTTAGCGCCTGCTTCTGCCAGAAGTTACTTCCTGTTAAAGGGGTTTTTTTCCTTCCCACTGTCACCAAGCGCTTGCTCATAGGGAGTCGTCTAATATTGTTGAGTCTTTAGATTACAATATGAAGTGCCTGTCGCTCCCTTCCCCTCCCAGCACACTTGTCAACCAATTAGCATTCAACCTACACAAAGCATCAACCACACCTATTGTTGAAAACCTCTCTCCTGCAAAAACCTCCACTCATAGACACAACAGCAGGTCAACAACCTGAGAGTAAAAGCTGACAGTGTTGTTGGATTTTACCTATATTTTTGCATAGGAGATGAGACTGTATTTACCACACAGGGGTCAAGGGGCATAAGCAAGACCTGGAGTGAAGACATTGTTCACTCTGGCAGCCAATATTACAAAAACTGGCATGCGTTGCTTGTGGCTAACCTTTAGAGTAAGCACAGTGAGGGAATAAAGGTCGACTGTGAGGCAGCTGCTCCTTCTTTGAGGAAGGGCCAAACAAGCTGTTTGGTGGGCATTATGGAAATGTGTTACACAGTGATGTAGATGAATGGTGGAAGACAATTTTGAAGCATACTTTTGCAACTTCTCAGAATTTTTGAGAAGACGAACACAAACAAAACACTATAAATCCCACTAAAGCCCAAAACTTATAATATGGGCTTTTTAATGTGAAAAACAAAGAGGTGAGAGAAGCTTAATGTGTATGTGCTTTTGTCTGTAGTTGAAAAATGCACTGGCACGTGGGCACATCTGTCATATGCAAATACCGCTTCAAAGTCTGATTTTACTTTAGTCATCTTTGCACAAATTACATATTTATTCAGCTCAAAACGGCTCAGTTCAGACTGCAGTTTCTGCTTCTCGTTAAAATTTATGAGAAACCTGAGAAATTGAGCAGTCTGGATATTCTGCTCACCAACTTTCCATCCTGGATTTATCCAGCTAACAGTGCTGAAGGGCAGATTCCTGCCATTGCTTCTGTGCTTTTGTGCCAGAAAGACGTCACTGCATTGCAAGTGAACCGACCTTGACTTTAATGATTCTGCTCTTGAAATTGTTCAGCACGACTACAATGTCGTCCGAGTCCGCTGGAGAGTCTGTGCCGTCATGGCTGCAACAGAAGAAAGAAATGATAATGAAAACATTAGAAGAGAGAGTTTCAGATTAATTTATAAAACCAGGAGCAAAGAGGAGTGGCTGACATTTCATTTATATGTGACAGAATATAGCCAATTCTGCACATTATTACCTGTAAATCTTGTAGATTTCATCAGAGCGCCCTTTCCTTAGCTTCAGGATCCAGGCGCCTGGGTTGGCTTTGAGCTGAAAGTAACCCTGCAGAGCAGAACAAAGGAGATTTACAATTTCAGGCTGAGAGAATATTAATGTCTAGGAAAGTAAAAAATATGTTATTTATCAAGTAGAAAAGCATTAAAGTATAACAAATCAAAGCTGTGTTATAGAGAGGGCCGTGCTTTGAAGCGATTACCAGGTTTGCCATGACGATAGTGTCCACGATGACGGGCTCAGACTCGGTTCCCAGGGTGAACTGAAGGCCACGTGGAGGCTGACCCGAACTGACGTCAAAACAATGGCCCTCCAACAAAAGGTGCTCCAGCTCATACTCTGCCGCTACAATATTCTCCACCTGCAAACACGGAAGCACAGCCAAGGAAAGTTTACTTCATGCAGCCCGATATCAGCGCCCAGGGGCTCCACAGACACACATTAATAATGGTTCCCAAATTAGCTGAAGGTCTCAATGAGGACTGGACTCCAAAATGTTCAATATATAAGCTACTTATATTATCTATATGTTGTCCAGCCAGGTGAGTTACTGAAACAGCAAAATTAAAGAATTAAAAACAAACAAACAAGCAACCCTGCCTAAAAACAGATGTACTGCTGTACCTCCTGCAGGTAAATGTTGTCCAGATCATATCGAGTGTGCACAGACTCAACCATCCAGCTCTCGGGAGTGTTGAGGTTTAGAGTGAAGAGTGGAGACTGGGGCATGTCCAGGAACTTTGCTATAGGCCCAGGAGAGAAACTACCATCAGCCTGAAACGCCACCTCTGGCTCTAGGACGTAACGATAAAAACTGGAAGACAAACACACAAGCAGAAAGCAGGTGAACTTTTATATGGTGGAGGAGTCTTTATACCACGTCCTGCCTGCTTTAACAGAACAATCCTGACTTATAGTAAGTGCCATATGCACATGAAGCAACATCAAAAGATTCAGGAACGGTAACAACTTGTTAGCAGATGTCCATATTATTATAAACCTGCATAATAATATGATATTTGATGATTCTGTACTTTAACTAAAGGATAAATGAAAAGTGATGTGGGAGAGGAAATAGAAAGACCATGAAGGTGTTACCAGGATGTACAATTTCAGCATGGAGTACAGAAACTGCTTGTTTTCTCACCTCTTCAGGGGCATTTCTGACAGCTTTGACTGGCAGTTCATGAAGACACGCAGGTTGACGTTTACCAGCTGCTTTATAACCTGCAGGAGGCGCGGAGAGAAAGGTGTTACACAGAACAAAAGCAGAACACGTTGGAAATAAATCAACTGGACATACAAGCATGATGGATCACAAATTCAAAGGAGTTATCACAGATAACCTACCAGAAGAAGAGGAGCAAGTTTCTGAGCTTCTCTGGTTACTGGATCTACCACGGCAACAACATCAAAATATACATCTCCCTCTTTGGGACGAATCTTCACAGCACTGCCAGCAAACAGCAAATCAACGAGAAAATCAAGCAAACAAAACCTATTTAAGATCCTCCTGCTTTCTCCAGAAAGAAAAGCAAACAAAAAAACTTTAACCGACCTCTTCAAGGTCTCCCTTCTGAAATAAACCATCAAATCACCCTTGTGAAGTACTCACTTTTTAAACCTCTCAACTCAATAAAGAAATCTTGCTCATCTGATTTATACACAGCTGTACCTGTAGCGGTCATCTGCAAAGCCATACTCCACACGGGCTTCTCCTTTAGGCTGAGACGAGAGCAAAGCGTCCACCTTCATCACAAGGTCGCTGGCCCTGAGAAAAATGAAGTGTTAGCGCGACAAGAAAAGTTCATCTGTAAACTTCTTCTTAGAGGAGCCTGAAAATACCTGTCCTCCTCGATTCCAAAATTCTGAACTTTGCTTTTGATGCGCTCTCCAGAAGTCTTTAAGATGATGCTCTCCAAAAGCAGGAAGTCGTCCTGGTTAAACACCTCCGCCTCCTCCAGCGGACCTATGATCTGTCAAGAAGAAAACAAAAATACTGACTGAATAACTACAGCAAATGTGGGTAGATGGACATTTTTGAAATCAATATAAGCTATATTTGAACCTATACAACATCTAGGACAGGTTTAAAATTTCTGACTCACTCTTCCGTTGCTGATAACTGCTCTTTGTCCTTTCTTCAGTTTGAGCACATCTCGACAGTAAGCAGCGTGGGAAAGCAGGAAGTTGAACTTGGAAGCCTCATACGCACTTTTAAACAGTGACAAATCCATACCCTGAAGAAAAAAACATAGATATTTTTGTAGGCAGCTGACAAAAGGACAAATTAGGAGTAAAAAAACTAGGATGGCTTAGTGCCTTTGCACTAAGCCACTAAGCCATGATCCTGTTTAGATTCTGTGTGTAACCCTCTCACCCCGACAGCAAACTCGCCGACGTCGACACCCTTCTGCAGGGCCGCAGCGGTCTCTTCTTTAGCCATCTTTGTGATGAAGTTCTTGGCATTATTGGCAGTTTGTGTCTGCATGGCGGACCAGATTGCTCTGGTGACGCGGGTCGTCTCAGCAGACACGTCAGCTGACGGGTTGTTGATCATCCCCAGTCGGACGTTGTTGCTGGTTTTCTGTTGTACAAGAGGGGAGAGATGGTAAGCTTCTGCAGGCTTTAATGTTCTGACCGTCTATAAGCTAAACTCCACATGAGTATCACTGTAAAGGAAACTATGATACACAGAGTGGACAGTCTCAGTTTTAAAACTGGTTCACCTCTTTTTAACAAGCATGTGCATTTATTTGGTTAATGTCACAGACCACATTTCATTGCTTTGCATCCGTGTTTTTCTTTGTGCGAAGGAACACAATTACTTTTTGGCATTCTGCCTTTTTGCTTTTCTCTCCTTCAAGTTCTACAACAATAAAGTCATCACTCTTGTGTCTGCACGCAATGATGCTATAGCGAGCTGCACATTAGCCTAGCTGTGTATAAAAGTCTGCAGCAGCCACAGGCTGCAGAATAAAAACATCAAGTAGTAGCTTTATGTGGTGGTTAGGTCACATATCCTTTGTGAAAAAGCAACTTTTGGAAGGTATCAGAATTTGTTTTATACAGTTTACTTGACATCAAAAATTGTATAACAATTATTTTAAACACAGCTCATTTCATACCATGTGTTTGATGGCGTCATAAAGGAGCTGGCGTCCTGAGGGTTTGTCAAAATCTCCCACTACCCAGAAAGTCACAGGACGAATGTAGGCATCATCTGACAACCACAGAAGAAGAAAGACACGAGGTAAGAATAAACAACCACAGTTGTGCTACAGATCAACTTCAGTGGTATTAATGGTGTTGGCAAACAAAGATAATACACTCACTGGCCACTTTGTTAGGTACGCCTGTTCACGGTTCATTAAGTTCAAATTTATTTATAGCCCAATATCACATATAGAAGTTCAAACAGCTTCACATAAAAACATCAAGGATCAAGGTCACTTATATCTAAAAAAAACAAACAAGCAAGCAACTCATCAGAAATACACACACACACACACACACACACACACACGCACACACGCACACACACACACACACACACACACACACACACACACACACACACACACACACACACACACACACACACACGCGTTATTTACCATACAGACCATAGGAATAGAGAAGAAAGGTCATTTAAGTGACTTTAGCCATGGGATAGTTGGTAGTGTCAGACATACTGGTATGAGAGTTTCAGAATCTGCTGATCTACTGGGATTTAGAGAATGTAGTCAGAAAAAGAAAATACTCAATAAGCTGCAAATTTCTAGGTGAAAATGCCTTGTTGATGCCAGACGTTGTTGGAGAATAGCCAGATAGGGTAACAGTAACTCAAAAAACCAAGTATGCACTATGCAGAACAGATTCTCTGAATGCACAACATGTTGAACCTTGAAGCATATGTGCTACAGCAGTGGAACACCACACCGAGTGCCACTCCTGTCAGCTAAGAACAGAAGCTACGCCCAATGAATCAGGATGTTGCACAGCTCAAATCATCTCAAACTGGTTTCTTGAACATCACATGACCGCTCTACTCAAATGAGCTCAATCCAATAGATCACCTGTTTGATGCCATCGTGTTGATATGGACCAAAAACCTCTGAGACTCACTTCCAGCACGTACAAACAATTAAGACAGCTCTGAAGGAACCAGCACTATCAAGCTGTACCTAATAAAGTGACCACTGAGTGTTAAAGTGCTGCTCTCTGCTCCAAATTTTGCTTCCTTATCACACCGTTCAAACTTTTCATGCAGTTTCTTTGAAATCATACTGGGTGAACTATCATGCTCTCCCACTGGAACAAACAACGTTATAGTGAGCAGTTACATAAACAAATTTTGGTACTCATGCTTGGAGACTGGTGTACAATTATCACATGCATAATTATTAGTCATTTGTGTCCTTTGAGAACTGAACACAGATGGAGGAGTGGTGGTGGATTCACAAACACGGTGCCAACAATGTCGTTAACAGAAAACTGAAAAAAAGAGCAAGTGAGTAGGAGGGGGAATAATGTGGAGAAAAAGGGTGATTACCATGCCTGTTGGTGGTGGTCATCCCTGATGCAGGGAATTTAAAAACACATGAATAAGAGGCGGAAGTGGAGGAGGAGGAGGAGGGGACAGAAGGAGAATACACCAGGAGAGAGTTTAGCTTTGAAATTTTTTATCTTCACAAGTAACAACAAGAAAAAAAAATCCACAGGCATGCTTTTCTACTCAGTGATCAGATGCCAGAGTGCTCTTACCTTTCTTTGTCATATAGTTCATGCTGTTGGCCACAGCTGTGTTCTTCTCTACTGTGTCTAGCGTTGAGAAGCGAGCGTAGTCATCTATGAAGTAGTTATCTGCAAAACGAGATGAAAAAAAAGGAGTAAAGTATCGATTCTGGAGCAAATGTTTTTATAATATACAAACTTTTGATTACATCATATCTGTACTGCAAAAAACGCCAACAAAATAATAATCATCAAATAAATAGAAATAAATAGTAGCAGTAATGGTTGAAGAATATTTGGAAAACTAACTGTGCTTCTACATGAAGCTTTGAGTCATCCATGTCACAGACAGCACATTAGTTTCTGAGGATGATCTAAAAAAAAATTGAAATTTAAGAAACCCTCATACTTACTGGTATCAGACAGATCCAGGTAGGTTCTGCTGGTGGACAACACTCTGGGGTTGATTCGAGGAACAACACTGGGCTGGTTCATGATGAAGTCGACGACATCGTGGTCTGTAGCCAGCTCGCCCTGCGAGTGACATGAGAGGAAACGTGCGAGGTTAAAGTAAAAAGTCAGAGTCGTCGCTTTAGCTGCAGAGCTGACAGTCATGCAGGAGGTCCTTCTCTGCAAGATTTCCCTGCTCACAGTTTAAAAAGCACTTCTTAAATGTTAATGGCCTTTTCACTGCAGTTACGGGTGCTTGTTTAGAAAGTTTTCTCTGAATAAGTTTGAGTTAAACATTAAAAAAAAGAAAAGAGAAAAGGTAGGTAGGATGACTAATGCTATGCTGACCAGTAAGACTTCTATAGCCACCAAAATAAATGCTGCTTGCTGTGTTTAAATTCCTTAGAAATCCTTTGAAAGAATCAATTCAAAGATTTGGCTCCTCTGTGTGATGGGCTGACATTAAAAGAGGAAAAATGACAGATGGCATGCTCACAAAGATCCTGCTGAAAAGAGAATTTGTTTTATGACCTCAAAGACAGACAGTGTACTTTAGCAAGTTTACTTTATGGTGGCTTAACTTCTGCCTTTAATTTTACACTAAGATTTTGTAGCAGGTCCAGGAAAGAAAAACCTAATTAAAAGAAAAAGGACTGACAAATAAATATATCTTATGAAGTACTTTTTAGAAAAAACAACAACACATTTTTATTGTTAAAAATGAGAATAGATTTGAAGTTTGCTTGTGAAATTAAGGCAAAATGCAGTTTTCTGCATATTGTTCAAAATAATACAAATATAAAATATCAAAAGATGAAACTGAGATATATTATTGGTTGTTTTGAATTAAAGTCCAGCAACAGATTTTTTTTTTAGAAACTGTGACTGATGCTCTAAAACCTGTATTTTGGAATAACCCTTAATAAAATAATGATATGGCAGATAATGAGCTTTTATTGTAAATGTGATTGTAACTGACCAGGTAGACGGCCCTTTGGTAGAATGAGGTGGTCTCCAGGATTTTCTGCATGGTGACAGTTTCCAGTTCATCCGGGTCCAGCTGTTCACGCTGGTAAGGTATCCCGTTGTACATGACCACAGGCAGCGGGCCTACTCCTGTTTGCTCATAGTATGCCCGTCCTTCCTGAAAGGGAAGAAAGAAAGAAATGTTATCTGGTTAACCCTTAATTATTCGGCTCTGCAGTCAGTTTTAGGTGACCACTTTAAAAAGGCTGTTCTATTTCTCTTTTAGAACAAAATCACACTTAATATTCTTGCATCTAAAAACCTCTTAAATACATGATACTATTGTACAGTTGCTGCAATTCCACCACATCCCAAATGTGCTCTACTGGATTGAGATCTGATGACTGAAGGTCATCTGAGTACAGTGAACTCATTCTCATGTTCAAGAAACCACTTTAAGATGATTTTATCCTACTGGAAGCAGCCATCAGACGACAGATACTCCACGTCAGATTCCTTTTCTTAGCTGACATGAGTGTGACGCAGTGTGGTCTTCTGTGGTTGCTGCTTCAAAGTTTAACATGATGTGCATTCAGAAATGCTCTTCTGTATACCTTGGTTGTAGCCAGTGGTTATTTGAATTACTGTTGGCTTCCTATCAGCATGAAGCAGTGTGGCCATTCTCCTCTGACTACAACAAGGGTTTTTTCTCCTGATGCTCACTGATTTTTTTTCTCTCCTCTTTTTTCAGACCATTTTCTATAAACTCCGGAGATGATTGCGTGGGGAAAATCGGAATAAATCTGCAGTTTCTGAAATACTCAGAGCAGTCCCTCTGCCACCAAAAAACATCCCTTAGTCAGAGTGACTTAAAATAATCTTTCTTCCCATTTCTGACGCTCAGTTGAGTTGGTGCCGTGTGATTGTCTGCTCAGATATTTGTGTTTGTGAGCAGTTTAATGTGTGTACCTAATAAAATGACCACTATTCATCCACTGATGAATTATCAAACTACTCTTGAGTTGCTCAGTTATCCTTTTATTCTGGTGCTACATACAGCTCTTTTGACTGTAATTGTACACTTAGATTTGCTGTGTTAATAAAAATGTAATTTTAGATTAATAATATGAACAGAAAAAACATCCTGCTCGACTCACCTTCCTGTTGCTGTCATAGCTGGAGTCGGCTCCGAGGACACTGCTGACTTCGACGTAGGGAAACTTCTTCTCCAGCACTTTAACTACATCCCCGACACTCAGCCGACCACCAACTGGCACACGGTTAAACATCTATAAGAGGGAGAAGAGAAGAGAACGGGATGAACAAGTGGGCAAGGCAATTTCATTTGTATAGCACACTTTCAGCACAAGGCAATTCAAGGTGCTTTACATGATTAAAATAAAACAAAAAATAAAGCATAAATCACTATAAAAGTAAAAAACAAGAAAACATTTACAAGAAAGCATTTACAATAAAACAATAATCAAGACAATAATTTATATTAAAAATTAAAAAAAACATATAGAGAGCCATAATAGGATCAGTTACTCATAAGCAAGTCTAAATAAGTAAGTTTTAATTTTAGACTTAAAAGAGTTCAGTGTCTCTGCTGCTTTGCATTCTCCCGATAGAGTATTCCAGATGTGAGGAGCATAGAAACTAAAAGCTGCTTCTCCATGTTTAGTTCTGGTTCTAGAGACGGTCAATAAACGAGAGCTGGAGGACCTAACTGATCTGGATGGTTTGTACCATGATAGCAGATCCCTAATGTACTCTGGTGCTAACCCATTCAAGGACTTATAAACTAATAAAAGCACTTTAAAAAGTCTATTCTCTGAGCTACAGGGAGCCAGTGTAATGACTTTAGAACTGGAGTAATGTGCTCCATTTTCTTGGTTCTAGTGAGAACACGAGCAGCAGCGTTCTGAATCAGCTGCAGTTGTCAGATTGATTTTTTGGGTAAACCTGTGAAGATACTGTTACAGTAATCAAGGTGGCTAGAGATAAATGCATGGATGAGTTTTTCTAGGTCTCCTTGTGTCATCAGTCCTTTAATCCTAGAAATGTTCCTCAGGTGATAGAAGGCTGACTTTGTTATAACTTTTATGTGGCCCTGGAGGTTCAGGTCTGAGTCCATTGTTACACCTAAATTTCTGGCCTGGTCGGTAGTTTCTAGTTGGACCAGTTTGAGCTGATTACTGATATTTAATCAATCTTTTTTGGGTCCAAAGATAAGTCAGTTTTGTTATTGTTCAGTTGAAGGAAATTATGAGACATCTAGTTGTTAATTCGCTCAATGCATTTATTAAGAGTTTGGATAGGTTCAACATCACCTGGTGACATTGAGATATAAAGTTGAGTATCGTCTGCATAATTGTGGTAGTTAATATTATTGGTGGTTATAATCTGGCTTAACGGGAGCATGTAAATGCTAAATAAGAGGGGCCCGAGGATGGAACCCTGGGGGACCCCGCATGTGATTTCTATATTTTGTGATGAAAATTGGCTAATTGACACATTTCAAGTTTCTATTCTTAAGGTAGGACTTGAACTAGTCGAGTGCTGTACCAGAGAGTCCGGCCCAGCTCTCTAGACGTTCCAGTAATATATCATGATCAACGGTGTCAAACGCCGCACTAAGGTCCAGTAGTACCAATACTGTGGATTTCCCACGGTCAGTATTTATACGGATGTCATTAAACACTTTGACAAGGGCTGTCTCGGTGCTGTGGTGCCTACGAAAACCAGACTGATAAATATCAAAGCGGGTGTTCATTGTGAGAAAGCTGTTTAACGATAAATGGAAGATTAGAGATTGGTCTGTAGTTTTGCATTAATGTGCTGTCTAGGTTCTTTTTCTTTAATATTGGTTTGATAACTGCTGTTTTTAAGGCTTTTGGGGAAGACACCTGATAGGAGGGATGCGTTAACTATTTGGATCAGGCAAAGAGTAACAGAGACACAGATTAGATAAAGTCTTACAAAGGTCTTTTTCACTTCCTAGTTTCTGTGAACAATGGACTCACCGACATGACGGCTTCAAATGCATTCTGACTGTCCACCTCTTCAGTGATGTAGTTGTAGGCTCGGACGAGTGCCACACCGGCATCTTGCATACCATCTATGTCGTCTTCATCAGACACCACAAACACCAGCCCGATCCTAAACACAAACACGGAGCAAGTAAGCTTCCAAAAACAGTTAAAATGCAGAGCGTGTGCTGCCTGCTTCATCAGTATTCAAACAAACTGACCATCCCAAGATGCCACATGCAGCGCGGTATCAAAGGTCTTCCAAACATCCCTGACAAAACTCTTAAATTAAAAATGGATTTTTAACTACACATTTCTACTGACTACCAATGCTCTGCAGCACCTCTTTTATTTTATTTATTTATTTTAGTTTTCTGGTTACTGTACAGCAATAAAAAAGTGATATGTTGTGCATTCAAATTCATAAAAGCTGATAATTAATTCCCAAGAAAATGTCCAAAAAATGTATACATCTTGATGACAGAAACACCAACCTGAGGGGTATATTATTAGCATAAAACATCTCTGCGACGCTCAGCAGTTCTACAGTGTTCTCCTGGGTCGGATCCAGAATGATCACCTGCAACAGATGCGTGTTAGCATTCATCAGAAAAGCTTCAGACCTATTTGGATTCACAGGGGTCTGATTAATAAACTGCGCTCTTACCAGATTGTGAAAGTTCTTGCGGATCTGCCTGATGACTCCAGGGAAAGTTGGTCTGAGCAGCTCCTGCACGTTGGAGGGCCATGAGCTGTACCTGTAGTCGGTCTCCAAGTTGTTAATCCACTAAAAAGGAGAATGCAGTGAAGAGGAAATGGTTTAAATTAAGTTTAAAAACAAGAATGAGCAGACAAGAGCCAACAAGAAATTACTTTTCACTGCTAGCGGAAGGAAAGCACAACGATAATTTTGGAGGGCTTGAAATGCCTCCAAATTTTTTCAAATAGAAACTTGATTGCACAACAAAAATCTTCCAAACACAACACATTTCTTTCCAAGCTTATTTTGGTTAAGTCCCTCATTTGCTGCAGCATTCAACAGTTAGTTATTAGGGACGTGTGTGAACACGGACACTCTTACACTGATGGCCGGGCTGCGGATGTCGACGGCGTAGTCAGAGTCGGAGGGCTGGACGTTGAGCTTCAGGATGTCGTGAATAAAAGGTGTCTCGATTAGCAGGGAGCGCAGACCCTCCATCACCCGGGCCTCGCTGCGCAGCACTTCAAACACACTGCAGGTAGCAAAGGACAGAGGCGAGTTAAGTGGTGCAGTGTGTGTGTATTGTAATCAAGAATTTGAGCGTAGCATCTAGACTGCCTTATTATCTGAAAGAGATGTATAAGTAGAGCTCATTATTTTCAGTTTTGATCTTGCTTATTTAAATCATTAAACAGCAGGTAAGATGTGAATGTGAAATCAGATTTTAAAAACATGACAAAGAAAAAGCAACAATCTCCGTTATTATACAGTCTCACTCTCAACTTATTTTATCGATTGGTCGAGCACAACCTATTAATACCTAATACAAGAACTAATTTTTGAATATTCCAGTAAACCCAAGAATATCACTTGGGTACAGTTTTCCATATGGAAGCATTTGCTGCTTCTGTGACTATCATTCAAATCTTTTCATGCCCCGTTTTAGGCCCAGTTGTCTTAACATTCCCAGGTCTTAAGAGCCCAAACACACGCACACACACAAAAATCTTTAATTTAATTTTACTTTACATTTTGTTCTAAACAATTGTTAAAGTATATAATCAGTCAAGCTACGGTCTTGACTGATTATATACTTTCATTTGCAAAAGGTTAAAGCAACACAGATGCATTTCTGTGCTGTAATTACTGCAAATTAGATGCTCAAAATATGGCTTTTTATGTGTACCTGAAGATGTCCTGTGCGTCCAAATCTATATGCAGCCCGTTGATGAACAGCGCTGAATCCCCGGGCTGCAACCCCAGAGTTCCTTTGAAAAACTATGGAAAGAGAAACGTCAATATGACTAAATATCCTGTTTGTGTCAAGCTCCCCATTCAACACCAGCTGAGCTGTGAGGCAAACAACATCAAAACCAGCCATCATGTAGTCAATTATACTGTAAAACTAGAGGCAACAGTCAACACAAAGCCACAACGAGTCACGTTGACAGCTCTAAACAAGCACTGACAACTCTGTTCAAAATCAGCCTGTTTAGAGCAATTAAACCCCACACTAAACAAATCTAATTATCAAAGAAGGGGTGTGTAAATGTGTGTGAATATGTCTATGAGAAGAGACCCGCATGTGTGTTTGTGCGTCTGCACAGGCAAAAAGAAAGCTCAAAGTCGTTCTGGCACAGTCAAATCTCATTACAGAAAGACAAAGACATCAGATTAATCATACTCCAGACATTGCAATTACAACAAGACATGATTAACACAAATATTGTTCATCCCACTTAAATTGTGTGAGTGTGTGGATGCATGCCTGTGTGTGAGAGAAAGACAAAGACGTGTCTGTGTGCGAGCAAGTGCACGTGTCCAAACTACTTCAATCAATAATCATTTCTCGCTGTAGGACTCTGCGCGCCTGCTGAATGAATCACCGATTCAGTAATTAGGACGTTTGTCTGCTCAGCCCCACCATCAGCCCGAACTCCTGTCTGCACACCAAGATAATGTGAGCACAGCTTCAGGAGAGGAGACCAAGCAAAGGAGAGAGAGAAAACACTGACAAGAAGAAGGGGTGAGTGCCTATTCCACTAACAGGCGAAGCAAAACACACATTGTCAAAAACTGAATGCTTTCAAATCAGATGATGTTTACAATTGATCACAAAGTAAAAGGTAAAACAAAACCAGGAGGGGCAGTTTCATTTTGAGAGACAAAAGCTACTTGATTGTGGATGTTTGCAATAATGCTGTATGTCTCGGTTCGTCCTCTTTAGTGGATTAAATTGGTAAACAGCTAAAGCTAAATTATCCCTAACCACTAGAGGACACAGTCTGCAAGATTAAAAGAATAAGGATCCTCGATAATGGAAAGACAAACATAGGACAGATGATGAAATCGAGCAGTTTGAAAGCAGATGATTTAGTCTTAGCCACTGAACTGCTGAGCTAAAAGTTAATGATTCAGGCTGATCAAAACTCAATTTTAGAGTTTTTTTTACTCTCACTTTGTGAGGGGCAGCCAATCACAAGAAATACTGCTTAAAAGGGGAGCAAATCTATAGGGGAAGGAGCTAAAGCGACGTCTTTCAGACAGCGGATGAACTGAGCAGCTGCACCAACGCCCACTATAAGATTTATAAAGGTTATTTTGAACTGTGAAGCATACAAAGCTACTCCAGGGAAGCCCAAAGAATAAAAAATTTCTGATGGATATGAAAAGATCTCACTTTATGCCAACGAAAAGGTCTTGGAGGCACAAAAGAAGGAACCAGAATATCAATGATGTAGCAGCTTATGATCCACCAGAATTCACAGGTTATTGTAAAATGTAAAGTTCTTAATGAAAGGTCTAGGTTTTGTTGTAACTGGTAAAATCCACCGAGAAGTCAGGGAGGATCACAAACAGCCATAAGGGGGACAAATTAATCTTGTTTCACTAAAATCACACTAATATTCTTTAAAGAAGCAGCAGATCTTGTGAAAACGAATATGACCTTCATCTTGCACCAATTCTTGTGAATTGTGGAGATATGTATGGACAACAGATGCTTTGCCATCACATAAGCCTATCAGTCCTTCGATTGGATGAGTCAATAAAAAAACAAAACAAAAAAAAGAGCCTTGTAACAGCCTCGTCATCCGGTCTTTGCAAGAAGACAAGAAAAGCTTGTGTCCTAATGAGATTTTTATGTGACATCAGTATTGTTTTTTCCCCAAGTCACACAGCAAAGACGTATGACATCAGAGAGAGGAATATAAAGACTAAAGACACTGACACATCGTGTTGAGGTTGGGATCGGAGGTAATGTTGCAAAAATTAAGTCAGCTTAATTCATGTTGTAACAATTACATGTGGTTTCTAAACCTGAAAATACCTGAAATGATCAAGTCATTTAGTGTTAGTCTAACAAGCACATGAAGGCCTATTAACTGCATTCATGATGTTAAAAGAAAGTGAAAGAGACTAAAGGGTTCATTTTCATCTTTAACCAAAAGCAGAAATGTTTTCATTGTGTTACAAAAGGGCAAGTGGGAAAAAATAGAAGATGATCAAACATGTACCTTTTGATTCTCGCCAATCTCTTTACGGATCTCCGAGTTGACCACAGTTTTAGTGATTGACCTGGGAGAGAAAAGGAAGACTGAACTGTGAAACTGCTGACTATCCAAAATCTACACAAACCAAGCTTCTTATTGTAGTTACTGCTCATGTGTGTGTATCTGTGTGTGTTTTCGTTTCTCCTCTACCTGGCCTTGGTGGGAAAATTCTGACTGAGGTCTTTCATAACATTGAGGGCATCAACAGCAGGAGCAGCAAGAATGCGAGCAGCTGTCTGGAAACTCAGATCTGTAAAAGAGAAGGTGGGTGGATGTTCAGGCAGGCGATGAGGGTCAGAATGGGAAAGAGATGAGTGGAAAAATTAGTAAGAAGAACAGGAAACACAGGAAAAGAAGAAAAAAGAAACAATGATCATAATTAGAAGACATGTGAGCACTTAGACATAAAACAAAGACAAGGGCTGCTTCAAAGATCGTTAACTTACTCTTGATTATTTAAAAGGACTAAGGCTATATGCTTGCAGCTCTGTACAACACAGACATTTCATATGGGCAAATTACGATTCACATTAAAGTGTCGATGCTGAAATGTTTGTGTTGAGCAGGAATAATGTTTATGATGTTCGCCACCTTAAATTGATATAAACGCAGATATACTTATCATCACGTTAATTTGTAAGTGTGGAAAAGATAAAGGGGTGTATGGAGCTTTGGTGTGCAAGGAGGGAAGAGAGCAGTGAGGATTATTTCAATGCAGTGAGCATCTCTGTAATGGTGTTGTAGTCTGTGTGATTATTAGCCTCTGGAGGTCTCCCTCTCTTTGTAAACAGGCTGAGCTAATGAGCCCCACAGGGTTAGGAGATAAAGACAGACGCCCACATGACAGTCTGACAGTCGAGTTCAACCTCCTCATCTCCTCGGAGCCTTTATTTGCCAAATATAAAAGCAGCCGAACGCTCACATCCTGATTACACCTACTGATAGGCTGACCTTTTACATACGGAAGCGTTTTCTTTAAGAAACATAAACATAACAGATGAGCTGGAGCCAATATAATTTTTTATTTGCTCGATAACATCAAAAAGAAAATGACAAAATTAAAAAGTATATGTGATTGCATCTGTGAGAGTGAGTTTGAACTGTTAATCAATATATGATGTCATCTTAATCAATGCTTTTATATTGCTGCAGACAAAGCTTTCATGTCTTCAAGGTATTATGGCTCAAACGCATCAAGAGGACAGTGATCGATTGCAGTCGTAGATCAGAGATCGATACAGATACATTTTCAGCTGCTAGTTTGATTTACAGGTGGAATGACATCATGGTTAAAGCAACAGAAGACAACTGGAGAAGCCAATGTTAATTTATTTTCATTTATTCCTGATCAAAGGGTTGTTGAGACAGAGAATAGGAAAGCGTTTTTAACTTTCTAATAGTTCAGGAAACTCCCATGGTTAACAGATGATTTAAACAAATACAGTATATGTACGGTGCTAGCATGTGAAATTACAGATACAGTTTATTTTCTCTCATATAATACTGTTTTGAGGTGGACCCATTTCTTGGTCCACCTGTTTGACTCGCATTAACCAGTCCTCTACCTATAATGAAAACTACTACCAACTAGTTGGTAATAGTTAAGCATATTGGGCATTTTTTCTATTTAACACATGTTAGGAAATCCCAGAAAAGACATGGGCTTCTAGGAAGCACAGGCTGACTGCTTTTACTGTAGGCGGCGATTATGTTTTCTGCTGTCTGTAGTCACTCCCCAAAGGCCCATTCTGTGCTAGAACAAAAAAACCTTGAAATGATCTTTTTTTTCCCCCATTTGTGGAGTAAGGAGGGTATCTTTAAAATGATTGTGTAACGAGATATTCCTGTGAAATTGTAAGAACGTCAGAGGACGCTCTGGGTCAGCTAACAATTGATTTGAATTTAATGGGTATGAGGACATGGGATTTTTCCCATCGGATAATTGTCTTTGTCAGCCATAGCTATGGAAGTAATAGATAGAGAACGAAGTTCAAGTCCTGCAGGTATATTTGCAGGATCATAAAATTGATTCTCTGAAAAATTAAGTCACAGGAGCAATGCCCACAGGTGTTATCTGTAGATTAAGAGGGCCTCACAGTTTATTTTCTGCTAGCCTGTCAAGATGTTGACTCGGTCAGTTTTGACAAGTTTGTTTCATTGTGCTGTATCATTATTTATTTACACGTGTAATACCAGAAACAGATACTTCCTTACAGAGCCTGTTCATATTGTCAAAACCAATCACTCAGAAGGAAACTGCAAACACAGAAAAATCTGCTGATGTCTGAAATAAGACAATTAAATTTGGAAAGAGGCCCACCTTGCATTTGCCAGACTTTCAGAGGTGCCATCTCGTTGGTGCTTTCAACTAAATGCTTCCTCAATTCTTTAAGCTGTTCCTTGAGCTCCGGGTAGAGGGTCCTAGTGAGAAAGATGGACAGAATGCATGCATCTGTTAAATGACTTAAGTGCTAATTAAGAAAAAGTTGTTGGATTCACAGATTGATTTGATTATTTCTGGTTAGTTGAGCACAGATGTGGTCGGTGCTTCAAGACAGGAGGAAAAAAAAAGAAAAAAAAAAAAAGAAAGGCTTGGCTGAGAGAGTGTGGTGCAATTCCTGGACCTAATCCAAGCTTTGAATTTTTATCATAGGCTGACACAGAGTCACTCACTTGAGTTTGCCAAAAAGGAATCCCTGAACCTCATCCACTGGATCATTCTCTCCGATCATTGTAGCATTCACCTCCGCCCCTGAAACCACAATCAATTAACTCGATTTTCAAGTCAGGACTCCTCTGGGATTACAACACTGTGGGCATGTGTGTATCGACTGTGTGTCTTCCTGTGAGTATGTACACCTTGGACTTGTGTGTCATCCTTTGCTTTGTACTCCTGGCTTTTGATGGCCAGCTCCACTCCATACCCGGACAGATACACCTTCTTTCCTCTTGACTTCTGCAGAAGAAGAAGAAAAATAAGAAAAGATGGGACATCACATGCTTATAATTGTGTCACACACAGAAAACGCTTAATTGCAATTAATTGCATTTGCAAACAGATTAAAAGACACAGTTATGCTAACCTGATGACAAAACAAAAAAAATTTTTTTTCTTAATGTAAAAAGCTCTGTGAACATTCTTGTGTTCCCACTTGTAAAAAAAATAAATCCCACTCACATTATAAATGCATGTGCTTGCTGACTATCTTCCATGTGCAGACAACCAGCTTGCTAAGTACTTAAGCCACTAACTGTCCCTGGTCTGGCCCCAGAGCTATATGCACAGAGTAAGAGTTAAATGTTACAGCCTTTCTAGTGCCCAGGACTTCCTGCCTGAAAGACAGATGGTGAGAATAATTTAGCATAATCAGGGGGAGGGAAAAAAAGAAAAACACTATCAAATGGATTTGCATGTGAGGGGAAAGTAATCCAACTTGAGAAACTTGCAGTCTAGCATGAGGAACTGGAGAAGCTCTTTTCATCCCAGGTGTAAATGAGGACCGTCTTAAACTGCAGATTTTTTTTTGTAAGACGAGGATAAAACACGGGAGCCCAAAGTAACTTTGGGATTTCACCACATGACTATAAACCAACTTACACTTATAAAACTATTCCTGACATGGAAAACATTTGCTTTATTGATAATTTCACATACCGGTAGTAGTGACCTAAATACGCTCAATCTCAAACTATCTATTGTGATCTTCTCATTTAAATTATATTAGAAGTAAAGCAATTCTTACAGGCAGGTAGTGGCGAAGCACGTAGGTCACCGAGCCTTCATTAACTTTGGATAGAATGACTTGGTGAAGCTTCTGGAAATCTGCCGTCCCAAACTGGGCGTAAAGAATCACAACAGGAGCATCTGGATTTGAACCTGGGTATTTATGATCACCTTTAAAAAGATATGGCTTTGTCCTGGAAGAGAGAAAAAAAATTTAATCTTAATAATATAATTCGTAATCCTTTTGCTTTAGATGTATGTGACTTTTTTTTACCTTTGAGGTGCACTTTTTAGGAGTGCCTCTAACTTCTCTGCATCACAGGTCTTCTCTCCGTGGATGCTCAAAAAAGCTGAGCAGCCAGAAGGAGGAGGCTCAGTGGACGCTATCTAAAAATATACACCCAAAAAGCATAATCAGTACTAATATCATCCTACTCACATGTATGCTCAAGCCTTCAAAACAGCTTTAAATTGCCCTGCTGTTACCTGTTGGAAGGAGTGTACTGTTGCAGAGTAAGCTCTCAGTGAGAGTGCGAACTTCAGCATGTTTAACTGGACGGAGCTGAGCAAGGCACTGGCTCTCTTCATGATCAGATCATAGTAGGCCTGATCTGTGTCTGTGTGGGGACAGCAAATGTGCACACGTAAGATTTCGGTGTGGTCTCGCCCCTCCCTAGAGGACCTATTACCCTTCATATTTAATTACTGTAATCTATATTAAATAGCTTTGCAGAATTCACAATTCAGAATAATCCTTTTTTATGTTACACTGGGCTGTGAGGCAATAACCACAGATCTTATCTCGCTTCAGGGTCACGCTCCCTGCAAGCAAACTTTCTTCTAATTCGCTGGGCCTCACAAACGGAAGGTCTGAACAGCAGGTGGACGGGGCTGCTGTGCTGAGAGAATATCTGTTCTCACTTACAACATAAGGTGCCATAATCAAAAAAAGGAGAAAAAACTGTGTTCAGAGCAATCTGAAGCCTGAGTTTTCACTGGGATTACTTGCACAAGCGCTGACCTCAATATCGGAAAATCTGACCAAATTTAATATGAGTAACCACCACTGGTACAGTATATATAATAAAGAGAATAAGGAAAAGCATAATAGGTCCCCTTGAAATTGTGTTACAGCAGTTCTGGTCTAACTGAGATACACTTTTTATTGTGTTATTGCTCCAACGAGTATGTGGCTAAAACCCCGACAATGCAATTACTGCCAAGATGCTGCATACACATCATAAATTCAGCTGCTCACAGCGCAGAAACTAAAAGTGAAATCTTGTCCACAGAGTCCAAAGTTTTACTTTACCGTCATGCTCTCCTTCTATGTTTTGATTGGCCTCTACAAAGTCCCAGAACTTCTCCTGGCTCTCCTCTGCCATGAACTCACTGGGGAAGGAGAATATGAAAGTGGCGGTCTCATAAGCTGGAAATGCATAGTGTCAGCTACTGCAAACAGCACAACACCTAAAGCCCTTAATTATTCACAGTCTTCCTCAAGGACATATCAGTGAGACAGAAGTGTAGTTTAAACTCACTTAGAGGACAGTCACATGAATGACCTCAGAACACTGATTTATCTATTATCTCCTTTTGAAATGTAATTTATATGTAATGCAGCCAAAGTGCTGCTCCCTTTGAGCAGTGCAGTGTCATACCTGGCCTCCAGCAGCAGCGGTGTATCAGCCCATTTGGTTGTAAGAGTGGTTGTGACAGCCTTTGAGTCCGCACCCCCAGATGCGACAGAGAGCAGCGAGAGCAGCACGATCCACAGAAGCCACATCCTCAAGCCTACACCTGAGGGAACAGAAGAGTTGGGAAGTGAGGCTAAAGATTTCCACATTGCTGTTAAAGTCGAGCTCAAAATAAACAGTGTGAATGATAGTATCATCCCGCCCATTGTGCTATGCGGTAGTGAAGAACGGAGCCCACTCAGCCACCAAAGTAGATTATAATGTTATCTGGCTCTGTACGAATTGGCTGAACATCTCACTGCCAACAGAGATAAAACACAGAGGCAGATCCTAACAAACTACAAGCTCAGTGACCACAAAGATGCCATTGAAAGATGAAGACAATAAAAACATGGAAACGGAAATACAACACAATATGTAGCCACTGTCAAACCTTTAATAACAATAAATCATTTCCTTTAACAAATTCAGCTCTGTTTATGCAGATTTCCAAGAATGCAGTTAATTATCTCTCAAATAAAAACATACAGATATAACATACTACAACTACTGTGTATAACCAACATATATTATTAATTGTATATTAATAACATTTAGTTGCTTACACTCTGTCCTAATGCGTTGGTGCTACTGTTTGCTGACACTTTTATATACTAAAGATGACCTTTGAATTGAACATATTTAAACCTTGGTTTTCTTCATGGATGGGGCCATATGGACTTAGGGAACACAGGGATCAAATGAGGCCGTCTATGTGCAGTTCTAACCTTTGTACCGTGGTGCTTTTTTTTTTTACCTAGAATTTGCTTCAAAAGACCCTCCGTAGGATACAACATCTCAACTCAGAGTAAAAGCTCCTGAAACAAGGAAATGTTTCAAAGAGACCTCTGAAGAAAGAGCAACAGCGCTTAAATAGAAAACACATGTTGCCATTTTTACACATTTTTGCTTATCATATAATTTCATTTTTGCTTATCATATAATTTCATTTATGCTCTCATGAGTTCTTGCAAACAACATTTCCAAATGATATTATTTTTAGGTAACTTATATTTGGATTTCACCTTAATTAAACACCAAATATTCAGTGGCTGTAAGGGCACTGATTTTAACATAATTGGTTGATTTTATTGTATTTATATTGCACAGCAATATGACAAAAATAAAGTTAGCCTTCCTGAGCAAGGTCGATTTAAGTCCCCACCTCACTCGTTTATTGGTCACAAGCAAAAGGATGAGATGGTGGATGCAAGTGGGAGAAATGAGCTCCCTCAGAAGGGCGGCTGGAATTGCCCTTAGAGACAGGGTAAAGATTTTAGTCAATTGAGAGGGTCTCAGAGTAAAGCCACTGCTCCTCCACATTGAAAAGTGCCAGTTGAGATGGGTTGGGCATCTGATTAGGAAGCCTCCTGGGTGAGGTGGGTATGTCCTACCAGGAGGAGGCCGTGCGGTAGTCTCGGGACACACTGGAGCAACTATATCTCTCAGCAGCCCTAGGAAGGCCACGGTGTTCTCCCGGATAAGCTGGAGGAGGTGGCCTGGATAGGAGGAAGTCTGGGTTTCTCTGCTCAGGCTGCTGCGCCCGCAACCCGGCTCCGATAAACAGACAACAAAATAAATAGATGGAAGGAGTTAGTTCTTCCTTTGCGGTCTTTTTATGTTAGTCTGTTAACTAAACTACACGCAAAACTGTTTCAGTAGCAAGGACAAACAATTCTTATATTTTAATGGACAAAATGAGCGTTGTTTTTGCCTTTGTATGTATTTGTAAGACCACAGTATGGTGGGTGAACTCTAATTTCTGACGGCACTGAACGATCCATTATTCAGTGCCACAGGGTGTGCATAACAGGCTTTTATCAGCTTTCCACTGAATAATATTGAGATCTGATCAAATCCTGTTATTAAATAAAAAGTCTGCTCAAACAATAAATGGTTCCAAGTTAGTCATTTAAAATTAAAATAAACAAAATTAATATTATTGTTTTACACATATGTATGATTATGTGGTCTAGACTTTATAATCATCTTAATAGTAGGACACATTGCGCTGCTTCAACAAGTGTAGTGTCAGAAAATATCCTTAAGACTCCTTATTAACATCGTGATACCGCCTTCAGCAGTGCTGCCGACAACATAAGGCTTGCCAGGCACAGTAGGATACTGATAATTTGCTAAGAAATTCAAACACGGTTGTGAAGTGTTCACCTAAAGCAAGGTACCAGATAGGGCTGGGCCATATTATACCGTTCACGGTAATACCGGTATAATGTTAGGCACCGATAGGAAAATGAAATATCGCGATAGAATGGGAGTAAAACGCGCATGCGCAGTGCCTTTGTTTTCATACGCACATGGCCGATTGTTGAGTGAAACAGATGAACCAGAATTGGTTTGTAAAAATGGTGCAACTTCAGTGATGTGGAACTGGTTTGGTGTTTGTCCGTCAGATACACGACAAAGCACATTTTTTTGCAGAACATGCAAGCGGCCGTTGTTATTGTCATATTTGTCGGACTAAGATGCTCTTAAATCTGGGAGTAATCTGGGTCCTAAACTCTGTAAACTTCAGGTCAAACAACACTGCAGCATCACTTAGAGTTAAAAACTGTCTAAATTCTTTCATCTTTAATAAAACGATCAGCATTGCTGCTTTACCAGGTGTAACTATGAAGTTTAACTTCCAGGCATCCATGAAAACTAAAGTTATTACATTTAACGGAGTTAGACGTTAGCAGGAAGCTAGCGGAAGTTAGCTCGCTAGTTTCGCTAGTTACCTAAGCATGATATTGCATGTTCTGACTGAGAGATTTCTGAAAAAAATCAAACGTACAGTTCTGCTATCACTTCCAACATAAATGAAGACAGGAAACTAAACAGCAGTGACGTTTGTAGGGTTACTGAAGTTGGGCTAGCTGGTATATAATGATGTGCTACGTGATCGCTAGCGACACAGCTATGTTAGCATAACATAAACAGTGAAGCTGGAGGACGAACACTAACACTTTTCCACTTATAAAAGTTAACGTGAAGGTTCTTCATGGTTAGAGACAAATGCAATCGCATGGCAGGATGTTGTAAACGGACCAAACTTCAGTCAGGAGAACAACTGAGATAATCCATCCACAATATGAGGTTAGTCATTAATAGACTGCAACAACATGGGAATAGAGCAGCTGCCAGAGAATTCAACATTAATGAATCAATGGTACAGAAGTGGAGGAAGCAAGAAGAATGAGTTTAATAAAGTTTGATTTATCTGACTGCTTTGTTTCGCTTAATGTGCCTTATAATCCCGTGCACCTTATGGTCCGAAAAATACATACTGCACACTGCAGTTTAATGTTGCAAAGCACCTCTTTTTAACTTCAGTGGATATTATACATGGTTATGCTCAGGATATGTCAGCCCATTTCTACTGGAAATGCCTTTTGGTTAAACTTTCAGCAAGGAATTTGCATTTGCACTGTTACATTTTTATAAAGCTTTAATGTACATAAAAACCAGCTTCTTGTTTAAGTGAAAATAAATGGAAGGTTGTCTTTTTGCGCTAGTAATGTTGTGGAGTTGTATTTTGTCTCGCATCAATTATATCGTCGGTTATATCGTTATCGCAAATTTTCAAATATATATCGTGATAAATATTTTTGGCCATATCGCCCTGCTCTAGTACCAGATCATCTCCTCAAGCTGTGCAACTGATTCTACATGTTTGACTACTTAGCAATTATACAAGAATACACATAAATTAAATATTAAAGAAAAGAAACACCTGGTCATTATTTATCACTTCATGGGAAAAAAACTGTAATTAATCTAAACAAAGCTGGATTTTTAAACATTTTATTCCTCATATTATGCAGAATCATTTACCTGTGCAAGTTTAGCTGCAAATAACATAACATAATGCTTCCTATTCACGATTGTAAAAGTTATATTAGTTATATTTTATCGTATGTTAATATGACAATTTTTCTTCTTGCTTTTGGGATGCACAGCTATTAACCACACAGCAATGTCAGACCTTGCCGATTACCGTGTGGAAACAAAATAACATTTACCAAAGGTGGTGGCTGAGGTTTACTTTTTTTGTGTCTGATCATTTTTTGCCCTGGATCAGAGCTCAACAAAGACAAATAAACAGCAATGAAAAATTAATGAAATAAATAATTAATGCTGGTATCAGGATCATCTGTCAAATTTAAACATCGGTATGATGCCAGGTTTTCCATATTGTTGCATTTTAGAAATATTTTTTTAGGAGTTCAGTATTTAGAACGGCTTAAAAAAAAGCCTTAGAGCCTTTAAAGGCCTAAAGAGGATGCACCAGTAACCTTGTTTCTTTGTGTTACCTGGCTCAATAAACTCTAAAAACCTGGTCAGAATTAACAGGTATCAAAACAGCAGTTATCAGCTTTGTCTACTAACCTAGACCTTTCGCCTCAGGCTCTGTGCATGTTCACATATAGCCTGATACTATCAAGTATCATTTCACTCTTCTTCCACACAAAATTGATCAATCGAGTGCTGCCTACTTCAGTCAGAGACATTATTACAGGAACTGGTGATAGAGATCTCCAAAGAATAGACTATAAATATATAATGACAAAAGCCAGCACCAGTAAATGTAAATGTGTCCTGCCAGTTCATCTTTACAGCTGTTCAAATGCTTTTAAACACAAATATCTAATAAGCCAATCACATGACAGAAACTCAATTAATATAGGCATGTAAAGTTCTTCCCCATTCTGATGGCAGAAATGAGGAAGAAAGGAAATAAGACACAAATTACCACTGGTTGTAACCAATGTATGCAGAAGAGCATCCCTGAATGCACAAAACATCAAACTTTAAAGCAGGCTGGCTACAGCAGAAGGTACACAGTGAAAGAATGGACCCATTCTGCATCCTATCAGTGGTTCAGGCTGGTGGTGTTGCTGTAACTAATCCAATATCACAGTAGTTGGAAGTTATCTTGCTATGGTCAATAATGATACTCTGCCTGGTAGAAGGGGCGAGTGTGTTTTTTGGGCCAAAAGGGCGAGTTCAAATACCCTACCACAAAACAACCAATGGGTAGTGAACCAGTGGTTATGTATAATCTGCTGGGTACACTACACTTCATTGAAAGACACCTGGGTGACCAGCAAGTCAAACTCTAAATAACTCTAAGATATAAGGTCTGAGAAGACAAAAAGAAGAGACAAACTGACGAGGAGGAAATGCATGAACCCTTCATCGCCATATCATAACGTTACAGATTTCTTTAATAGTGTTACGCTTAATTACAGCAGAGCAGGATGCTGAGGCTGTAAACAAAACGTGCCATCATTTCTATCCAATGGGAGAGTTCAGCGTGGCTCATCCGTCCAATGAGTGCACAGTTTGGACATCCGGGCTGTCTCAATGACAACCCTCAGAGCTGTCATAATAGCTGTAATCACGAGTTAACTGCTAATTGTAACAAACACCTCACACGTTCAAATTTTACTGGTTTAACCAGCTCTAATGTCTGCTATATTTACTCTTCAGAGCCCATTCAAAGCCGGAAAACTCACGGCGAGCTAGCGCTACCTGAAATTAATGCTAGCTAACGCCTCCTGCACAAAAGCAAAACTGCCCGATTGCACCTGTTTTTGTTTACTTACACGCACAAATTGTCAAATTCTGTTGAAAAGACAATAAACAGCCTTAGCTACAAGCGTATGAAGCTCCACAACACAGAAAATTAATGATTTAGTCTCACCGAAGCCGGCTCGGTAGCTTCCTGAATTCATGATCCGCTGTGGAGTGGGCGGGTCCTGACAGGCTCATTAGGCAACCACAATGTTGCCTGTTCAAAATTACTGAACCTCTCAGCAATAAATGATTAACTAATAAGACGTGCCTTAGACGGTGAACTGCAAATTTCGCTGATAATTGATTCACTAATTAAAAACAAAGACTGTCAAAATCCTTTTTCTTTTTATATTCATTATTATTGTTGTTGTTAGTGTTGTTGCCTAAAATTATTTTCCTGATTTAAGTAAACTATGTGAAAGGACATTATTTTTTAAAAGTGTAAGAAGTGAGAAGCAGAAAATACATAATTTAATAAGCCGTATTATTAAAACCACTGACAAAAAAAGCAGCACCCACTTAAAGATATTTGAAAAGAAAGTATTGCCAGCTCTTGGCAATAGCACTAACCAAGGACTTACCATTGTCTCTTTTAGCTTGTTTCCCAATGGTCAGAGGTGGGAAGTAACAAAGTGCTTCAGGTAACAAACACTTTTTAATACGGGCCTGACAAAGGGTGTAATTATCTTAGAATTAAATGGAATTTCCACGTATTATCACCTGGAATTACAATATAATTATATTTACCTACAAATACTTAGTAGTAAATAGACTACAATAAGGGGGTAATAGTTCAAGATTTAACAAGAAAGAAGAATTATAGTGTAAGTCATTTTAAGTAAATTTCCAGGCATTTTGTATGGTTAATTTTTAATTTTACATCTTACAGTGTAAATATACTGTACTTTTTGGGGTGCCGCTGTATTATGTAGTAGCTTAACCTTACTTATACTATATACTACCTAATACTTCTGTGCATCACAGATGTTCCACTATTCAACTGTCCTCCTATATTACATATAAACATGTGATTAAAGACTGTTGTCCCTTTCCTACTTAGAAAAAATTAAAATAAACCCACCAGCAAAAACTGCAGGACATAGGCACATTTGATCTCTATATTAATGGAGATAGTCAAACTTGAGTTCTTTCTTTCACAATGATCAACCATCAATCAGAACTTTCAAAAGGACTGTGAGAAAACACAAATGATTAACACAAATGAAGAAAGACTCCAATAGAATATTTTTTAAATTTTTAATTGTAATTCAAACTCGAACACAGTTACAATAAACTGCTCTTATTGGCTAAAGACAACGTTATTTAGCCTTTTCTATTTGTACAGTTCAGTCATTTCTTTGCTTTTTGTGCTCTCTTCTTTTGTTCTTAGACCTTAGTTTTAAACAGTTGGCAAGTGATTACTGGAGGTTGCAAAGAGGTGTACAGTGCTGCATCGATCTGCTTGTGATTGCTGTGGTCTTCAGCAGTTTGCATGGAAGATGCAGACATGTCTGTAAACTACTCGCTGAACAGTGTTGAAACTGTTAATGAGACAAGCTGAAATAACAAGACATTCCTAGTCTACGGTAAGAATGAAATTACAAGAGAACTGATGTGAACTACAAGAGGGACCTGTTTGTATCACGATGGAAGAAATGGATGGACTACATTAGAAAACGCAGGCCAGTTTTTGCTTTTGCTTTAGATTTTGACTTTGTTAACTACTAGAAGACTAGAGGAAATATTAGTTATATTAGTTATATTAATGGAAACAAAAACACACTCCCTATATTTATTTATTTATTTTTCTTTCCTTTTTCTCTTTCCTTATGTATTTTTTATTTATGTTGTTTGTTATTTCCTGTTTTGCTTCTTTTTCTTTTTTTCTTCTTCTTTCATTCTTATTGTATGGATATTTTAGTTGTTTAAATATAGAAAAAAAGAAAAAAATATATGTACTGAAAGATAGCTGAAGTTGATGGTATTGTATAGTGATTCTAAAATGTCAATTAAAAAAAAAAAGAAAAAAAAAGAAATTACAAGAGAATTAAAAACGTCATACAGTTAGAAGGAAGTATTTATGTGTTGAAAATGTGTTTAAAAACAGTAAAATGTTGTCTTGTTTAAAAAGTGGTTTATGCTAAGTATTTGTAGGTAAATATAATTACATGAGATGAGATGAAAGAACCAAAAAAAGCATATAGTTCATGCATTATTTATTATCTTTTTGGTGCAGATGTACAGAAGTTGTGGTTGCTGTATTACGGCATCTAGCTTATGCTACAAAAAAGGAATGAAAGGGGTTGCTTTTGAAAGCATATCATTTCAACTACAACATTTCCCTGTGTAGTTTTTCTGTGCAGTGTGTCTGCTAGTTAAATGTGCATCTGCTGTGTTTCTCAGAAAGACAAAAGAATGACTGATAACTTTACTCAGAGATGGAGGAAGAACCATCCGTTCTCTTCTGCTCATCCTCATAAGGGTCCTGGGAGAGCTGAAGCCTATCCCAGCTAAATTTTGTAGTTTTGTAAGTTTGTAATTCCTTGCATTTTGAATTCTTGTATTTTTATATTAGTATGACATGAGGTTCAGATAGCTTTTCACAAAAATACCCAGTAGAAATGTCTTCCAAAGAGCTCCTGTTTACTTTTATACTTTGAGGACATTTCAGAGTCATTACTTTTTAATTATTACTTGAGCAAAGAAATTGAATCAGTATTTTAACCTTTATCTGAATATTTTTTTAACACAAGCATTTTTAAGTGTAGAATGCCTGTGCTTTTGCCACCTCTGCCAATCATGCACCCTGCTGTCTCCTGTTACAGTGCTTTTTTTTTTTTATATATACAGAGGTTTCTCTTGTCTTATTTATTTTTCTTTTAAAAATGCACTCTTTTCACTTTTCACTTGAGCCGAACGGGTTTGCACACAATTTCGTTCTACTTAAAGCACAATGACAATAAAGATTCTGACTTCTGTTACCGATGTAACTGACACATGCACAAGATGCACTTCATAAAACCAAACAGGACCTTCTTCCATTGCTCTATGAGTGAATTCTGACACCCATATGTCCACTATGGGCCTTTGACAGTGGTCAGCATGAGCAGTCGGAAAGGTCTTGAACTATTCCCAATTTCTTAATATTTTGGATAAATATTTATTGAAACACGAGGAAACATAAATAGGAATACAGTAAATCAGGCATAAGCAGAGTTTGTAAGATTTTAACAAGCTCGAAAGTCAATATTTGGTGTGACAATATTTATTCTTCAACAGGACTGTAGAGCTGAACTCCAGGCAGTCTCTGTGGGCCTCCTTTCTTTCTTGATTCGTGTGTGTCTTGCACATCTTATGATTTTGTGTTCATAGACCATATTGCATAAAAAGAAAATCACTGATACATTCATAAATATGCACGGTTTGTATGGTTAAATAAGTTTTGCTTCGAGTATTAAGTTTATGATTGTATTATTTTCTTAATTTATATAAGAATTCATGATGCTTATGGTTTATAAACAAAGTTTAAAAGTCAAATCTGAGTTTCTAACACGCTATGTCTGCTCCTCATCCTCACCATCACCCTCAGGGCGGCCATTATTGTTCTTGCATATTCACTTCCATCAGCGTCTATGACTTATATCTTCTGCTGCACAGACAGCCTGATGTTGTTTTCAACCTTTTTGGTGCTATGGCACATCAAAGGTCAGAGACTAAGGGACATCGTAATGACTGTAAATAATGAAATCATCTCGATAATAGTCCGTTTAAATAAGTATCCAAACCTATTTGTGTTTATAGACCTGCATCAGTGTAATTATAGTACCTTGGCTGAGTTGGCAGAAGAGCATTATGTTACAATGCATTAGGTTAAATGAGGTTTATGATATGTGCAATGATTTGATATATAATAGCTATTTTCTGTTAGTGTTCACTCTAACAGTCTTGTGGATATACTGTGTGATTAAGTAAAACATTAAATGGTTTTCGAGGGTGTACACATGTTAGTGTGCTGTCTGATGGTGTTTTATTAGAACTAGAAAAAGATAAATAAATCTATTCATCCACATATAACTGACAACCTACTTTAAAAAAAAGGTTACATTAAAAAGCAGAGTCATTGTGGTATTTTTAAACTACTCTTTCAACTGCTTGAAATTCACTGGCTTCCTCAAAATCTCTTGCTTACCTCATGGCATACCAATTAAAAACTGTGGGCCTAACACAGAATAAAGCTTAATGCTGCCTGACGATGGCTTTGCTAAGTTTTCAACTGAACCTGCTACCAGAACATATAATTCCTTGGAAAAACTGTCAATTGCCACTATATGAGCTCACCTTGTGTCTCATCTTGAATATCTGGAGTCTGTTGTTGAAATTAAGGGCCACAAATTTCAAGTTGTGCTGGGTCATTCTGATAGATATGGAGTCACATTCCACATTGCCTCACTTTCTTTACCAGCTGCTGATAGGTGAACCAAGCAACTTAACCTGTTACTGACTTTACACAGCTGACTTCCCTTAGTTTGCTTACTTTCCTCCCTTTCTTTTGTTTTTGATACGTTTTGCTTTTCTGGGAATACAAAGGACTGGACTAAACTATTTTGTCGTACTTTGTAAAGGGTGAAAGGGGCATTAGAAAGCCTACACAATCCTTTTAAATCAAGGTTCAGTCTCCCAACTTATTTATTCAGGCAGCTTAATTATGATGCTAATTACTTGAAACAAAAAAGTTCATTTCAGCCTTGCAAGAGCCCCTCCCGCCAGCATCCCCCTGGCTCGTCAGTTCACTTTACTGCCGCTGTTCTTCAACACGACCTGAAATGTCTTATTCAGCTTTCAAATAATTTCTTTAAGTCGTCTGCAGGAATAGTTCTCCAGGCTTCTTGAAGGGCATTCAAAGCTCTTCATTGGATAGCTGCCTTTTGTTCCGTTCTCTGTCAAGTTGATTGCACACTGCTTCCATATTATTGAGGCCCACGCTCTGGGGAGGCCAATCCATGACTGACAGTGTTGCATTGTTTGTTTTCTATCCAAGTATAGTTTTACCACATTGGCAGTGTATTTGGGATCATTGCTATGTTGAAATATGAAGCTGCTCCCAACCTGCTGCTCTCCTCATGGTATTGCATGGTACATTAAAATCTGACAATGCTTTTTTATGTTCATAATAGACACTCACTGTTGTACCTCTCTCATGACCGTCTCCATACACTTTGTCTATGTCAAATTAGGATCAATCTTTACAGTCCATGACCCTGATCTCACTCAGATACTATACTTGCCCATCAACTTCAAGGAAAAATGGTTCAATTGGTGCCAATACATCCAACCCCTTACACACGTTTCACTATGATAAGACACATGTTTCACTTCCTAATGTTGTGACTGATTAGCATGCATATTCTGAAGTCAAGTCTCCGGTGCTGATCCAAATCTGAAAAACTCACCTGTTGTAGAACTGTAAAAGAGAGAGCATTGTTCAGTGTGTAGTGGCTGTTGAGCTATATGTATTTGGGATTCTAGGTATTACTCTGAAATGCAGCTCCTGGAATTACATATTCTATATGCACAGTGTAATAACCATGGGAAATAAATCCTTCATTCATACCTGTCCTTTTGGTTAAAAGTATTTGTTATGTGGTAATGAAAAAGTAGATAAACTGAAAACCCTCTTATTTTGAAAGGAGCACCTGGGATCATTTTGTAAACCTTTACCTTGAGTTTGTGCGATATCTTTTAGATAGACAATCCCTGTGGGGCAGATTTGGTAAAATGTGCCAGACTGCCTTTCTACCTGTTGTGTGGTCTTGATAAAGAAGATGAAAGGTACGGAGACAGTGTCCCAGGGTGCAGAGACATGGCTCTTGCATTTTCATTTACTCGCTCTAGCAGCCTAAATTAAATTGGACAGTTGATCCTCCAGAGGGAGCAGTTCCAGGGTTTGATTTAACATTATATAAAAAGCAGCAACATTAATTATCCTTCTGGTTTTGACCTTCATTTTGACGTGCCCATGCGGACAGACTCGCAAAATCTAACACATACACAGAAAACTCAGCCATATCTCTATTAGGACAGGCCTAAACATCCCATTAGTCCGCATAAGTATAGCTAAAACCCGTCTCACACATGCACACACACATTGCCCACAGGGCCTGTTCATCTGTCAGGAAGGTGACATCTTCAGATGAATTATGGGAGATGGTTGCCATCTTCTCTGGGGTCACATTCGAAATGGCGAGCTCGGGCTGTGGGCTCCCTCTCCTCACACTCGCACGTCAGCCATTTTAGAGGTTGAAAGCCTCGACGGGGGACCAAAACGACCTCAATTAAACCTCCATTAATATTAATACATTTTGTCGTTTCACGTGAGTTGCTGCTAATTAAATGTGTCCCTGACTGTATAATGAGGGTCAGCTGGGGTCACTAACATGAAGCTAATTCACCACATAACAGCGACCAAACACTCTTTGCTGATCTGAGCTCGCTTCCTATAAATACACCCGGAGACGAGGACCGTTTTGTTTACACCCGTATGTAAACATCTGCGCAGGTTCTCAGTCATTCAGGTCACAGTAGTCTCGAGAGCTTGAAAAGAAGGAAGGCAACTGGACTTCATCACCACAGCTTAACTAAACAATGTAGCATATGCTGTGCAGGGCAGTGAGGAGTGCTTGGATCTCTACGCAGGAGAAACTTCACAAATGCATGGTGGTGGCTTACGTCAACCACCTACAATGCATTGCTTCAAGCCCCACTCACAAATTTACCTCAGGTGACGTGAGTAAGTCAGCCAAGGTCTTACAGTAGTTTCACCCTTAACCCCCAGTGATGGCAATGATCCACACCCTCACATGATCAATAACGGGTCAACGATCACCTCTGAAGGGGACAGCCCCCACTAGGCTTTAGCTGGGATTCTCCAGCTTTTAGCTTTAGAACTGAAGAAGCCTCTTGAACGAGAGGTGAAACGTCTCCACAACTTAAAGGTACAATATGCAGTATCTCACCACTAGATGTCAGTAGATTGCAGGCTGGGTGAACTGAAAGTGGATAATCCTGGCTTGGTGGCTACAGTATGACAACTCTGGTCATTCATCTGCAGTGAGTGTAGGCTGTCAGTTCGCTGTTCGCCTCAGCTGTTAATATATAGTCACGTTTATTTACTCTTGCACAGAAACTCTTACATGGCGCTTTCAAAAACCGATGCCTGCACCTCTATATTTTTAATTGATTAATTCAAAGTTCATAAGAATGCATTAATTTGTTGGGAAGCCTTAATTACACCCTGATAAATGTATATGTTTGAGTAAAATATTTGCTTAGTCCATTAAAAATGTTCAAAAAACAACATCCAGGTGCTTTCTTTTGAGAATGCACACGCTTAATGAGCGCATCACTTTTTCCCTGCACTGTAGCGTTTTTTTGTGTTCTCTGAAGGATCCATGTGTCACTTAATGTGAATATGTTATCCCTTTTAAACAGCCTTTTAGATCTCATGGGCTGGCCCAGCCCCTGCGGGTTTGTGTCCTGTTACATTTCCCCAACATCAACATTTATCAGGCTTTTATGTTGAGGTTAATAAGTTTGCAGCAGATCAGCTCTTTATGAGCTCCTGTCCCACAGCTCCAAAGCTACACACACACACACACACACACACACACACACACACACACACACACACACACACACACACACACACACACACACACACACACACACACGCGTGCGTGCGTGCGTGCGTGCAAACAAACATAATGAACACACATTTTTCAAGCCTAATAGGATTGTGAGATCCTTCAGATTGGACTCCCACTAGTGTAAGTCAGCAGAGCACTGCCTGGGAGGTTAGATTCTTCTGTTCAATCCTGCAGTATCACGAGAGGTGATTTGGTGTTGACCTGGGAGATTAGCCAGACGTGGAGTGGAAGGTCAGATAACAGCCCCAGATGGTCCATCTAATCATATTTATTTTATTGCTAAAGGGAAAAATGCGTACTCCCACTCTGGACTGCTGTCTCTCCCTCACCGCCCTCCGCATTCACAATCTGACAAAACAGGGTACTGAAACTCTGCAAATTGTTTGTGTAGAGAGATTTATCCACATTGTATATCTGGCGATGAGGGTCTAAGCCATGCCACTGCTGGAAATGACTCAAGCCCGGACACAAAGACCAAACTCCATCGTGACCAGCTGCCGGCGCCAACAGGGCAGTCCTCCAGAACTACAATAGCCTGGCTCGATGCACGTAAGGGAGCAACTCGGTATGAACTTATCTGCAGAATTCCACGCTGAAAATAAGCAGTAATAACGCCAGAGTTTCTTTGTTTGCACGGCGCACGTATGGGACCAGCACTGAGGAGCTGTAGCCAGTTTGACCTGCTAATAATGGACTGCAGCCAGAGTCCGTACAATCAACTTGGAGCTGGATTCCCACTGCAAAAGCGAGCGAGCGCTTTCTCTCCCAAACACTCACATGCACACGTTCAGCCGCACAAAAGCTGTCCACCCCTCTGCAACGGTCGAGCCATTATTGTTTGTCCAGTCCAGCTGCACTTGGAATGACAGCGACCCAGAGCTAGGGGGAGGATTAAAGACTGCGTTCAGTCTAATACACCATTTGCCAGCTGCCAGAGAGGCTTCGCAGCTCTTCCTTTTCCATCCCGCTCTTCTGTTCGTATGTCAGGCAGAAAAAAAACAAAAAAACCCAGCATCTCTTTCCTCATGTCCTACATAAAGACTCTCTCTGATTCCTCATCTGCTCGACACTCTTGCTCTTGTCCGTGCCAGCTTTGATCTCCCTCCAGCCAACTGGCCCTGCTCGTCACTGTCCTGGCAAATTATTTTCTACGCCTGCCTCGATAGGTCAGAGTTGAAGCTCACTGGTGTGTTGATGAGGCAGGGTGGAGGCCTCTCTCCTCTGGAAGCTCAGCCAAGGACACGGAATTATATTTATACAGGCTGTCCTCTTCCTCGCAAACACCCACCTGCCACAGCAGAGGAAGAAGCATATTTGTGTGCATATAAGTGCATCAGGCAGGCTCAGAGTGTCTGCACATTGAATTAGGCTGTAGATCACTGGCGACAGGACTGAGGACCGTCATTAGGTGGGGGAACGGGCATCTTTATGGGGTCACAGTTTTGCAGTTAGTGTAGGCAAAAGGTAAAAAAAAAGGAAAAAAGAAAGAAATCCTTTAGTTACAAATTGGCCTGTGAATGGGAGTGTGGAAACCTGCAGGTCTCGGCTCCCACTCAAGCTGTCAAAAAATCACTGAGTGTAATTGAACATGTGGCTCGTTTTCAAGTTCAGTACCTTGGATGTAATTTCCAGCTAGAAAAAAAAGAAAAAAAACGGGAGATATTTTTCATGCTTGATAATAAAGTGACAGAATGGGAAACATCAGAAATGACACGCAGTGACAACCACAACACAGCCCGGTCTGTAAAAATGAAATATTTTAATTGGTGGCTTGATGATTCATTTTTGCAATCATAAGAAACAATCCCAGAAATATGCATACAGAAGGAGCCAGAGACAGACTGCACACCAACTCAAAAACAAAAACAAACAACACACATCTCTATCACACTCTTTAAAAAAATAAAAAGCATGATGCTAGCGACACCCGGGTTGCTTCATTGTCACAAAGAAAAATGCTGTTAAGACATCAGATATACACAGAGATCAGACACAAAAATCTGAGCATAGCTTCAGAGCATCGGTAACTGGAATCATTTCGGTGAAAGGTTTGAGATTTCCTCTCACACTCTGTTCAGGTACGGGGAGTGTTTTTGAGGACTACTACACTTGAAACTGGGACGCTGAAAATGAAACGCTCTTGAGATACAGAATTGGTGTCTTATTTGTTCCGAAACCACTAATGCGGAGCCAGATATTATTGGTTTCGAGCCAAAACATGGACTAATGTGAGTGTGACTCTGAAAAAGAAGTTGTGGGCAAAACGCCCGGAGCTTAGGGGGGGAAAAAAATAAATAAAAATCTCCGGTTTGAAGAATACAATGACTGAGACGGAAAAATATGAAAAAGGGAGCTCTCTCGTTCTATAACCATTTTTCCTCTCCCTAATGCATTACTTTAAAAGAAGCATATTGACTCTGGATGTGTCCCAGTACATTTTCATCATCCCCCCTCGCCCTTGTTCTTTTCTCCTTCATAAATCATCCCTGATTTAAACAGAGCTGATCAAATAAAGAGATCTGCAGGAGGACAGGAGGATCCGGCCTGTTAAATTTCAGCTAAATTGTTCCCTTTGTTTACAAAAAAAATAAAAATAAAATAACGTTAACAACCAGATGAATCATCTTATGTATTTGGATACCAGGAAAGCAGGTTGTTTGCCTGCATCCTTTGCCTGAGGACACAAACAGCGGACTACATTCAGTTTAGATTCTTCCCGTCCCACTTTTACATTCTCTTCGTTTTCCCGTTTTATTGCTGACAGTGTTTGCTTGCAGGCAGGGTCGATGAGGGATTTTTTCCAACTCCAATCCACTTTTAAACCCAAATTCTTTCAAAATGCTTCCTTCCATGCATGTGAAACAAATACATTTATTGTTTCCAGCCTGTAACTCAAGCCTAAAGCGAAATCCCACTGTAGCACAAAGTCTTGATTAAGTGATAATGAACAGATGTAGCTTTGCACCATATTTTTCAGTGAGCTGGGCGCTATTAATTTGATGACCTTAAAGTATTGATTATATTCCTGAGACGTGTTCAGCTAACCAGATAAGTTCCCAGCAGTTATAGAAAGGAAACAATCATTGGCAGAATACAGAAAATTGCAGATATCTCTCAGCTGCTATGGACTTAATGTCGATTAGCTACAGATGACTGGAAACTGCTGCCATTAGAGTCCCATCTGTGACCACGTCAGAGGTCCTACGCAACCTTGGGCTTTGAACTCAAAATCTAATTTTCTTTTTACCTGTGATCTGGATAGAAGTTGTGTCTCCAGTTCTCTTTGTGGTGACTCAAGCAGCTACTTACTGTAGAAAACAATAAAATGATGACCCTGGGCTAAAGACGCATTTAAATCCGATCTTTCCACAGGCTTCCTGCTCGACCTGTGCCAGTAGCTGGCACGCTGCGTGGAAATAGTTTTTCAGTCTTCCCCATGCAAATATTTAACTTTTCAGTTAAAAAGCTGACCCCTGTGGGAACGTGGAAAAGCCTTTGAAGATACGGTCAGCTGCTGGATAGCACGTTTGGATTCCCTCCTGCAGTTTGCATACATAACGCTACATGACCAAATCACTGAATAACATAGAGGGGAACTAAGGTCACAAAAGGAGAAAAATCCCACTAAGCTTACTTATGACTGATTGACAAAAATGCACATTAGGATTTTAAGTGGTCGTACTGATAGTCTTTATACGTAGCCTCATCATGGGTAACAGACAAAAAAAAACAAGGGTTAAGGACAGGTCGCGGGGGAGGAGGAGAGGGGAGGGGAGTATTATTGGCTTGCATCACTGTGAGGGTCGCACTGCTCTGACATGCTGCCCTCCACAAAAACAAAAAAGGCATTATAATTGGTCATGAAGCCACTCACTCGCAAAACTCATCGCACATCCTCTGTCAGTCAGTCAGGCACACTATTTACAAAGGCATACACATACGCCAATCAAAGGCATACTGTACATACTATTTACACAAACACACGCACTCTTGCAGAATTGCACTCATCCACACAGACTCACGAGTAGTCAGAGAAATTACTGTAGTGTAATGCAGACATAGTATCAGCAATAATTATGGTGACTATGATTCCCAGTACATAGAGGCACTGCTACCTCGCCCTGTCCGTTCTTCAGGGTAAAAAGACAGCTCCCACTAACGAACCGCGGGTCACCGGCGCTGTGGGCGCCCTTTCAGCAGGTAGGGTGGAAGCTTCTTTGAGACTGCTACTTTTACAACGCAGTCAGAAGGTAAAAGAAAGAAATGGGAATAAACGGTGAAACTGAAAATGCCACCCACTGCATTAAGAGCTCACATTGCCATGGTGACCAGAAGTTCCATGGCTCCCATCTCAAGCATTTGTCTGAGTTAAGGCTTCCAAAGCGCTTGCCGCTCACACAGTTCCTGGCAACAACCTGCAGCACACTTGCTCCTCTCCCCTCCCTTTGATTTCCTCGCACCTATGTGAGATTCTGCGCTGTAATTGGCTGTCATTCTCTGCAGGATGGAGACCAAAAAAAAAGAGAAATAATGAACTTATCAAGCGACAAGGGCTGTGGAAACCTTGACTAGAAAAACAAAAAACAAAAATTCCCACCCCTAAGAAGCAAGGCTTCAGTAATGGCTATGGTCCATAGTACATCAATCTAATCCATTTGCTTTGACTTATAAAACAAATAAAAACAAAGACATAAAGGAATTACTTTTCTTTAGGCAGCAATGTTGGTCTCAGTGTTATTACAATTGTGCTTTTTAAAAAAAAAAAGCATCAACACAGAAGGAAAAATACAAATAAATTCATCCTAAAATGAGAATGTCACTATTTCATGGCCAAAGCATGTTCATGGGTGAGATGACAGATTTTTTTTTATTTCATTTTTTTATTTGTAAAGCGGAAAGCTTTTATTACACAACTTTTCTTTCCATCTTTCTGGGGCAGTCTCTGACGCACCTTTTTCTTTGTTCGGCCCAGCAATCAGCACATTTTCATTGCTCTCCCAGTTCCTTTGAAATTGGAGAATCCAGGAAGTAGACTGGTCCTTTATTTTCTCCTTTCTCCCTCTTTCTTTCTTTCTTTCTTTCTTTTTTTGCAAGGATTAGCGGGAATTCACAGACTTAAATTCATTTTCTCATGCTCCATATCAGGCCATAGAGACGGAGAGGAATACAGAAGGAGGAGCGGAGGCGGGAGTGCTGGTTGGGTTACTCAGCTGTCAGCGACTTTTAAAAATATCTCTCCTCTGCTCAGTCAGTAATGATGATGGGAGAGACAAAGAAATGCACAGGGGAGGAAAGGTCAAGCAGGCGCTAATAACAACTGGGCAAACCTCAATAATGTGAGCTGATGCAATCGACCAAGCTCAGGTTTCCATAGCAACCCACTCGGATTCTGATTCCCGCAGCCCAACTCTGGTAAAGTCAGTTTTCTTTTTTTTTTGTATTTTTTTTTTCCAGTCAGTCAGGTCTTTGAAGCAGGCGCCACTTTCTGTGAGTGTAAGTGTGTGTGAGTGTAAGTGTGTGTGTATGTGTTTGCATTTCACATTACATATGCATGTCTGTTGTTTGTTCTCATTCTTCTGCTACCAGCGGTTGATGATCTGGTTCATGTAGTCCTCAGTGGGGAGCCTGCTTCCCGCCTCCTCCGTTCTACCTCCCTCCTCGCCCTCCTCCCGCTCTCCGTCCCCGTCCTCCAGTGTCGACACCAAGCTCTGCTGGCTGCGGGAGGGCCACAGGCTGATGCCCAGGCCCTGGTGGCTCTGTTGCATGTGGTTCTTGATGCGCTGCTGCCGCCTCTCCTGCTGTCTGGTATACTGGTAGCGCTGCTGGAACAGGTCCCTGGCGTAGTCGTACAGCTCCATGTCCAGCTCGTTGAGCTCCTCTATACGCTGGACCTATTAAGAAGAGAGCAGGAGAAATTTAGCTGGGTGGATGAGATGGAGAAAGGGGGGGGGCTTTTATTAGCTTTTCTAAAAGTTTCAATAGCTCCAGGTTTCTTCTTAGATTGCACTGATTTCTAATCGGTATTGTTTCCATAAGATTTTTAAAGTTGACCTCTCACTCTAGTTTGAGGAACCAGAAAGGGTCAGTCATGGCGGACCTTTTTGGAGCACAGTGACCTGACTGCGTCACGCTCTACCTCGTGCTCTGCGTCAAGGACGGCCTGGCCGCTTGCTGACAATGCAAAAAACACAAAGTGTTCCCTTATCTGGAGTGTTGATGTAGGCGGGAGTAAAAAGAAAACTCTCTGTGGAGAGATGAAGGTCAGAACACAGTGATCATACTTGACACGCGGCTCATCTCCCTTTTTTGGTCAACTAAACTCACAGGGGAAGTGAGATGGATCACAAGTAAGGCCGATATGCTTGGAAATGCATGGAGCTGAATGTATTATCACTTTAGCCATGGTATTGGATTGCTCTGGGATTGATGTGGAAGCCTTAATTTCTTCATCAACTTGTGTCCACTCCTAACCCAAACACTGACTCTGGGGACACAGGGATATTTCTTTGATTAATGACCCATCAATACTGCTCAATATTACAAACTCAGGCCCAGAAAGTTCCCAAAACACTCAAGGCACAAGCCCAGAAACTAAATATAGTCTCAGTTTCCTCCATGCGATGCTGGGAAAGTTTCAAAGTTGGAATTGCGAAAATATCCCATTGTGACATTTGATCACATGCTTTATAGCGCGTCTGCAGAGAGAGGGAACTGAAAGAGAATGCATCGCCAGCGTGGAGACAACAGAAACACATTGTTTGGTTGTGCCATGCAGCTGGCTTTGTAATCTGCTGTGTGCAGATTGAACATGGAGGTGGGGGGTGTGTGTGTTTAATTAAGAGAATCCCTTTGAAATCTGTGATGGAGTGCTGGATATCATTTGCGAGCCATGTGTGGGATAATAGGGGGAAGCGACGTGATGCGTCGATGTTAGAAAATCTGAGGCGTTTGATCAGCGGCGTGGGGGGGGGGACACCAGCAAAAGAAAGCCAGGGAGAAGGCGCACGGCTATCTGAGAACAGGCGTCGAATTATTTAGAAACCAGTTTCAAACAAAAATGACTCACTGAGATCTTGAAGGGATGAGGGTAAGAGTGGGCTTTCAGCAGCTTTAGAGGAGAGTCTAAAGTAAACAGTCTCCGCCAAACCTGCTGATATAATTATTTGAATTCCTTTAAAAAAAAAAAACTAATTCAGCTTCGCAAAGATTTAAACCAATTTTATAACCTACTTTTTAAACAAAATGCGACACAAAATGCCACATCTGTCGGACTCCAACCTGTCACAATATGACATTTCCTCCTTTCCGTGATAATAACCAGTGGGTCCACCTTTCCATAGCATCTGTCAGAAGCATATTTTATATTCTCTGCTCCAACTGGTTTTGATGTATACCGGTAAATCACCAGTCTGCTGTATACTGGAGGATTTCTCTTTTCTTTCTTTCTTTTTTTTAAGATGAGAACTGAGCTTAAAAACTCCCACACAAGTGTGAAGAACATGTTTAAAGCTGCTGTTTTCTCAACAGCAACAGTCATTCCAACTCATTTCACAGCAATATCAGACTGCAGACTTTTCTCTCCGTCTCTTTTTGACATTTCCCCCCCTTTCTTCATTTTTCGTTTGAGCTTATTGTACTTCTTCCTTTTTCTTCCAGTTTCTATTAAAAAAAAGTATCTGCCAAGTAATACAAATTTGAACGCAATGAGAAATAAATCATCTTAAAATAGAAACAGCGTGATTATAGTATAAGCTGCTTTAAAATAATTGCCAGAAAATTCTTATTTTTGAACAAATAAGAAAGAAAGGAATGTAATTTTTATTTAACTTTTGTTTGTTAATTTTTGCTACATCTACTACTTTTGTTACTTTTGTGCAATTTATTTAGGTTTTTCAGGGGAAAAGAGAACTCGTATATCAAAGATGATACATCTGGCATTATAGAGTTACCGGTAAATACAATGTTGCACTTACCGTAGTGTTGTCCAGGTCCACCCCTGCAGCCCGCGTGCTGTTGTACTGCATGAAAGGCCTGATGAAGCGCAACCTGAAGGTTCGTTCAAAGAGGAACTGTGTTTTCCTCTGGTACTCCGTCAAGCCAAAGAAGGCCATGTCTCGCAAGTTCTTCTTGGCAGACTCCAGGAGAAGCTGGGCCCTCTTCTTCTCTGGAACTGTGGACATGTTGTAGCAGCCTACGAGACTCAGGTCCGCCAACATACGAACCTAAAGACGGGAGAAAAGGACGTGAAGGCGGCTGTGCGAGCCCATGGAGTGTCTGTCACTCACTGCATGTGCAACAGAATTTATGTAGGTGGTACAAATATTACTTGGATTTTCACTATTCATCGTCCAGCCTTGATCCTGAAATCTTTGATTTTGCCGGCACATCATATGTTATCTTTAAAATGTTGGTATCAGTAACAAATTTCCCTCTGAAATTCCAGTAGCAGGAGCAGATTAGAGCCAAGAAAATTTTGCTCCAAAGTGAGAGATCACTTCATTACCAAGGGTATACGGGGGGGCTGTTAAAGTACAGTAAACAAACAGACTGGACATAAATTTGGATTCACTGCATGCACCATAGCCCGCTGGTCTATCAGGATTCCTCAAGTATGCATGTGTGTGTGTGTTTGTGCGCGCGTGTCGCATTTATAAGTCATAGGACCCTGAGTAATAACACCCCGAGGCTCAGATGAGATAAGCTGGCCAACACGTTGAGGTGGGAGACTGAGATAGCATGAGAAAAGGAGGTGCGAATTTGAGGTGTTTATGACCAGAAGGCAAACTCCTGACGGTGTACTAGTAAATGTGTGTGTGTGTGTGTGTGTGTGTGTGTGTGTGTGTGTGTGTGTGTAAGAGAGAGGGAGAAAGATCTAGTGTATTTTCACTCATGCAGATTTCATCTTACAAGTGTACCAGGCACTTTTTATATGTAAGAAATGAAATAAAGTAGTAGGAGAACTTGTTTAACTTTAATTCAAGCCAAAGTGCATCTTTGCTGGTGTTTTCAACATCTGTACAGTAATTCTCACGGTGATAAAGCAACCTGATAGGAGAGAAGTCAGGCCTGGTGATGTGATGCAAGTTTGATGGACCATTTTTGACCATTTGTGTGAAAACTGTTAAAAAAATCTGTATCTATAATAATATGAATGTCCAATTTCTTTTCAAATATCAGTATTGGCCTTAAAAATCCTATATCGGTCAAGGCCTATTACAGTGCACAGGTTTAACTTATTTTATTGCTTATTTTTAAAAAGTGACAGCACACAGTTAAAAGTATTTGCACAGCATCTAATTTGCATCCATTATCCCTGGACAGGTGGATAAAAACAACCACACTTCAACTGAAACGGCACACAAGACTGCACAAAAGTCCATCAGTATTAAATTATGAACCAAATCAATGGATACAAAGGAATAACTCCTGGTGACACTTTTGTGCTGACTTTAGACAACGTTTGAGGCTGGTTTTATACATTACAAAGCTTTGTGATTCCATTATGTTTATGGTATGGATTTTTGCTTCCTCGCTACTTTTAATAAGAAAGCAAACTGAGCTTTTTTAAACTGTGGTACCCGATCACCAGTCGCTACCACTGCCAGGACAGGCCACACATCTTAGAGGAGACAAAGCAAGACTACAGACAGTTTTAAACATCAGGAATAAATGATAGTAAAATAACAATCTAGCTCTATGAGAATTTGCCAGTACACCTTCTTGTGTGTTATGAGGTAAAATAAAAGGGAAAAACATGGTGTACAGAAACTTTTCCAGTGATTTGAGACATTTGGTGTCTGATGTTCTTAAAGTTATTGAGATTAAAATAAACATTGATGCTTATGATCTCCCCCCCCCCCCCTCTGTACCTGTCTGTTATTGGCCAGGTTGTAGGGACAGTCCATGAACTGTTGCAGGGTGCACCCCGACCAGTCGGACCCCTCGTAGCAGGAGGGCAGCTCCTCGGGCGTTGGGGTTCGTCCATCGCACATGTGCAGGGAGGTTTTCCACGTGGCGCCCCGCTGCACGTGCCTCCACTCGCTGAGGTAGCGAGACACGGGGTCCCTCAGCAGAGTGATGTAGTAGAACTTTCTATTTGGGGACAAGGATGGAGCAAAAGGGAGGAGAGAAAAAAAGCAGAGGTTACCTCAGTTGTACAGAACATTTGGTGTATGCACAGTTAAAGTTTTAAGTGAATTTTATTCGCCTCTTTACACGCATCAAGTATGCCAACAAGAACGCTAAATCAACACGCAGTTCTTTAGCCGACCATATGGTGGCACTGTGTGCAATGGTTTCCCGAAGCAGTTCATTGTGCATGCTCCTAACTCAGGGCTTCACACTGAGCTTGTCATATTTAGTACCACATTATTTGCATTTACTAGAAGCAGCTCCGTGTTGCACAAAAGAAATCTGGGTGGAAGACTGGAAGCCAAACTGCAAATGAGCACGGGAGGAGGAGGAAGTGAGCGAGAGAGTTGATTTGTAAGGCAGAGGGATCGGGTCAGTGTTGGGGCCATGCTGTGCAGGAAAGGAAACTGCTGGCACAAGCACATCTCATGTGTGCAGCACACATCTCCACGCTGCAAACATCCTTCTGTCTCGGGCTCCGACGCACGCGCGCGGCAAACATCCTTTCCCCTTCCTTCGCGCTTGCACCAAGTCTCTCTGAGAGATGACTCATCCCACATCTTGGATTTGGATGGAACCATTTCTGTGGTGTTTGTCTGTGCGTGTTTGTGTGTGATGTAATGGTGCATAGCACAGTTCAACATCTCTCTAGAGGGGACACTCCCACCAGAGTGGAGACCTTTCTAGGCCTTCACACTCCAGCTAATTACTGCAGTCTAATCAATCAACACATCCTCATTAACCAAAACGCACACATATAACCCACGTGTGTATGCTTATGTGTGACTATGTGCCTGCAGCGTGGCTCAGAGTGGCGGTATGGATTTGTCTGGGCAGCAGACGCACGTCAACTGTCAAAAACACACACACGCAGAGGCACATACGCTGCCCTTTTCCCCTGGGCCTGCATCACATCAGAGGAATGTTTGCAGAGGGAATTTTGTGTGCTGACAGAACTCTACGAAATCGCCTGGTTCACACACAAGCCGCCTCTCATATACACACAGAGTCTCTGCTTTCATCGCTAAATCTTGGGCTTCACACTACAAAGCTCGCCTGGCGAGAGAAGCGGGACTGCTGGGTGGACACAAAGCCCCAAGTGTCACACAAACAGTAGCAGTGTCTGGCTATTAAAAAGTGGCAACATCCCTTAAAATCCAGCAGCACTAGCAGCTGCAGCAGGAGGAGGGAGATCCTGGACAACAAAACAAATAAACCCAAAATCTAGCCACAGCTGAGAGATAGAGCATCATTATAAAGACAAAAAAAACTAAATCCAGCAGTTATGAGGCGATCCCGGACAGCTAAAGAAAAAAAAAAATCATCTGGGAGACCCTGCACGACAAAACAGCCACACCCCGATTGTAGCTGCAGCACAGAGACATCTCTGCAAATGAAACAAATCAAGTAGCGGCAAGGGGGGGATCATGAACAATGAAACGACTAAACCCTCAATCCAGTGGCAGCTGGGAGATCCCAGGCAGCGAACCAAACAGACCTTCAATCTCGGAGACAGCGGGGAGGTGGAAATCACAGCCACAGAAACAAGAATCTAAACTCTAAATCCCATCACCCTAAACCTAAAATCTCCCCCACCCCACCCCATCGCACCCATCTAATCAAAAACAGAGGAGAGGCACAGTCAAACTGGAGCCTGCAGGACACCTGAGTACATTATAGAGATTCCTGCGATGACATTATCAAGATTCCTAACACTCCCCAGAGTGAACTGTGTGTGTGTGTGTGTGTGTGTGTGTGTGTGTGTGTGTGTGTGTGTGTGTCTCAGTAAGAATATGCCTATTAAATCAGTGATGACATTTTCCCCCTCTTGGCTTCCATTCCACTGAAAAAACACGGTACTGTTTGGCCCTCGATACAGGAGACGGGAAGGGAGAACGAGGGAAAGGGTGAAAAACAGAGCGGGAGGGAAAAAGAAAAAAGGGGAAGTTAGAGCGAGGGAGAGAGTTAGGAGGGGGCGGAAGAGAATTTCAATTAGTTTTCTAATACTGTGAAAGCAGTGAGGGCCCCAAGCCCAAGTGATTTATCAAAGTTATGGCTCCCGCTATAATGAAGGCTCAGGCATATTACCAGGCAAAATAAATAAATAACACGCACACAAACACACACATGAGGCAACACGCATAGGAACCCACACACACACACACACACACACACACACACACACACACACACACACACGCGCGCAAAGCCAAATAAATGATCTTAAACGGCATGCCGGCCTGTCGTGTCTGCTGGGTCAGGCAGACTGCGAAACCAGTGCCGCGGAGACTTTCTCGCCTTAAAGCCTAATGATGTCTGGCCGTGTACTCAGATCCCAAGGTAATGATGGTTCAACCCACACACACACACCTAGCCTCACGTATTTTTACTCACTCACCAGCAAGGCCACTCCCTTTTCCATGTTTTTTCCCTTGGCTCTGAGGGAGCGGAACATTACAACAGGTATTCTGGTTTTTTCTCCCCCACCACAGGTGACATGGCTCGTAGCTGAAGCTTATGTGCACTTGTCAAATCAGCTTCAAAGGTAATATGAACTGCTCAATCTCTCACCGGCGAGATTAAAGATCGTCATACTCCGGCTGAGCACGGCTGTGGATTCGTAGTCATGACACTGCAGCTTGAAAGGTCCCCTCCTGCAGACTACATTTAAATGCATTGCATTGTTTTCCTTCCATAAGATTCGCCGGTTTGCCTTTGCGTTATCTGCAAAAGCAGTCAAAATTACATTTATGAAACACGTCGACTAATCGGCGAACACTTATAGATTTATCCCGTCAGACTGGTGGTGTGTGGAGCACTGATAAAAAAAAAAGACAAAAAAAGACGACTGCTTGATGGGGAGAGGTGTGAGGAAGCCACTGCGGGGCTTTGTCTAGTACCTCTTTTACTTCATCCCTTTTTACTTTGTCCTGATCAGTAAAACTGAATTCAAAATTGAGGCTATAAGCTCATTATGAAGCTCACTAGCTGACTGACTAACAAAAACATAGATAGGACGAAGAACAAAGCAAGCCCATCATGCAATGATTCCAGTAGTTTTCCATTTCGAGAAATTTCCCCCTCCTTTCCTCCTTGTCTCTTGTGTGCATCTGTATTTTTCCACATTTTTATATTTTATTCACATTTCCAACTTTGCCAAAACTACGACGATGTCAGGAAACACTGAATGCTTGTGATTCCTTGCAGGTTTTGGTGGACAACTTGGAGGACAACTGAATAAACACAAAACGTGCTAGACTCATCCCTCTATAACAACGCAGTCCAGACTCTCTACAGTGCAAGTAAGTGTGACAACAAGTGAGGTTGCTGAGTGTTATCAAGAGGAAACACACAGAACTTGGGCTGGCTACAGTCCCTCAGAGCCCGGAAAAAAACATAACCCTGTTTCCTGAGGACCTCAAATCATCACTTCTACAACTTCTACCTCCTTTTTTTTTTAAGCCTCTATTTCCTTCTGTTTAAATCTTCCCTTCCCTCTGGGTCGTCTACTTTAGCCCATCCAATCTAGGAAATTATTTTTTTCCTTTTGGAGTAACACCCTGAAAGTGCGACACCCAAATCTTTCTCTACCACTTTACTGTTAGTCAGTAAAACATTAGAAAGCAAGACTGCCATTAATTAGGGTGAGGAGGTCTGCAGGTTGTCCTCCAATTAAAATCTCTTTTTTAAGAAATACCAGAGGTTCGCTTCAGTACACAAGAGATGCAAACAGTTTTTTAATGCCTTAAGAACATGAAAGGGTTAAGACAACTTGTTTAAATATAAATCTGAGGGTGTTTACATGCGTAAATCATGCTCATCCGGCCCTATAAACACAGTGACGCCAACAGCACCCTATGATGTCGCAGCCATGATTTATTAATAGTCTGGAACCAGATCCACTCGAGAATGAACTTTTTCCACCTCTAAAAATGGAATTGGAAGCAAAACCACCGCAAGGAGAGTCCAAACTGACCATTACGCTTTAATGCCAACGCCACAGGCTGGTGAATTTCTCTTCAAAAATCAGACGAAAAGGTCGGAAATAGCAGGCGAAAAACGTGCACGAATATCCTCAGATTGCTGGTCAATTATGCAAAGATTTGAAATTCCAGCAGCACATCTTGTTTCTTAAAGATGATGAAGAAACGCTGAGGATAACTTGTGTAAAAATGAACCTCATTTTAGATAAAACAAGCAAATTAAAATGTACTTTATTTCACTTAATGTGTTCAAAGTAGGAAGGATTGATTGAAACTGGGATACTGTGATCAGACATTGGCCAGAGGTGATCAAATCCCATCACTTCTTTCTGTCAAAATCCACCATGTGGACCAGTGAGAAGTTTACGGTCTTCTGCATGGTGGCAATAACGAAGACTAAAACAAAATGCATCAGGAACGCAGAGCACGTTTAAATATAAACCATATAATATAAATGCATAAGTATTGGTTTGCACATTCGGCTAACAAGCGAAAGCTCTCAAGTTTGATCCTGGGAGGAGACACAGAAAATGCATCAGAAAATGCATCAGACATAAAAACCTGTCAAACAGGAGCCTGGTTAAGAGAGATATATATATCTCTATATATCTATATACATATACATAAAATCACAGTTACAGCCATCATTTTTAACATCACAGCTACGTTTGATACATAAACGGTTTTTAATTAGTACCACCACAAAAGATGCCAGAAATCGGACTTTAACATCCTCTCCTTTTAGCACAATATATGCAAGTGTGGCTTTGCTCTTTTTTCTTGTCACATTTAGATTTCTTCGCCCAAATACCACAAACGAACATCAAGATTTGACAAGGTCTACACCAAAAACGAAAAATAAGAATCAGATTTTGAATGTGTGCGTGTGGTTTAACTCTCAATAACAGGCACTTTGAATGCTGGCAAAGGAGCTGGTGTGTGGAATAAGATGGCTGTAAATTCAGATGACATCAGCCATGTTGGAGTGAAAGCAGGGATCAACATGTCGAGACTTGACTCTCAGCAGACTACCACTGAGGACTTCCTTCACGTCATCATTTGGATGAACGCGCACACTCGACACAGGCCTAAAATAATTGATCGTCAGGTTGGACACATGTTGACCTCATTTCATAAATCAAGTAGTCAGTCTTTTTCGGAGTTGGCAGGCTTCAAGCTCCAGAACCGTCCCACCCGCACAAAGCTGACTTATAGTGCCCGTTTGTCCCTCTAAAAGGTGATCTCTTGGCCTCCCCCCTACTTCTGTTTTCCTGTTCCTGTCCCAAGTGTCTCTAGCCAATAATGACGCACCGAGACAGACAGAAATAGACCCTCCGGTTCAGACAAGCTCTCCGGGCGTCTTCTTCTTCTGGCTGCCCTAGCTCACTCTTCCTCCCTGTACCGCTTTCTTTGTTAGTTGATCAATAACAGCCTCGGGACTCAGACAGCCTGCCTTGGTAATTTGGACTTTAAACACAGAAGACGTATGAGAGACTGAGTGGAAAGAAAACAGAGTGGGAGAGAAGTGGGAGGAACAGGAGACAGTGGGGACAGCGCTGGGGTGAGGGGACGCAGAGGGAGCACGGTGGGATCAAGCAGACATCCAAGAGCGTTTGTGGTTAAATATTAAGGACATTAACAGAAATTCTTTGTTCTCTCAACAGCAAGAGAGGAAATTTATGGTTTCTAAATATTTTCCATTTAGCGTATCCACATTTTCTATATATCAAAACATCCTGACTTAGATTTTTGGATGCAACTGGATATGTGCTGATGTGTCAAAGAAAATGTGACTGGGGTAACGTGGCTAAGGCCAACCTTCAGAGCAACAGAATTCAGAATTATATCACATTATGACCTGTAACTGCAATCATTATTTGGCAAAACAATGAAAAATCAGTTGTCCCTAACCATGTGGAACATCCACTAAGGGATTGCTTTGTGCAACTAAATGTCCAAACCCCCCAAAAAACAGCAAATCAAACCATTTAATAGAGAACCTGATGTCATTTTGCTTAATGAGACAATATTACTGAGCCGTCTATTTGTGATTGAGAGTAGAAGTAAAAAAGGGCCCTGCTTGAACTGATGTTGAAATGAGAGTCGGTGGTTTTTATCTAGTAAATTGAAGACATTCAAAAGCAGGTTTTGTAGTAGTTACACAAAACCAGCAACTTAGATTTGTACTTTTTTTTTTTCTCCATTAGAGAAATCACATTATCACGCGATTAACATCATCATTCAGCTTCACAAACAGACAGGATTACTGCCACTATTAAGATGCAAAATGAAATCGTTGATTAACCGATCAGAACAGGTAAGAGGAAATTAATTAGCACTATTAATGATCTAATTGCTCATTTATTCAGTCTGTATATTGAACACTGGTTAGCTCCAGCTTATCAAGAGTGTGGATTTGCCTCTTCTTTTTATCTCTCCGAGTTCTGGACTTTCTTTCAGACACTGAAAATGAGTGAAAAAACAGTCAATCCAGTCTTAGTAGGTGAAGGTATCTAACTGAAGGGATGAGCCAGTGCTCTGTCTCCACACAACCAATATCACAGCAAAGAACCAATTTTAAGTTGTATCTTTAGGCAGTAGCAGCCTGACACGAAAACACAATTTATTTCAATTTCTTTAGTCAAATCTAAGGAAAGATAACACAATTTCAGAGGCATAAAATAGTTTTTGTGCGCCAACTAGCTGATTCCTAAAGAACTATTAGTAAAAAATGAATAGTTTGACATGATGTGTATATAGACTTTTCTTTTAAATTATGAAGAAATAGGTGAAGAACAAAAAATAAGTGACAGGTTTAGAGAAAAATATCTACAGCAGATGAACAGTGAAGTTATGCCCTTAAAAAATAGGAACAAATCCAGTAAAGATTTAAAAGATGAATCTGGTCCTTCAGTTTATCCATCTACTGTTCACTGAAGCTTCAATAGAAATGGTCTCAGTGGCTGTCAAGAAGCCATTATTAAGAAAGGGAAACTGGTAGAATTGGTTGGGGTTTCCCAAAGTACGCAAATACTAGAACGAAATTTTGTGGCAAAAGGTGTTATAGAGTGAGGAGTCGTAAATGTGAAGTTTTTGGTTCAAAATTGTCATTGATGGAAGTATGAATAAGATTTTGAGCCACTATGCACCGTATATTGTACTTCCTTGTAGGGCTGGGCCATATACTGTTCACGGTAATACCGGTATAATGTTGGGCAACGATAAGAAAATGAAATATCGCGATAGAATATGGGTAAAACCGCGCATGCGCAGTGCCTTTGTTTTCATACGCACATGGCAGGAAAAGCATGGCGGCAATGGAGAATGAGAAGGGCGACAGCGGATCGTTGAATGAAACGGATGAACCAGAATTGGTTTGTAAAAATGCTGCAAGTTCAGTGGTGTGGAACTGGTTTAGCTTTCGTCCGTCAGACACACAACAAAGCACTATTTTTGGTAGAGCATGCTAGCAGGCCGTCGTTATTACCGTGTTCTTTGGAAAATACGGCACACTTAAAAATCAATCCTTTGATTTTTCTGAAAATCAAGAGTGCCCCTTATAATCCCGTGCGCCTTATGTATGAATTCTGGTTGTGTTTACTGACCTTGAAACGATTTTATGTCGTACACGGCGCTCGAAAATCTGACAAATGTTTTAGTACGACTTTCCTAACCTACGAACCCGGACTGCTTGATGGATTGTCGGAGCATTACGGCTATCGTAGGCAGGAACCTCGCGGAGTGATACGTACTGTGCTTCAACATAATATTACCGTATTGTGTGTGTATAACCTCTTTTTAAGTTTTGTGGATATTATACATGGTTATGCTGAGGATATGTCGGCCAATTTCCACTGGAAATGCCTTTTGGTTAAACTGTCAGCAAGGAACTTTAATGCACATAAAACAGCTGCTAGTTTAAGTAAAAATACATTATTAGTGCAAAAAAACCCATCAAAGTTGTGGAGTTGTAAAGTGTTTTGTCTAGTGTCAATTATATCGTCAGTTATATTGTTATTGCAAATTTTCAAATGTATATCGTGATAAATATTTTTGGTAATATCGCCCTGCTCTACTTCCTTGTACGTTTGCACATGTTTCAATAGCTCCCATTTCATTTATGTCACCCAGCAAAATATAAAGAACTGAGGGGTGACTCAAGAGTTTTTGGTAGGACTGCAAGATTAGCAAAACAACAATTACTGTAGTTGTATTAACCAGCCTTTATTACTCATTATTTTGTCAAGAGAATGAAACCAGTGCCATTAGGCGCACATTTTGCCAGCATCGCCCCCAAAAAGGAGTCTTATTATGATGTACAGTAACAATTTTGAATCGTCGTTCCACTGGGGCAGTAAATTTGGATCCAACACCGAGAATGCTTCAGAGCCCCTGCAGTCATTAACAAAGCATTCAGGCGAGCTCTTCTCTACAAGCAAGGTATTCTTCACAAAAAAAAAGAAAAAAAAATGCAAGTTGGCAATGCAAGTGGGAGTTGCTGTGCGACCATAACTAAAAGAGCGTGTGAAACCTTGGCTTTTGCCATGAGTGCAAAATAACTCATGGCTCGCTGCATTTCAGCACAGAAATGCATCCTCTTCGTGATTACAAGACAAAGAGGAGCAGCAAACAGGGAGCAGAATGCCTCGTATGGAAGTGTAGCCCACGGCTTACGGAGCTGTTCGTTACAGTTCGGGAATGGACAAAAACAAAGAGAGGGCAGGAGGAAAAGAGAGACAGGGGAGGGAATCCCCTGAGTGCAAAGCTATGTTCGGCAGGAATGTTCGGCCGCCTGTTCGCTCATGTAACTTGGCTGGCAACAGCCCAGAGAACTGTCTGACAGACGGAGGGAGAGCGAGAGGGAGCCGGGAGAAAGTAAGATGGATATGGTGAGAGGTAGATGGGTGGAGGACAAGGAAAGTTGCACAAGTAATCGCAGATCATTTTTCATGTTTTTGCAATTTTATGTTATGCGCGCATGTTAGGATAGGAAGATGTGGCTGTATGAGATGTATCTGCAGCAGATATACAATTCTTAAATGTCGATGTTTCCCCTCAACATTTAGAGTGGAAATGATGATTAATTGATTATTCAGCCATCCAGATAAGTTAACCTGCAGCTAGCACGACAGTTGACGAATGTCTCCGTTTTTGACAAGCTGGGACAGTTTGATAATTATCAAAGTAGTTAGCAACCACTTTCGTGTCCGTGATACGCACTTATAACCTCATATTCATTCCAGCATGTAACGCTCATCACTGTGACCAAAAACAGCAGTTAAATTTTGTGATGCAGAGTGAATTGGCTCATCTTAAGAAAAGACCCCTCCCCAAATCTGAGTTTATCTTCAGTTTTAAGGGAGATTATGACAAATAACTGCAGAATGTGTGCTAAGTTTGCCTCTGGGCTGCAGCTGTGTCCCAAAGTAATAAAGAAGTGATTATTAACTGAATTGGGTGCAAAAAGGACCACAACGAGAGTATAAAGATCGCAGAGTGTGGAATAAAGCACTCTAAGCAAGTTTAAGAAATAGTGCACGGAAATAAAGTGGAAATGTATGCTAAGCTGCAAACAAAATCCAATAAAACAATCTGCTATAGTCTCCCAAAGCTGAGACAAATAATCGTTGTTGTAAGTGTGAGCGCAGTAGTAATAAAAATTCAGTAATCAGAGTCCTTTTTCATAATCGTGCATCCAGTTAAGCAGAGGAAATGTGAGCCAGGAAATGAGAGGGATGAAGGTGGAGCGTCACGCTGTTTAAGGTAACAGACTAAACCTGATATCCTGTTGTGTGTGTGTGTGCGTGCGTGCGTGCAAAAGTCCCCTCCACCCAGCATCATGTTCACATGCCTCCTGATACCGAGGTCAAAGCAATCACTTTGCTGACATATGGAAAAGCTGCAATCAACGCAACCTCACCCACTCCTATTGCACAAACGCACTCGAGCACACACCTGCAAGTTGTGACATAATCCTCGCCATATGCGGTGATGTTAGATTATTGATATGTCCCAACAGTTCACTTATTCCAATGAAGGGGAGGGGGGAGGAAGAAGAGGAGAAGAAGACGAAGGAGGAGACTGTGCGGAGTTTGGGGGCAATTAAAAGGCTGGATAACGAGGCTAATGAGTAGACAGGTGGCCCCATTACAGAAGCAGCCACACACACACACACACACACACACACACACACACACACACACACACACACACACACACACACACCTCCCCTCTGGCTGGGATTAGTGTGTGCACTTTATGTGTGTGCGTGTGTGCATGTGTGTGAGAAAGAAAGGGAGAGAGACCCCCCTGTTTGTCCGTTAATCAGTCGCCACATACGAGACTGCAGGCAACAGGGTGTTTTCTGTGTGCGTGCATTGTGTTTGTGTGTGCGTGCGTGACTGGAGGCGAGAGTGTGAAATTGGAGTGATAAGGCAGTTAACATTCAAACCTCCCCACCTGCCTTGCGCAACCCTTTCCACGCGCAGACACACCACGGCGCTCTCTTTACTTCTCGGCTCCAGCGCTACATCTGTATATATGCATGCGCGTGTAGAGAAAGTAGGCATTCAGCTGTGTGAATAAACAGGATAATGAGATATTGCTGAGCCAGTAGCAGCGGTGGATAGTGTACGCGTGTGTGTTCGTTACCGAGAGACAAAAAAGGCGAGGAGGCAAAAAAGCGAGACTGGGGATTTTTCTTTCGTTTGAAGTAAACATCCTTTTAAGGTAGTGTCAAGCGTTTGCCCGAGAACGATAAAAAAAAGAAATAAATTTTTAAAAGAGCAGCCCGATGCGGGTGTAATTACGCAGACATAGATAGGCACGCTGATGCTTCACGATTACCTGGAAAGTTGAGCATATGTGCAGCACGAAGAAAAACAAAAAACAAAAACTGCAGTCACATGAGGATAAATCTCAGTATCTATGAAAAGTAAAAAAAAATCCTCTTCAGGTAAAAAACATATATATAAATAAATATATTCTCAGGCAGTAAGACAAAGAGTTTACTTAGAAACAAGTCAGGGATGGAAAGAAAGACAAGTCAGGAAAAAGAGGTAGTGGAGAGGTAAAGACTAGGTGGAGTTAGGAAGGAAAAAAGCGAGCACGGAGACTTTGAGGAGCCAAAGGCCAGGAGAGCCCAGTGAATTTGGAATATATTCCTGCATGTCAATGGAGCTTGTATTGGTAGTAGTTATTATCTTTTTGACTGAAAACGGGGAGAAGGGAGATGTGGGGGAAGTCAGTCAGTGAGTCAGCCAGGCCTGGAGACAAGCCTGAGGCTGGATTTACGCGGTCCGGCCTAGGAACCACAACCTCACCCTGGGGAATAGGACGGGGACAATTGGTTCTTTAAGAATGGAGGGAAAAGTGTGAAGGGAGGAGGAGGGGTGAATATGAGTGATGGATGTGTGTGTGTGTGTGTGTGTGTGTGTGTGCGCGCGCGCACACACACACGCGCGTGGTTAAGGGGTCCTCTAAGCCCAATTAAGCCTGACTGCATGTTGGAGGGCTGTGCCAAACATGCCCCACCTGTTTAGAGAGGGCCAAGGGGCTAATGAGCAGTGCCTGGAGGGAGGGACTGGCATGAACAAGGCGTGGAGGATAATGGGAAAGAAAATTCCAGGGAATTAAAGAATAAAGGTGGCATTCCCTAGATTGTGTCCCCATACACTCTCTCATTATGCAGCCACAACTTGGAGACACAATGTCAGAGGGATTTCACAGCTAAAATTAGCCTTTGTTATCATGCGCAATCATACGACACAGGCTATATACATGTGACAGGGCAAGGCAAGTCCAAACGCACAAGACACACACACACACACACACACACACACACACACACCCTCCAATCAGTCGGGCAAAAACAAGCAGCCAAGGAAATTACAATCAGAGATGGTCAGCAGAGGCAGGAGAACAGGAAGAAGGGGGCATAGCAAAATAATAACAGCCAAATATTGTGCAACAGGCACAACAACTGATTTCTACAGAACCCCTGTGCTGTGTGTGTCTGTGCGTTTGGGTGAAAGAAGACTATTGTCTAGTAACATAACTCGAGCTCACAGCTCCAGCTTTGTCTCGAATAAGCTGTGAGGCTATAGCATCCTTCCGCCTCGCCTTCCCTCCCTCCTTACCTTCAATCTCTTCAATAAGGCTCAATCTATTCCTAAAAGAGCAGTTTGACATTTTGGGGTGCAAGTTAAATGAGAAGCTGATGTATAGTTATGGCTAACAGCCTGGTAGCTTAAGAGGCCTTAAAAAAAAAAAAAAAAAAAAAGCAAAACAAAAAACCCCAGCAAGTCCTCCCTCGTCTGAAAGTCATTATATCTGCCTACAAGCTTGCTAATTAACATGTTATGACTCGTCCGCTTAAGTGGTATAAACACTACTTGAAATAACCCCACAATAACCCTATTACACTAACTGCATTATAGTCTGCTAAAAATCCTTTATCAAAAACAGCCTGTGACAGGCAAACAAGAGAAATTATGTAAAATGGGAAAGACCTGTCACGGTCTAAAAATATTTAGGCAAACAATCATGGAAAATTACAATTTGTGGCTTTCACACTTTTTGCTCACAATTGTTGTGTTGATTAAACAAAATCGATTAGATATTGGAGCTTTAGAGACACTAATAGGCAAATTTATTTAATGTGACCAAAGCCACATCTGACTTTGGAGCTTAGCCTTATTTCCCTGTTAGAACAGAGCATAACAGGGGAAAGGGTAAGGCCCATGAGCCACACAGGCCTATAGATTAGGAGATAACTACCTGTTGCTAGGAAAAAATGTATTCCCCGACTGGTTTGCAGGTGGTTGCTGGTTGTCACCAGGTGAAATTGGAGAATTTCAAAGTAAAGGTCGTGCCTTGCCACACCAACCAACATGTTAGAAAAGGCAAGACCTTTACTTTAAAGGTGAATAGTCTCCCTTTTAGTTTACATTTCACATTCAATAGCTTCACTAGCACTCCGTGACTGCAGCAATTAACAGGTGACCAAATCAATCTTAAGTGTCGTATGATTGTTATCATGCGCAATCATACGACACAGGCTATATACATGTGACAGGGCAAGGCAAGTCCAAACGCACAAGACACACACACACACACACACACACACACACACACACACCCTCCAATCAGTCGGGCAAAAACAAGCAGCCAAGGAAATTACAATCAGAGATGGTCAGCAGAGGCAGGAGAACAGGAAGAAGGGGGCATAGCAAAATAATAACAGCCAAATATTGTGCAACAGGCACAACAACTGATTTCTACAGAACCCCTGTGCTGTGTGTGTCTGTGCGTTTGGGTGAAAGAAGACTATTGTCTAGTAACATAACTCGAGCTCACAGCTCCAGCTTTGTCTCGAATAAGCTGTGAGGCTATAGCATCCTTCCGCCTCGCCTTCCCTCCCTCCTTACCTTCAATCTCTTCAATAAGGCTCAATCTATTCCTAAAAGAGCAGTTTGACATTTTGGGGTGCAAGTTAAATGAGAAGCTGATGTATAGTTATGGCTAACAGCCTGGTAGCTTAAGAGGCCTTAAAAAAAAAAAAAAAAAAAAAAGCAAAACAAAAAACCCCAGCAAGTCCTCCCTCGTCTGAAAGTCATTATATCTGCCTACAAGCTTGCTAATTAACATGTTATGACTCGTCCGCTTAAGTGGTATAAACACTACTTGAAATAACCCCACAATAACCCTATTACACTAACTGCATTATAGTCTGCTAAAAATCCTTTATCAAAAACAGCCTGTGACAGGCAAACAAGAGAAATTATGTAAAATGGGAAAGACCTGTCACGGTCTAAAAATATTTAGGCAAACAATCATGGAAAATTACAATTTGTGGCTTTCACACTTTTTGCTCACAATTGTTGTGTTGATTAAACAAAAACGATTAGATATTGGAGCTTTAGAGACACTAATAGGCAAATTTATTTAATGTGACCAAAGCCACATCTGACTTTGGAGCTTAGCCTTATTTCCCTGTTAGAACAGAGCATAACAGGGGAAAGGGTAAGGCCCATGAGCCACACAGGCCTATAGATTAGGAGATAACTACCTGTTGCTAGGAAAAAATGTATTCCCCGACTGGTTTGCAGGTGGTTGCTGGTTGTCACCAGGTGAAATTGGAGAATTTCAAAGTAAAGGTCGTGCCTTGCCACACCAACCAACATGTTAGAAAAGGCAAGACCTTTACTTTAAAGGTGAATAGTCTCCCTTTTAGTTTACATTTCACATTCAATAGCTTCACTAGCACTCCGTGACTGCAGCAATTAACAGGTGACCAAATCAATCTTAAGGAGGTTTCTAGTGCAGCACTGTACAGCTATTAGAGGCCGAGTTCACCTAACGGCTGCAATAGTTCTCCAGGGTTGCTCTTTCAAAGTGCTGTTAGGGATCTTGACAAAATTATAAACGCTGAAAAGTACAGTCAGATTTCAATCCACCGTGCAATACCATGTGGGAACAATCTGATTGCCAATGGCTTCATTTTTCAGCATGATAATAATCCCAAATACACTGCCAGTGAAGTAAAAGCGCACCTGAATAGAAAAATACATCAGTCATGAATTGGCCTCCCTAGAGCCCAGACATCAACATTATTGAAGCAGTGTGGGATCACCTTGACAGAAAATGGAACAAAAGGCAGCCAACATCCAAAGAAGAGAATGGCTTACAGGATGCCTGGAGAACTATTCCTGAAGACTACTTAAAGGTTTTCAGGTACTTTAATAGAAAAAAAAAAAAGAATGTTGTACTCATAAATATAAACCGATTAGTGTGAATCAGATCTATGTTTAATCATCAGGAAAGACAAAACATGACTAGAATGTGGATTAAAAACGTCATCATCTTCCTCCTCACCTCAAGCTTCACCTCCTAAGCTGAAGTCAGGGCTTTAACACACAAAGCTGTGCATAAACATGCTTATTTATTCCTGATATCGTCACAGTTACTTATTGTCAGATTACACATGCGGCCCTCCTGTCTCCATGGCTGACAGCAGGCCAGCTAAACAACAACAGCTGGTTAGAGACTAATTTTATTGCAGCTAATGTTAAGCTCGAGTGTAAAAATCAAACTTTCTCTCTGATAAACAGTTTGATCACATTCTCAAATTGTTAAATGTCCGAGTCTAAAAATCCAGGTTAAAGAAAGCTTCACTAAATCTAGCTAACAACAATAAAAACACCAGCGCTCAATAATAGAAAAGTTCTATAACTCACCTCAGTATCACCGTCACCTGATTCTTAAACTTGTATTGGACTCCTTTCACAAAGTGTTACAGCCTGGCATAGGTAAACAGCCGACTGACATCCTACACTCACTACAGATGAACAATAGACTGAGTTGTTTGTTCTACATTGGCCACCGTAGCCAGGATTTTGCACTTGGATTGGGAGGAAGGAAAACAGAATTCAGTTGACAGGAATTTGCAACCTACTGACATCTAGTGGTGAAATTTTACATACTGTAACTTTAAAGAAATTATAAAAAAAAAAAACTTGCCCCAGAGTTCAAGAAGAATAAAAGTCATACCAAATATTGATTATCAAGCTCGTTGGAAATTTTATTTAAACTGAGTTCGCTCTATTTTTGCCTTACATAGCGCATTTCCATTTACTTTTGCATATTTATCATTTTGGTAAAATCTAAAGAAATGAGGGTGGCTCAAGACTTTTGCACATTATTGTGTTTTTTTTCTTATTCCGTTGCACTAGTGCGCTGTTGTTCAGATAAGACAGAAGTTTTCTAGTGAAACTTGAATCAAGACAGTTTGTGTGCGCATGTGTGTGTCTGTCCAGCTTGATCAACATCAGTTTATTCCTTTAATTATCCACTGACCAACAGCTTTAAATACACACTTACACATTCAAGTGACCAGAGCGTTAAGGGGGATTTTAACTGCTTATTTAATTCTTCACACAAGATCACGCAAACACATACACGTTTGCGCTCCACACACACACACACACACACAAAATCAACTGGCAGCTGCTATCAGTGAGATTAAGGCCAGTGTGACAGACGTGATTTCAGGTTACATCTGCGACAAAGAGAAAGAGAGCAGAATAAACCAATGCAGAGCAACATGCAGCTAACGTACACCGAGCAGCAAATTGTTCCTAGCTAGTGGAGAGGAAAAAAACAAGAAGAGGAAAAGCAGTGGAGCCAGGCACCATCTGTTGGGTGCATATTGACTGTGCATTCAGAGATTCAAAAGGCTGTTAATTCTGCACAAAACCCAACACAGAGGGCAGCTGGAAAGACCTGGAAATGCTGTTATGAAGTAACCTTTAAACAGGAATTAGAAAAGGCAAAAGAAGATAAGATGTAAGACTGAAGAGGGATGAAAAACCATGCCCTTTTGATGTCTCCGTCTTGGGTTAAAAGGAAGAAAAGGATTTAGAAAAAAGAAGAAGAAGAAGAAAAAAAAACAGATGTTGTGTTTGCATTTGATGCAAGCAGGCTTTTAGCAAAGGAACCTGGCCTTTGGTCATAGCTAAAATTGAATTAGATCTCCATTTAGCCTGCCACAAACAGCTCTGCTCTGCCAGTGCCCATGTTCTCTTCTGCTCTCAGCTCCGTCTCCCCTTTTCTCTCATGACTCCCTCTTCCTCTATCCGTCTTATACCATTACGAATGACACTGAAAATAATTGAAAAGCCCGCTCCGTCCTCCAGAAAACTTCAAACCTGCTTCTCAGCATGGAAAGAGGGAGGCAGAGAGATAGAAGAGAGACTGAAAAAGAAAAGTGAAGTGTAGAGGGGAGTATTTTTTGTAGTGGTGGGGGGTGTTGAGCTGCTCATTGATATGACAGTTTGATTTTCTGGGCTCTGCTGTGAAGCAGCTTAAGGGGGCATCCCTCTATTATAAGGCCCGTGACATCTAGCCTCTCTAGCTCTTCAGCCTTCACCCTGCATATGTGTCTATGTGATTCTAAGCTGTGCATGTGTGGCTCTAAGTACATGTGTTTTTCACCGTGTGCGCATGTGTGTGTGTCTGTCCGAGTCAGACGCTCCCCTGAGTTTCCAATCTCGGATCACATGCAGGGGAATGTGGAGTTGGAGCAGCTGCTATCCTGGCAACACTCCTCGCCAACCAACTGGGATAAAAACTTACCAAGCATCAACACCCCGACATTCAACACAGCAGAGGACAGGGTACATGCAGTGTGTGTGTGTATATATGTGTGTGTGTGTGTCAGCTTAAATAACCATTCATGTTGTCAGCAACTATTACGCATTCAGCTGAGGAGCCTACCTGGAATTATTTAGTCAGAATTCAAAAGCAGGACAATTGTAAATGTTGGTATTTGGAAAAAAAGTGTGCTAAATCAAAAGCCCAGAGACCTGTTTTGGTATCAACAGCGCCTTTCAGAATTTGTGCCACCTGGTTGGATTTGGCATAAAAATCTATTGATTGATTGATTGATTGAATCTTTATTTTGAACATGTTGAAAAAGTATAAAAAAAAAAATAGAATTAAAAGAGACAAATGAACAAAGCAAACAAAAGGAAAATGAGCAACCACAACTCCAAATAACGTCCATGTTCAAAAAGGAGCAGGAAGAAGCATAAGCTTATTTAATCCCACCCCTTTTCCACTATCTAGTATCAATAGACTACATAAATACCTCCTTGTAATTACATTATATGTTATGTGTAATTTTTTTTTTTTTTTTAATATATACACATATATGTTTCATATATATATCACATATATATATTCATTTACTTTATATAACTAAAGTGGCATAAGGCTGCTGTTCTCCCAGCACGAATCAACCACATGCTTTGGGATTTTCTTCCAATAGAAGACGAATGACATGGAAAAACAACAAGTGAAAGGCTGATGGAAAAAATATACATCACAGCTGACGGGTTTATTCTATCCTCCAAAATGAAAGTAAACAAAGGCCAAGGGTCAAAGCTGGAGTGCTCCCTTTAGAGAGGCAAGAAAAATGAAAATAGAGTGAATAAATATCTCCTTTAATGGTCATGTAATTGGACTAGTCCTCGTACAGAAACAAAAGAACAAAAAGCCAGCTGAATAGAGAGTTTGGGTAAAGGGTGTAACATGTTTAATGAGAGCAAAAACTGGAAGACCGTGAAAAACCATTTAGTCTCATGTGAACCAAAAAAAAAAGAAAAAAAGGTTGTTTGTAGCTTATCGTGCGCAGGTCTGAAATCAGCAAAAGGAAATCTTGATTGTCTCAAATCACACTCTTTAACCCCTCAACAAGGGGGGGAAAAAATAATTCTGCATGCATATTTTTATGAAAACATAACATAAAAGTCAGCGCTTTTAGTTCTTATTAGTAGTTCTTATTTTGGTGGTGCCAGGAAAGGCATCCGGCATAAGCTCTGCCAGATGAAAAACACTGAGCGGACTTTCCCAAACTCAACAAACTAAACAACAACACACATGATCTATTGAATCCTGCAATTTAAATTCCTATTCAGATACCGTTTTCCTGTTTTGATGAGAGAGAAGGCTTCACATCCAGCTTCATGTTAACAGAACTGTGGCTGGGTGCACGTGTTCAGGTGCTGGCCGCGTGAGATCACAGCCTTTGAACACAAAAGATATCATAACGCACACCAGTTAGCCCCCTTTGTTTCAGATAACGCACAGCAGTTGTTTTTGCTGCTATATGAAAAGTGCTGCTTGTAGAGTTTCCACTCAGCTTCTTCGCAATCCACTTTAACAAAACACAGCCACTCTGTTGACTTGTTTGACATGGTGCCACTTAGTTTGGAGCCAACTCAGACTAAGCATTAAATAAGTTAGACCCAGCGGTCTCCATTAGGTTGGGTGAGCTCAAAGTTACCAAAAGCACGGGGGTGTTTTTGAAAAGCTGTTGATGTTGTGCTTTTCACCATATAAAAGTAACACCGCTGACTGTCTCAATAACACGTATTGATTAGTGCGTATCAACCAACCAATCAATCAGCTAACCCTGAGTCTGCAACCCTATTTATGAAGGTCCTTTTATAACACCTTTTTTATGTTGTAATAACATCAAACTCATCACGCTATCTACTAAAAATTTAGGACCATGACAGTAAATAGAGTCACAAGCATTCAGTTGGCCAGATCTATGTGGAAAAAAGCTGCAGACTGCATCGTACACCGAGTTGGGCATTTATTCATAACAGCTATGTCCTGTGTTTTGGAGCGGATATTAGTCAATGGAATGTCTACATAACAGTAATAGTATCAGTGTGTGAAAGTGTGTGCGCGAATGTGCGGCAGCACATCCTACCCTCACCAATACGAACAATGCGAGATTTTGTCTTGTTGGAAAGATATTAGAGACTGTGTGGGAGGCTGATATGTAATTATCCTCATGTGCCCAGCCAGAAGAAACATGTAGAGACGAGCACACGAGCGCACTGATAAAGGGGAGAATCAGGGTGAATCCAAGAGAATCCCAAACAAATCCTTGGATCAGATGCTGTGGTGACGGTGTTGGGAAGTGGAACGAGGAAAAATAAGAAGCCAGACTAGGCGACTGGAGGTCCCGGTTAGTGATTCCGTGTTAATGTGCTGGTTACAAGAGAGTATATTAAAACTCGCAAGAGACCATGTGCCAAGGGAACAATATACTATGCAAATAAAGCTCCTCCATATGGTGAGTCAACTGAGCACTAAACACACACGTCTGCGCTGACGAGCCAAGTGCTTTCCCTCATTTTCATGCTAAATCTGCAAAGCCTTGTAACTGCTATCCCTGCTCAGCCTGCGACGGAGAAAAGCGAAAGAGACGAGAGGAACACAGAATGAGAGGAGAGGACAAGAGATGATAGGGAGGGAAGCAGCAGACGCTCAATAGAGGAAAATAGGAAAAACTAGCCAATCTTGTCTTCTGCTGCTCTTGATTAGCATTCAGTAGGAACTGGAGGAAACAGTTAGCAGTCTGGCCCTTATCAGAGTCTGCCTGCATACCTCCCACACTGGGTCACCACGCTGAAAGCTCACCATGTCTTTTTCCCGTGTCTTCCCACTGACTATTATCTGTTAATCCGCCCACATTGGTTCATCCCAGACTAACAGGAAACATTACCAACTGCTGAGATCGACCTCAAGGCACACAGGGAAAACTAATCACTCCAAAAGCCCGCTGGATAAGTATGTTCGTCTGGCCTGCACTGTGTTGTCTCGCCTAACAGTGAGGCCGATCTACCTACACAATGCTTTGGACGGTGATCTGGAGCTTTCACAACCTGTCCCCGGGAGAGCAGTGACAGGACAGACGGATAAGAACGAAACAGGAGAGATTGGAGGAGTAAACTATAGACTTCTGTAGAGGTCAGACACGGTTCGGCGTACCAGAGAGATGCTGCTGTAGCAGAGGGATTCTACCAACCCTGTACTTTATTTTGTAGCATTTAACCTCCTGTGTACAAGCAGCAGCTGGCAGGAGCGTCAAACTCACAAACATAAATCCTTGTAAAAAGTAAATAAAACCATCTGTAAGGGTTGGAGGCGAGCGAGCTCCACAGCTGGGGGTTAAGTTATCCCTTAAACTTTCCCCTTTCCACTGGAATGTGTGTCTGTGTGTGTGGAAGTGTCTGATGCACGTGCGTTCAGAGAAAAAGGTAAGCAGTGATGGAATGATGATCCTGTGATTTCCCCCGAGGCCACATCTGCCTCCGCTAAGCAGGCCGCCCCTAAAAAGCCTCATCCGACATTCCTGGAGCATTCCACTAGCATTCATCAGCCGCTCCAAGACCTCTTCACAAAGCCCCCACACACCCCTGCTGTGTGTACCTCTCTCCCTCCACTTCCACAAAGTTCCCTGAAGCTGGATCCAGAAATGTCCAGAATGTCTGCTGTGAGATTTGCCAGAGCCAGAGCGCGATCCCGCCCTCCCTCCCTGCAGCACCGGGGTCATTGTTCATCCCTCTCTGCTCATTTCTTATCCATCGCTCACTCCATCTCTTTTCTCCACCTCTGCAGGGATTTGCGGCTCTCTAATAGAGGCATCTACCATGTCCCACTAACTGCTGGAACAGCTGGAGCTGGGATGCATGCAGTGAGCTGCCCATAATGTGTGTGTATGTGTGCAGCGGGGTGCGTGTGTGTGTGTGTGTGAGACAGGGTGTGCGCAGACGAACATCTGTGCCGAGAGGAGCAATGGGAAATGATGTTGCAAGCTCCAAGCTTGGAATATCTGTCACTCTTTGACATATCAACGCGCCCAAGTGCATCCACACACAAGCACGCACAGCTGAGGATTGCGCCGCTCACGCCTACACACACACCGAACGCTAAAGCGGCTGTTTTTCTTTTTTCCTTTTTTTAAATCAGGTGTCATAAATCACCCATCTTCTAATTGTCGCCGACTTCCTTGTTCTCTGACAATCTGCTCCCTGACAACCAGCCCATATAACTGATAAACGGTACCCAGGACTTTCGTCGTCCAGGGTAACCGGGACGTTTATCAGGGGCCTCCATCCCTCTTGGATAGGATCCTGCTTGGCAAAGCACTGAAAGTTTGATAAGGTGAAGGTGGGCATGAAGCTCCATATTTAGCCACTGCTGTCAGGCTCTGATTTAGCACCGCAGGTAATTGCAGAGTCACAACGAAGCAGGCGGGAAGTAACTTGGGGGGCGTAGGCAAGGACGAGCATGGGGGGGGGGGGTTAAATTATGCTGAATAGCACTGCAGTGATATCCCCATTGCTGTTGAAACAATGCATTGCCGCCAACTACTTTTCATTGAGACAGCAGCATTAAAGCAAGAATAATGGATCCTTACAGGAACCTCGGCTCGATAGTTGGAGAAACAAAGCTCTCATTGTAATCTCAGGCTCTCTCCCTCCTCTCGTGCATTCATCCCAGCGTTAATCCTTTTCACATTACCCTGACTCTACTGTAGGCCATTAGATGAAGAGAATTACAATTCTACTGTAGGTTTCTAATCTCACCCCCCCTCCTATTCTCCTCCCATGTTCAATCAGCTCCTGGCAGCAGTAAAAAAAAAAAGATCTATAAAGAAGTTAAAGACATACATCACAGGCATTCACAGCTGTTCACAAGAAACAAACTCGCAGCTGTATCTTATATCAAACAGTACCACATCACAGCGTGCTCTATTATTTTGAAGCTTGACACACTGACATTTGCAGGAATGCAAACATTTTAGGTTAAGGAAGCAGCTACTGAGGGAAAAAAGGGGAAAAAAAGCAACCCGAAGGTGTATTTTGTCTTTGAAAATAATGTCGGTGAAATTTGAAACCAGCACGGATAGAAAAATCAGCACCTATCCAATGACAACGGGGAAGACTGTCTGCTTATGACTTCCTTGTGATACGGGTAAAGTAAAATCTAATTTCGTTTCAACCTCCAAATAAGCAAATCAACTTCATGGTGCACAGAATATAGAGCAGCAGTTTAAAAATACACTAATATGGTTAAAAACTGGGCAACCTTTAGATATTTCTGAGACTATTTCAAGCATGTTTTTTTTTATTTTTTAATACCCTAGTACAAAACTCCAGCTTTATCAACTGCTGCCAACTTTTAGAGTTGTTCGCCGACTGCTCACAGCTAAGAGATCTTCTAATATATTACCAAGAAGTACAGATGGTAGTTATGACTGTGACTTTATTTCATGTGAGATTTAATAGAGACACTACTGAGTTATGGCTCCATTTGCACGGTCACTGTCAAGGCAAAATAAAATATCAAACTAAGACTTAAAAAACACGACGAAAACAAATCTTTCTAATCAATTGCAAAAACAAGCTGTGCCGCTGAAAACTCTTTAAAACTCAAATCACATCGATACTCACATAGTGTGAAGTCTTCACATTCTGAGAAAATCTCAACGTGACTGAATCGATTGTTCCTCGAAACGTCACACGTGAGCGCACGAAGTACGTGTGGTGGACAGTCTGACTGCGGGGATAAGAAGAAGTGACCACAGGCAGAAAACTACAGGATGCCATTGACAACAGATCCATACCCATCTGACTGGAACTAGGCCTGTAGTGGAAAGAGGTCAGCTGGAAAAATAGATGGGTGACCGTGATGTAAAAGCACCTTTTCGGCTCCAAATGGCTTCGGTGGTGATTATTGTAATCGATCAAACGGGATTTCAATCACCTGCACAATAAAAAGCCTCAGACTCAATTTTCAAGGCAGGATTCAGTGTTTTGTTTTTCCCAGTTTGGGGGACAGAAAAAAAAAAAACCCAACAAAAAAACAAACAGACCTAATATGATGTATTCCAGTTTAGACATGTTCACACATGAACTTGGAACAATTTCAAGAGTATCAGGATGGGATATTTCTGTCCGTTTCTATTCTCACATATAGCACACAGCAAGAAATAGTGCTGCCCACACTGCTGGTGCAGGAGGGAACACACATGACGCCTACTCGCAAGCGGTAAATCCACTGGAATACTTGCCGGTTTGCACATCAGCACAACAGAACATCACATGGACTTTGCAATAGGAAGCTGGCAGGCCGAAGACCAGTTTATGCCTGACTGGGCTGGACAGCTGCGCTCTGATATGAACCCGTGTTGGGAAATGTGCAGAAGTGTTAAGGCCTCTTTCGAGCCCCCAAAAATCCACCTAATTGGAATTAAACTAAATAAATTAAATTCTTATCTTGTCCTAGAAAGAAAAAAAAATATTGAAGAGTATTTAAGGAAAAAACCAAAACAAAACAGTGTGGCGAGAGGAAATAGCTGCTCGGAGATTCACTTTGGTGAGACCTTTTTTTGCTTCATTAATGGGGAGCTGATGTCAGCAAGGACTCTGTTGGGAAATGGAAGAGAGCAACATAATTCAAATTCGAATCAATCACCGAGCTGCAAGGACACCTCGGCTCTAGCAGCCGACATTTCGTCTGAGAATTCCGGCTCGCTTGTCTACACCGGATGGCCACATTGCTAATCACCCCTGCAGGAAACATTTTAAAAAGCTCAAAACTATCGCGCAGCCTGGAGCCTTTTAGCCACCGGCATCCATTATGTGATTATTAGGGTATTCACAATTCTCCAGGGGCAACGGAGGGGCTGCCAGGTACGGCCTTAACACAGAAATGTTGTGATGTGTGATACCAACAGGTACCTGGAGGGTCTGCAAGTGCTTCACACAAGGACACTCCATCCACATCGGTGCTTCCTTTCCCGGGGGAATATGGAAACAGACCTTCCAGCTGGAGGACAGTCTTCCCATTTATTATGTGAGTGGGCATTTATGCTTTACTGGATAGCCTCTGTATAGGACAGGGCAGGATTTATTAATCTCCTGTGTTTTGGATTCCCGTTTAGTGTGTAAAGACTGGGAAAATAAGGGCCCTAGCTAGTATACAGATATAACTGATGAGCCAGTGCAAACCTCTCTCATTAGTCCGCAACCTCAAACTATTAGGCAATTAATTTATTAACCATTACATTACACATTCAGCATTATACAGATATTAGCTACTAGATTATCATAAAAAAATCATTATTTTCTCTTCTCTGTTCATTAATCGTTTTGGTTTGGAACTTTTCAAATGACGCAAGGCTTAAATATCTAGAATTTGAGTAAATTGCTATGGATTTTTCTCACATTTACAGCTCCAAAGTTGGAGGAAACAACCGGCTCGATTATCTGACGATGAAAATGACGGTTATTACTTACATCTGTAAGAAGGGGGGGGGGAGGCTTGTGTCCTATTGTGGCTGAGTGCTTTCAAACAGAAAATGAAAAGCAGGTTTGCTCCTGTGCATCATGTGCAGACTCATTTGCTCCTCTTCCACACAAGTAACTTCAAACAAACATCCCCGTAGACTCTTAACTGACAGAGAAGTCTAAGATGGTGTAATAATGTGTTGTTTATTATTTTCTCCGCATCCCTCCCCGTAGCAACACTCCCAAACGTATATAAAGGAATTTGTCGGCTTCCTCTCTCTGCTCCACTGGTCATCCTTTCAGCATTCAGCTGGGACAGCTAATCAAATTTCATTTTGGGCAGGAAAGGAATTTTCTATGAAAAGCTGCAGTGTTGCTTAAAAAAAAGAAAAAGAAAAAAAAAATGTTTGCCACATTATCCTCCGTTTATAGATTTGTTATTCCATTTATCAGTTTTGTTGTCTCTTCTATTCAGCATCAACACGAACCACTCGATATGAGTGAGTGTGCCTCCACAGATAAAACCTGAGCCTTACAGATTTATCTATTCTGACCCGCAGGGCTTTCCAAGCAAGGATAATGCTGGTGTTTAGCAAATCACCACCATGTTCCCCACCATCTCGTCTCTGCTAGCATATAAACACAGTCAGCATAAATGAAATATGGGCTTATTTTCTCACCTTAAAGGAGAAATGGTTAGCCGCCATTCACTTTCATATAGTATAAAAAAAAAACCCAGCTTATTTGTCTCAGCGAGGTGGTCAGTGAGAGCAAACATGACGTTTTAATTTGCTTTTACCTGCGCTGGGTTATTCCAGCGAGCCTGGCCTCAGACGACTGCTGCATTACACTACTCTGCTTACTGTCAGCAGACTGAAACTGACAGGAAGACAGAAGCCTCTGCCAGGAAACAGTCTTAAAAGAGCATGATAGGATCTTACAAAGCATTAGATTCGTGTTTTGCTATTACAGATGTCCTCATAGAGTTATTTGAACTGGAACGCCTTTCTTTTACTTGAGTATATCTTTTATGTTCATTACAGCCAGCCTGCTATTTATTGTGTTCTCATGTGTTATTAGGTCCTAAACACCAATAGGTCCTGTTATTTTTTGTTACTTTTTATGTGTAACATTGTTGTTATTGGAGGATCGTGGCATGGAAACTGGTATTTGTAGTGGTGCTAGTACTGTGATCATTTGTGGGACTGTACCTTGATACCACTGCTCTTGACTGACTGATTCCCATCCCTGTTACTTACAGTCAATTATTAGCTGCCAGATTTTCACTTCTCGCTAAAAGAGTTTGGAAAAAAAACATAAGCAACACACCGACCGATACGCGGGATAAAACTCAGTTCAGCATTTATCCCTTAACGGTGTTAACATTTGCTGCAGCAAAATATACTACAGTACATATTGACTCAACTGAGATTCATTCCACTCGCTGTTGGAAAAATAAAAATCCCCCAAAAGCCTTTCTGCTACCTGTAGCTCTTTCCGGCTCCCTGAAACACGTAAGCACAGAGTGAGCAGGGCCTGATCTGGTCTAATCCAGTCCCTCGCCAACCCACCATGCAGTTGAGGTCAAGGACACCCCAACGCAACCTCCACCTGTCAGCGCAGGTTGGCAGGGGAGGGATTATGGTGAGACGCAGGAGACAGATTAAAGGGCGCCACAAACAGAGATCTGGGGTGTCAATCTGCTGGGCGGCAGGGGATCGTCCACATTGGTGAACCAAACTATGCACCAACACAGTGAGGCTCAAACAAATGCTCCCTCCTCTTCTCTGCAACATCAAACACCCCAGCGTCACCATGACTAGAATCACAGAGCAGTGCTGACACAAATTCTGTCTTAGCTTTTATGTGCTGCAGGTTGCAGGCACTGCACCAAGCAATAAACGGTGGGGGCCTGGGTGTGGAGTGGGCTCTGAGGCCTTTAAGCACAGAGCCTGAGGAGCTGAGGCAAAGAAAATCAACCCCAACTTCGGAACCATTTTGCACTCTTAGCGGCGAGCTTCCACATTATTTTCTTTCAGTCTGATTCCGGCTGCGTCCTTGCATATTCTTTTCCCGCAGTCGTGCTTTTAATTCGCATCAAGCAGTTCCATCTCATTATACTATTATTCTTAATGGCTTCGCTTCCTCACTGCTTTGTAAAGCTCTTAACTGTGTTTTGAATGTAGTCGCAAATGTGAAGTTTACTGTGATTCAAATCGCGCCGCTGCTCAAGCAGCTGTCTAAATTAGAATTCATGAATATAAGAGGAAACATTTCATTTCACCTCTGCCGTTATCTGACAGCTTAACCCAGAAAAAGAGCACAATTGGTGGCAGGTAACGCCGCGTAAACGGAGGTTGTTATAAGGGAAAGCATTTCATTGTAACAACTTTCACTATAAGGTGACTCCGCGTCCAAGTGCTGACATCAGTGGAAAATGTGCACCGTGCACACACGCTTATAATTTGCCTCTCGGCGAATGTGAAGTTGTTGCTGTTGGAAACTGTTTAAGTTAAACACACAGAGGAGAGCGAAATCCAGATGAGCTAATAATGCTCTCTGAAAAACACCCACATGTGAATGAGCGAGTGCATTTACTTACACGCTGTAAATACTCATGGCCACACACACGTTCATGAACTCCCTTCGGTAAACACACGTGAACACACTTGCGCACGAACGCACAGGCCCCCAGACTGACCGCCCCGGACGCACACTCATACGTGGCCTTATCGTCTAAGATGTCCAGCTTTCAACAGGCCCTCATATTCTCCTCCTCTCCGTTTGGGCTTCTCCTCCGTCTCCCTCCCACTGTTTGCAACCATTCAGAAAAGCAAAATGTGAAAAACACGCTCGCCTCCAAACACTGATTTAATTAGCTGATTTAATTAACTGATTACCAAACTTCTATCTCAATGCTACAAACAGCAGCCAGCATTATTAATCATTATAGCAATACTGTCGCACTTCCCACTCACTGCTGAAGCTGTTGCACCGAAGGAAAAGGGACAACTGCCCTACTTGCACACTCCACGTATACACACTTAACAATCAAACCACTGTAAAATTCACATGCATCCACTATGATATGAGCCGAGTGAACATGTGCGCCATCGTGCACGCACGCAGACGTCGCACTTTGGTTCAGAAACGGTCCCAGTGGTACCCATGCCCTGTCACTTCAGCTCTCTTGCTGTGATTAACTCTGTGAAGGTGTGCGTGCATGTGCATCCAAGTCCCAAGTTACTGTCTGATGTCCTTCGAACAAAGGAGAGAGGAGAGAGTCCCAGTTAAATTAGCAAGTTTCATTCCATCAATGGTCATCATTATTTCATGGGGTCTTGAATATTTTATATACTGTGAGCCTGTGTGTGTTTGTGTGCACGTATGTGAGAGGTTATATGTGTGTGTAAAAGCATGCTTACGTCTTGTGTGTGTGCATGTGTTTATGATTTTCTAGCTCTACGTACTACTAATGCCGGTGTGTGTGTGTGTGTGTGTGTGTGTGTGTGTGTGTGTGTGTGTGTGTGTGTGTGTGTGTGTGTGTGTGCATGCTGGGACATTAAGTATTAACTGGGCTGGGGGGCTCAGAGATGAACGTCCGGGTCTTCTACCATCCCATCATGCTCCACTGCTCTCCTGTCTCGCCTTTCCAGGATAGGAGCCTGGGGAGCTGTCAAAACTCACTGCACTGTGTGTGTGTGAAAGAGACAGTGTGCGTGCGCGCGTGCGTGCGTGCGTGTGTGTGTGCATTGTCTGGGAATGGGAGGCGACTCATGCAAAACCCGGATGAGTTAATAATGCTGTTTGAGAGTAACTCTTCAACACACACTCTCAGACATGCTCGCGAACACACACACGCTGAGGCGCCCGCACACACACGAACTGAAAAACAGCTGCGCACGGGACTTCTGCCTCGCACCCTCCCTCCCAGCTTGACATGTTCCTGTCTGTCCCCTCCTATTCCCTCGCCTTTTCGGTTCACGGGCGCCAGAAATAAAAAAAAAAAAAGAAATGTGGAAAACACAGAAAAATAAGACCAGATTGAGGAGAGAGACGAGGGAGACGAATAAAAGCGCCCGTTTCGACGGAGCGATGACACGAAGCAGGTGTCGCCAGTTAATTTCTCGACTGTCACACCCCTCCCCTTTCTTTTCTCTCAATATCACTTTTTTACCTCAGCGCAGCCTCTGTTCCTCCTCAATCCTTCTCTTCCCCACCCCCTATCTGGGTCATCCTTTCTTCTGCTTCCCTGCGGGCGTACAGTAGGTACAGAACAAGGCAAGAAGAAAAATAAATAAATAACAGAAAATAAGACTGAGAGAGAGAGAGAGAGACTGAGAGAGAGAGAGAGAGAGAGAGAGAGAGAGAGAGAGAGAGAGAGAGAGAGAGAGAGAGAGAGAGAGAGAGAGAGAGAGAGAGAGAGAGAGAGAGAGAGAGAGAGAGAGAGAGAAAAAAAAACTTCTGACGAATATCAGCGGAGGAGAGTCCAGCACCACCACCCCCTCCCCAAAAGTCTCCATACCGACTGTTCTTTTACAAACTCCACATGCCGAGACAATTAAATATCTCTGAGCCTGTGTTCTGATTGCCAGCCCGGGGAGCGAAGCAACAGACTCTACAGGCTGGCGTATTTGTGATGGAAGCTACTTTGTTTTGGCTGTTTTTGTTGGCCTTCTGGTTAGTTATTAAAAAAAAAAAAAAATACCCCAAAAACTGAGAAATAGAAAAAAAGAAGAAAAAAAAAAAAAAAAAAAAGAGGATGAAGCAAAGCTTGGTGATTTTTTTTTTCACCAAAGAAGAAAATACTGCAGTGCTGCCTGATGCACCAGTGACCAAGGACACACACACACGCACGCACGCACGCACACACACACACACACACACACTGAAGTGAGGTGCTCAGCTAGACTTTTGGTTGTAAGACTGAAGACCAGGGGAAAGGTGGGGAGAGAGTGAGAGAGAGACAAAAGAAAATGAATTGGACACAAGAGACGAGTGAGCGGTGGAACGTGGAGAAACACCTTTGCAGACTACACTAGAGTGCACCAGAGCAACACACACACACACACACACACACACACACACACACACACACACACAGGTCCGCACAGGTGCTGTTTCTGGGCTGGGTTTGGCTGCAAAGAAGAGATAAGGGACCGGAGAAAGAGGAGGGCTGAGGGGGGAAAAAAAAGAAAACTGAAAAGAAAATGGGGAGAATACAGAACGATGGGAAATTAGAGAAGAGGTGCTTCAGAGGCGAGAGAGATCACAAGAGACAGCTCAGGGAAAACAACATCCTGCAGGTGATGAGACAGCAGCGCGCACACTTACGCGCGCAGACTACACAATGTTCACACTTATAAAGAAATCACACAAATACAAACGGGTCCCACAGGCTGGGTGAATGGAAGAAAGGAAAAGGGCCAATCCCATTTGGGAGAGCTGAAACGTCCCAACAGGAGGACGACGCGCACGCACAAACACGCCGCGAAGGAGAACAAACACAGACGCAAAGACCTTCAGCGCTTCAAAGTCGAGTTAACATTTAACAAGTTTAGTAAATCAACACACGTGGACCTTGAGTGTGCGAGTGTGACCTGCGATTGTAAACGCATGTGTGAAGAACAAAGTGGGTCTGTGTCTGCGTGCTCGGGGACAAGAGATCGTGTGTGTGTGTGTGTGTGTGTGTGTAAAGCCACAAGGGCAGTGCAAATTGTTTGATTAGCAAACTCGCGCGATGTAACTTTGAGTCTTGTGACAACTGATCTGATTTACATAAACACACAAAAGAGGTCAGATGAAAAGGTCTTACCTGCTCAGGAAGAGGCCACGTGGAGGAGGAGGAGGAGCCATGGAAGAAAAACACAAAAAAAAGAAAGAGTGGTAAATAATGACTTGTGCTGACATAAAGGTGGAACAAAGTGTCCTATCACAGTGACACTGTGTCAACAGTAAGTGAACCACAGAAAATCCCCATAGCAATCACACAGTCTGAAATCAATAGTTCAAAATGCCACTCCTTGGCTCATTTATAGGACGCAGAAGAATTAATCTGACACGCTGACAAGTGAGGGGAAAAATGAACACCCCGAGCGGCAGAGCGGCACAGAAAGATCGACAGGTAGGAAGGCCAGTGGGAGGGACAAAGTGATAGGTGGGTGACCTATTTATTTGACAAAAGGAGTGACAGGCAGGAGGGCAAACCGACAGGTAGACAGATGCATAAATTGGAAAGAGACAGAGTGAGATGGACAAGTAGACATACAGACACGACTTAGAGTGTGCCAAAAGCAGGGAGCCTGTGCAGCCACGGGGACAGGAAGGCTTGACACCTCATTATAAATGAATGAGAGATGCGTGCCCAAAGAGGCTGACGCTGGGGGGACAAACACACAAACATGGTGAGAAATCTCCTCCCTGGAGCTGGCAACCAGATGGACAGGTAGAAAGCGGGTGGTGGGGAGGAGGAAGGTAGAAGGGAGGAAGGAAGTAGTAGCAGAGGAGCCAGTTTGCTTTGGTGTTCCTCCAGTTCTTCTGCTGGCGTTGGCCAAAGCTTCAGAAGACGGTCCAACTCGGACACAGGCGCTCGCTCACAAGCAGGTATGTTCAGATGGAGTTAAACAGAAGGACGGTGAAATTAGGATAGATGGTGACAAATGGAGAGAAAGTGTGAAAACAGAAGAGGGAGCAGGCGATGATGCGTGTGTGTGTGTGTGCCTGTGTGTGTGTGTGCGCCAGTGCCTGAAATAAGCCTGATGGCAGCTGTCGGCTTCTGAGGAAAGGAAGAGGGAGAAGAGAAGAGGAAGAGATGATGGAGTGAGCGGTTAAGATAAGAACAGACAGAAAGAAAAATAGAGAAAATCACCTGATACATAAGCATGTGATTACACACCAAGAGAGAGGGGAGAAAGATCAGGATGTAGAAGACGCCCATTCCTTTCGACATATCCGCAGCATGTCAGACACCATATGCGAACGTCTTGCTTCATGCGAACACGCGACAGTCACTTTCGCCTCAGAGTTGAGTTAATTAAAATGAAGCGTGGCGAAGCTGACAGCCTTCGTGTCTGTGGTCATACATATGTAGTAATGGATGGAGATGCCACGTTACTACCACGCTAACGCACGCACAGATCACTGGGTACAAGAGCGGGGAATGAACCCCAATACAGTGACAGTCGGAGTCTGTCACTCTTCAAAGAGAGGAGAGTGGCTGGGTTTGAAGGAGCTAATAAGGCATTTCCTTTTCCTTATCTTTTGTTCCATCTTGGCTTATTTTATGTTTTTAAACTTTCAGCCAAATTTTCTATCATTTATACAACAACAGCTCTGGGCACACTAATAGCTTATCTAAAAACATGTATTAAAATAAATCCACCTAAAAGGGAAAGCAATGAAAGCGCTGGTAGCATTCTCCCATTTCCATGACAGACAGCAAAATGCACTTGAACGCCAAACAAGCGAAAGAAAAAGTTACTGAACCCCAGGGAATTAAATTAATTTCATCTATGATGCCTATTTTCTGTTAGATGCATAATTTGGGGAACTGGCAGAATAAAGACGAGCTAATGTTCTTATGTGCACCTCTGTTTAACAAGCATCTATCAACAGGCTAACAATAATTCACCAGTTACCAGAACAAAACACTGAGTCCCTACCTAACATAAGGTAACTCCCGCCACGGCCACCCAGTATAATCCATCCTTGCAAAGAAAGTTGGTAAAATACATCCTGTTATTCCTCTCTTGCCGATTGAATACGCTCTTTATTTTACATCTGTGTCTGCAAGTGGACTCTTTAGCTAAAATAACTGATCTCATCTAGGATAATAATGACGACTTTAGCGTAATGTCTTGTATTACTACGCTATTAGTACGCTATTATAGACCTTTTTAGCAGCACAGCAGATAGTTCGACTTGTCACAGTGGGGAAAGCACAGGTACTAACGATGGCTCAGGTCTGTTAAGTGTCCCAGTAAGCCATAACAGTGAATCCGTCTACAAGGCTTTCCTGTATGCGGTATGGATCCATCATTAATACATCTGTGCTGTCCCTACTTCGACAAGTGTAGAGCGTATGAAAAATCGACGTAGCTTCCGGGTTTGAAAAGTGAAGCCAATGCAGATGTGCATGGAACCTGCACTATGAAATCCATTTTCAACACAAAACTGGTGACAGGTTGGATAAAGCAGCTAAACACTGAGAAAGAATTTAAGTTTGCTTTGCTTTATAGCTTTATCGGGCTCAGGAGGTAGAGCAGGTCATCCAACTGGAAGGTTCGTAGTTCCATCCATGGCTGCTCCATTCAGCATGCCAAAGTATCCTTTGGGCACGAAACTGATCAGTAGAGTAAAAAAAAGCACTGTTTAAGAACTACCCTATTTAGCTTTTACCACTTTAACTAAACCAGTGTGTCTTGCCTCATCAGGTTTCATCACATCCATGTCACCACCTTGACTTTGTATAGTTACTCATTAAACTAATTCCGATGTATATGCTACCCAAAAGGAAACTCTTTTCCCCCAATGGCCCTTGTTTCTTTGTTAGTCATTAATCTCCAGTTGGAGAGGACTTCCTTAACAGCTAAACAAACATGAAGCATCTGCTGCAGATGTGGATCACTACACTACATTACCAAATTCCCCTTAGAAACGTATCCTGATGTGGTCGCAATGTACAACAAAGGATGACATCACTATTTACAAAATGAGATTGCGAATAAACGAGTCATCCTATTTCACTGGAATTCTCAGTTTCTCAACACAAGGACCGACTGAACCGTCGTGAACACTTTTCTGGAAATCTTACAATTTCTTCCATGTAACAGAGTTAGACGCCAGTAAGATCAGAATCTCTTTAGAGTTGACGAGCAGCACGCCCTCTCAACGAGTTCCTGGTCTGATTGTTTTGTTCCCAAGTGAAATTACACAGCCCGATTTCTTATACGACCCACTAAACTGAAAAGCACTCTCAGCTACTTCGACTGATTTAGTTGTAAAAATGACCTCAGCTGAGACGTACAGACACAAACTGCTACTCCAGATTCAATTAGTGACCGAACAAATACACAAATTGCTTTAAGATGTGTCAAATAAGTTAGTGAGAGAAGACTAAAAGTGGATCTTTTACACAAGAACAATTACTACAGATAATTTGAAACAACACAAATACGAGAGCTTTACATTTAAGTAAAAAAAATCTGGTTAAAATAAAATACTGATTATTTCGTATGTTTAATGAAAAACTGAACATACAATCTTCAAATCTCTCTCGATGGGTTTCTTCATAGGATAAATCATATGTAGTACAGCTAGTACAATGCTAACTCCTGCCATTTTAACCAATCCAAGACTGTGTTTCCTTCTTTTTACATCACAGACTATTTCGGGCAGTTTCCTATACAACTTAATTTATTGGTGTGAAGAATTTTTTTTACCCACCAAAAAAAGACTCATGTAGGAGAAAATCCTTTAGTTCATTTATAACAAAAGCATCTTAGTCTCACAGCTGCAATTTTTATTTATGCATTGTGTTTATTTTTAAGCAGTGAAATTTTCATTCACTTTGTTGAAACGCCAATGTGCACGATTCAGAAGGGGGGGGGGGGGGGGGGGGTGTCTATGATGTTTTTGTCAATATCGCAAAAGCCTTTTCTCTCACCCCAAGGCGATCGCTGCCCTGAAATAATCCTCCACAGACTTCTTTAATAAGAGGAAATGCACAACATGTTTTAAATCTTTACTGTGGACGACACATTATGGCTCTGTGGCTGTTTAATGATCTACAATCCTGTGGGTCCAACCTGTAGATCTAATGCACTGGCAGCATAATTCCCTTTCTGGGAATGAAAAAAAAAAAAAAAGCAGGCAGGTAAAAGCTGCTCATAAAGGCTGACGGCTGCACTTACAAAACAGAGAGTGAAGGAAGAGAAGCTGAAAAGACGGTAAGTGCGATAGATTTTTAATATTTAATAGACAAAAACACAGTCGACAGATATCTGAGGCCACTTTTCTAAATCTGTCAAAACTGATGGATCATCATCGGGTGTTTATCTACAATTTGTGACTGCGACTGTGTTGTGAAGAAAGTCGTAACGGACCCCTGTGTAAAGTCGTTCACTTCAAGGACTTTAAGATGAGGCTCCAAAGAGCCAGTACACCCATGTCTGACCTTTTCACCTCGTCACACTCTCTCACACAGACGCACAAAACGCCGCAAGGGCTGACCTCTTTACACTGATTAACATTCCATCATGTTAGGAGGGGCAACGAGATAGTTTCACTTCACCTTCTTGATTTCTGTTTCTTTTACTTTTTATTTATTTATTTTTTTAAAGAAAAACCTCCATCATCTCTCCCAGGCTTTTCTTTCTGTTTGCCTGCTCAAACACAATTATCCCACCCCTCCAATTTCCTTCATCGTGGCGCTTTTATTAAGCTTCTTTCTCCCTTCATATCCATTTTCTCCTATGGGTGTTTTAATGTTTTAGCAGGAGTGTGCATGTGTGCCGGCATGTCCTGGCAGGTCTGTTTCTCAGCCACCAGGCTTACAAGAACTTGCCCGACTAGCCCCATAGGGCCAGAGTTTGTGTACATAATTTACACGCAGACTTATATAGATGAATACTTAAAAATACAGATATATTTTTATATATGGACACAAAAGCAGAAACACACATTTTATCACTGTGGCAGCGAGAGTAACAAAAAGGGGAAAATGACTAGGTGTTTCATTAACTATTCTGCACCTTTTCTGCTTTATTAAGACCTGTGACTCATGTTCGTCTCTACACCTGCTCTCTCCGGGCTTTTTGTGGCCGTTGGTGCAGAGCTGCGCCCAGCAGCTTGTGTGTGCGTCTGCTAGAGTGAAGTTCAGCTCATGAAGACTGCACACGGACACGGTATTTGACTTTAAAATCCAAACACTGCGGTCTGCGGACACGTCAGTTCTCCTGCCAATTTTTTGACGGATTCTCAGCGGGCGCAATTTCTCTTCTTTGCTTTCATTCCCCCACTTTTTAAAATGCAGCGACAAAAACAACATGTCAATATTTTTTAAGCTTCTCAGGCTCGTTCAGGCGGTTAATTAGTTGAATGCCTTTAACGGGGGCTTCTGTGTTGCTTAAAGCTACAAATTTATGTTTTGTTTGTCCCTATTTACACACAAGAATGGTAAAATATTAAAAAACACGGCCCAATGCATCGTTACGTCTACCAAACAGAGCTAAAACAATGCCAGAAAGAGCTGCTTTGGCATGAACAGCACTGTGTATCTACTAATTTCACATTTTTGCCTCTAATCGCAATTAAAATCTCTTTTCGGCGTTAAGAAAACTACATTTGAAGTGAATTCAATTATAATAAAACTCTGAAATCTCTCATTTCTATGAAATAATATCCTAGCTACCTACCTATCCTGAGCTTTGATAAAATGAAAGTAAAATGTATTTGAGGAGGACTTTGATGTTTGAATATTTTGAAGGAAATCAAATTTGGTACAAAAAAATAAACAAAAAACATAAGTTACACTTAGGGCTGTCTTGACTATCGTTTGTTGGGCTTCAGACGTTGACAGTAAAATGATCCAAAAGAGGCAGAATTTCTTTTTTCCTTCTCCTCAGTGCATGCTGCTCTCCAACTTGCTGAATGGCACAGAAGGAGACAATTGACTGTAGAAGGACCTTCGTTGCTGAACAGCAGTTGGTTGACGTGAGAAAAATGCTACCAAATGTCTGCAAAGTTGCTAAATGTAGCAACAAACAGTCAAGCTGAAACAGGAAGAGGATCACTGCTTAGAGTGAGTCGTGTCAAACGCATAATTTAAGATGATATAGATTAAGAACGCAGTTTGCAATAAAAGTGCACCCAAGACATGAACACAAGATTTATAAAAACAAAACAAAACACCCCCCCCCCCAAGACTAACCATTCAGTCTGAAAGAAAGCCCACACTCAACGGCTGAGGTTAAGTACTGTTCCTGCAAATTGTCAGCTATTTGAAACTATTAATCCTTAGTAACTAAAATATATTTCAATTTTGTTAAAAATGTGTGGTGCTTTCCACTATGCTTAAAATTGCATACAATGTCGCACTAGTTAGCATGGTGTGGCTAGCGGTTTCCTTCCCAGCAGGTTAGCATCTACAGGACTGTGTAATGAGTAGTTACATGCTGGGTTACTATGACTTCCTTTTACTAAAACTGCCTTTATTGTTACATTTAGCCCAAAGTACTGCTGAGTCATGCTAGTTCTTGGCGCTGTTAACAGTTTAACAAAAAAAATGGACTGTGAAAAATTTGTTGAACGAATTCAGCTTACTGGTGCAAAAGCCACAGTTTCTGCCACAGGAACTAAAAAAAAAAAAAGAAGTAGTAAAGACCGGAGTTTGTGTAATTAGTGTAAGAATTAGTTTAAGAGTAGAATAGCCCTTTATTGCCATCGTACATGTATAACAAAATTGCACACCTGCACTTAAAAAAAAAAAGCTAACTGGACTTAAGGAATTAAAATGCTATTTTGACCTATGTATACAATTCCTTGCTGAGTTCATGGGTTCAGTCTATCATTACATTTACTCCATTTTTTTACTCAGTCTCAGTTTCAGAAAGGAAGATTATCCGGGATGACCGTCAGAGCTACACCTCGCTCCTCAGATCTGGTTTCAGAACCCCAACATATGAACGGAAACATCTTGAAGCTTCAAAACAGCGCTTCAGAAACCAGTAATGGATGCTACACCCATCTTTTACGCTGAATTTCCCATCAGAAAAAAGTGTGAAGCCTCAAGTAGCACCAGATAGTGAGGGGTGCCTACGTAACACCTTAGAAAAACAGTTAAATTGTGCTGTATGGGAAAAAATATATTAACAATAAAAAAAAAATAATAATCAAATTAAATAAATATGAAAAAAACAAAACAAAACATCTTAACAGTCAAATATTATTTTAGGCTCTTACGCTCAGCACACAGTAATTGCAGGGTGCACAAAAAATAATAATAAAAATGACAATGACATATTACCGTTCACTGTATGCATATACTTTTACTTTCTATACAACAAAAAGCCGTTTCAAACTTTTAAAAGTCCTTCAACAGGCACTGGCATCCTTACATAAGACCATAATTACCTCTTGTAAAAACATTAAAACCTGCTTGTTGAGCATGAAAGGTTAACTTCGGTAAGAGTTTAGATACATACGGTACATGCCCACACACAAACAAGGTGAGTCATAAAGAAATCGCTTCTCCATACAGAGTGAAAAACCACAAAAACAGATCGTAGCACCCAGAGCGTCACAGTCTTTCAGTTGTGACTTATTACTTGAGAGAGAAACGCAAGTAAAAGCCGGGATGATGAAAAGACATGAAGGTGGATGAAAGACACCTGGCGCACCTACAAGAAATCTTTACAAGTTAAGAAACCGTGTGTACAAGGCCACAGAACCACATGTCCATATAAACCGGTTATAAAAGAGAAAAAAGAGCAGGATGAACAATAAGTGTGCATATCTGTGTGTGCGAGTGTGTTTGTATGCAGGCGAGTGTGAGCCAGACTCCAACTGAGAGGGGAGGCAATAGCAATTCCCACTGACCTGAAAACTAGCTTGTCAGCCACCTCAAAATACAGAGGAATGGGAATAAAGAGGGAGAATGTCAGTGAACACCAATGGAGTGAAAATACACATTTAGAAATAGTGGCGAGCGGTCGTGTAGAAAAGATTTGAAAGAGAAAAAAAAATACCCAGGTGCAGTGAGGGGATTACAGAAGGAACGGGACTCGACGCCCCCTCTGCACCGCTGGCTCAAATGAGAAGAATGAGAAGACAAAAAAAAAAGACAGAGAGAGAAAACGGAGATTGACAGAAAACGATGGAAGGAAATGTGCACGAGGCATCTGCACACACCCAACAGGATGGAAAACAAGTGTGAGACAGTTTGTTTAAGTGCTGACAGGGACTCTGTATGGGTGTGTGGATGTGTGGGAGCATGTCCCTTTTTTTGCTTTTGTGACTCCCAAGGTCTCCCGCGGTCAAGAGCGGATCCCCTTTCTCTCTCGTGCCCTCTTTTCATACACTTATCCCCCGCCCCCCCAAAGCACACTCTTTTTTTTTTCTTTTTTATACACTCATTCCTCGTCCCCTCCCTCTCTTTTAGCGCAGCGCTGAATGGCCCTCTCTTTCTGATGAGTGACTGATGAATGAAGTAGCTCTTTGAAGTCAAGAGTCACAGCAAGGCCGGTCAAGCGTGAAGAGATGCCGGACAAAAGATGGCAGAGAGCGAGGGGAGAACGGGAAGGAAGGGAGGAAAAGAGAGGGAGGGGGGGGGGGGGGAAGGCACATGTGGGGGGGGAACAGTGAACATCATAAAGTCTGTAAGGGACGGAGGGAGCATGTGTGTGGCAGAGAGAGCACGGTCTGCATTTTTGCATGAGTGCCTCGGACTATTTGCATTGTGATGCTCAAAAGGCCAGCATCACGCAAATGGGAAATAGTCCAAGTTGTGATGAAGTGACATCTTTCTGGACTCCAGGGAGTTTCATGCACCTTTAATACCTCTACTCTCTTTCATCTATTGCTATAGACACTCAGAAGCAGAGAAAACGGCTACTGCCTAGGTCTTTTTTCCTGTGTTTTTTTTTCTTCTTCAAATACTGTTAATGGTACTTCTCTTTATTTTGTTTCGGTGGTTTAAGTGTTGCATTACAGTTAGTATCTTGCCTTCTGCAAATTAATAGCCTTTTAGTCCTATAACCGGTATTTGTCTTTGTTTATGCGTAGTGTTTCTGAGTATCAGCTGCTTAATTTGAATCTTTTTTTTTCCAAAACCCTCTGCCTCGCCACCTCTTTCAGTCAACACTGTGTTTAAATTACTTTCCTAGCAGGGAAAAAGGAAAAAAAGCTTAAATAAAAGAGAACAATCTCACTTGTTTTACTCATTTTCTGGGAACACCTTGCTTCACAATGACACACTCACCTCTGAAAGCTTCTCTGTGCTTAAAGGCTCATTGGTGGTGGGGTAACGTTTGTTCAAAGCTTTGGAGCTAACACCTCAAATTACCTGGCTTTCCACTAGAGGAGAATATGAAATTCATAGACGGCAGCGGAGTGACAAGAAGTCATTGGGAAAGCGGTTTGATAGTTATTACTTTGGCTTCATTTGTCGAGTAATTACAGACTGGGATGTGCAGCCAAGTCCAATTTTCAGAACAAGCGAAAAACACAAAAACAAAGACTGAACGATTTCAATACATCTCGAGCTCTTAATATCCAGTGTAGTAACAAGGCATGTCTTATCAGCATTTGGTGGGACTTTCGGATCCCATTTGCCTTCGACCATGGGGAGAAGACTCCATTAAAGGGAAGCGCACATAATTAACTGTTTGCCTTAAAGAGGCAGGATAAGTCTTGTCTCTCATAAACATCTAATTTACATACTCAGCTCTAATTGGGCTGTTATGTTCTACTTTCCGGGACATGACAAAGCCCTCTTAAGCACCGCTAAGTGATGCGTTTTCATGCGTTTGAACTCGTCAAAGATCCTTTTTTGGTCATCTGTTCGGTTGTCTAATAAAATATTTTTTTAGGAGGTAGCAGGACTACCTTGGAGATAATTACAGCATACCAAAATTTCCGGGGTTTAGGCCGAGACTGGAGTGGAATGCTCGAAAGCGTATTAGCAGTGGATGCCATTGACTAAGTATGAAAATAAACTTTGAAACAGATGTTCAGGCTTAGTTGGGGAGTTATCTAAAAATATCCGCAACGGGCAGCACCAGGGTGCAGTGGTTAGCACGGCTGCCTCACAGGAAGGAGGTTCTGGGAATCCACACTGGTCGGCTGAGTCCTTTCTTTATGGAGTTCACATGTTCTCCCTGTGCTCGAGTGGGTTCTCTCTGGGTATACTGGCTTCCTCCCACAGTCCAAACATGTGCATGGGGTTAGGTTAATTGGGATTTCTAAATTGGCCATAGGAGTGAATGTCATTTTCAACAGTTGTCTGTTTCTCTGTTATCCCTGCCATAGACTGGTGACCTGTTTAGGATGTAGTGGCCTATCCTCTCCCCACGACCCTGATTTTATAACTGGTAGAAGATGGAAGGATGCAATGTTCAAGTGGTTGGTTATGGTATTAGCCTTGCCTCTCCATGTGTATCTACTCTAATAAATACAGCAGTTTTAAATATAAGACACTAGACTGTCTGCTGAAAACAGTGCAGCCTCAGTGGGACTGGATTTTCTCTGCCTATTAAAGCCTAAGTAACCAATCTATGTGGTTGTTAGGACAACTCCAGGGGAAAATCTGAAATATTGATACACTTTGTATCCTTTTCAAGTACTAGTCTAAAAAATGTCACAACACTCTACTATGCATCTGTAGGAGCTCCTGAAGTAATTTAGTATTTTTTTGCATTTATTTGACAGGCTAACAAAAAGTATAAAACTAGAAGCTGATGGAAGTTTAGTATCTTACTTAAAGACTGTAACAACACAAAGCTGTCGGAAGAAATATTACATATCATGGGGGATCAAACCAGTGATCTCACTGTTACAAGACTTCGTCCTAAACTTCTAGTATAAGGTATCAAAGGAGATATTTTAAGGAATTGACGGGCTTAGCAGACATGAAAGACCCACTCCCTAGAATTCCCTTTGTAACTTGGCAATTACCCCAAGACCACCTGATTTTTCTGTCTGTGCACATGAGGGAAAAAAGGCACAGACAGAGGGTGGGGGGAAAAAAGAAACCCGTCGTACAGTTCCCCAGGGTGAGAGAGGGAGAGAACATTATACTCCTCCTGTGTTTATCTCAATCTCACATCAGATCAGATCACTGGCGGATAAAGGCGCATCCTGACACATCACTTCCTCTCTCTGGAGGAAGCTGACACGCGCTGGGGACTCGGAATGACAGCGGTGGTGGCGCGCAGGATGAAGAAGTTTTTTTTGACAGAGCGAAAGAGAGAAGGGGAAAACAAAGGTGAACCTGACATACTTGCAGCCCAGATCCACAGAGCCAAGTGAGATGAAGAAGAGGAGGAGAAGGAAGAGCGGCAAGAGACAAAGAGGTGAAGAGGCACTAAGAATAGTATAACTGGATTAGCTTTAACGCTGACCTTTATTTGGCAGAGTGACACTCTCTCACTCGTCTCTTTAGTGCAGTTACAGGAGAGGCCTGCCCTACATTTAAAGCTCAGATCAACAAGAGTTGGTGCTGATTTTCAAACAAGGAGACGTATGGATTTAACTCTTAACTCAACCAGGCCTCTCGCATAATCTGTGTGCGTTTGTGTGCAAGAAACATCTTTTAGTAGCTGCCACCTGACAGCTCCTCATGCGACTGTTTGTGGTACAAGTAATCAGCTGCGGTTCGCCTTTAATTCTGCTCAGCACAAAATAAAAACCTAAATCTCTCCGAGCAGCCCGATGAAGTTTTTATTATTTATGCCCAGCTACAGATGGTGCACAGAGGGCTGAAATGAAACCAGAAGTTCGGGGGCTTGTTTCCAGAGTTAAGACAAAAACACTCAATGTCACCAGTGGCATTTGTAACATAGAACTAATCCGACAGAAGAATCCAAGGGCGAGTCAGGAGATGCCAGTTTGGATGAGAGGCGGCAGCGAGTTATGGAAACAATGGAACAGAGGCGAGCGCAGATGTGACGTCACAACTGTCGCTCTGTTCATACTGGAGAAAAGAAAGCAGCGAGTGACTTTTTGTTGTTCGGTTTGTCCTTGTTAATATTTAAAGTGACCACCGTCGAGCTTTTTCGCCTTTTAAAGCCTTTAGAAAATGTAGATATTATTATGCAACGTCAATCTTATTCATGTAAATGCAGTGATTTTGGAGACACATCCCTGGGAGGGCCTCAGAAACAAGAAACTGCATCATCTGAAGCTGACATTGTGCAGAAATAATGGTAAGGTGCACCTAAATGTTCACAAACACACCTTGGCTTTTAGGAATTGTAACAAATCACAGCTCAAAGCTCATTATTTGTATTAGAAGATAATCAGAAATATGCATTTTCAGTGACGCTTGGCAGCAATGTAAGCAACACATTTCATCTGTGGTTTACCAGGCAAACATGCAGTCACGGGCAGGCTCACAAATCAAATTAATGTACAGTGCTGTGAACACAGATCCCACAGGACACACATTCACACGGCACACACACATGCACCAATGAAGTTAGAGGACATGCACTCGCACACAGACACACACTGCACTTTCAAAACAACCAAAACAAAACAAGGAGCAACTCTGGTGATCTACAGCTCTGCCCTAAAGCAAAGTACACAAACCAAGTGTAGCAGAACGAGGAATTTCATTTTTCCCCCACTCTGGCGGGACCCTCACATGCAAACACATATGAACACACACTCACACACACACACACACAGAGACAAAAGAGGTCCTGGGATGGCATGACGGGCAGAAAAACTGAGAAGGATGATGGGTAATGATGGGAAGAGGCGTCAAATAGTAGCAGGCAAAACTGTTTTTTTTGGGGGATCGGTAAAAGTTAGCTCAGTGTGTGTGTGTGCATGGGCGTGTGTGAGCAGAGACGGTCACAGTCAGCTGAAACTCCTCCCCCTAACTCAAAGAGGCAGTGCAGGATTTGCATTTTTCCCACAATTCAATTAACACGCTTGTCAGCCTCGCCTCTCCGTTCACATGCCTCCTTTGGCCATCTCTCGCTCGCACACACGCAAGCACGCACCCACAGACACACATCAGCTTCGTGAATAGATTATTCATAAATCCTAGCATGCAGAAAACGGTCGCATTTATTTGTTTGTTAACAAATAAAGGAGAGGGAATGCACACTGAGAGATGAGGAGCAGCTCCGGGTTCACATCCTGTCTGGACTTGTCATATTGAGGGACGTGAAAAGACAGTGCCGTTAATGGATGCAGAGAGAGGCTTCCCCTAGGGATGTCTCCTTCCCTCTCTCTCTCTCTGTCCTTCTCCATCTCTGAGGAAGGAAAGAAGATGTGAGGGAGGGCAAAAGATGAGAAGTGCGATCAAAGAATAGGGAATCATTGGGTGTTAAAAGAAAGACAAGAAACTCAGTGTTGATATGTAGCGAGAGACCAGACAATGGAGACAAGGCCAAACCTCATTTAGGAACCAGAAATAAGCCACAGATGCGCTGACTTTGCCGCGGGGCTGGCTAATGACTCCAGCGAGCCTCTTGTCTGATTAATAGACTGTAATCCCATTCTCATGGATAGCATACCATAGCATTCCGCAGCACCACTCATTAACCACTATAGAAATGCTCACTAATCAGCCAGTCGCTTTTAGCTAGCAAAACTAATGCTAGGCTAGGATAATCAATAGGCGGTAATCCTGTTGGCGGAGCTGCTGCAGCGTAACACCCCTTATTAACAGCCATAGAAATGTCTGCTAATCATTCACCGCACGGTTATTTGTCCACAGGGCCGCAGAATCACTTCGGTGGCGGTGGCGAGGGTTGACATTTGACAGTCGGCAACAGAGGGTGGAAGAAAAGGAGTGACACACAGAGCGGTAGGGGCTGTGTAATGATTAAGAAACACATCACTCCTGCTTTTCTGTCCCGCGCTCATGCTCTCTCTGTCTGCGTGTCTGTCGTCCGTCTTCAGCATACATCCATACTGGTCTGGTAAGACTCTGCTCTATGTTACTGTCATTCAAGTTCAATCAATCAATGACAAAAAAACCCAACCTATCTAATCCATAGCACTCAATCAATAATGAAGTCTTGCAGGCAGGGTAATGATAACCTTTCACATACCATCAATGGAGACGATGTTTAGCAGTCCCTCTACTTCTCCTGCCCTTACAATCCACTGAGGTGAAACAGCTGCGGCCAATCAATTACGTGCAATGGCCTCAACTCGGCTTCACTGTACTGGTTTGATTTCTGTGCCGGTTCATGTTGACTTTAAGGTCGATTCTGTAATGCCCAACGTCAACAGTTTGGTTCTAATCAGACATTTGCATCCCTGATCAACCAAAGCCAACCTTTCGTTTGCTGCAAAACGTCTGCAGATGGTCTCCGTGGCACGGAGTCAAACTAAAACCCTGCGTATGTGTGTAGTGATGAGGCCCAACAGAGGTATTGGCATATTCTATTGAGCTAAAGTCTCAGCTCTGAATCCTGAGGCTGTGTTATGCGTTGACGCAATGACCTGAGAATGAACCTGAGCTGAACTCCTGAAGTCAACGCGAAGCAGCAGTGAAGCACAGACCTGTCAATTCTACGTTACCAAAGGAGAAAACAGATACAGAATCCATCTCAACTTTTTCTAACAGTAGAGAAATAACCATTTTATTTGAGGACATCTTGAAACAGCATTCAACTAAACAGACTACAAAGAATCAAAACCTTTACTTAACTTTTAAAAATCCCCAAAACAAAACTATTTGCTGTATGATAACAAATGATTATCATTTTTCCCAATTCAAGATAAAGCTAAATGACGAACTAGTAGTGCAGTGTTTACCGATCCACCTGACATTATCCACTGTCCTGTCAAAGTCTCAAATAGGCTGTGAGCAACGAGTTGATATTTGAAGCTTTTGGCACGTCTGTGGTGGCTTCATTATTCGAATCCACACTAAAGCATTTTAAGCTTTAAAAAGAAAACTTTAAATAAAACAGGTTGAGCAGCAAGAACTTTGGATTATCGGCCTGGTGGCAGCTTGTACAGATATACAACCTATAAAGCTTCTTTCGGTATGGTCCTGCAAACGTGCATAGAGAGTGGTCTTCGCCCAGTCCTCTAAAATTCTAACTGTGCATTTCTGGAAGTTGATGATGCATCGGTCTGCCGAAAGATGGACTGCAAACGTGCTATCCCTGCTGAACCACAAATTCTGCTTTATTCCTAAGGGGTCGCCGTAGTGGATGGATCTGCATATTTAATTTGGCATGGATTTTTACACTGGATGCCCTTCCTGTCGCCTCCTACAGCAAGTGTTTGATATTTTACTTAATTACCAAACAGGTCATAACAACTGTCATTGATCAATTGTGTGTCCTTTGAAAACTCCATTAATCTACTAATGTTCCCACGACTAAATGTAAACATCCATCCAGACACTTATCACTGCATGTCCACTGTACAAACATGATATTCATCAGGTAAAGTAAAGCAGCTACTGGTATTATTCATGAGAGATAAACCCAATCAGAGCCTGGTTTCTAGGAAGATAAGCAGGCTTGCCTGAGAAGAAAAGGGGATTTGAGTTCATGAACGGAATAACTGGCTGGACTGATCTGGGAATGTTTGTCGGGAATACTATAACCGCAGCCACAGGATGAACGGACGTAACCGGCTTTGGTGTTCCTGGCCGGCAGCGCTTAAACCCAGCTAATCTGATTGGATTAACACTGACCTGCCTGACTACACATGAGCGCGTGCATGTGCTCGCATAGACAAACACACACACGCACATATGATATGCCAATCAGCCGTGGCTGCCTCTGCAAAGTTAATCTGGATGCTGGGTTGCACTGGCATCATGCTGGGCTACCACATGCATACGCATCCGCTCTCACGCCACACACACGCACGCATGCACGCGCACGCACGCACACACACAGCCATCTTAGGGTGCAGTGATTTGTGCTGTGAATCTGAAACAGACCTATTGAAAGAAGAGTAATGCCCAGTGCTTGACAACCGTGCTAATTGACTAGCCCCCTCCCCAGCAATGAAACTAAACGTTTTCACCCCTCCATCCTTTATCTTTCCAATCATTCCCTGACAGCTCTCCTCTTGTCCCACACTCATTCCATCCTCTTCCTCATATTGCTCTTCATCGCCGCCATCTCTTCTTCTGTTCCCCCCCTGCCATCGTCCCCTCCCCTCCCTCATACATGTAATCATTCATTAGAACCAAGGCAGTTGTCCATTAGGCAAAGCAGCCATTTTGGAAATTGCAGCAAATCTTCCATGAAAAGACATTTCCTCTAATGCAGTAGTCACGCTCGGGGGGAGAGCGAGAGAACGATGGCAAAGGAAGGAAAGAGAGACAACGGGCCCGAGATGGATGGAAAAGTGAAAGAGAGACAGCAAGAGAGCCCCCAGCCATAAAGCCACCAAGCAGAAAGCAAGCCTGCTGTTTGATTAGAGTGACACCGTCATGTGGACGGAAGGAGGGAGGAAAGGATGGAAGGAGAGGGAGGGAGGGAAAGTGTTCTAGAGAAAAGCCAAGGGGGGCTGAAGAGGAGGTGGGGGAGAAAGAAACGGGGCGATTTGAAAGAGGACTGAGACTAAGGCAGTAAAATTAGCCCCATCACTTTGCTTACTAAGACACTCTTTGACATGCCAGGATTAAAAAAAAGAAAGAAAAACAGGCACACACAGTCATGAGATGTGTGTGTATATACACACACACACACACACTTCCAGAGGACAGATGGTTTCCCCCATTTGAAAGTGGTGCTTTAATTTGAGTAAAGTGATAGGAACCTCCTTAACCAATTAGAAGTGCCATATCTTAAGCATTGCATTTGACTGTTTGTTTCACACACTTATTAGTGGACGTGTGTGAGCGCGAGATAGTGTGTCCCATGGGATCAGTGGGGAACATTAAAACTGGTATAAGGAGTGGGAAGATGACAAATCCACTCTCAGTGGCGCTCTGCTAAGTAAGTGAGTTACTTTCTCCCACAATGCCACTGTTCATATCGATCTCATCTAATCACCAATCAAAGCCAGACCTGTCTCCCCCATTACCAACTATTCATCACGCCGCTGCTTGCTCCTTTTAATGCGCTTTGCTCTGAAGCTGCCACATTTATCTCCACACCAAACTATGTCCAATCAACTGTTTTATTTTCTTCAAAAAAAAAAAAAAAAATTAGGATTCACTGTATTTAAAAGAAAAAAAAAAGAAACCATACTTTATCTACTTTCTTCAGCGTTTTTAAAGCTGCTGTTACGCTCTCTTCAAGTGGAAATATTCAGAAGAAATGGTGCAACAGACTCATCTGTTCAATCAATAACTAATCCAGCCATAACAACTGGGCTTGGAAAGTGTTACAGCATCAATACAAAACAGCTCCCAAATCCACAAATGTTTTGGAAATCTCATAAGGGTAATTATGATGCTCTCTAGCTCTTATTAAAAGGGCAACATGCCCCCATATAAACATAATTAGAAACAGTTAATAAATTAGGCAACTGTCAAATATCGCAGAATTTTATTAATGGATGCACTTGTTTGGACAAAAACCATATTGATACTTCTTTCACAAAAGGCTTGAAAGTATTTTTTGGTTTTTTGCTGGTATGCTTAATCAGCAGAACGAAACAAGCAAAGACAAAGTTCTTTGATTTCATCATCACGTTAAAGAAGTTCCCAAAGTCAAGAGTCCTACAGCCTACTTAAAAACCTGAAAATCCCATGGAATCTGTGATTGTGATGCGTTTCCTTGAAATTTTTATTTAAAACAAACAAACAGAAACAGGCTCTTGGCTATAAATTGCTAATGCTACCAAGTCATATGCAAACTGCTGAGCCCAGTGAGTGACCCACCTGCCACTTTGACACAAACTTCAATACAAAAGCAGTAATGAGTACTACCACAGACTAACCAACCCATATTACCAGTTTTAATTAACGTTTGACATCAATACACAAATTTAAATAAATATGGAACTGTACATACTTGAGTAATCTCAAACTGATTTTCTATTAGTAATTTGCCCCACATGCAATACTTTTGTGGCCCACCAGGGGGCCCCGCCCGCAATTTGGGAATCACTGCATCAAAGCATAAATCAATTAAAATGGGATAAAATATAATCAAAAAATTAAAACAATGTAAGAATGAAACATTTCATTAATGATAATTACATATTATATGAGTCTTAATTTCACTCCAGCTCAGTGTGTGCATCTGCTCTGTTTTACTGTCATTTCTCTCCTCTGCTCTCTGTTTCACCATGTGACTGAGCGACGAGTAAAAGCTTTAAAACACTTTAGCTCCACTTAAACCCAACGACAACCCCAGCGTCCGAAAGTCAGCCCTAAAATCTCCTAGTCATCATTATTATTTCTTAATATGCATCCCACATGAAGCTAGTAGCAAGAGACAACGCTGCAAGAAGCTCTGCTGGTAGAGAAGCCAATCCTGACCACGACCCTGGTGGCTCTCCTGCTGATGTCATTACAGCTGCAACCCCACCGATAAGCTTCCTCAACCCTCCCATCCACTTCTGGAGACAGTTAACCTCGGGGAAACACTGCAAGGCTAACCCTGGTAGCCTGCTACACAGATGAAAAGGACTGGTGTGCTGCCAAAACACTGTGGGAGAAAGCTCATCGATTTTCATTAAGGGCGTGTGAACATAAAGACATAGACATGAAATAGATGTTTGGCTTACATTAAAACTCAGGAAATATCCATATCATATAGAGCACAGCATACCAAGCAAAGCCAAACTGAATGAGTTTGGGATGTATTCACATACCCTTACAGTAGTAGTAGTGGTAGCCATCTTTAGTGACTTGTCCACTATTAAATCTTAAATATGTTTGTTTGTCTGGACTTTATTCAGGTTTTCCTGCAGATATATATTTTCGTTGACAGCCAGGTGGTGTATTTATGTGCCTCAATCCAGCTGATGGAAATGGTCCTAATTCACATTTTATTTTTGCAGCATTTGAGACGTTTGTGTAAAATCCACTCGACAGCTGTATGAGCGCACAGCTGCGGAGAGAGGGATGCTGGATCTGTCAGCACAACAACTGCTCCTGCTACATAGGTCTGTTTTAAATAATCATTTTCCGTTTCACACAGACATAGATTCACTCAAACCCACTTCCTCAAACATAAACGCACTACGAATATACGCAGTTGATCGGAAAGCTGCGGGTTGGGGGGACACCGAGAAATGCCACACTGACACCTTTAAATTCACGCTTTAACTCGCCTTTGCACGACAATGCCCTCAAGATAAATGCTCCCAGCATTATAAGAGTGCCACAAGAGGACCGAACAATGAGGACAGAGGCCAGAAAAAGAGGCAACGAGGGAGAAAAAGGAACAAACAGAGCCGTGACAGAGAGAGAAACAGAGAGCGCTTCTTGTTTCTTTGCAGTTATTCACTTCTCTTCTTTGTGAAAGTTGCGCTGTACACAGCTTGGAGCGGCACAGTTTCCTTTAGGCCGTTTTTACCCTTGCAGTGCCTTGTTTTTCCTGCCCCGAGTGCTCAGACAGTCGATTACACCCGGGCCAAGCGATCGTCTGTCATCTGTGCTCTCACCCGTGCATATTTACTCTCATCTTCTCTGCCTTCTTGTCTCGTTCTTTTCCTGTGGCCTCTTCAGGTGCGCGCGGGCTCAGAAACTGTTCACAAAGTGATGAAAGGCAGTTTATCCTGCATCCACGGTGATATCTCAGCCCTCCATGCAGAATGGCCGAACACGTTATCACCTCTGCCCCAGGGAAACCACAGGAGTCAGGACAGACGCCAGTAGCAAATACCACTGCTAGTGTGTGTATGTGTATGTGTGTATGCGCGTCCCAGTGGTAATAATCACCCGGATTAGAGCGGAGCCAAACCCCCGCAGGGTCCCCCAATCTCCCTCCCCCTCTACCAGCCAAGCCCAGCCCAGCCTGCAGCACTGATCCCCCAGTCTGAGCAGCCATGGGAAGCAGAGCAGCCGGCCTGACATCTCCACCACGCCTGGCTGCCAGACAGACAAATTTCCACAATTTCTAATCCCTCTTTGTCCTATTGATCATCCATAGCCAAAATAAAATATTGAACAAGCTCAGACAACACAAAGACACATAACCCATTCAACAAGCGTACCCTTTAACCACAGGGGTGCAGTGAAATGGAAGTTGATACAGCCGTCAATATGTCTGGGTGAGGGATGCAATATGTGGGCAACAACAATGGGGAAGGCGTGGAGAAGAAATGGGTTATAACTTAATAAGATGCGCATTGTGTCTGGGTACCTCGCAGTCAAAGCGAGGGATTATTACTGAGCGGAAATGTTGCCTGGATGTATTACAGCCCTCCTGAAATAAATTCAGCCAAATCTCAGTGTACGATTCAGTGGGAGGGCACCCTGATATTGGCACCGATCAACAATTGTCAGAGATGCTGCTGAGCTCCTGTGGCATTTCGTGACAGTGTAGTGTTGAAATGTCAATCAACATTTGCCTCTCAGCATCTATTCTCGACCTACAGATAGATGACTTTATGAAAATTATATGGTAATGCTGTCCCATGCAGAGAACAACACATCCGTGAAGAAGCTGTGGGGATTTTCATGCGTTTGTTACATTCGTTTATGAGACTATAACACCTTTATATTACCCTCTGTTGTGCTTTATCTTCTCTGGGATCACAATAACAATCCTGCGATTAAAAAAGAAAAAAAAAACCCTGCTCCAGGTGGACTTTTGATATTTTTATGAGGAGAGATGATCTTTAAACCAGTGACTATTATGCCTTTTAAAATGTCTCCAGGGGGGATGAGGTAAAATATGTCAAGAACAGAAAGAAGCTGCTAAGAACTGAAAGGCAGTTTGACTGAGTGACATAAGTTTATTTATCAACTGTAAGTTTTTACGAGCTTTCAGTGACCTTATTGTACCTCCAATGGAGAAGAGCTCTAAAGTTTCAGACAAACAAAATCCTCCGCAGTTTGGGGGATTAGAACCTAAACCACACTTTGTGTCTTTTCCATAGTCTACAGTAGCCTGACTACACCAAACACCTCCCAGTCTCACCTCAGGGATTTCTGCTTGTTCTCCTTCTTGTTGAGGACCCCTGGCACACAGTTGGTGAGCTCCGTCCAGTCTGCGTGTAAACCGCAGCTCCAGCCGGTGGAGAACCGAGAGAACAGCCAGGTCTCCTTGCGGTTCGGCCGGTAGCAGGTACACTTCTTCTGGCCCGGTCTGCAGTCGCAGGGGACCTCCAGACGGACATTCTGCACCAGGTGCCTACCGAAGGTAGTCCCCCCGGTCTTCTGGATGTGCAAAAACACGATCACGTCCTCCCCTTTAATTTGGAAATCAATCGTCCTCTCCAGGTCCCTAACGGGGAAGTAGTATTTCTTAACGTAGTGGGGGTCCGGAGTGGGGAAGATGTCCCCCTCGTCTTCTTCCGTGAAATAACCGTGCGGGGAGCCGAAATTGATCACCCCGGGGGCCACGTACTGATAGAGAATCAGCATAAAACACACGGATCCGACGACGATCAACAAGAATTTGCTGCTCCTCTCGACCATGATCCTTCCCAGTGCGGTCCCTACAGCACGCTACCATTTCCCAGTCAAGCCGGCAACGGGGAGCAGGGCGCTCGGCTTCTTCATTTTTGCTTTCCCCCCTCCGAGAAGGAATCGTTTTCGGGGCTCAACAGTGGCTAATTCCGCTTCGAGGCGACCGGCGAAGTTGGCTCATGGCTCACCGCGACCGTTCAACACCGTGAAAGACGCATCGTAACTCGCTCGGAGAGCCCCTCGGAGCCGACCCGCTCCAGTTTCACTTTACTTTGGTGTCCAGTCAACACAACAGGCTCACTGCATCACAGTGGAGCTATGTACCCAGGATGCAGCGCGAAACCTACCTTTCAACCTCTCTCACTCCCTCTCTCTTTCTCTGAAAATCTAGTGAAAGGAGAATCGCTTTAATTTGTTGGTTGACATGTAACGACCGCGGCATTTGCCAGCAGCCAATAGACAGCGAGATCGAGCGTTACAGTAACGAGCTGTAGTTAAATACTTTGTATTGGATTATTTTACAAACAGGGGGATTTGAATGAGTCATAGTGGTTATAATGTTGTATTCTGAGTTTATGTTTTCACTTTCAAAATACATTTGCTCTTTTACTTTTACTTTTATTGTTTAAATCCTTCAGTTTTTGCTTTTTCTCATTAATATCAGCGTAGCTTTTAGACTTTTTTTCTCCTTAAATTATTCTAATGTGGAAGCCAAGATTCAAAGGAGTTCTGAGCAGACAGATAACTAAAAGTGAACTAAAAACTGGGTGTGGAAAAAAACATTAACACATAAATGGTAATAAAAATAAAACCTATAGTTTAAAAAAGTAATAGGAATTTCAAAGTTAAAAAAAAAAAAAAAAAAATATATATATATATATATATATATATATATATATATATATATATACATATATATATATATATATATATATATATATATATAAAAATATTAAGTGAAAATGAAAACATTTCAGACATTTATTTTTACTGAACTGGAACTCAACTCTGGGAATTACTTGGAACTCAACTGATTTGAAAACAGAAACGAAACAGAAATCAATACCAAACTATAAATACCAAATTCTAAAATTAACTGATAGGACACTTTGTGCTGGCAGCACACTTACAGCATGTAGACAACCCATGACTCCATAAACCAACGTAGCAAAATCCATCTGTCAAGTTGTGCTCAGAAAATGTTCCAAACTGACCTTAGTGTGTTTTGTAAGTACATATTATTGTTTCACCAGGGACAACACACATTTATGTACATAAAAATACAAAAGAATAGAAGATGTAATGTAATGTAATGCCAGATTAAAGCAGAACTGCTAATCTACGTCTGTGGTTCCATGCCAGGTCACATGAAAATGTCATAATTAAGAAAGACATTCAACAAAAACTAACACAATAAAACACCATACAGAAAATGTCCTACCTCACCAGGACTGAGTTTTAGTTTTGTTTCAGAAAAAGGACTTCAAATAAAAATAAAAGAATTTTTATTTTAAACCTTTTTATACACACTCATCACAAATGGTAAATTTTTAGTAACTGCAGAGTGGTTTCGAGATCTCTGGAGTTGAATTAGTCTGTACAGTACCTGTGATGAGCCTATGAATGCTGCAGTCTCAGGGGCTTTGGGGACCCGGCTCCTGTGGGTCTGTGTGGCATTTACTCTGCAGTAATTTGATTATTCACAGATCTGTTTGCTAATACCTTCCCCTAACAGAAAACAAAAGCCGGAGTGGATGGTCCTTAAACGGCCCCTGCATTTTTTATTAGTTTCAAAAGATCTGGCAAAAAGACGATGATTTTCTGAAAATATAGCCTTTTGTATGTTTTTGTAAGGACACTACTTCTTAAATTTTTAAAGATATTTTCTCAAAAACACATTACTTATAAATCCACATTTTTATAGGCACATGTTTTATTTAAAATCTTCTAACTTCCTTTTGTTGTTGTTATTTTTTTTCTCTGTTTTCATCTTTAGATTGGGGTAACCCAATATTGTGTTATTTTTCCTCTTGCTCAATAAATTAAGAATTTATATAAATATATTTAAAATAGCCTCGAAATCTCCATCACAAAGACACACTTCACACAGCCAGAAAAGCAGCATTAGGTACAAGTTTCTGTTGAGCAAAGCTCCCCTAGCTCATTTACTAGAAAGCACCGAATATCCGACAACCATGAGATCAACCTTCCCCCTGTGCTTCACGTTGCTTCTCGCGTTGCTCCCGCTGGTGGTCAGTAAAGAGTCCTCCTGCTCGCTTTTCTTCGAGACAGCCTTCCAACTTGTCAGGCATATTTACGCGATTCCTCGGGGCGATTAATGTCGAACATGTTTTGACTGATCACATGTGCGAGTGGAAGAAAGAGGCATGTTTTAACAGCCAGGTGCTGCTTCATCACAGCTGACGGTGTGTTTTCTTTGCCCTCCCTGTGGTTTAGCTCGCAGGTTCTCACACATTTGTTATTGCAGATGTTTATTGTGGTAATGTGACAGAGCGAAATGAATGTGCCTCTAATCTCACCAAACTACCCGCCCTGATTCCCACATGTCTCTTAAATGAGGCTTAATCAGGAAGATCGGCCTCATCAGCAGACTGGGGTTGTGAAAACAGCAGTTTGTTGGCTGTGGGTAGTAAGCAAGTAAGGTATGAGGGTATGCTTTCACTTAGAGAGGTTTCGGTTGATGTTGAGTTACGCGTTGAGTCAGGCTGTAATTGGCCTCGTGGTTCTCCATGATTTGATTATGGAGAACCACTTATATAAATATTCTTTCATTTTTAGCTACTTTAAATCTACCCCCCCCCCACACACACACACACATAAAAGCTTTAATCGTTAAATATTCTTGGGTTTTATTTACCGTTATTGACAACACGGTTCCCTCAGATTAATGAAAAAAATGCACAAAACAGACCGTGATTGGTATTAACACGTCTTACACTTATAGTTCAAATCCCTTGAACATGTTGAAACATGGGCAGTTTTTATGACTCTCTTTTTTTCTCACATTCAGTTAATTGGTAACACATAAACGAAATACATCAAAACCGAATGACTCTCAGATTTAAGTTAGGCAGATCAGAAGCACAGCCAGCAACAATTATAGCTTATTTTACTGCAGGGAAGCTCAGGTCAGGTGCACTGGCTGCTTGTCAGCAATGTCACAGGGAACTGCAGATGCAATCAATATCGCAGGGTTTTGTGGTTTGGTTGAAAACAGGCAATGTATATGAGGCGCTGTGGATTTTGTGCAACAAGTGTGCAAAACTCGCCACATTGGGAATCAGCAACTTTGTTTAAGCCCTGAAGATCTCAGATCAGCTATCTTGGATGTGTCGCTTCAATGTTCACAAACAGCCTCAGCCAAACCACAAAACCCAAGCAACTCTTACATTACCTAATCTTGTTTTTTTTCCCTTCAGCTTTTCTTAGAAAAGAAAAAGATATTAAAAAGGCTTAAAAATCTAACACGCCTTAAGCTGCAGGAACCCCAAAGAGATATTAACAGATTGGTTTTGATACAGATTCTCTCCACGTGTTATTCCAGAGGTTACATAGTCCATTTTAGACCTTCAGAGTGCAACTGCACTAATGTGTTATAATTGATCTGGCATGAGTAGAATGATGAAACGATTGATTCCTAATAAAGCTATGTGTTAGTCACAAACCCTTAACAATATTGTCCCTTATTAGAGTGTAGTTATTTGCTGTGTGAGCTATCTCAATAAAGGGACACCACTGCTAACAGACTCCAAACCACAAATGCCTTTGTTTGCCTGAGGAAAATCTGGCTCACATCTGAAAGTTGTCTGTGCAAATTTGTGGTTTAAAGTCTGCGTCCAGGCATTCCTCTTGTTATTGGCAGCGCTTTACAGGAGCCTTTCACCTTCTTGCCTTGTGCATGTAATTATACGCCTTCCTTTACAGCTTGTAAGCATTTTTTTTTAGATGTTTTCTATTATCATAATGGCATTTAATGATGCCAGTTTGGGCTTTAGAAACATAAAGAAGACATTATAAACCAAACAAAGCAAACATTTCGACTTATCAACTTCACTCAGCAAATAATGAAATAGCAGGAATTTGAACTGCTGATTATTTGGTCGATAAAACATCTAACGAAAATGTTTAAATAAGACAAAGAATGGCAGCAAATGCTACTTTGGGAAAGCTGCAAGAAAGCCATCGTATGGAAAGGGCTGCAGACAAAACTGCCAGCAAAAAGAGTGACTGTGCCACGTCTATCACTGAAATAAACTGTAGAGAGACATTGACCTTTACCTGAAGAGTAAATTATGATCAAGACGTGAAATATGGGGGGAAAAACAAATCACAGATAGATGTGCACTTGGACGCATGTTCCTGAGAGATGCTGTACATGTGTTAGTGTCACATTGTCCATGTTAATCAAATATTAAAGCCTGAAATTTTTAATTAAAGTGGTCCTACTGCTCATTTTCTTATTTATAAGACAAACTTGAATGTCATAATAATATTATTATTAATGTTGTCAGGGTATGTGCAAGTAATCCTTGTCTTCAGACTGCTCCAAATACTTTTTCTTGGATCTCTAGGATGTCAGTGAGTATGGAAATCCCTAATATGGTCATCTCAGGCACGCAGCTCTGGCTATGAGCTCATAAGCCCCACCCAACTGCTGTTCAAACCATCTGTTTATGAAAGGCAGCCAATCATAGCGAAGTTGGCTTAAAGGGAGCCAACGAAACCCAGTATATGAAAGCAAAGCTACTCCAGTACAGTCCAAGAATATCAAGTTGGAAAAAAACAGGAAAAGTCTGCTGTAAAATAAAGTTGCAAGAAATATGTTTATTTATTTTTTTATTTTCTTCTTTCATCCCCATCTGGTCATATGCAGCACAAAACTCTTCTGTCATCCCGTACACATCCCTGACATCTCCCCTGAGCCTTGTGGAAGCCACATGTGCCTCTTCACAACTTCACCAAACTCCTGAATCTGCAGGCACATCACGTGAGTTCACTACGCCCGCTGCATGATAAGCACTCCTGCTTGGCTCCGTCTTGGACTGTTTGCACCTTGACAAGCAAAGGCATTTTTTCCTGAGATTATCCCAGCATGTCTGGATCTGAGTGTGTGAGGGTGAGCCAGCACGAGCGAGCCAGTCTCCCGTCTTGAATAATTCAGCCCGCTTATTTACATGTGCTTTACTTACAGTGAAGCAGCATCCGCCTGTCACACCGCTGTTAAACACACTCGTGATTATGAGTTCTGCCTCCCCCCTGGCATTACCCAGTTGTATTAAATACTGGGAGAGTCTATATATGTGTGTCAGGCTGAGAGAGAGAGTGCAAGTGAGCATATTAATACTGTGTGTTTGGCAGTGTTAACTTGTGTGTGTGTTCTGCTCCCGCCATGCACAGTGCCATTACGAGCAGCGTTACTTAAAGAAGATGGATGTCACTGAGTGTGTTGCCCTCTGGCTTGGGTATAGAGATATGACAGTCTGTTTATCATGAGAACCAGTTTATTGTTGCCTTTGCATAATGTTGCTGTTTAGATGGATATTTCCATGCTGTTTCCAGAGGCTTTGACTTGTGGATTATGTCCCGCTTCAGTGTCCATGCACACATCGAGTCTCTCTATTTCTCTTGTACAAATGCATTATATTAATGTGTCTAAGCCATAATGTATAGATGAGATTTATTTTGTGATAATGAAGTGAGAGCTACGTATTTTACAGGGTGGCTACAGATCCTTAAAAAGCATGAACTCTCTTAAACGCATAATTTTAAAAAGCGTTAAAAGCATGAAATTGTTTCCAATTGTCTTAATTGTTTTGTACACAATGTTGCTTTTAGATACTTAAACCTTGTTTTTTTGTGTGTGCAAGTAGTTATTGTTTAGTTAGCCCAAGAATACCACTAGTGGAAGCCTTGACGTAATGATGAAGTTAAAGGCTCTGCTAGCCGGCCTGCTAGTTAGATCCAGTAATGAGGAGACGTGAGCTTAATGCTAAATGTCTTGATTGGAATAAATGTTATTTCAATAAGGAGAGGTCATTAGAAGGAACTGAACGTGATTTATTGATATACAGAATTCAATTTAGCTACTTGGCAATTAGACTCCGATGGCCCATTGCAGCAGAACGGAATCCCAGTGGTGATAGGATTTAGGGCAGGACCCCCCCCCCCAGAGTCTAGGCGCTGGTGGCAGTGAAGATAAAGAGGGGGAGGAGGTGCGTTCCATGAAGGCGTCTGCAACGGAGAATGACAGATGAGCAGTGAGATTTAAAGTACGCAGAGTGATTAACTTAAAGAAGGCAGGCAGAAAGATGATTGGACTAGAGCAGGGATGTCAAACTCATTTTACATTGTGGGCCACATGCAGCCCACTTTGACTTTAAGTGGGCCAGGCCAGTGAAACTCCCCGATCTGTCAGGATAAAGATGTTAAACTACACATTGAATCCCTGAGCTATATTCATACAAAAAACAGGGGTGCATTTTTTTGTTTTACTGTGGAACCAATATATTAAAATAATTCTATTTATCTATACAGAGTTGTGTTTTCTTGCTTTTGTAACATGTGGTCTAATAAATGTGTTTAGCAATATACATATGTTACATATGTGCAGGCATACTTGCGTACAAGCAACAATTTTAATACTAGCCCAAACTTTTTGGTGCAGACATTTAAAATGAACCATAGAAGAAGGCAGTTTGTTCCACATTTTTTGGGTGCTACAACCTCAAAAGCCTGGATTTTGATATAGCACCATGGAGTAGTTAAAATGCCCTGATCAGTTCATTGGTGATCCATTGCTGGAATAAGGTCTTAGCACATCTGCTGTACATTTTTTAAATGAGTTCTAAATATCACTGGACGCTGCTGAAGGAAAGCAAGAATGATGATGTGCGACTTAGTTTCGTTAACATTATAGTTGTCCTGCTCTGGAGAAACATGAAAAGGGAATTTGTAGATGGAGGGAAAAGTGTGTAGTTAAAGTTGCAGTTTATTAGGAAAATACAAGCCTGGGTGACTTTAGAGATGTAAGATTTGAAATTTGAATGCTGGTCACATGTTACCAAGATTCTCAATGAATCATAAGATGTTGCCGGGAAGTCGGCCAGTCAATAAATATTTAGACAGTATTCTTAAAAGTCATCCAAATACTTTCATTTTACAGTATTTTATATTCAGAACCAACATCAGCATGTATATCTGCATAGAATATATTATCTAGGTTATGCTACGATCACAATAAGAAAAACAATGATGCTTTTGAAACTGTGACTTCGAAGAGAGGAAGCAGGTCTGCCAGCGCTTGGAGTCAGCTGTGATTTTCAAAGTATTTTTGACATGTCAAAAAAGTAATTCTGTGATTGAATGGGGTCAAGTTGGCAATTCCATGCAATATACTTGTGATAATACACAAATTACAGCAATTGAATGGTTAAAAATTGCAAATTAGTTGCCTTCTGTTGCAAATATGTTGACGTACAAAGGAAATTCTACGTATGTATAAATTCACATTAAACAGAAATTTGCATTAACTCCAGTCCAGAATTGACTCTGCCTCCACAAACAGTGAGATAGCTGCTGCACGATAGCGATTTCACATCAAAGTGACATTTTCACTCAGCAACCTTGGTTTTATGCAAGAATACAACCAGTAGGCAACCAATTGAGTTGAATCCACAGATGAATTACGCTCATTGGTGAAGACTGACTTAAATTGCCAACACTTTGCAAAAAGTCTGTCTGTGTTTATTAATTAGATGGCAGTCATTTGCAACCCTTTGCCAATCTGTCCGAGAGTGACTGCAGTCAGTCTGAGTCAGACTGACTATTTGAAGATAGGCTGCTTCAGACCAGGTGACCCTTCAAAGTGGTTGGCTGCCTGCTTAATGTCTGGGAGACCAATTGGTCATCACATCTACTTGCAACTGATTCCCAGATGTGAAAAAAATGTAACTACAGCAAAACCACCGATTTTTCTTACTTTCAAGAAGGTTGCTGTCTTATTTTTACTCTACTGAGACTGAGTCATTGAATTCAATCCAATCTTATTTATATAAATCACAACAACAGTTGCTTCAAGGAGCTTTATATTGTAAGGTCTTTACCTTACAATATAAAGCTCCTTGAAGCAACTGTTGTATATAATACTTCTTATAATACTTCTTTAAAGTATTATAGGGTCTTTACCCTATAATACTTTAAAGAAAACCCCAACAATCAGTTAACTTCCTATGAGCAAGCACTTGGCGACAATGGGAAGCAAAAACTTCCTTTTAACAGGAAGAAACTTCCAATAAACATTCTTATATCTGTAAACTATGAGAAACAAATATGAGAAATGCATGAAAATAAAAGCATATAAATATTTACATGTGCAGAAGAGACATTAAACACCCTCAGTTATTGTTGGTTCTCTTGCTGACACAAGCTAAAGAGGGTTCATTCACGGTGCTTACATATCTGTCATTTCCTGATTTTTAAGATTTTTTCCCTGCAAACAAACAAGCACACACATCATATTCACACACCCTCCTTCTGTTTGTATGTGCCCCCCCCTTTTTTTGTTTTTTACTCAGCCAGCGGCCAGGACCGAATACCACTGTGTGCAAAGAACATGAAAACAAGAGCAGGAAGGTATTAAAAGCACGCACGCAGAAAATGACACAAACGCACACACACCAAACTCTCATTTTTTTTTTTGTCATGAACGCAATCACGCATTTGTTTGCTCTCCCTTATAAATACACAGGCCGAAGATAAATAAAAAAAATCTTTTTTCATCAAGAAGCCCAGAAATGAATTATTCCCTGAACTTTCAGAGTGTTTCAGACACAAATATTTTCTTTGGATGTGCCTAAGGGGAAGTGCACACTGTCGAAAGAAAACAAAACTGGGCGCCATGTAGTTCCTACATTCCACAGTCTGTTTGAGTGTGTGTTTGAGGAGGGCACACAGGAGGTTTGATGCATGCGAGTGTGTGTTAGACATAAGTGCATGTACGTTAGCCATACAGACGTGCAAATATGCTGCAGCGTATGCACATGTTTTTTTAAACAAGCGAGTATACATTTGTGGGAATGTGTATGTTGTATGATGTTAATGAGCCATTCTAACTGTGTTCCCTTGAGCTCCCCCCGGATAAAGATATGAACTCCTCCAAAGAAAAAAAGCTGGTTGGGTTGAAATGTCTACTATATTTGTTCTATATGACTGTGATCATTAATACTAGTGTGTGTATCAAGAGGGGCTCTGTTCTCTGTGAGGGTAGCAACACAAGACTCATTCTTAATGTACTGTATGTGGTAGCTCTGCCCCGGTGAGTATGCCTGACTTTATCTTCTGTCAGTATTCCTGCAAAATGATGCATCAGGACATGTGCGGCGTGTTTATATTTATCATGGCTTATGGGCTGCTTTCATGTGCTGCTTTGTGCCCCTATGCGTAATCATTGTGTGTGTGGATTTGGTGTCAGATCAGCGATTCTCAACGACCGGCTGGAGTGCACCACCTCCTGACAGTGCATTTGCTTCAGCGGCCTTTCTTTCATCTCATCAACATGATTTTTCCACACAGTGACAATTATGTTGTGATAAATTAGATATATCCGAGGTTCGACTAACGGACGAACTCTCCTTTCCAGCACCCTGGCATAGACTTTCCCAGGGAGGCTGAGGAGTGTGATCCCCCTGTAGTTGGAACACACCCTCCGGTCCCCTTTCTTAAAGATGGGGACCACCACCCCGGTCTGCCAGTCCACAGGTACTGCCCCTGATCTCCACGCAACATTGCAGAGGCGTGTCAACCAGGACAGCCCTACAACGTCCAGAGCCTTCAGGAACTCAGGGCGGACCTCATCAACACCAGGGGCTCTGCCACCAAGGAGTTGTTTAACTGCCTCAGTGACCTCGCCCCCGGAAATTGGCGGGTCATTCCCCTCATCCCCAGACTCTGCTTCCTCCTCGGAAGACGTGTCAGTGGGATTAAGGAGGTCCTCGAAGTATTCCTTCCACCGCCTGACAATTTTCTCAGTCGACGTCAGCAGCGCTCCGCCAGCACTATACACAGTGCAGGTAGAGCACCGCTTTCCCCTCCTGAGACGTCTGACGGTTTGCCAGAATCTCTTCGAGGCAGTCCGAAAGTCTTTTTCCATGGCCTCTCCGAACTCCTCCCACACCCGAGTTTTTGCTTCAGCCACTGCCCGAGCCGCATTCCGTTTGGCCTGTCGATACCTGTCGGCTGCCTCCGGAGTCCCACAGGCTAACCAAGCCCGATAGGACTCCTTCTTCAGCCTGGTGGCTCCCTTCACCTCTGGTGTCCACCATTTGGTTCGGGGATTACCACCACGGCAGGCACCCACCACCTTGCGGCCGCAGCTCAATGCAGCAGCTTCGGCAATGGAGACTCTGAACATGGTCCATTCGGACTCAATGTCCCCGGTCTCCCTCGGAATGCTGTCGAAGCTCTGCCGGAGGTGTGCGTTGAAGATCTCGCGGACTGGGGCTTCTGCTAGACGTTCCCAGCACACCCTCACTACGCGTTTAGGTGCACCAGGTCTGTCCAGCGTCCTCCCCCGCCACCTGATCCAACTCACCACCAGGTGGTGATCAGTTGACAGCTCAGCCCCTCTCTTTACCCGAGTGTCCAGAACATATGGTCGCAGGTCTGCTGATACGATTACAAAATCGATCATCGACCTACGGCCTAGAGCGTCCTGGTGCCACGTGCACTTATGGACACTCTTATGTTCGAACAGGGTGTTCGTTATGGCCAAACTGTGGTTAGCACAGAAGTCCAATAACAGAGCACCGCTCGGGTTCAGATCAGGGAGGCCGTTCCTCCCAATCACGCCCCTCCAGGTCTCGCTGTCGTTACCCACGTGAGCATTGAAGTCTCCCAGCAGGACAACAGAGTCTCCAGGTGGAGCACCCTCCAGCACCCCCCCCCAGGGACTCTAAGAAGGCTGGGTACTCTGAACTGCCACTCGGCGCATAAGCGCAGATGACAGTCAGGACCCGTTCCCCGACCCTAAGGCGCAGGGAACAAACCCTCTCGTCCACCGGGAAAAACCCCAACGTACCGGCAGCAAGCCGAGGGGATATTAGGATACCCACCCCAGCCCGCCGCCTCTCACTAGGGGCAACTCCAGACTGAGACAGAGTCCAGCCCCTCTCCAGGAGACTGGTTCCAGAGCCCAAGCCATGTGTAGAGGTGAGCCCGACTATATCTAGCCGGTACCTCTCAACCTCACGCACTAACTCAGGCTCCTTCCCCACCAGAGAGGTGACATTCCATGTCCCTATTGCCAGTCTTGGCAGCCGGGGGTCAGTCCGCCAGGGCCTCCGCTCCTGGCTGCCACCCGGCACACAATGCACCCGACCCCTATGGCGCCTCCTGCGGGTGGTGGGCCTGCGGGAGGATGGGCCCATGTCTCCTCTTCGGGCTGTGCCCGGCCGGACCCCATGGACTAAGGCCCGGCCACCAGACGCTCGCCCTCGGGCACCCTCCCCGGGCCTGGCTCCAGGGCGGGGCCCCGGTAACCCTATCCCGGGCAGGGTAAACTGTTCCCTCGGTGTCCTTTTCATAAGGGTCTTATGAATCGCTCTTTGTCTGGTCCCTCACGCAGGGCCAATTTGCCATGGGAGACCCTACCAGGGGGCAAAAGTCCCCAGACAACATAGCCCCTGGGATCCCTGGGACACACAAACCCCTCCACCACGATAAGGTAGCGATTCAAGGAGGGGATATATATATGTAATGTAATATTGATTACACATATTGGCTTCATCGGGTGAAGGCCTCCAGCTCGCACTGGAACGGTTCGCAGCCGAGTGTGAAGCAGCGGGAATGAGGATCAGCACCTCCAAATCTGAGGCCATGGTTCTCAGCCGGAAAAGGGTGGAGTGCCCACTCTGGGTCGGGGATGAGTTCCTGCCACAAGTGGAGGAGTTCAAGTATCTCGGGGTCTTGTTCGCGAGTGATGGGAGAAGGGAGCCGGAGATCGACAGACGGATTGGGGCTGCAGCTGCAGTAATGCGGACGCTGCACCGGTCCGTCGTGGTGAAGAGGGAGCTGAGTGTAAAAGCGAAGCTCTCAATTTACCGGTTGATCTACGTCCCTACCCTCACCTATGGCCACGAGCTGTGGGTAGTGACCGAAAGAACGAGATCGCGGATACAAGCGGCAGAAATGAGCTTCCTCCGAAGGGTGGCTGGCCTCTCCCTTAGAGATAGGGTGAGAAGTTCGGCCATCCGGGAGGGGCTCAGAGTAGAGCAGCTGCTGCTCCACATCGAAAGGAGCCAGCTGAGGTGGTTCGGGCATCTGACAAGGATGCCCCCTGGGCGCCTCCTGGGTGAGGTGTTCCAGGCATGTCCCACCGGGAGGAGGCCCCGGGGCAGACCCAGGACACGCTGGAGAGATTATATCTCTCGGCTGGCCTGGGAACGCCTTGGTATTCCCCCGGATAAGCTGGAGGAGGTGGCTGGGGAGAGGGAGGTCTGGGCCTCTTTGCTTAGGCTGCTGCCCCCGCGACCAGGCCCCGGACAAAGCGGATGAAGATGGATGGATGGATGGATAAATTAGATATAGAACTAGAAATACGCCTGCATTTCTCTTGCAGCATAGGCTTGCTAAATCTTTTTACTTTTCCTTGTATTAAAGTAAGTAAAGTATACAATGCTTAAGAAATGTATTAGAGCAAAAAACAAGGAAGCACAAATATAACAAAAAAGAAAACTTAACGAAATTTGCATTTTTATAATCCGTTTTTATAATCAAATTCCGACTTCTCCGAGAAGTCGGAATTTGATCAAGCATAAACTTCAATCACTAAAATAAAATGTTCAGGAATGCAAGTAAATAGCTGTAATTTAATATCTTACTCAAAAGATAATATTTTTTCTGCTTTTCAAAATAAAATTGTAAATTTGAAAATTCATGGATAACAACAAAAATTATATTTTAAAAATGTTTTAATAAAAAGATATATATATGTAATGTAATATTGATTACACATATTGGTGGATTAAACATTCTCACTCAGAGAACGTAAACCTTCGCCGAGGCAGCTCGCTCTTTGGGTGACATTTACTGTAAAGGGAATAGTATTGTATTTTGCATATATTCATTTTGTTTCTTTCTTGTTTTTGAACATACTTTAAGAAGTTTTCAAACTAAAGGCATTAGAATTTCATGCACAGTGTCACGATCTGTGGGAGAGACCGTGTGGAGGGTGTTTGGAGGACCCAGGTGTGGACGGAATTAACTCTAAGCAAATATCGAGCCTTTTATTGTGGCTGGTGATCATGAACAAAAACGAGAGCAAGAGCAGAACAGGAGTAACAACTAAACAGGAACCTAAACTGGGAAGAAACTATTAAAACTATTAAAACTGAGATAACTACGATAACTCTGAAGACTATGACGATGAAGACTATGAAAAACATGGAGTGAAGTAACACAGACGACGCAACGCTAAACACAGGAAGACGGAGGACTTAAATAGACACATGAGGTGATCAGGGGAATTGGAGACACATGAGGAAACAGCCGACTAGAACGAACACATGATGCACAGAAAAACGTAAACCTGAACGCAACGACATGGAAACCGGACTTTCAAAGTAAACAGGAAAACATGACGAGAAGCACACATGACACGAACTTGACAACATCAACCATGCAGACCTGAAACATGACAGAATAAGACTGTCACGGTTCTGAGTCCGTTGGACCCAGTATTTTGAGTTTATTATGTTTTGGTTCACTTTTGCATCATGGATTATTCTTTGTTTCTCTGGTATTTTGTGTTTCAGTTATCTTGGTGTTTTGGATTGTTTCTCATTCTCTTGTTGTGATGTTTATTATTATTATTATTATTATTATTATTATTATTATTATTATTATTATTATTATTATTATCATTATTAGAGTTTCATGTTTCTATTATCCATGTTTTAGGAATGGTGGTTTCATGTATAGTTCAGTTCCATGTTTCATTTTCTGTCTCTGTGTTGAGTCCATGTCTCTGAGTTGTGATTCATGTTTCCTGTTTTATTGTGAAAGACTTTGTCTTATGTTAGTGTGTGCAGCTTTGTTCCCCATGTCTCGTTAGCCCTGATCTCTCCCAGCTGTGTCTCCCTTCTGTGGCCCATTTCCTCATTACTACCCTGTGTTTTCCCATGCCCAGTGTCGCGTCGTACCCTCAGATTATGCCTGTGTGTTTTTGGTTTTGGTGTTCAGTCCTCACTTCATGTTTTGTTTTCTGGCCAGCAATAAAGCTGAGGTTTTTGAGTTGCATTCCGTTTTCCGAGTCCTGCATTTGGATCCTCCTCTCTGCCTGCCCGCACACAGAGCCCTGACAGAACGACGCGACCAGTATGGATCCAGCGGACTCACTTTTCACCTCTAAGGGAGAGAATCTCGCGCACCTATGGGATTACTGTCGGAGGATAATCCACGCTGCGAGCCCCTACACGAGGCATATGGAGGTAGTGTTTTTTGATAATTTCTTGTCGTCTACTGCCTCCACCGTCAGTTTTCTGCACATAAATGGACTTAAGCAAATGATAACAGCTCTAAGAGCGAGGCTAGCCTTTGAACTGTTTGGCATGGGCGGCCCAGGGAAAGAAGATTCAGCCGTTCTCCTGGAGGCCCTCGCCACTTGGTACTCTCAGCGACAGCAGCATTTTTTGCCACGGTTTATCACCAAATCATTTGATCCGTCCCTGAGGAAGAAATGCAACCCTCGCCATCATCATCCAACCACACTTCCATTCTCACCTGTAGTAGGGACTGGTGCAGTTTTCATTTCCACACCTTCAGCTCAGTTTTCCGATCAGCAGCCACCTTCAGCTCAGTTTTCCGATCAGCAGCCACCTTCAGCTCAGTTTCCAGTGTCACCTGGTCAGCAGCCGTCTGTAGCACATTTCCAGTGTCACCTGGTCAGCAGCCGTCTGTAGCACAGTTTCCAGTGTCACCTGGTCAGCAGCCGTCTGTAGCACAGTTTCCAGTGTCACCTGGTCAGCAGCCGTCTGTAGCACAGTCACCAACTCCACCACCACCACTATCACCTCAAGTTCAGTTATCCATGGCTCAGTCGCTACCTCAATCAGACTTTTTGCAGACTTTATTACAGTCCATGGCCCAGTCAGTAGCGCAGCTAGTGCAGGAATCGTTAGCTTTGTCTTCTGCTAAATCAGCCTCTCATCTCCACCCTCAGTCAGGGGTCCCTATTGCCTCTGGCCCTGCATCTACTCCAGCTGGAGGGCCCGAGGAGCCCGTCCAGCCTCAAGTTTCATCAGCTGGGGGTTCGGGAGAACCCAGCCAGCCTCATGTTTCGTCTGCTGGGGGTTCGGGAGAACCCAGCCAGCCTCATGTTTCGTCTGCTGGGGGTTCGGGAGAACCCAGCCAGCCTCAGGTTTCGTTTGCTGGGGGTTCGGGAGAACCCAGCCAGCCTCATGTTACGTCTCCTGTGGGGCCCGTGGAGCCCGTCCAGCTTCAAGCCACGTCTGCTGGAGGGCCCGCAGACATTATTATCATCATTATTATTATTATTATCATTATTAGAGTTTCATGTTTCTATTATCCATGTTTTAGGAATGGTGGTTTCATGTATAGTTCAGTTCCATGTTTCATTTTCTGTCTCTGTGTTGAGTCCATGTCTCTGAGTTGTGATTCATGTTTCCTGTTTTATTGTGAAAGACTTTGTCTTATGTTAGTGTGTGCAGCTTTGTTCCCCATGTCTCGTTAGCCCTGATCTCTCCCAGCTGTGTCTCCCTTCTGTGGCCCATTTCCTCATTACTACCCTGTGTATTTAAGCCCTGTGTTTTCCCATGCCCAGTGTCGCGTCGTACCCTCAGATTATGCCTGTGTGTTTTTGGTTTCGGTGTTCAGTCCTCACTTCATGTTTTGTTTTCTGGCCAGCAATAAAGCTGAGGTTTTTGAGTTGCATTCCGTTTTCCGAGTCCTGCATTTGGATCCTCCTCTCTGCCTGCCCGCACACAGAGCCCTGACAAAGACACACGCAACAACAAGGGGATATTTAACTCAGGGATGATGACACAAGGGGAACCTGATAACCCATGAACTAAAACCGTAAACTAGGCATGAATTTAACTAGATAACTGAAACGAAACTAGAATACAGATGAAATAACAAAATAACATGGAACTCAGAAACACTGGGTCGCATGACCCAGGACCATGACACACAGCTTGAAAGAAACTAAATTTTATGAAAGGCTGGCATTATTTGACCTTGTAGAGGTCAGAGGTCAAAAGTAACATGGTACTTAGCGTCCCCATAAACCATTCCCTATATGCCTTTATGTTGTCAATGCAAGCAATGGCAGTAAGATAATTGTAAATAGCTCAATATAACATTATTATCACTTTGACCTTCAGATCAATCTATTGACTTTGAAGGTCAAAGGTCAAATGTGTCATGATATTTACGGTACTTTCTACATGTTGACAACACACACAACACTTGTAAGAATCACAGTTTCTAAGTTATAAGACTTTTTGTAAATTTGAATAAATCATTCGGTTGAACTCAGTGGATGTATACCAAATTTTAACAGACTGTAAACATGACCCGACTCTACACTGCTACAAAGTTTTATCAGAATTCATTCAACACTTTTTCAGCTTTCGTGCTTACAGGCAGAACGACACGCAATCACATGCTACCATAAACATATCCTCCTCGGTAGAGATAATTATTTTAATAATTACCAATACTGGCACAAACCTTGCATTGGGCGGTGGCCTAATAAAGTTATTAAACACTGTATATGACACCTAGGAAATTACACCCCAGGAAATATTACACTAATTAACCTTAATTGTAAAGCACACAAATTATTTACTGACAAGGCGCAGCTGTGGCAAGTTAATTTCAATAAGGCAGTAATAAATCAGTAAGTCAAAAACAAGACTGCAACGCAAGAAAGTTAAACAGGCAAAAACAGTATACTTTAGTAAAAATATTACTGTAATATAATATATATATATTTCTAACAGAAGACATGCACAATCACAGTGGTAAAATAGCAGCCCAACTGACTGTCTGACTGCAACTGTCACTGCAAACTAAAGTAGTGTCCATTATACTCATGCAATTAAGTACAGGCACTGGGGCACAAGTGTGGGAAGGGGACCTCAACAAATGTCCCCAGGCTCCCAACAAGAGTTTCCTCTCCTTACTAAAAAGAAAAAAACAAAACAAAAAAGGTCGAATTAAAGAAAAGACCTAAAGAAGCCAGCAGCAAGGGAGATCTATAAAAAGGAGAAAACATGTTATCTGAGGTCCACCCTACTGGAATCCCAAACTACAACCTTGATGCTGTGACCCTACTCATAACCAGTAGGCACTGGACAACCAAAAACAGTCAACAAGAGAAAGAAATCTGGTCCACCAACACCAGGATCAGATCATAAAAAAGAAGGAGCCGCTCACATTTAGGCTGAACACATGAAATCCATTTTCCACCCCTGCTGTCTGCAACTAAGATGAAACCCGAAAAGCCAGGAGAGACTGAACAATGAGCTGCAGGTCCCCTTTATAATCAAGCTTTAATTGGAGGGTCAGGGTAGGAGTTGGGGTTAATGCTACATTGACAAGCACTAGTCAGGAGAGGGCTACTTTGCAGGATCATCCCTGGATTTTAAGAACAGATGTATCACTTCAGTATCTGATTTGGCACTACAGGAAAAGACAGAGGATCATGAAACTCATCAGGATTCATCATGTGGTAAGCGTGAGATTGCAAATGTTGGTATCTATCCGATACCAAGTAAATACAGGCCCAGTATTGCAGATACCGACACTGATACCAGTATGGATACTTTTAACCTAAATTTTTCATTGTGCATGTTTGAGGTACATTTTTTGATTTCTCCTCCAAAAACTACTGAAGATAGAAGATACAAAGTATTTATCTTATCACTCTATTATCAATTTTATACCAAACCCAGTGTTGGCATTGATACTATCGATATTTGGATCGATTTGCCCATCTCTGCTGTCAACCATAAATATGTATACAGTTTTCACGGCACTCGCTCAGCCGTTGGTGGACAACTTGTCACACTTGCAAGCATGGCCATTACATTATTATTTTGACCCTAAATTCTTCTTTTAAAACTTTTTTGCTACTGCAAATCAGAAGCAGTTAAATCTGAACCTTTAGTAGACGGAGCTGCAGTGTGTTATTGTGCAACTGAAGGTTGATTTTTTATTTTTCACTCAAACACAACACAATTATTACCAGTTCAAGTAGACAGCGATCTCCCCCTTCTCACCAAAAATGTCAACACGGTTCAAACAAAGTCAGATCACCGATTCAGCCGCCGAACCCTCTCACTGCTAAACTTTCAGTATTGAATGTGTTTTCCTAACTTCCCAAAACTGTCATTTTGATACTAACACACCGTGCAAGGTGATGTATGTGTGACAGTAAGATTCAAACCTTTCTCACAAAGTCTTTTGTATTGATTATTGTGTGTATAGAGATTTTGGATCTTCATACAAAAGATTATTGCAATCTCCTTTAGAACAGACCTCCAAAACACTGCAGGCTTAATCTTCTGCAAGCTCAAACATTTTTTCGTGACAAGCTGACCCTTGAACCTTTTTGCACGAGGACATATATTTCCTGCGGGTGTGACGATTTTATTTTCTCTCACAGACATGACAGATTAAAGTCCATAAGCGGTGTGTCTGGAGGGAACTAGGTTGCTTCACATTTCAAGGCAGTTCTTAACGATTATGGGTTTATTTAAAATGCCGTGCATAGCTACCGTCCGCCGCCTAGTCCACTATTGATTAGCTTTTGGCTCAAAAGTCAAATTGTATGTTTTTGAGCTGTATTACTTAACAAAGTAAGTTTTATTATGAATTTTTGTTTTACACTAAAGTTTCATTTTATCTAAGTTGTGTGTCTAAAAACTCTCAATAAAGGCATTTTTCCCAGTCCTGTATAAAAGCAGATGAATGCTATGCAGACATCACAGATAACAACTTTTATGAAGGAAATGCCTTGTGATCGGTGAAGAATAATATTGCACTCAATATCAATTTTCTCTGTCAACATTTGCCTTGGGAAATTTAGCCGGCACAATGGCAGAGGACTCAAATAACCAAAGCTCTTTGTTTGAGTGAGGTGCAACCTGATCTAGCCGCTGCTCCAGTTCTTGGAAGACAACGGACGACTAATGGAAGCTGCGTAACCTCACACTGTCTCACTCTCTTTCTTCCCTACTCCTCCCCCTTTTTATCTTTCTTTCTTCCCTTGTACTCTTCCCTCACCACGTCTGTCCTTCCTTTCGTGAGCCACATGGCATTGGGTTCTCGCACAGAGAAACCCACAATATCCCCTGTCACACCGCTTATCTCCTTTGAAATAAATGGACAGTAATTACTGTGCTGTAGGTGGTTTTCACCTCACAATCACAAGTTTCCTCCCCTCATCCTCACCCTCCCTCTTGCCCGTTAGCTCAACTTCTGCCTCATGCTAGTTGCACATTATTGGCATGACTGATTGGCAAATGCAGTATTGTTCCAAAGATAGCTGCATAGTTTGGCTTTGGTGTTGTCTCCCTGCCACGAGCAGATTGCAGATTCTAATAGAAGCTTGGTTTCAGTTGTGCAATGAACCTGCCAGAGTGTCTTCTCAGGACAAGGGAACAAACATTTGCAGCAGTGCAGTAAGAGTGCTCAGAGTTAATGAGGGTCAGCTGCGATCACTGCCAACATGCACTACCTTAATTTTGAGGTTGTTCCCAGAATGTTTGCACCGTGTTCAGAGGAAGTCGAGAATCATTTAACTTCTCTAATTCATGTTTATTGCAGCAGTGAAAGGAACTCAAATGCTGGGAAATAAGATTAACATTTGTGTTTGTCTGCAAATGACACATTAATTATAGGGATTGAGGCGCTGCTGCATGCAAGAAATGATAATTAACTAAATATACATAAATATACAGAGCTGTGCAAAAGTTTTGAGCCACACCTTTGCTTCCCAGGGGCAAAATCTTTGTGTACCTCTAAAAGTGGCCATTAGCTATAACTCTCTGGACTTTCTGAATGTCTTTCAAAGTTTTTCTTTACACATTGGCTGCTTTTTTACTCATGTCCAGTCCAGTCCCTGTACTTTCACAGGAATTTTCCTTTGTTTGTTAAGCTGCTTAACACTGCCCTGTGAATCATTCAAGCGTCGAAAAAGCACCTAACCTTAAATACCATTTTTAAATTGTATCTTTAGGCACTTTGTTACTACCAGCTTGTTTCAAAAACACATAATTGTTCACATTTCTTTAGTCGAATCTACAAAAATCCAAAAGATAACACAGTTTGACAAGCATAAAATAGTGTTTTTGTGCCAACAAGGCAAATCCCAAAGATCTGTCAGCTAAAAACTTAGCATATCTCAGCATGTTTGTCCCTAAAAAACTTTGTGGAAACTGGTGGACAAAAGAAGACGTGCCTAAAACAGCTGGCAATAATTTCGTTTTTCTGCATGAAAATGATCCTAAAAGAACTCCCAATGCAACAAACACATACCTGGATAGAAAAACACATTAAAAGATTATCAGTCATGGATTGGCCTCCACAGAGAGCAAAACAAAAGGCAGTCAGCATCCCAAGAAGAGCTTTGAAAGTCCTTCAAGAAGCCTGTCGATCTGTTCCTAACTAAAGCTTGACCGAAGAAAGTTTGGGCCAAACAGAAGAATTAAAGTTATACCAAATGTTCATTAATAGTGTACAAACTCTGTTTTAGCCTTATATAATGTAGTTTCATTTCATTTGCGTGTTTCAATAAATCTACGGTGATTTCTAATTTTTCTAGCAAAATATAAAGAAATGAGCGGTGGCTGAGACTTTTGTAAAATATTGTAAAATATAGGCATTTTCTTTCAGAAAGCCCCTAGTTTCACTTCCTGACAGCACAGATTCCTTAAGTGAAAAAGATCTTTAACAGAGAATCACTTCACCTTCCTCAGGGTTTCATCACTGTTGCATGAAATTCAGTAAACAGCAAGGGTTATTTTTTCTCCCAGAGCTCTGAGGATGTTTCTAGAGGCTCAAGTGAAATTCTGACATCTGACACAAGATAAGAGCTGGCCTGAGAACAGCTTCGCATCTGGACCGCCACTGACGGAGGGTAAAAGCTTACAAACCAAAAAAAAATGAACACAATGTTGCTCAGCTGACTCTGAAATGTCGTTTGTCAGGATTCTAACACATGATATGATATTTCAAAGCAGTCCATCATTTTTGACTGAATTTTCACACACCTGCAAGGCAATTTTCACTTGTACTGACTAAATGCCTCTGCTGCCAGCAGTTTACAAGCTTTGGCATTTTGATTTTCGCTGAATGAGCAGAGGGCAGGTGCAGTTTGGATAGTAAACACACTTTGATATACTTGTGGAAAGAGAAGACGTGCAAACTGTGAAATGTTCCTTTAAAACAAGTGCAGTCTATAACTCCTCGCTGACGTCACATCAATAACATGAAATGCAGCAGCAGATGGATCCTGCACTTAAAAAAAGAAATTCTGCATTTATTTCCCTGTGAACCATTTTACTTCCCTTTTTTTCCCAGAGCCTTTCTTTCCATTTTGTCAGATGGACAGAGAAGATAAAACTGATCCTATGATGGATATTGAAATATGGAAGCCAGATTGCGGTGCCTCTCCCCTCCCCTCCCCTCCTCTCCCCCTCCCTCTCCTGCCCGGCTGCCTCTTCTGCCTCCTAAGTATAAGCAGATTAAAGTTAATGATCTAAAGTGAATTAGATATTTAATCATCTTATCATCTTAGCATGGTCAGGTCATAACTGCACTGATCTGAAATCCCGTCTGTTTGACAGCGCTCAGCAGAAGCACAATAAGCTGTATTCAGAGGTCAGTTTGTAGCCTTTTGGTTGGTTCCACTAAATCAATTTGGAGATTGAGAAATTAAATTCACCCCCGTGTTTTTCTTTTCCAGGCCTTTCCGCTTTGCTATGATTCAAAAACAGTGTGATTGAGGACAAACAGTCCTCAAGTAATGGAATAGAACTGACCCCAAAAGATGAAAAATAACCTGAGAGACGCCTCCATTGATTCATCTAATTTCCTTCGCTCTTTTTAAACTGCTCTCTTCATCATCCCCTTTGCTGCACTTTCTGTCACCCTGCGTCTGAACTCTCACTGATTGAGGTGCAAACACTTTTTTTTTTTTTTGCACACTTGGCTGCCCCCCTCCACGCACACTCACACACACTCTTCTTGTTGATTTTCTCCCTCTTCTCGGTGTGGCTGAGGTGCCCTCTTTAGTTGTCTCTCGATCTTAATTTCATTGCATCATTTCTTCCCTCTGCCGATGTATCTGAATTCATTTCCATCTGCTCAGTGTCTACCCTCTTTACGCCCTCTCTTCCCGAGAGTTTAAACAATGCAATCTGATTCATTTCATCTGTATCTGCATCTCATTCAGTGTATTCCAACCTTTTTCAAAAATGCTGCCTTGCAGCGATTCTTAAAAGCTCTGTGAGGGGAAAAAAAACACAGAAGCCCGACATGATTTCGACGCTCAGCTGACTCATGATGCCAATTCACCATGACCGCCTGTCTCAGGCTGCTCACAGCCAGACAGATCTGGTGATGGAGTTTTGTGGTGACAGAGTGGAGTGAGGGGAAGGAACAAATCAGGAAACAGAGTATTGATGTTATTGCAAAGAGATAATGGCTGCTGGTTCAGCAGCACAGTTGGGTTCTGTAGATTTTGAAAGAGGAAAGCTCAGTTTCACCAACATCAAAAGGACTGCAGCTTGTCTGCCAAACGGCAAAACAGCATGCGTGTTAGTACGTGCACCTACAAAATTCCACCCAAAAATCCTCTATCTCTCACAGTTATGGAGATTGTCAACCCAATTTTTAAGCACACGCATATGCATATGACAGAAAAAAAGACTCACTGAGGTGTATTTGCACACGTTGGTGCACAGTGGGGGCAGAATCCCGCTAGTACGTCTAGTGAATTTGTGTAAATGTCATATTACTGAAGGAGCCACATGCGCCTTTCCTCAACAGCCAGCCTGATAAAAGCTGGGGAGGAATAAAAAACGATGAGACGAAAATTTGTTTTGGAGGAAGGTGGGCTAGATACAGGAGGTGAGGATTCAAACGGCGAGTGTGAGAAAATTCTGGTGGAAGGTTGTGATTGTGTCTCTGCAGTGTCTGTAATTGTTGTACCTCTTTGTGGTTCTCTTTTGCTGCAGTCTTCACCTTATCTCACTTTCCACTCCACAGGAGATAAGTGTTTCAAAGGAAATGAATAATTTTCTTTTGCTTTTCGTCTGTGCTCATTTTTGTTGCTTATTTACAATTTCAGTGGTGAGGCAGGGTGCTCAACTCCACAGTTAATTTAGTGTTTTACAACTGTCTGGTGTGTAAAGTCTACGCAATCATCATATTATTAAGAAAAATAATATGTCATATTCATAAAACAGCAAGAAACTATGTTTTTTCATTATAAAAGCAATAAGGAAATCATCAAAAATGTGGTGCCCCTGTAGATAAAGTAAATGAACCTCTTTATTGCCATGGAGTAAACTTCATTTAGACTAGATTAAACTTGTGTTTGCTATGAAATGCATGGTTCAGTCAGGGTCCTGGGGCCTCATTCAAGTAGAAGTTGACGTTTCCTACAAACTTCTTTCATTGATTCATTGGTAAAAACAATGAGTCTGTGTGGAATTGGGACCATCTTTAAACTTCATGCACGCTGTTTTATTTGAAGATAGTTCGCAGCAGAAAAAAGATTGTTCAAGATTAAAAGTGGATGATTTTATTGGTAATTTAAAGGTACAAAGTGTAAAACGACTTAATATCCTTGCCCTCTGGACTATTCCACAGAAAAGTCTGCAGTTACAAAAATAATTTGTATCGCTACAACACATCAGATCCTATCTGCTCATCCATTTCAGTTGTTTGGGAGCTGTTTTTTTCTTTCTTTTTGCCCCTCAGTTTTAAATTAAACCCCATCCTTTATCTTCTTCACACATGTGCAGTCTTAGGCTCAGCAACTGCACCAGTGATATCCTGGGTCCATTAGTCTACTGCTTGATCCATAAACCATGTCCTTCTCACATTTATCCTTCTCGTGAATCGGATCCTGGAGAGTTTTTCTTTTTTTTTTCTTATTTGTCATTTTTCTCCAAACAAACTTAAGAATAAAAACTGGGGGAAGAAAAAAAAATCAATATTCAGCAACATTATAGTACCATCCAAAAGGAAGTCTTCAGTTAGAGAGTTAATTAGCACTGATGGATGTCTTTGTCAATATGAAACATGGCAGCAATCAGATTAGTTACACTTAAACACCAGACAGAGAACAAGCGGGTCTAGTACGAGGATGAGAAGGCAGAGTGCAGTCAGAGAGGTTTTCATTACTGTGTACATATGTTGAATTTTATAAAAACGTACTGTTCATCCGTGGAAAATGACTCATTTAGTCTTTCAGCTTAACTGTAAATAAGTGCACCGTAATAAGTAAAGGTGGTATGGTAGTGTATGTAGAACATATTAAGTCTACAGGACATTTTAGATTTGTTAACCAGGAACTTATCAAAGTAAATCAAACTCCACAAACAAGTAACATGAAAGAAAATGAATAACTTGTCTTCTGAAGCACAAGCGGCATTATGAAAAATACCTTATATGTTGTCATTGTGGCAGCAGTACAGAAAGATGAAAGGAAATATCGCTTCTTGAAGCTGCGCCATTGTTTGTTCTGTTGTCCAAATGCTACAAGTATTCAGGTTTTTAAGGTCCATAATTTGTTGGACACAAATTGGATTGTAAATCAAACAGTCAAAAGGTGATTCAAGTTCAGACTTTCAGGCTTTTGCAGAAAAGTTTTGCATGAACTGTTTAGGGGTTACAGCCATTTTTATACATAGTCCCAATCGTTTGGTCATACGATTGTTCTTTTAGAGCTTAAGTTTGAACATAAAGCCAACAACGCAAAGTAAAATTTAAAACTGCTCCAAAGAGACTTCAAAGTCATTGCAACTGTGATTCCACTGTAGAAAGATATAGAGCTTGAAATGAACTCTACAGTGCTACAAGCTTGATTGTTCAGCACTGTTTTTGGTACCTGCTGAAGTTCTGAGTCTGCCGGGCTGACTGCAGGAACTCAGCTGTAACATCATTCTGGGATCTTCGTTAGCTTTGTCTTTGCATGCTGTCTTTGCAGATGCTTGCAAAGAGGCAATTTTGTGTTAGTAATACAATGAAGTTGTTTCTGTTTGCACTTTCTCCTTTCATGCAATAAAATCCAAACGTAACTTTTATATTTGTAATCTTTAAGTTTAAGTTTATGTTGTAGACGCTGCACCATTTTCCACCATGTGAACTAATATTAGCTGATTCTAGAGTAGGTGGGCAGAAAGAAAAAGGCATGTTTGACATTTTTTTTCTTTCTTTCTATCAACCCATCATGCAGATAACTGAAAAAATCTTTGTAACATAAGCAACAAGATAATTGTAATTGTAATGTGATTACTGAATTTACTGTGACGCCGAACTGAACAAGTAGAAGACAAATTGGATGGATGGATGGAAACAGTCAGTTACGGCCTTCCTGTCAGTTAAGCTATCAACAACACCAAATGCTTTGTTCCCCCCCTTGAGATACTCTGCAAGGCCTAATCCAGTCTCCTTTTCTTGAGTATAAGCAGTGGGTTGCACCTTGTTGTAAATCCTCTGTGTTTTCATTCATGAAGGCATCTCTTTATTGTAGTCTTTGATAATGATATGCCTGCCTGCCTCTAAAGTGTTCTAGACTTGTTAAGTTGTTGTGAAGTCATTTTTCTTCACTAATCCTGCCATCACCCGCTTCAGTTTGTCTTTAGGCAATTTGGGTGTTGCTGGGCTGCGGTACAGTACTTCTTTTTAATCTACCAGATTGTTGATTTGGCCACTCCAAAACTTTTTTGCCGTCTCTCTGATAGGTTCCTTGTCTTTTTTTCTTCCAGTAAACACAAAATCTCTATTGCTATGCATCAAAAAAAGAGATCCAGTGTAAAAATCTGCCAAATCAAACATGCGGCACTACCCGCTGTGGCAACCCCTTGTGAAAAAAGCGAGCAGCCAAAAGTAGCTTTCTTTTTTGTAAAAGCCCTTGAATTAAAGCTCCAGTTCGGCTCTTCAACCACATGTTGGCTGTGTGATTCAAAATCCACTGTGATGGCATACAGAGATGAAACAAACAAAAAAGGGGTCCTTTTCCAACATATAATGGGCCTAACTGTAAAGTACAAATTTAATTAATACTGAGGAGAAGTTTGATGCATAGTTCTTGAGAAGGATTCACCCAAAGAAGTCGGTATCAGTAAATATGCACTTAGATGGGACTGGGATATATTTCCTCTGAATTAACAGTGGAGTTTATAACTGTATTATTGCTGCTTCCTGCTTCTCTGCATGTGTACTATGTTGTGTACTATTGAGAATGTTGATTCTGATACAGTTGTTGTCATTTCAGTGTGTTATTGTCTTGTGTGTTTCTTAATCCGTCACTGCACTGGTTTTCAGAAAGCTTGCCAAAGGATTGCAGTTGGAAGTTAGCCAGCTGGCTAACACTGGTGTAATTAGTGCTGTCCTTATAAATAAAGAAAAGGAATGAATATGAATTGATTTACATGGGGGAAAAAAAAATCATTTAATTGAGTTTTTTTTTCATCTAACCGGTCACCTATGTGATTTGACATCATCTCATTTGGTATAATTATGACTGCTTTTTAATTACCAGTTGCTCCATATAAAGGTGATATTGAGAAAGAATGGTGAAAAAAAAGAGTTCATGCCTGTGAATCATGAACTAAATTGCTTTTCTCTTTTTAGTTTAGTTTATTCTATGTATAGAATTCATATCAAGAAAACATGAACAAAGGCCAAGTCCAGTGAAGATCATGTGTGATAATATGAAGTGATGTTAAATTTGACATACGATGTAGATATTATACCTGAACAGGAACAGGTAGTTGAATATTTAAAAAGTCCCTGTGTTTTTGTAAATGCCCGTGCCAATCATCGGAAAATCCAGGACTTTGGTTCAGAATAAGCTACCTTAACAGACATGTGGATTTTGTAGAAAGCTTATTTCTATCAAAGAATGACTTCTGCACAGTTATTTTCTCTCTGACCATGAGCTTGCCCACGAGGTCCCTGAGCATCTAAACATGCAAACACACATTCCTTTTTATAGCATTTAAGTGAGAGTTGCTGCTAGTCTTGCTTCTCACTCTGTACATGTGTCTTAATTTGACAAGCACGGCAGCTATACTTGTTAAACATCAGCATATTTACATCATGTTGCCACCGAGTTAGGGTGCTGTTTACAGCCTCAGAACTTCTAGCATCACTGCAGACTCAAAGTCGTGTTTCATAGTGATTGCCGTGTAAAGAAATCAGTGTACTTGAAGGCGCTTTTAAAATGCTATGAATTAACTTGCCAATGTTAAACTGGAGCTAAAGTCTTGTTCCGATGTTCAGCTGACCCCCATAAATGATTGCCCTGAGAGGTGCTTTGACAACTGTGCAACTGCATGCTTCACTATTAATAATAATGTGAATCATTCATGGTGAGAGTCATACATTATGTCTATGATTATGGTAAAAAGAACACCCAACAACAACTGAATGTGCAAGATGAAAGATACAGTGCCGTTTAACTTCGGATGTGGCGGCACTGCTGCTAAATAATGTGAATTGATAACCGTGTTTATTTGATGATTACTCCATTTCCGCCTGCAAAATGGAACCGGAGTGCAAGTAGCACATTTATAATTTCTCAGCGTGGTCCCTGGTTCACAGTGTCTGTGCCTTGTTTTGATTACTGATCAATTTATGACCCCTGTGTCCCTGATGTCTGGTTTCTTTCTTTCCTTCTTTCACTCTTTCTTTCTTTTTTCAACTCCTCTCTGTTCACCCTCTCCTTCTCTCTCTCTCTCTGTCTGAGCAGTGTGGATGAGTAGTTACATCATTAGTATGCCATTAGCTGTGATCATTGATTCCTTCTGCAGATCCTGCCCTCCTCCTTCCCGTTCGCTGACACGGAATTCTGAGGAGATCTGTGAACTTTATCACCTTCAGCGTTCCAGTTTCCTCCTCAGAATTCCCACTGGATCAGCACTTTCCTCCCCTCCAGACCTTTTCTAATTATCCTGTTCCTGCCTTTCAATAAATAATTACAATAAAGGTCATCAATCAAAACTGAAACATTGATAACTGAAGAGAAAGTCCAATATCCCCTCGGTGCAGCGGCCCCGCTGTCATAAATACGATGAGGAACTGTGTGTGTCTCTGTGTAGATCCTGCTGTGAGTGTTTATAGCGGCAAATAATTTTCACATAAATCATGTGCTATGAGATAGATGAGAAGGACCAGCGAATTCAGTGAACACATGGGCTGCTGTGATTAAGCGCTGTCTGTTTCTGTGTGTGTATGTGTGCATCGTTTTTTAGATGATGAGGCCAACAAAAGTAAACAAAGCACGATCAAACAGTTTGACCGGGAATTAAGCTCAGGCTAAGCCCACACACACAATAACCAGCCCTAGTGCATTTTGATTACCACACGCGCGCGCACACACACACACACACACACACACACACACACACACACACACACACACACACACACACACACACACACACACACCTGGATATGCAAATGTGAGTCTGCAGAGAGAGCCATGGGGTAGCCTCTTTGGTGCCAGTGATTGGTTGCTATCTGTCTTGCCTAGAGGAACGGCAAGGCAACCAGGCCTCCCACCAGGCTCAGCCCAGAGAGGAGCTCTGATAACAGCGTAAAAATGTGAGCCATCCTCGGCGTCAGCCTGGAGGAACAGCTGCCTCGGGCCTCTTCTGAACTGAAGCTGCAGCCTAAATGAGTTTCTGTGCCTGGCAGCTCAGAAAAATTCGACACTGTTACACGCTCTCTACAAAGGCACACACGAGGTCGCACGTGCAGGCTCCTACACGAATCTGCTCTTACTCTTATCCACAGACACCTAGCTGGCCACTTAGAGAGGAAAATTAGAAAACCAAAGAGGAATGTTCTGTGTTAGAAGAGTAAACAGACTTGTGTCAGAACGCAGGAGCCTGAATGCATTCATTATCCTGTTGCTTATGGAGGCATTGTGCTCTGCATGTCAACACTCTGCCACCCCCGTACACTCATCATAATGCAAAGCCAATCATAGACACACACACACACACAGGCACACACAGGCACACAGCTTCAATGACACCAAAATAAAGAGATGACTTCCCATGGACTTTAAAATATTCTCAGCTTTTTTCTTTTCGCTCTCTGTTTTGGTCTCCTTTGCTGCTTTCTAATTGGTCCAATACATGCTGGCAGCGCTACACATAGCGCTAAATTAGCGCTAAAAACACAGCTCCACCTGAGTTTGAGCTGCAAATGTGCTGAGCACACAAAGACAAAATGGTTGGGCTTTTAAGGGTGCCGGAGCTGAGACATTTTAGTTTGGAAGACAGATTTGCTGAAAATGAGATTTTTGGGGATATTGTTTGGCTGAAAAATAGTTTTCCATTAGGAACAGGTAATGGGTAGAGCTAGCAATATCTGTCTAGAGTAGAGCTCACAGAGAGAGAGAGCGAGTGGGGGAGAAGCTTTCTCAGGCGTCATTGAAGAGACAGAGCATGAAACAGTTCGGTAGGCATGTCTAAAGATAGCGAGTAGAGCCGACAGGGACGAGTTGGCAGTGGGTGGTTAACCAGCCAATAACACCGCATCCTAAACAGGTGAAAAATGCGTCACAGAACAGATTGACATCCAGGATGATGATGATTTCTCATCACCTGCATCTGACGTTGATGACATCATTGTAAAGCACCTGGTAGCTATGGACATCCATAATCATGGGAAGTGTGGATTTTTATTTATGTCTGTCTGAGTCTGAATTTCTTAATATCACTGTGCTGCACAGACACTTTAATGACAAAAAAAGAACTCAAATACATCTTTTAACTGAAATACTGATCCATTTAGAACAGGGACAATTTATTTCACACATGAGAAAATGTGTTTGTTGTGGAGGGCCGCACCAATAAACTGAAGTTGGTTCGGCTCAGTATTAATTTTTTTTTTTACCTCTTTATAAACTTCAGAGTTCACTGATGAAGATCATGTGGTGAAGTTTACAATCAATTTTTAAAAAACTTTGATTAAGTTTTATTTATATAGCACCAAATGACACTTTAAGGCACTTTGTAAAGTAAAGACACAACAACAATAGAAAGAAAACCCCAACAATTAGATAAGTGCCTATGAACAACCAAGTGCAACAGTGGGAAGGACAAACTCTTAACAGGAAGGAACCGCTGGCAGAACCAGGCTCAGGGATTAAAATGTACAAATTAAAAGCACTTCTTTGTCCAAGGTCAAAGGCTGAAGTTGGAAGATTTTAAAGGAGATCACACAATTTAATCAATAATGGAAAACAAAGGGAGGTAAATATTTCTACTAGCCCACTTTTTCCATCTGCTAATTTGAACAGCTCTAGAAGGCATAAGATTTAAAGTCTGTAAATATTGAAAGTGAGCTCATGGTGACTATTTTGGGATACCCAGTGGGATTTTTGTTGCAGGCAATAATTTCTTTGTTAACATGTAAGTCATTAAATTTTATTGGGACACAATCTGGCTTTTTAAAACTTTTGTAAATCTCTTGCTAAGTGTCATTTTGTCACGTTTCTAGCTTTCAAATTATATTTCTGCCGTCATTATTTAAAGGATCGATTATTACGTACACTGTTAGACGTATGCAGACTGTTCATTAACCAATGCTACCGTGGTCACTAACATCACAGGGTAATTTTAAACATCTGTGACATATTGAACAAAAGGTTGATATCCGTGCCAATTAACACTAAACTGATTGGTCATTTAAATGATCCAAATATCAAACTGTCAGGAAACTTTTTTAATCGATTTCCCTGAAATTTAAGTGTCAAACATTTCAGATGTTCAACTGTAAAAGTTGCTGTTCGTCTCTTATGAAAATCTAAATTAAACAGACAACAAAGTGGGTTATCGTGAATGTTTATCCTCCAAGAAAACATTAAAAATGTTTTAATCTAAGTAGAAAATAACAGTTTACCAGTTTAATTTAGTAAATTTATTTTTGGGTAAAAAACAAACAAAGAAAAAAAAACCCCTCCAGAAATCAAAAGACTGAAGCCTCTTTGTAATAAACTCAGTTTTGCTTGCTAAAAATTGTCACTGGTATTAAATTAGCTCATATTTGAGTACATCTTGAGAGGCTTGCCAACAAGGGATCAACTAGAGACAGCTGAACAAATTCAGCTTTTATAGAAGGCTATCATGTTTCTGACTTTTATTAAACAATGCATTTCCTTTTATTGCAGTAGAGGGTACAACGAAGTGTTATCATAGACAAGTACTAGCAAGTCCTTAATCTTATTTTTACCCCTGAAAGGCAGTGTCATAGCCAGCTCCATCCCTCCCCATAGTCACACACCCGTTAATAGTGACGGTGCATGAAAGCTTTGTGAAATCTCAGTCAGATTTTTTAGATTTGATTATTACAACATGATCCATGCATGTTGTTTTTCTAGAGTATTGACGCAGACACCAGTTATCAAAGTTGTCATAACTTCCCACACATATAAACGCAGAAAACAAAAGTAAGGAAATTTGTGTTTGGGTGATTATTTCTAATGCTTCTTGGCGATAAATGTTATACTGCTGGAAAGCTTGTTTATTTCCCCTTAAATGGTGCCATATTTATGAGGAAAATACATTTGTGAGTTGAATATGTGGTCTGCGCCCATGAAAAATTCTCCAGATCGTTTCTGCCAATGCCAAACAACTTATTCTGCTGTTGACTCTTGTTTGGTGTTTATTGGATTGGATGATTAAAGTCTGAAAAAACAACATTAAACAATTTATTCATTTAACAAACAGAGACTTAAGTAGCATGTGGAACCACAACATCCTGGCAGCTCCCCCTCATGCTGGTCACCAGGTTGGTTACACACTGCTGTGGGATGGCATCCCATTTTTGAACCAGCGTTTATTCCAAGTCAGCCAGTGTAGTTGTGTTACTCTGGCACGAACAGCACCCACCTGCATTTTCCTTACAAATGTGGCACCATTTAATGGGAAATAAACAGGCTTTCCAACTGTATAATATTTATTGCCAAGAAGCATTGTTGCAAACGAGAAATAACCAACCAAATACAATCATTACTCTTTGTGCTAAGTTCATAATAGAGCTGAATCATCAAACCATGCTGGCAGAAAATAATTGTCAATGCTAAAGTGAAGCTCACTTCTTGTGTGTTTATATCACGCTGCCAATGCTTTCTGTACTTATTAGAAGTCATTTCTGTCTGAGCTGCTGATGCCCATTACACCCAGACATCCAGGCTGCCTTGACTTCCCCCTTAACTCTTCCTCCTCTGCGGCGAGTAATGCTGCTGACTGCCATCAGAAAATATTAATGGCTTGTGTGTGCGCCTGTGTGTTGTGTGTGTGTGAGGCACACTCATTAAACAAGGTCTAGGCACATTTAGTGTTTACAGATTATACGCAGGCATCAACACTGATTGGAATAGAGAGATAATTGCTCCAAACAAGCTAGGGGTCCCTCTCTTTATCTCTCTCTCTCACACACCTAGACACACACAGGCGCACAGTTTTTGTCATATGATATTATGATATTCTCATTCATGATCATCTGCATCGCCCTCTCTCGCATACCTTTGACAAACCAGCTCCTCATCACCTTTTCCCATCTTCCTCCCACCTTCCTAATCCCAATGAAACGACGAACACCTGTCACAGTCTATACAAGCTGTATAAGACAATTAATCAGACACTGCAGCAAATGTCACAACATTTAAATGTGCATGCACGCACACCACACACACCACACACACAGCAGGTGTTCTTAGAGGAAACAGCTCAATAGATGTGATGTAAAAACCATCCTTCAGATATGACTGAGTCATTCTCAGCCCGCAGACTGCATTGAGCGTGTAAATGCGCTCTATTGTAAACTCATGAATTACTTTCCTATAATGCATTCTGTCAGCCTGACCTTGGCAAAGAGATTCTGTCCACTGCCCTATAAAGCAGGCTGTAATGCTGGCCCCTTTACAAATGCAACACAACACATACACACAAACTAGGAAGACAGGAAGGGAGGAAAAGGGAACAGGGTCAAAGAGCTGAGACTAAAGACCTTGTCAAAACCAGAAAATGGCTACTTCCTCCACAATTTCTGCACAACATTTTTGGATCAGTGCTAGCTCACTGAGCTTATCCAGTGCCATTCAGTTCTTTTAAGTTAGATGTTCCCAATGGCCCTGTCAGAGAAACTCAAGTAACCCCTGGTTTAGTTGTTTTCCCCAAACTGTTTGTTTATCTGTTACCTTTAAGTATTTAGCTTTTTTAGCTAATTAACAGGACATCACTGTTACTCTCTGAATATTCTGTTTTATGCTTATGTATATTGGAGCTTTTTTGGAGCTCCTATGTGTGGAGTTTGCATGTTTTCCCCTGACTGCATGGATTTCTTCCAGGTACTCTGGATTTTTGACATATTAGGTACACCTTGCTTTCCAGAACTGTCCTAATTTTTCTTGCTATAGATTCAACGTGGTGCTGCAAATATTCCTCAGAGATGTTGGTCGATATTGACATGATAGCATCACAGTTACTTCAGTTTTTTCAGCTGCATTTCCATGATGTCCCATTCCACCACATCCCAATGGTTCTCTTCTTGTCATCTGGCTATGGGAAAGAAATTGATTGGAGATTTGACATTTGCAGTAATGAGCCATTTTAATGGGTGTGCCTAATAAAGTGGAGAATGTTATTGTAATTGTAGTACAATGAAGTAAGGTGTAATACAATTTAAACTGATGAATTATATAACACCACCCTTCCCCACAGAGTTGTCATAAATGACAACATTAGCTATAGAGACCAGAGCCGATTTTTGTAGGAGGATGTAAACGTGTTTCTGTCCGCTGTAAATTTGGGCATTTTTATATGGCTGTCTGCAGGGAATGACTGCCTTTTGGAATCAGCCTCAATTGGACATTCAAGGAATTTTGATTTTTCTGCACGCCTGCAATCATTTCATTTTTCAACCCTGGAGGTTGCCACTTTTTCAAACGATGCTTTTGTACCATCTCCTCTGGGCTCATAACTGTTAAATGCTTCCTCTTTTGTGCAGCAAATAAATTAAGTGGAGGTTGCAGCACCTCTAATAGGCTATAACAGCTTGTGTCATTTTGTGGACTCTTGACTTCAGAGGTCAAGAGAGCTCGCTATTAGTCAAAGGGGTAAATTTACATGTCAATGTTCATAAGTGGGTGTAAAAATGCGTGCACCTTTTGAGACCCAGAGGAAATCAGGGAATGACGATCTGGCAAAAAGGGAAAGTCTGCACTAAGTTTTGGCTGCGTTTTTACGTTATCATCCCAGTTTTTGTGCCTTCTGTTTCTCGTTTTCTATCTCGCATGCCTCTCATAATTTTTCTGTCTATATCTTTGCATTTTTTATGCGTCACTCTTCCAGTTGCATTTTTGATTAATATTGATTTAGCTGTAATCATTGGGCTACAGGGACCCCACATTTCAATAACTTCTAATTACACGCACGTACACACTCGCACCAACACACAAGCTTCGATAAATCTAATTGCAAGTTCCACTCATAAAGCCCCTGAGTCCCGGCCCACAAATTACAACCACAGTCTGACAATGTCAATAAATATGGGTGCCACTCTGCCCGGCTGAATTCTCGTGAAATGAAAGATGCAAATAAATATTGCGAGACATTTTCTTTGATCCAGTTTTTGGCAGTCTTTCTTTCTTGCATTTCTGTCCTTCCTTCTTTCTTTTTTCTTAATTCTCCTGCACGTCATCCCCTCCTCTCTCTCAACCCACCCTTCCCTCTCAACTTTGTTTCAGCTGTTGATTCAGCATCAATCACGGCAAAATCTAATTTGTCAAACCTCAGTCTAGCAGGGCCCTCAACCCCGTGCTGCTGTCTGTTTGTCTGGAGCCCCACAAATGAGATGTGTGATAAGGCAACAGAGGGAGTTCTGCCGGGAATAAAAACAGACTTTTGCACTTTGAAGTCAGAGCAGATCAAAAACAACAGAGGGCTCTTTGTGGTACAAAGGGAGCGTTCTCCCCCTTCATCCATCTTCGCTCATTCCTGCACCTTTTCTTCGCAACCAGTCTGTCACTCTGAACTGTCACAAATCACATAGAGGCCCCCAACCTGCCTCACCTACCTGCAGTATCTAGCTATCTACCTACCGCAGGGGAGGAGATGTGAATCCGCCTGTGTGTATGTGCCTGTGCATGTATATATGCGCATCCCTTGAGGGTTTGTGCCACTTTGCACAGTCTCTACAGTTGATAAAGACATGCAGTATATCCTGTTTGTCTATTTGTCTTCTCATTTCTGGGTCGTATGCTTTTAGGTCGCATCTCACAGGCAATCTTCTTCCCTATTATTCTTGCAGACTCAGGCTCTTTCCTGTCACTTTGATTTTTATTTTTTTTTGCTGCACATTTGCGCTGCCAAGTCTGGAAAGACGATGTCGCTGTCAGTGCTGATGTTAGGGACTCACTGCGCATCTCGCGTCCCACGCACCTGCAACTGCCCTTCATCACGCCACCTTCGTCACCCTCCCCTCCACCGGTCCCATGTACACGACATGGGAGTCGTTTGTCTTCTCTGTGTCCGCTGCAATGATGTGGGATAACGTTGGGGGCCAGTGGAGCAGACAGGGGAGTATTGGAATATCGATCCTCCTCCTCTCTCACTCTTTCTCTCTCTCTGTCTCCTTGCTGGAGTTTTCTTCCTGCCTGTGATAAAGCGACTAGTGCCAACGGGTTTTGGATCCATCCATTGCTTCTTATACCTTTTGTGCATAAACATGACTGCAGTTTATCGTAGCAGGGAGGGTTTGTTGCTTTAAATGAGTATTCATGTTCCAGTTATCTCTGCTCTTCTCATCATTCATATCAGTTTCATGCCTATTCAAGTAACACTAATACCTGTAAAAGTCTGTCAGGTGCCTGTTACAGTATAGGCAAGGCAAGGCAAGGCAAGTTTATTTGTATAGCACAATTCAACAACAAGGCGATTCAAAGTGCTTTACAGAGACATTAGAAACAAGAACAAATAAAAAGCATGATTTAAAATTGATTAAAACAAGCAAATAAACTAACTAACTAATTAACAAACAAACAAACAAACAACAGTATATAAAATCAAAACAGATAAAATCAGAACAGTAGATAAAATCAGTAGTTAAATGTAAGTTTTGAAATTTAAGCTTAAAGTGTGGATTTGGTGCTTTATTCAAATGCAGCTGAGAACAGGTGAGTCTTCAACCTGGATTTAAATAAACTGAGTGTTTCAGCTGATCTGAGGCTTTCTGGGAGTTTGTTCCAGATATAAGGAGCATAAAAGCTGAATGCAGCTTCTCCGTGTCTGGTTCTGACTCTGGGAACTGATAAAAGACCGGATCCAGATGACCTGAGGGATCTGGATGGTTCATACTGGGTCAGGAGGTCATTGATGTATTTTGGTCCTAAACCATTCAGAGCTTTATAGGCCAGCATCAGAACTTTAAAGTCTATCCTCTGACGGACAGGCAGCCAGTGTAAGGACCTCAGAGCTGGACTGATGTGGTCCACTTTTTTGGTCTTAGTGTATAACATCTTACTTATAGATCTAATAAATTTAAAAAGATCTTAATGATTTGGCTGCCTGTTTCTCCCCCATAAAAATAACTGAATCTAGATCTGATTACATTTTTTTATGAGTTCTGTGTTTTCTTCTCGACTCTCTGGACTCTGAATCAATTTGACAAGCACATTATAAAAATGATGACCGATTAAAACAGATTCATCGATGGTTGGGGTGATGATCCTGGTTAAAGCTGAGCCTTTTCTTGCTTGCTCTGCCAATTCTGTGCACACATGAATGACACATGAGATAATATACTGACGTAGTTCACTGTGAGTTTTGTGGTCGTTTATTTTTAAAGCTGTGAGAATCCTACAGTGTTTTTGAAAATATTGGACTGGAGACCTGATAGCTATTATAGCCTCTTGCTGTACCAAAACCCTAACAGGATGAGGTTAAGAAAACAGATGGATTGATAACTTTTAAATATATGTGTAAAAACTGCATTTACTCAAATTGCAGCACAAGCCAGGCTCCAAAAGTGAGTCAGTCCCCAAAGACTTCCACAGTTGAAATGTCCAAGTTTAGAGCAGAACAAAGCTTGGTTACCGCCTGGTACAAAAAACATTTTGATCTCTATATAGCTTTCTTCGTGACAACTAAATACTGTTGGGTATATAACTTGCTAGAAATAATGCATGATTAAGCGCCGGCACAGACGGCTGTCTGCTATTTGTCACCTCAGCTAATTGGAGTCAGTGAACTGAACCTCTTGAATGTGTTTGTGGTGTTTTTGCATTTGGAAACATTTATAGAGGAATTGTCTAACAAATAAAGTGGCTTGGTGTGCGGTTAATTGCACTAACAAACCATACAAGAAGTCCGGCTCAAATTTAAAGTGTCACGGTCGCAGTGGCTGACCGTATGGAGAGTGTGTGGAGGACTCAGGCGCAGACACTGGCGAAGACATGAAACGGAGTTTTGAACGAAAAGCGAGCCTTCATTTTGGCTGAAGACATGGGGTTCAAACAAGGCAGAATCACAGTGAAGAGAACTAAACTATAACTAAACTGGGGAACTAAAACTGTAATAAATCATGAAGACACGGAAAGCTATGGCTAAGACTACAATAGACTGGGCATGAAAACATGGAGGGTGGGAACACAGATGACGTGACACACAGAGACTAAATACACATGAGGGATGATCAGGGGAAGTGGCCACACATGGGAGCACAGCTGACATACATGAACCTAAAGACAGGACAGGAGAAGTGAAACTAAATACACTGATATTTAATACAGACTTACAAAGTAAAACAGGAAACATGGAGATTAGACATGACATGAACTAAACATAACCACGCAGACATGACGCATGAACCAGGGAGATTTAGTACAGCGGGAGATGACAGAAACGACAACATGAACTTGACAACATAAGACAGACATAAACACATGAAGGGCAAGGGAGACTTAACACAAGGGTAATATAATTACAAGTGAGCTAGAATAACTTAATGAACCTAAACAAACAATAAACATCAAAATAGACTAAAACTCAAAACACTGGGTCGCACGACCCAGGACCATGACACAAAGTCTTTACAGCCAAGGTTTAAACAAGAGCATCTCTGAACACCATGTTAGACAGTGAGGCAGATTGGCTACAGCAGCAGAAGACCACACAGGGTGCCAGGAGAGAACAGAAAACTGAAGGCACAACTTAAACGAGCTCACTAAAATTGGACAACAGAAGAGCAGAAAAGTGTTGTCTGGCATGATGGGTCTTAATTTGGATGGCGGGGGCAGAATTTAGCATGAACTGAAGTATTGTTAATCACCATGCCTTTCCGTTCAGGACCATTTTCTGATGACTGATTCCGGCAGGATAACACAGCATATCATAAATTTAAAACATTTCTCAAACGTGACAAAGAACTCACTGTACTCAAATGGCCTCCACATAGATATTGCCATGCTATTGTGACAAGCTACCAAACTCTTTGAAGAATGTTTCCACGGTTCTTGTTGAATCTACTCCATGAAAAATTAAGGCAGTTCTGCAGGCGAAAGGGGGCCCCTGCAGCCTGCACATAATAACGTTTCTGGTGAGTCTTGAGTCTGGTGAGATGCAGCTTTATCTTGGTATCTTGTGCTTAAACTGAAGGTTCAAAGTACAAGTTACCAAACCAATGTCATGGTGACTACATCAGTTTTCATATACAGTTTAAGCAGGCAGCCAGTCACCATTTCTCCAGTAAAAAAAAGGAAAACACTGCCATTCAGACATTAATGATTTAAATCCTATCCACTACAATTGCAGCAGACAGAATTTAATTAGTACTACTATTATCATTTCTTTTACGTGATCTGGATTTCAAATAATTACACCAGAGGTAGGTGCCACAACCCATAATTAAACCTGTAGACATCTGTCCACAAAATAATTTCCAAACAAATTACAAATCTATTATTAATTATTCTATGAAGAATGAATTATTCTTCTGTGTTGTCTGTTGAATTTGTGCACAAATGGAGAATGCCTTATGTAACTTCCCATTACAGAGATTATGATTGACTGACTGAGTGAAAATAGCCTGTCGGTTTGTATCATCACAAAAGCCCTATTATCCTTTTGACCCAGTCGCTGTTGTGATGTTCATATCTGGTCAGTAATGCTTACTTTGGCAATCACAAGAGCCAGTTTCTAAGTGGCTCTTTGTTGTTGTGGAGCTCAACACACCCAGATAGAAAGAGATATCTGCAAAACAAAAACACACACCTGATGGGGAAAGATTAGCACGCGATAGGCGAGGAGGGGTGATAACAACTGCTGTGGAAATGAAAACACAGGCACAACTGCATAGATAAGCACACACACACACACACACACACACACACACACACACACACACACACACACACACACACACACACACACACACACACACACACACACACGCCTCTTGAAACCATGCATCTGCCAAATGCTTACTTTCCACAAGTTGGGAATAAACACCATATTTTTTTTTTGCCTTGTATTGTTATTATTTTACTCAATTCTGCCCTTTTTAAAAGATTTATTTAGCTTTAGGGGGAACTCTGCTGATTTTTCACATCCAAGTGTGAAGTCCGAAGGGAGCTGAACACAGTCCCAAGTGATTGCACTTGAGTCAATCCCAGTTGGGGCTGAAGGTAATTTAAAAATGGAAAAAAAAAATAAAAATCTAGAGGTGTGGAGATAGAAAGAAGTGAGCTTACAAGCCCTTTGGAACTGCTGTGATCTGCTGGAGGCCCAAACTGTCAGTGGCTAGGCTGCATTTGGTAATAAAGCAACAGACTGTGATGACTTAGACAAGTGCATCGAACTGAATGATGCGTTCTACTGAATTAAAGTGCTTAATGCTTCGATATCATAAAAAATAACCACACTTAAATTGTACTTTACAGTATCTGTAAGTCATGTCCTTAAGAAACAGAGAAGAATCCAGCAAAGACCTGACACAGGACCTGAGAAAGGCAGCTCCACCTTCAGCTGATTCATCTACTGTTCACTGAAACCTCATCAGAAATGGTCTCAATAAAATTGGATGTTCAAATTGTCATTAATATCTAGAGAGGAGCTCATAAGGCAGAAAAGTACAGTCAGATTTTGATCCACTATGTAATACCATCTGGACAGCTTCTGATTGGCATGATCATGGTGCCAAACACCCTGCTGGTACAGTAAAAACATACCTAGATTTAAAAAACAAAACAAAACACACACAGAGGAACACTATCAGTCATGGACTGGCCTCCTCCGAGTCCGGGCCTCAACATTATTGAAACAGTATGTGATCATCTTCACAGAGAATGGAACAAAAAAGCAGCCAACATCCAAAAAAAAAGAGCTTTGAATGTCTTTCTGGAAGCCTGGGAATATTCAGGCTGTGTAAATCTTGACCTTCAGGCTTCTTAGAATGCACTGCATTTCCATTCATATTTGCACCTTTCAATAAATTACTACAAGTGTCTCTCATTTTCTTTTTATCAAATTGCAGAAATCAGCGATGACTAAAGATATTTGTACATCTGATTAAGAAAAATATTACATGCTGAAACAACAGCTACTGTAATCTATATTTATTTTTCCACAGATGGTTGAATACAAGTACTCAGAGCAGCTATAAAATGCAAGGCACAACCTCTCTTACAGTATACCTATGGGCTGATTGTGATCTGTGGACGCATGTGGCCTGAGCTGCTCTTAACATGCCAGCGCATCAAGAACAAAGCAGTAATTCTAATCTATTCCCACCTTCCACCTTGCAGAGCCAAGATGCTGCATATCATTTTATAGGCCCTGTGCCACTTTACACTCTCTTACTCGCACACACACATATGCAAACGTGCGGACGACCAATCCGCTCCTCAACACGACCAAAAGTAATTTGTCATGTTCATGATAAATTATACCCTCTCCAGTTCATAGCCTACAGAGATTTCTAGAGGGAGAGAGAGAGGGAGAGTAGGTGGAGAGAGAGGGGGAGCCAGTTGTTTACAGCTGTCATTTGTATTTGATGCTAAGCGGTGCCAAATGAAACATGACAAAATATGGTAAGATGAGGAGGTGTTTGTGCGTAGTTCCGTTACTTCTGCATGGTATCTGCTGTGGGTGGTAAAACGTGGGTCATTTACGGGGTGGGTACACTTGGCAATTGAATTTGTCCTTGTAGTTTTTAAGTAAATCAAACCTTGAATAAATAATGTCACCCGTTACTGTTGTGCTTATGACTTATGGCTCAGTGAGCCCAGTAATGTAGAACAGTAAAACAGCATGCAAAAAGAGCCGGACCGCCGTAATTGCAATGCTACATTAACTCTGAAGTGAGATAAATGTGATATAATAAAAAACAAAACAAAAAACAAGCTAATGGAGTATTAAAAACTTAAAAAAAAATGAGCATCAGCCTCGGATTCAACTTTTTAAAACTTAAGTAGGAGGCTAGTAAAACGAACGATGTGATTGCAATGAAAATTAAGCGGTTAGAATACTAAAAGTTCTGTAAAAGAACCTGAAATTGTCTGCTCATCTCGTAACTCACAAAAGGTTCAGTAACACCCTGATTTACAAGAAATTTATTCATAAGCTTTTGTCTGCTGCACTGGAAGTGTCTCTTGGTATTAGGGAGGGCTAAAAATTTTAATGTGTGGCTTAAAAGTCAAACTATCTGCATGGTCATCTGCTTTAGAAAAACAAATAAATGCTAATACAGAATTCTAAAAATTGCTCTCTGTATGGGACCATTGGGATTCCCAGCCTGTGCCTGCTAAACAATTAATTTAACTAAAGTTTTAGGCGGTCACATTCAAGATCTGTTTAAAAAACCAAGCATGCACAACCAAGCCACAGATTTTATTAAAAAGAGTTAGTCTTGGAGGTGCAGGGCTGGGGGATAGGGCACATTTTAGAATAGCCCTGCACAGCATGTATGTTTATGGAGGCTGAATGCCCACAGGACCAGCATGAAGCGCGGATAGACTGTTAGCCAGGGGAGAACTCATCTGTTCCTTGGCTCTTAGCTCTTCCAACACTCATAATGCCTCCGTCCCCTGGGTGGTACTGCTTCTATAATAGCCTGAGATTGTGCAGCACTGAAAAACAACCATGCTAATTCTCACACACTCCATGAGCGAGAGAGAGAAGGAGATAGAAAGAGAGGATGGAAACAGAGGGTAGGGAGCGAGAGCGTGGGGGAGGCTACGTTCTTGAGTCCAACAAACCTCTTTGGTATTCAGGTGAGTTGGCTTAAGCGTAAAATGCTGATAACTCCTTGACACAAGGTCAGGCATTATGTGGCATTAAAAAGCAAATACAGACATGCATAGTTCCCGCGAGCACGGTCTCTCTTGCTCTCTGTCACATACACAAGCTGACAGGTCAACCGAATTATGTAAACCACTTCGTTTCGTCTTCATAATCACCTGAGAGCTTTGTGCAGTCGAGGTCACTGACACGATTATCCTATCATATTAGATAAAATGAAGGAGATGGAGAGAAGCGATGAGAAAGAGCAGAAATTAAAACGGGCTCAGGCACGCTGGAGCATCTCCAGTTAACAGTACGAAAAATGTGCAGGAAACACAATGGATTCCTCTGTGACTACTAAGAAATTCTACCTTCAAGAGCAGGTGTGTGTGTGTGTGTGTGTGTGTGTGTGAGAGAGAAGGAGAGTCTATATTTTGTGTGCGTGTGTGTGACAGAAAAAAGGTAGAACCAGAGAGATGGGATGAGTCATGTGGAGTGACAGTAAGAGAGAGGAGGATTTCAGAGTGAACTTTGAATGTACATCTTATATATTTTCATCTGGCCTCAGGGAGAGCCGAGACTGGCTCTCTACTTCACTGCCAGCCATGACAGACTCCCCTGATTTGCTTTATTCACCCTATGTGTGTGTGTGTGTGTGGTGATGAATATGTTGATGCACTTGTGCAAATTGCTCTCACATAAAACTGTTCCCCAAAGAATGCACATAAGTAAGTTGTAGGAAATGCAGAGCTGTTCTGTGTATTCACCCCTTTCAAATGTGATCACCCCACTGATGCCCATTTACTTGTTGATAGTCTCGTCTGACTTGTTTGTAGTTATTACCTCGTTAAATGGTGGTTGTTACACCCTTCGATGTGCGGAGTGTTTCTAGTTTAAAAGGGCCGGGAAAATTCTGCTCCAGGAGTCAGAAAGGCTGCAGAGGCATAATCCATTCGGCTCTGCACCATGACGCAAGTTGGAGCTCTTTTGGGCATAACTTTCGTTATGACAGGCTTCATAATTGTGGTTTTACTCACTGTTCACGTTCACTTGGACCCACTGTGTGGTTAGGTTTAGAAAACGTAGGCTATTTGGTTATGTTCTGGCCAGTAAAAGCAAACAAATCAGTAAGTAATTAAGTAAGCAAGTAAATTGCTTGGGATTAAAATCTGTCAATTTGTTTTGTTTCACTTTCGTCACTTATTGAATAGGTGATAAGATCAAATCGGGTGATACTAATGATAGGAAATCCTGGAAAATAGGTAATAATAACATAGTTTCTAGAAAGACTGCTCAAGTTCTTTGTAAAAAAAAACCTCACTTGGCTGAAGACGAAGGAATGTCGGCGCTGACGGTGGGTGAAATGCAGATCTTCATTCACTCTCAATGTAAAAAGTGATCTTGTCAAGACTTTTTTGTCTTGCAACTAAAGTACATTTTCTAACTTTGCTGATTTTATGTCATATTATTATGTCATGATGTGATTCCCAACACTGCAAGACCGGCATACAGTGTAGTTTATGTAACAGTCTGCATTCGTTTGAACCAAATTTGTGAAACCTGGAGTCTTTCAACCTCACGGGAATTAAAAGCTTCAGGGAATCTGTGTTACCTTCCAAGAAATCCTCCTGCACTCAACTCCCATAAAACAAGTCAATCATCTACTTTTATTTTTTTGTGTGGCTTAAAGAGAGCGAGGCACAGAGGAGACTTAACTAAGTCTTCTTCAAGCATCTTGATAGGTCTATATCCCAAAATGCTAACTGATTTCTTTAACACACATAGTGATATGACAAAGGTTTTCACATGCACTCCTCTGAAGAAAAAAAAGAGTACACCTTCCCTGCTTCCATAGAAATTCATAGGGTAAGTAACAAAAGAAAACACACTTGATTATCAGCATTGATTAATAATAAGCAAGTCTGACCACCTCTATAAATACAGGGTTTTGGCTGTTAGCTGGTGTGGAGCATTCACAATTCCACAGTCTTCCCACAAGTGGACGTCCAATGAAAGTCAGCAGGAGGACAGAGCCTCCAATTCTTCTGAAATTGCAAAAAACTCAAGTGGTAAATGTCTGAAGTTAGCATGTTAACTGTTAATGTTCATGACAATACAAATTAAAAAAAAAAGAGCATTACAGCATGGCTTAGGTTTGCAATGTTGCACTTGAACACACTATAGGACTTCTGGGCCATAATGACCACAATGCAGAGAAAAACAAACAGAATATTGGCATGCACACTTCATACCAACTATCAATCACGGTGGTGGAGGGGTAATGATTTCAGCTTGTTTTGCAGTCACAGCACCTGAGCACCTTGCTGTCATCAAGTCAAACGTAAACTCCTCTGTAAGTATTCTGGTCAAATGTGAATCTGTCCAACAGCTAAAGCTTGGCTGAAACTGCAATACAATGATCCAAAGCACAACAGGACATCCACAACAGAACGGCTGAATAGGAAAAGAACAAAATGTCTACAAAGATCCAGTCAAAGTCCAGCCATCAACCAATTCTTGAGATTAAGAAAGCTGTGTATAAACAAATCCACACAAACCTCAATGAACTCAAGCAATGTTATAAAGAAGAGTGGAGCAAAGTTCCTTCACAACGATATGAGAGGCTGAAAAAAAATAAAAGAGACAACAATTATTGGTGATAAAAGCTGCTGAATTATGGGGGCAGATTTAGTTTTGTACAGGACTTCATAGAGTCCTGTGAAACCTCTCGTTTTCATGACTGTACACGTAAACACTCAACCCCCACACACTATAAAGATGCAGAAAAAATGTTACTATAATTGTAAACAATTTTCTCCCATTTGGCAAAGCAAGTAACTAGTACAAAAATGTATTTTTGTAGTAAGCCAGGGTGTAAATACAGGCAGTAATGTGTAAGGTATGAAATGAGCTCAGATTTCCCAGCAAACAGCTCAAAGTGAAAAGAGAATGAGAGCTGACAGGTAAGACATCTCATGAAGGTCTGCATTAGTAGGATTTTGAACCTTCGAGTAATAAAACTGATTCATGGAGTGGTATTGTGCCAAGCTTTTATAACTGACCCTAAAACAATTTTGTTTGCCCCTCTGCTCGGTTTCAATAGGCTGAAAATATTTTTAAGTGTTTTTTGTGCTTCTAAGAAAGGTGGAAATTGAAGGACTGAGGTGAAATGATAAAGTAAAAGCACTGAAAGCCAGCTGTCAGCGATGACATTCCCTCTGAACCTGACAAATGTTTGGTAGTTAGGAGAAAAATGCATTTGGCGTAGCTGACAGTCTGAAGATTGAAGCTTTTTAGAAATCTGTAAACATTTTAAGTCTGATTTCTTGCTTATGCACCTTATATATTTTACTGATGGAAACTGAAAACACTATAAATCAGTGCTTGTGAATCATTGCATTTGGTGTTGGCTCAGTCATATATTCTGCCGGTATACTGAAGAAAGGAGCTCACATTCAAAACTTAATATGACAGCACAACATTTATTTTGGAACCCTCCTAGATAAAAAAAATACCAGAGTCTCTCTTTTATTCACATTTTTTTTAAAATAAAAATTGTTTTCTGCCATGAAAACACACTTTGCAGTCATAACGCTCAGAAGCAGAAAATGAGAAACAACAAAAGAGGAAAACCTGGGTTTATCATCCGCCTTGCGGTGCTCTGTAATGGAATGCTATTCAAATCCCCAGCTCCCCTAAATACTTTGCTGCATGGCTGCGATCCAAAACAAAAACCTCCTTCACTGTACCCTTGATGCTACAGCCCTAATGGTCTATTTTCATGACAAGCTGGAGAACAGAAAACACCCTTGCAGTTAATTTTCCCGACTGGCTCTATGATGATGAGCCTTGACGTGGTTTGCTCAAGGGCAGCAGATAAAGATGGGGGGAGAGCAGGGAGTGTGTACAGTATCCTTGGTTTTGGAATGCAACCACTGTGTTGCTCTATGTTTGACACATGCTGCAGTGCATTAGAATCAGCTCAGACATCACTCGACTGGGCCCTGTGCTCTGAGCCTGCAGCATCAGTCCAATCAAATGAGCTTTTCTGACCGCCGTGCCTCTGGAGAACAGCCCTGAGCATAGGAAACATGTCAGTCTAACATCTGACACACACGCTATCTGACTGATCAAACAGCCACAGAGATAACAGCTGAACAGGGGCTTCGACATGTGTTTGTGAGTACATGAGTGAGCGGAACAACATCGCAAAATACTCGAGTGGAGACGGAACTGCTACATAAGAGACTTCGCCGCTGATTGACTGATAATAATGAGTCTTGCTTAAGATGACACAATGGGTAAGTGAGAGGCCACGAACTGTTAAATAAGTGCAGAAGAAGAAAAGCACAGGTGAGGCTGTAAAAACACAAGTTGGAGAGGTGAGAAGAAGGAGAAAGTGTGAATGATGAGAGAGCTGGAACAAGAGGTGCAGGAGGAAGAGGAGGAATGAGAGAGGATCAAAAAAGATGGGGGAAGAAAAAAAAGTATGTTTTTGGAAGAAAAAAAACAAAAAAAAAACAAAAAACAGGCCATCTGGCGAGATGGAATTACATTAGCGACGCACATACAACCCTCACGCTCCTGTCTCATCAACACATGGCTCTGGCTGAGATGGTTTATGTGCATGTATGTGTTGATGTGTCTGCACATGTGTGTGTGGGTGATTGCTGAAAGAGCTTAAAGTGAGGTTTCGACCTTGAAATTTTTGCTGAAACCCAGCACCTTTTACCCTTATTGGACACTGTATTAAACCAAAACTCTGTCTCATTTACAACACAATAGAGCGTGTGAGGTGTCCATGCCCTGAAAAGCCTGTTCAAACTGTCCAAAGAGAGGGAAAAAAGGAATTAAGAGGGCTTGTGGTGCCTAATGCTCATAACTATCACCTCACATAAGAGCTCTTCCACATTCCCATTTACTCAATATTACATGCATGAATAATCCAATACATGCAAAAGTGCAATATTTCCACCAGGACCCCGACTAGATTAAGAAACGGGGTTGGGCACAGTCCCCCCCCCCGAGAACTCCCAAGCCTCTCCCAGGAACACAGAGCAAGAGTAATCAGACACAAGACACATCTTTCTTATCTCCGGCCCACTCCTAACAAGCACATAATTGCCAATATCTTTGCTGAGTTGGAGAACGAATACCCTGGAGACTAGCTATGTATATACACCCTGATAGAGAGATGAGGAGGGGTTGCTATAGGAACAAGGAAGCCCTAATGTTTTGTAGGAGGACAGGAGCGGAGTGGAGCAACATGAGAGGGAACAAGAAGATTGAAGGACCCGAAGAACCATAAACTCAAGCACTTGTGTGGGCCCCCTTTGAACTTTTCTTTTTTGTTTAACCAAAGTGAATCACAGTGGATGTAATTAGGCCTCTTTGAACTTCATCAACAGAGGAGACAACTTAATATCAGTTTGAAAATAAATCACTTTACATTGCAGTTTATATAACATTAAAGTGCAATTAAATACAGGAAAAGGAGATAAGTGATCAGAGAATATGGGCTCCTTTTACAGGGGCTGCTGTGGCTCAGGTGGCAGAGTGGGTCGTCTATCCCCCTGAACTCTTCCTAATAGATAAAAGCATTGTATGAATGTGTGTGCGTGGTTGTGTGTGTGTGTGTTTTACTGGGTAAATGAGACTGGTAGTACAAAGCGCTTTGAATGACCAAATTGAGTGGAAAGGTGCTATATAAGTATCAGTCCACTTACAATGGCAAATATATATTCTGGAAAATAGTGGGTGTTTTTATTAAACATATTTCAGCATTTAAATAGAGACCTAGGTTTACTTAGAAGTAATCTCTATGAGGCAAATGTTCTGTTTGAGAGAGCTTTTTCTACCATTGGCTTATGATGTTAATGAGAGCAAATATCCTTAATGTGGTCAATTAAGGCAGAGTAGTCTGGCTGTAAGTACAAAAGACCTTCATATCTTCTTTTTGTGAAGGGCAGCCAATCATAAGAAAAATGCTTTGAAGGGAGAAAAGCTACAACAGCTTGTTTTGTACACTGGATGAATTATGTGGCAGCACCCAAACCCCGACACATAAGCACTATCATGCAAAGCTACTCTACACGGTCCAAGAACACAATTATGAAGCTGGAAACAAACACCAAAGTTCCTCTTTAATCACTGCTGGTACAGCAACTAGTGGTTTTAATTGAGGTAAGTGAAGGTCAACAGTGTATTAAAGTGTCACACTTGATTTAAGATAACTACCCCATGTGAGAAAGCTTCAGTTGTAAGTAAATTTCCTGCCAAGAACTAATTGATAAGGACAAACATCTGAGAAAGATCCTGGACACAGAAGGTAAAAATTACCTTTCAAGGGAAAAGACAGGAAGGGAAACTTCCAGCAAGTTAAAACATTTGAAATTATGGCCAGGGTAATATGAGGAAGCGTGTGTAATGCAAATAGAAAACAGAAGATGAAACTGAGCCTCTTGGTCATTACACCTAATGCAGCCTCAGTCAGAGACCCCTGTGTGTACAAAGGGTGATTTGGTGGAAAAGGGTTTGCTCTTTAAAGGAGATTCTGCTAATCCCTCCTTTGAACACATACATATTAAACAGGGAAAAATGTGTGTATCAGCAGATTAATGCTGAAATGAGCCTGGCCATGGTGGGCATACTGTACACCTGCGTGAATATTATGTTTGACACCCCATTTCCATGAGGAAATGGGGTGTCAAATGAGAGCATTCGAATATAAATAGGTTAAAAAGTGAGAAACATCATTCTTTTTAATGACTCTTTCAACAATGATCTTGATTAATGTTTGGGAATATTACTTTTAAAAGTTACTTGGTGTATTACAAGATTACTAAAATGTAATCTGTTTTAATTAGAAAAAGAAAACAATACGTTTTTCATCGTGGCATGAGAAGGAGATCATGTTATACAAGATGGAAAGTTTATTTCATTTGAAGAACTTGTATCAAAATATAGAATCAGCAAAGATACATTTTCTTGAAATCCATCATACCGGAAAAATTCAATCCCAGTCAACTGAATGTAGAATTATGTAGTTGGGAAGCAAAGTTTTTAAATATTTGTGCCCCAAAATGGTTATGAAAAATTGATAAACTATTGTTAAAAATTGACAAATCAATTTCCTCCCAACTGCTAAGTGGGAGCCAGATCTTTCCATCAGTCCTGATCCCAACTTCTGGTCTCTTCTTGGCATTGCCAGGTGCTGGGCCAGTGTGTGCGCATTTGTCTTTAGGTCTCTCTGTGTCTCTCTGTGTCATTGGTGAGTAGGTGAGAGGGAATGAGTGAGCGAATGGTCTGTAAGAGTGTGTGTGGGCATGGCTGGGCCGGGGTCAGGGGCTTGCTGGGCCTTAACCCCTGTGGGACATGGTCACAGCTCCACGCTGAACGCCCCTCCCCTGGAATGCGGGTGCTCGTTGGATCTGGGATGCGTGGCTGGATGCTCTGTTGTGGTTGTTGGTCTGCTCCCTCCCTGTTGCCTCGGGGTGGCTTGGACCTCTTTGGTTTTTGGGCACCTGGGGCCCCGGGACTGTGTCTTCAACTCGTACCAGTTACCCCACCCCCCCCTGCCTGTCCTGCCTTAGACATTATCATATTATACCACATATAATGTAAAAACTGAAATAACACAAATAGAAATTAATGAATGAACATATAAAAGATTAACATGAACAAGAGGAGGCTATAGAGATTTTATATAGTTGTGCTTGGCACCACAGTTCATTCAGATCACAAAAGCTGCCAGACAGGACAGGATTTAAGAAAAATCTGACAGTAAATAATATTTTTCAAGTGTATTTCTAAAACAAGTGTCCAACTGTCTTAAAAAAACAAAGCTTCATTAAACATCTACAGTGAGTGTGTTTTGCAAAATAATAAAATGAGAAAAGTCCACAGGGGAGCGTAATTTGCAGTTCAACAACAGAGTTGGGAAGGAGTGACAGACAGCCGGTAATTAGATGGCAGAAATAGAAACTGAGTGAGTCGAAGAAAAGCAGCGAGAACAAGTGACAAAGACACAAACACACCTCAACTTTGTAAAACAGCAGAAAATACACATCTAAATGTTAAAGGACTACACGTTAGCTGCACATGAGCAAGTTTTTCATATAACACTTGTTTGTCATTAGTCTACAAAATCCATCGGTGAGACCGTTATTGAATTGAAAGTCTATAGTTCTTATGGTGGATTACTGGATTACCAGCTAGCTATCTGTAAAGTCAGCTTTTGTACAGCAACACCAGAAAAACTGAGGCCGTAACTTATGTGTGCAAGAGATCACATTATGTTGGCCGAGCTCTAATCATTCTTTGATGCCAGAGGCGCTCCGTTCAGCCTCCCTCTCTGTGTCTTTATCAGTCTCTCTCTTTCTCTCTTTGCCCATGTGTGTTTGTCTCTATCTTCTGCTCTTTATATCTCGTTTTCCTCCTCTCCGCCTCTCTGTAATGGTATTTCAATAGGACAGATAGCCACAGGAATCCAATACGCAGAACGTCTAATTGAGTCTTTAATAGGCTGTCTGATGTCTGATGCCGCTGGTTCACACTGAGAGAGAACCGAGTCACACTTCAAACAACGTACTATTGCCAGCTGGACTCGTTTGGAAAGGTCACCCTTACATGGCTGGATCAACCGCACTATCACGTTGTTTGTTAATTATGCACACTTTAAAGGATTTTCTTTCTTTTATCGTCCAGAGGAAATGTTGTGGTAAACTTTTGGGTTAGCTAAAAAAGACCCACATTCTTTTATTTTCTTTTTTTCTGGAGATGCATTCATAACGGTTGAGAGTGGATCAAAGAAGCTGCTCATCAGGGCCGTGTGCAGTTCCTAACTTTCAATTCGCTGATTTAAGTTTGCTCCCATCTGATAATCTTAATAGAAAACAGGTTGTTGACATGTTGCCGTGTGTACAGGGTGGAAAATTAGACTTTGGGAAGCAAAGACTCCAGTGGTGATACAAGAAGCCAACAGAAGAGAGCCAAAGACTGCAGTTTGTAAAATGGCCAATTGAGGCTGGCTCCTAAAGAGTGTCATTACCCACAGACTCCCGTGATAAAATGCCCAACTTTTCAGAAGAAATAAGCATGTTTAAAGCTTGGTACAAATAAAAAAAAGCTTTTATTTTTGTCATATAGTGTGAGTGGCAATGGAGAAAGGACCCAAATGCTGGACATGAAGGCAACGTGACATTATTTAGCTGTCCAAAGAGCTAACAGGGAACTGAGAGATAAGTACAACATCCAAAATGAACAAAGAAAATAACTACTACTACTACTACTAATATACAGGAACATATATGGCTGTACAACAGGGATCATGGACACTGATTTATCTCATCTCCTCTGTCTTCCAAAAATCTCTCAAACAGGATGTTTTTATCTGTATATTATGCCGTACATTTAATTGAAAGCAGCCCTAAATATAAAATATGTCATGAACACGTCACATCTGAGATCAGAAAATGCAGCAGTAGTTGGGCTAACTTTATGACACACATTGAATTGACAGTTATGTCAAACATTGAATTTAACTGATGTTTTAAAATGACAGCTCCAAAAGAGGGATGTGTTATTTTGTTAAATGCCTGCTGCATTGACTCTGCTTACTTCTCTGGTGGAATGGACTAAAATGCGAGGAGAGGAAAATGTGTGATTTGGTAAATGAGAAAGGGGGATAGAGGGAGACAGGACCATTTATAGGTATATATATATATATATATATAAATGGTCCTGTCTCCCTCTATCCCCCTTTCTCATTTACCAAATCACACATTTTCCTCTCCTCGCATCATATATATATATATATATCAGTATGAGGGGAATGAGACACAGGAGAAAGAATCAGAAAATTACAAAAGAAAGCTAACCTTTAAAATAAAACAGGAAGTCACTGAAACACAAGCCTGGACAAGCTTAACTTCAACCCTTATTATCATAAAGGGGCGATCGTGGCTCAAGAGTTGGGAGTTCGCCTTGTAATCGGAAGGTTGCCGGTTCGAGCCCCGGCTTGGACAGTCTCGGTCGTTGTGTCCTTGGGCAAGACACTTCACCCATTGCCTACTGGTGGTGGTCAGAGGGCCCGGTGGTGCCTGTGTCCGGCAGCCTCGCCTCTGTCAGTGCGCCCCAGGGTGGCTGTGGCTACAATGTAGCTGCCATCACCAGTGTGTGAATGGGTGGATGACTGGATATGTAAAGCGCTTTGGGGTCCTTAGGGACTAGTAAAGCGCTATATAAATACAGGCCATTTACCATTTATCATATAAAGCAAAAACAATGACTCAAATACTTAGTAATAATATCACAAGAGGTAAAACTTACAGTCTACTAGACTAATAAATAAACCCCCCAAATCCCCCAAAACAAACACAAAAATCAAAACTTCAAACACTAGAGTACCAGCAACAAACAAAGAGAAACCAGGAAAGTAACGATCCCAAAGGTCAGTGTCACAATAAAAAAAAATTATCATTTGAAACTGGAATAAAAAAAAAAACTAGTCTAAAACTCGAAAACGTAACCAAACCCCGAGAACATGACATGTTCCATAGCCCGGCTGCCCTTTCAGAACAACTGTACAGTCAATGAGAGTCTGAAAGACAAGTCGGCAGCTCAGTTTCAGTGAAGACTGATCATTTGATTGTTGCGGTTTTGTCTGTAGGGTCTTTACCTTACAATCTAAAGTGACTGAGGTGTTTGAATGGCTGTAACTTACCTGGGTAGCAGCATTGACTAATTCATTACCAGTCATTCATTTGTCACAAGTAAGCAGCCAACCCTGTACTTCCTGGTAACACTTGGGCACCAGCCATATGAAAACAGCACAATCACTTTTTTTTTTGTTCCTTTTGGGATTACCACAGATGATCATCTGTCTCTATCTCACTCTGTCCCTCTTCTGTCATACCAACCCTCTGCATTTCCTTCTTCACTCCATCCATGAATCTTCTCTTTGGTCCTTTCCTCCTCCCTTGCCGCTCCTTATTCAATCTTTTTCAATACATCTACTATCCCTCCTCTGCACATGCCAGAAATTTGAGCTTTGCTTTTACTAACTTTGTCTCCAAACCACTCAAGCTGAGCTGTTCATCTGATGTACTCATTTCTAAACTGTCTATCCTGGTCACTACCAATGGAAGTTTTAACATCTTCAGCTCTGCCACCTCCAGCTCGGCCCATCTTTTTGTCAGTGCCTCTAAACCATATATCATAGCAGGTCTCTCTACCATCTTTTAAACTTTCCCTTTCACTCTACCTACTATCCTGTCACAAATAACCCCTGTCCCTCGTCTCCAACAACTCCACCCTGCCTGCACTCGCTACTTCACCTCTCCTCTGCACTGTCTGTTGCTTGGATGGTTGACCCCAGGTATTCAAACTCATCCACCTTCACTGTTAAACCTGTCTCTCTCTCTCACACACATATTCTGTCTTGCTTCTATTGACTTTCATTCCTCTTTTCTCCAGAGCATACTTCCACCTCTCCATGCTCTCTTCCACCTGCTCTCTACTCTCACTACAGATCACAATGTCGCCTGCAAAGATAATAGTCCACGGAGACTCCTGCCTGAACTCATCTGTTCATCTGTCCATCACCATCACAAAGAAGAAGGCGCTCAGAGCAGATCCCTGATGTAATTCCCAACCTTGAACCCATCTGTCATTCCTACCACACACCTCACCACTGTCTTGCAGTCCACTAACAAGTCCTGCAGCACCCTTACACACTTCTCTGCCACTTCTGCCTTTCTCATGCAAAACCACAGCTCCTCTCTTGGCACCCTATCATCTGCTTTCTTTAGATCCACAAACACACAGTGTCACAGATTCTGACCTTCTCTATACTTCGCCATCAACACTCTCAAAGCAAACACTGGATCTGTAGTGCTCATGGATAGAATAGAATAGAATGCTTTTCAATTTTTCATATGAATGAAAATACTTTTCAACTAAAAACACAGTTTAAAAGAATAATGTGGACATTTGTAAATGAAAACGTGACACTTTATTCAGATATATGACTACATTTCAGGCCAGAAAAGCAGCTTCGGTGGTTATCTAAGTTTTCAATAACAATGTGCATCATTGTTCTGATAAGCATTAGCGCTCATGAAATGTTTTCCCCGTATCTACTGAAGCTGTTGGCTTAGGTCACGTCTTTAGCTGGACACAATTTGTAAGTAGGAGTCCTGAGTTGGATTGTTTTGTTATGTACAAATCAATACATTTGTTTTGGTTATTTGGTTTGTGAACAGCTTGTGGAGCTGCTGATAAAATCTCAGGAGTCTAGCAGCTAAACAAACAAGCTAAACAAAGATCAGCTGATATAAAAGATGGTGCACAAAACTTAGAATTTCACTCATTTCTAGGCAACCGACAGGATCCACATTGACACAAAGAATCCAGACCTATATATCGAACGGTTGTTATATAATGAGGATGAATGCGAGTGGATGATTCAGGTTTCAAGTCTGTTATAAAATACTGCTTTTTGTGTGCTTGTTCGTGTCTTCTGAGGGCTCAGAGCGGCACTTTATAGTATATCTGGCTCATTATGGGTGTTGTTCAAGTCCGGGCACTGCTGCTTGTTTTGAGTGCATGCTGGGAATACAAGGGTGAACCCAGTTGATTTAGAAATATATTGATTTAGGAAAATATTTAAGCAGCGATTCTATTTTTTTTTGTCCTCGGCTTCAAATGTTTGCTTTCACATGGTGATTTGTATATGAATGCTCATGAGAAATCATATGTATGTCAGCCTTTGGGCACGAGTCTGCGCACTAACGGGTGCCGCAGGCCTGTGACTATATTCGATCTGCATAACTGTGGGATAATTAACATCTTCACCTGGCTCCTGGTTTGTTCGTTTAAAAAGCCTAATTAATCACAGGGACAACGTTGAGACTGGAGTCAGTGCCGTCGAGCGTGAAATTACCTTTCTCAGAGACTGGGCTCAAACGTCCATAAACAGTGATCCTTCCAGCCTACCCTCTGTACCAGACTCTGACATTCTTTATCTTACAATGTACATGGCCTTGGAAGGAGGGAGCGGGGTGAACAAGAGGAGGAAAGGACAGCAGAGGTGGGAAACAATGCTGATGAATAAAAACGAAGCTAGAAGGAAAAAGAGTTTTCTTTTGTGATATCCCACTGCGCAGGCAGACGGATAGTCCTGCTCCGCTGCGTAAAAATAAAATTAGCTGGTGGGCCAGGTATGTGGAACACCTACTCGGAGTGAGCTCTTTGGCCGAATCGATAACTCTGAACTCTCCAACACGAAAGCAGTGAGAAACTCTTTACATCAATAGGCGTGCGCTATCATATCCCACTGCTGATGTTGAGTACAGCAGTAGCCGTTCTGGGAGTCGCTTGTATGAATCATTCAAGACACCCACTCTCCTAACCTCTCCCTCTCTACCTACCTGCCCACCCGGCACCCCCTCGCCCACCATGAGCCGCCGTCAGCATCAACTGTCTTTGTACTTAACCTCACACATCACAGCTAACTCGTATATCAATGTTTTGTTGAGACAGCAGAGAAGTGATGCATGCCTATTTCTGGCTCAGTAGGAGTAGATGATAGCTCCTGTGTGTGTGTGTGTGTGTGTGTGTGTGTGTGTGTGTGTGTCTGTGTGTAAGGGAGGCATGTTGCTCAAAGTGATGGAGATGTATGCTTCATGAACACTGTGGAAGTGCTATCTGTGTATTCAGATCTTTGACGCTAAAGCATGGAGACACAGACAGACACATACAATAACAAATAATGACAATGACAAGCGTCAGTGTGACAACATCCTTTAAGGAGATGGATATGACCATAACATACATGTCTGCCAACAATTCAAGGTTAGAATAAGTGTTAGCTGTAGAGTATGCCTCTTACTGGATTGCTAGGGCTAATGGCTAAAGATATGATTGATATATCAGATAATATTAATAGTTTAGTGTCAGAATTTGGCTTAAAAATAAAATGAAAGCATGGATCCACCCTGCCTTGTAACAGCGGTTCACGTCGCTGCTGCTGCTGGTATAATGGTGAAGGGATATTTTCTTGGCATTCTCTGGGCCCTTTAATACCAACTGGGTGTTATTAAAATGCCACGGCCTACCTGAGTATTACTGCTGACCATCTCTATTCCTTTATGACCACATCTTCTGACGGCTGCTTCCGGCAGGATAATGCGTCGTATCATAAACCTCATATTACCTCAAACTGATTTCTTGAACATGATAATGAGTTCACTGTGTTCAGATGGCCTCCACAGTTGTCACATCTCAGTCTAACAGAGCACCTTTGGGATTTGGTGGAACAGGAAATTCATGTTATGCAGCTGAAAAATCTGCAGCAATTGTGTAATGTTATCACATCAATATGGACCGGAATCTCTGAGGAATGGTTGCAGCACTTTGTTGAACCTGTGGCACAAAGAATTAAGAAAATTTTGATCTCCAAAGTGGGGTCCAACTTGATACTAACAAGGTGTACCTAATGAAGTGGCTGGTAAGTGTATGTTGCTTCTGTATACCACTACAAGGGATTTTAGATCAAAGGGTGAGGATGAAGTTAAAGTGCAGATATTCAGCTTTAATCCAAGCAGTATACCCAAAGAATAGGATTGCACTGTTATGGAACAAAGCCCCACATTTTCAGAAACTCACAAGTAACTGCATCAACTAACATAATTGTAAACATAAGAATTGTTTTTTCATACTTGGATGACAATCTGTTGCACTCTATGACTGCCTGAAGCCTAGAACCCACAGACATCTCCAAATGCTGCGTTTCCTCCAGTGAGATTCGCTGCCACTGAAGCCGCCTCCAGCTGCTGCGCTTGTGCGGCTCTGTCTGCGTTCAGTTTTGTCTTCAACAACTGAAAGCTGGCAGTGTTGGGTTGAGATTAGGTGAATGACTTGACCATGGAAGAATATTATTTTCCTTTGCTTTGAGACACCCTTGGGTTGCTTTTGCAGTATGGCTTTGCAGCATTTGGCTGAGCTGAGAGTATAGCACTGTACACTTCAGAATCCATCCTGCTACCCCTATCAGCAGTCACATCATCAACCCGTGTAACCTGGTTCCACTGGCAACCATAAATAGCCGTGCCATAACAGTGCCTCCAAAATATTTGACGGATGATGTGGTATGCCGCTAGACTAAGCACCACTGCCTGCAGCCCTTTGATGCTCCTCCGCCACATGTGCAACAGACAACGCTGAGTGTGTAGTAAACATTGGTGCTGCAGCCGATCTCCTGGACAAATTATGTGTTGATGCCATTTCTAAGTTACACAAAAACCGATACAGACATGGTCATATCTCTTGCAGACCAATACACCGGTCAAGCTCCAGTTAGTTATTGAACATTTCAAAAAAATGTGAGATTTGAGTTGCTATCCTAATGCAACAAAAGGGCAAGATGCATTTAGTGAGATCAAAATCACTGGGAAGTTGCAATGTGTATGTTTTTAAAGTAAGAAACAAAATTATGTTCTGGTGTTTAACATATTTTGAGATTTTTCTGTGTGAATGAATATCGACATATGCAGACTTTTTCTATTAACTACGTCATTTAAGCTGGACCACCGCCTTCTGGCAGTGAGAATACATCTGTTGCCAAGTCAGAGCTCAAGTGTGTATGTGCAGCTGCATATGCGATGCAACAATAACGTGAAGTGATGATGTGGGGTGATTTTATTCTAATTTTCACATTGTATGTAAATTTCAGACATTTAAAGGTGTCAATATGCTTTAGGCAGACTGCTTTTGGATTGTCAAGGACTACCTGAGCCACATGCTCTGAAACTTTTCCAATAATTGCATTGAGGGTTCAGTTTGCTTGCCAATTTTTGTATCTTTCCAAAGCCAAAATTATACTACAATCACACCCACACTGCAGCAATTTGCCAGTTTTCACAATTACAGAATGTTAGAAAGGCACTTTTTAAGTACCAGGGGATTGTCGTCTTGCTGTTTGGCATTCAAAAGTTATTAGACCCCCTACAATGAAAACTGGAGATTGAGGAAAATATTAAAGAACAACCTTGTTTTTAAAAACTTGGGACTCTGCGTAAAATCAAAAACAGGACGCAATCATTTGCAATTATTTTAATGCAGAAACAAAGATGTCATACTGAATGTTGAATCTAAAAAATTGGTTGTTTGTTGAGTGATTTTAGCTGATGGACCACAGAAGAGTTTTTCACTTCATCCCAACTCGTGCCCAGAGCAGCCAGTGTTTCTGTCTTTTTTTGTATATGTTTTATTTATTTATTTATTTTGCTTTGCATGGTAGTTTTGACAAATTATTCACCAAGAGTGGTTTTTAAGTATTACTGAGCCCATGCAGTAATTTCCACTACAGAGTCTTCTTCAACAGGTTTGACCAGCCCACAACCCCCCCACCCTCACCCTCACCTTCACTACAGAGTCCTCTCCCCACTCTCCTGCCTCCCTCGCTTCCCCCCCTTCCTGACACCATGACACCCCCCTCCTCCAATCCCTCTCTCAGCAGCAAGACATCTCCCCCCCTCCCCTCCTCCCAAACATCTCCCAGTGTCACAGTGGATCAGGTCAGGAGGCAACTGAGGAAGCTTCACCCCAGAAAGGCAGCAGGCCCAGACAAGGTGTGTCCTAGGATGCTTAAGGCGTGTGCTGCTGAACTTGGGGAGCCGCTACAACGAGTCTTCAACCTCAGTCTGCGACTGGGGAGAGTGCCCGCCCTATGGAAGACATCCTGCATCGTCCCGGTCCCTAAAAGGAACCGGCCCAATGAGCTGAATGACTTCCGACCGGTGGCACTGACGTCACATCTTATGAAGACTCTAGAGCAGCTCTTCCTCAACTTCCTCCGACCACAGGTACAACATGCCCAGGACCCACTACAGTTTGCATACAAGGCGGGTGTCGGAGTGGAGGATGCCATCCTGTACCTCCTACACAGAGCCCACTCACACCTGGATGAGGGAAAAGGCACGGTCAGGATCCTGTTTCTTGACTTTTCCAGTGCCTTTAATACCATCCGGCCCTGTATGCTTCAGGAAAAACTGAACAGGATGGAGGTGGACCCCTGCCTGGTGGCTTGGATCTCCGACTACCTCACCGACAGACCACAGTACGTCAGGCTGAAGGACATCACGTCTGACACTGTGGTCAGCAGCACAGGAGCACCACAGGGAACTGTGCTGTCCCCTCTTCTCTTCACCCTGTACACCTCTGACTTCTGCTACAACTCTGAATTATGCCATATTCAGAAGTTTGCAGATGACACGGCCATCATGGGGTGTATCTGGGATGATCAGGAAGAGGAGTACAGAAGTCTGGTGAGGAACTTTGTCGCATGGAGTCACACAAACCACCTGCAACTCAACACCTCAAAGACTAAGGAACTGGTTGTGGACTTCGGGAGGTCCAGAGAAGGTCCACTGCCGGTTCAGATAGAGGGGGAGGAGGTGGAGGTGGTCAACAAGTACAAGTACCTCGGGCTGTGTGTGGACAATAAACTGGACTGGTCATGCAACACAGAGCACCTGTATAAAAAAGCCCAAAGCCGACTGTACTTCCTCAGGAGGCTGAGGTCTTTTAACATCTGCAGGAAGCTCCTGAGGATGTTTTACCAGTCGGTGGTTGCTGGAGTACTTTTCTATGCTGTGGTGTGCTGGGGGAGCAGCACAGCAAAGAAGGACTCATCCAGGCTGGAAAAACTGATCAGGAAGGCTAGCTCTGTGGTCGGCATGAAGCTGGACACTCTGGTGACAGTGGCAGAGAAAAGGACATTAAAGAAACTGATGGACATTATGAACAATGCTGGGCATCCTCTGCACACGGCCATAAACAATCAGAAGAGTCTGTTCAGTGACAGGTTGCTTCTCCCCAAGACAAGAACTAACAGACTTAAGAACTCCTTTGTCCCACACACCATCAAACTGTTTAACTCCTCTCTGGAGGGGAGAGGGAGGGGAAACAGGAGGACAAAGGAGGGGGGAACAACTAAGCTGTAGTGCCTCTTCACCTCACTGTACAATACCTTGTGCAATACTTTTTGTAAATAGTCAACAGTACAATAGACTCAATACTTGAAATGTGCAATTCACTTGTATTTTTATTTTTTATTCCTATTTATTCTATTTATCCCCTTTGTATATTTTATTTATATTTGTCTCTGTATTTATATATATGTGTGTGTGTGTGTGTGTGTGTGTGTGTGTGTGTGTGTGTGTGTATATATATAAAAAAAAAAAAAACACCCAGCACGCCCCTGCGGGCGGTTTATCCTTCAAGCTCGGGTCCTCTACCAGAGGCCTGGGAGCTTGAGGGTCCTGCGCAGTATCTTAGCTGTTCCCAGGACTGCGCTCTTCTGGACAGAGATCTCCGATGTTGTTCCTGGGATCTGCTGGAGCCACTCGCCTAGCTTGGGAGTCACCGCACCTAGTGCTCCGATTACCACGGGGACCACCGTTACCTTCACCCTCCACATCCTCTCGAGCTCTTCTCTGAGCCCTTGGTATTTCTCCAGCTTCTCGTGTTCCTTCTTCCTGATATTGCTGTCATTCGGAACCGCTACATCGATCACTACGGCCGTCTTCTTCTGTTTGTCTACCACCACTATGTCCGGTTGGTTAGCCACCACCATTTTGTCCGTCTGTATCTGGAAGTCCCACAGGATCTTAGCTCGGTCATTCTCCACCACCCTTGGGGGCATCTCCCATTTTGACCTCGGGACTTCCAGGTTATACTCGGCACAGATGTTCCTGTACACTATGCCGGCCACTTGGTTATGGCGTTCCATGTATGCCTTGCCTGCTAGCATCTTGCACCCTGCTGTTATGTGCTGGATTGTCTCTGGGGCATCTTTACACAGCCTGCACCTGGGGTCTTGCCTGGTGTGATAGACCCCAGCCTCTATGGATCTTGTGCTCAGAATATATATATCAGAATATCAGAATCATATATATATATACACATATATACACACATACACATATATACACACACATATATATACACATACATATATATATATATATATATATATATATATATATATATATATATATATATATATATATATATATATATATATATATATATATATATATATACACATATATACACATATATATATATATATATATATATATATATATATATATATATATATATATAACAATTCTGTAACTTCGGTCGTTGCTGTGCTTTTTGGAAGTCGAATTTCCCAGAGGAACCCACCCGAGGGATTAATAAAGTTCTATCTTATCTTATCTTAGAGTCATGTCTAGTTTTGAAACAGCTGCCTGCCTCTGGGTCTGTAAATCACAGCCATTCAGTACTGTCGCTGCCCTTGCATGGAAGCCAGTTTCCACCATTAAAGAAAAAAGTATCCATAATATAAATTTCAACTTATTAATTCAAAGTTTTGAGAAAAGCAACTCAAAATTTTGAGTTAGCTCTGCCAATCATCTACATGGAATGCGCGCTCAAAACCGGATTGCAACAAACTGGTGCTTTCCAGAGTACGTTTTCTGATAGTAACAGCATGTGATTCAGCTGGATTTCATCATTTGTAAAGCCACGCTGAAAATAATCAGCAATTTGAGCATTCATGACCAGTGTTGGTCAAGTTACTTGAAAAAAGTAATCAGTAACTAATTACTGATTACTTCCGCAAAAAAGTAATCCCATTACTTTACTGATTACTTATTTTCAAAAGTAATTAATTACTTAGTTAGTTACTTAGTTACTTTTTAAAAACACGATTTACAACCTGAAGAGATGATAAAGCGATAGATCTTTCAGCCCAATTCTACTTTTTCTACATAATCCATCATACAAAATGTAATCAAATGGAAAAGTCTCTTTTTTAAACTTGTTTTAACAGTTTTAATCTTTTAACTTTATGCATCAAGCAAAAATTTAATTATATGCAACATTCTCTGACTTGAATAAATTAGTTTAACATTTAAACCTATTTTCTACACATTCCAGCACATAAAATAAAATATTTTTTGTGATTTTTTTTAGATTACAGTAACGCGTTACTGCCCATCTCTGTTCATGACTGGCTGTAATACTGGTAGCTTAGCTGTAGCATTTGTAGCTGAGGGCTTCAGCTTCCGGGTAACAAGGAAACGACATCATTCACGTAGATTATTGATTGGCAGCGCTAACTTGAAATTTCGAATTATTAACTCAAAATTTTTAGATAAAGTAAGTCAAAATTGCAAGCTATTTTTCCTCAAAATTTCAAGTTAATAAGTCTAAATTTCGAGTTATGGATACTTTTTTTTTTTTTAGTGGCAGAAACAGGCTTCCATACCCTTTGCATACAGAGATTTCTTTCTTTTAATTTATGATGTGCTGTAAATGGTGTCCTTACCAGCTTTTCCCGTCTTTTGTTGCTCATGTCTCAGTTTGTTTAAAATGCAAACTGATCAGAAATTTAAAAGAAAACAAAACAGGATTTCTCAGTTTCAACATCTGATATGTTGTCTGTGAGCCATTTTCTGTCAAACAAAGGCTTTAAATGATTTACAAATTATTGTCTTTTATAAATATTTTGCACAGAATCATACCTTTCTTTGGAAACGTGTTGCATAGCGTGGGCTGAAATCAGAAGTGGATTGCTTTTTTCTTGAGCATCCTTTTCTATCAAGTAATTGGGCATGTTATTGTATTTTTTATTTATTTTTGAGTCAATAGCGGAGAGATAACAGGAGGCAAGGGAATGGAGAAGCAGGGAATAATTTGGAACGAAGACCCTCTGGCTGGGTTCAGCTAAAGCAGATGTAGCATAAGATCACTCAAGATCTTGTACTGGTGCCTTAGGAGTCACCAGTGCACCCCATAATGATCTGTTTGTATAATGTAAATAGCATTAACCATAAACTAACTGTATTCTAAGATATGACTGTATTATCTGTTACATAACCATCTCAATTTTTCTGTGCAAAATATGTGAAATATGTAGACTCTTAAAGCTGCCAGGAGTATAGAAATGAAAAACACACAACTGCCAAATAAGGCACATTTCAACACAAGCACACACACAGTTTCTGGTGCATATTTGCAGATAGACAGTGGAAAACACCGCTTTAGGTCAGAGGGGACTAACATTCCAATCTTCTGTACAAATCTGTGAGCAGGGTCCTGTGGGAACTGGCACACATAATTAATTTGGTTTCATAAACTTCTGTTACCACATACTGGGGGACTGGGAGCTTAGAGTAAACAAATATTGAAATTATTACATCCAGATGTTGTAATTCCCAGGTAATCCACATGGAAAAATCCTGTGTATGTGTCTAAATCTCTGTATGTGTTAATATATATATACACATATATATATATATTATATATATAGTTAGGCGTGTGCTCATGCAAGTGTGACTTATTTTTTTGTATGTGTGTGTCTGTTTTTTGTGAAGAAAGAAGGCAGACGTCTGCTGCTGCTCAGTTCCCAGGGAAATCAGAAGGCACAGCGAGGGGGTGGGAGAAAGAGGGGTGTGTTGGAGGAGGGGGTGGTGGCTGCAAATAAATAATTTTCTTGAGGAAGGGTGGGGAGTGGGAAGAAGAATTAGGAAAGACGAGGGGAGATGCAGCGAGAACGAAAAGGAAGAAGAAAGGCAGAGTTTCAGGGAATAAAATGTTGACGCCAGGCTGCTCGCTGGCAGCTGACAGACAGAGAATGTGGCCTGGTTTCTGGGTTGCAATCAAATCCCTATAAACAGAGTGATCATTCACTCTGCCTAAATTCTACTGCATTACTGCCAGCCAGCGAGGACACACACTAGTGCTTGCTCACACAGACACACACTTGCAGTTTTTGACAACAAAAAGGTAGGGTTTTTTTTCAGCAGGGTTTGTGGTTTATGTATGCAGGAAGTCTTTGCATACATATCACAAAAATAAACAAATGCACTGCCACAGAACAAACAGTGAAAAGTGGCAAGCGGAGGAAGGAAATTACGGGAAGAGACAGTAAGGTGTTTGGACAGATTAGATTTAAATCCCTAAGCTCCCTTGGGGGTCAAGAGTGCCTCAGTACGTCTGATGTTTATGAAGGTTTCGCTGTCTGGAGCAGTGCGAGCTTTCAGAGGTGATGTAGGAGTCGTGACTTTGTTGTTGGTGGTGTTTATTAAGCTGCTTAGCAATATAATTTTCAAGGAAATATTCAAAACTTTGTAGACAAGCAGTTCGGAAAAACAGGATAAGTGGAGAACTTTTGCACCTCAAGGAAAGAATTCACCATTTGATCTTCGTAAGAAGCGTTAGACACCTGAGTCGGTATCTGCAAGCCAGCTCAGAAACAACCACGTTTGCTTCTCCGTTTGCACAGTCACAATAAAAAAAAAAAAATCATTGGCCTGTGCGTCAGAGCTGATCAAGAATTTCTTCCATCTCAGTCTTGACCAATAAGCAGGGAGCTTACCTGTGCACTTACTCCCCTCAGCGGGAGAATCAGCGAGCATGGAAACACCAAGTCAGGGAAAAGAAAAACTCTCATTGACTTCACGTGCTTCTTAATGCCTCTGCCTCAAGGTTCTGCTGTTCTCAAGCAGCTGCTCACTTTGTTCGCAGAAGCCGATGAAGCGTCTGGATTGTGAGGTAATGAGGTTTTTGTGCCACAGGTAGATGCAAATCTAGGTCTGTACTTTTGTTCTTGCAGAAAATAGAAAAGAAGGAGTTAAAGGGCTCACTCGCTGATTGATAGCAGCGGGTTTGGATAATTTTGAAGACCGAATCATGTAGAGGACGTGTGTAGGTCTGACTGATAAGATAATCCTTTATTTAACACACAATGGACAAAAAATCATGACATTTTATTTTTTCTAACTAATTTAAAACAATAACTGTGCATTACATAAGAGAGCGTTCCCATTTGATAGGAGTGAATACGACTTTATTCAATATCAAATTCTCATTAAAAAAAAATCTAATCAGCCAATTGCGTGACAGCAACTGTTCTGTTTCAGTGGGACTGGTTTGGGGGCTGCTTTTTCTTTTTTCTGTCTGTGTTTCCCTCATCTGGTTCCCTGGTGGAGTTATCAGATGGCTTGGTGTTACTCTCTGCTCAAGCTGCTCCTCCCGCACCTGTTTTGAGTGGTGCAATCAGGCGTTGAGCACATTAACTTTGAAGGGTACCACATTTCTCTGCCAGGTCGTCATCGGTAACCTGGTGGAAGTCAGGCAACCTTTGTTAGCTGTAAGCGTCAGTACTATTCATTAACTAACTGAGCTGTTGTGTGTTTCCCCCCAGTTGTTTGCCCAGAGTAAAAAAAAAATGGAATACAGCACACTGAGAACTTTGGATGCCACAAGCTATTTTTTATCCTTCTCAACCGGTCTCAACAGATGGCCGTCCTTCCCTGAGCCAGGTTCTGCTAGAAGTTTCTTCCTGTTAAAAGGGAATTTTTCCTTCCCACTGTCGCCAAGTGGTTTTTCATAAAGGATCGTTTGATTGTTGGGATTTTCTCTGTATTAACTTAAGGTCTTTACCTTAAAGCACCTTGAGGCAACTGTTGTTGTGATTTGTTGCTGTATAAATAACATGAATTGAATTCTCTCCTGCAAAGGAACGGACTTCCCTGTCTAACCAGCTCTCTGCCCACTCTCCACCTACTCATCTCTGTTTTATCTCCTGAGCTTCTTCTGCTCGACTGTCCCCCCTGAGATTCTTCTGCGTAACAAGTAAAGCTACATTTACGGTCCTGCAGATGTCCACGATTTTGGTCAGACAGATGGGGAGACGGGTTTTCACCCAACTCAGACATGCTCCCGTGCATTCCTGCAAGACCCTCACTGCAGGTTGCTGGAAGTGGATGATGTAAGGGACTGCAAAATGTTGATTGGTTGGCCCTGAATAGTGCAGGGAGTGAAAGCGCAGTTCACCGGGAATGGAAGAACCTCAAAAAACCCCTTCAAACATTAAAAAAATAGGCATGAAAAGTTTTTCACGTGTTTCACTTCATGTGTTTCACTTCAGCTCTTTGTTTGTTACAACTTCTCCATGGCTGGCTGACTGACCAACACACAAGCAAGTCTCCCACATACCCGTTGTAGCACATACTTTGTACACTGCCCCCATCTTGCAACAGCGCTCACTGCAGGCAATGGAGCAGACATCGAGCGATCTACCTCTGCTCGACCATAAAACCAGCGTTAGGCAGCCAAACACTCACAAAAGGCAGTCATCAAACACATCATTCTCAAGAACTACATCTAACTCTTTCTGTGCCAGTAGACCACACAGAGTTCCACTCTTCAGTCTGAAAGAGAGACTAAAGAAGTCACTTGGATGAGTGATGAAACATGTATCCCACAGAAAACACAATGTCCAGATAAACAGAATCAAGTTTCTGGGATTTCCTTACCTAGATGATTAAGCAGCATCAAGGCATTCTTCTTCTATTGTCACAATAGAAAAGGCTTTAAGGATGAGCTCTTACCAAATGGCAAACACAGGCTTCACAGCAATCCCCTTTTTATAACGTTAAAATATTGCTTTCAAAGTACACATATCCTTTTTTTTCTTCCAGCATATCTGTGAGCAAGATTGATTGACAGACCCTGGCCTGCTCTTCCCAGCACTGACACCTCCATCATGATGTGAAGTATACATCTGCACTTGTGAAGCAAAAATCCCTGCCATGCACTACAAAAAAACATAATCTTTACAAAAAGCAGCATTTGCAGAAAGAAAGAAAGAACCCCCATCCTTTTCTTCTCTAACTCTGAGTGTTACAGTTTAAAGATAAAGAATTCTGGGTTGTGGATACGGGTGGGTCCATCCGTCTCGCTGTCTTTGGGCGCTGCAATGACAACGCCTCCACTGTCACAGCTGAGAAATGGTTTCCCTCTATTTGCATTTTTATTGATGCTCCAAATTGCAAATAGCTTTCTCCTCCTTCTGTCTTTGTCTTTGCGTTGAGGAGACGGAAAAAAAAAATCCTCATTTGTTCAAGCTGGCCCTATATAAATCACTATAGTGAAGTGAAGTGATGTGAACTGGACTCATCTCTGAATAAAACATCAGGTGGCAGACAGGGCACACTGGAAGCAGTTTTATCTCTCGAGCTATTTTGAAAATTTTGCTTTTTCAAATGGGTGCAGTGCTTGCTGCTGTATTGTGCCAAGTTGGAGCTAACACTGATGCAAAAAAAAATAAAAAAATACACACAGAAACAGGACTTAAGCAGACTGCATTCAGCTTTTCCGCTAACTCATTGTCAAGAACATGTACTATATATTACATACTATACAGGGCTACACAGCAGCTGGTCAGACACATTGATTACCTTGCTATTTTCTGCACAGGTCCAATATGGATTGGACCATTACCCCAGTCACTTTCCTATAGTAACAAACAGCAGTCACTGCACTCTGCGAGAGTGCAATTACTTATCAGTCAGTGAATTACTGTGCATCAGAGTCGCACACCTCTCTCCTTTTTCCCTCTCTCTCTTGTCTCACTTTCTTTCAAAATGAGTGACTGTGAGACGATGAAATTTCATTGTTTATGTATTTATTCATTGTGAAGCAGGGATTACTGACTTTACAAGGTCATTCAAACAGATGAGTGAATACTCTATTGACTGAAATGTAAATACAGGCTCACACTGGGCTCGAGTCACACAGCTAGACATACAGCCGCTGTCTTCATTGTCCTTCATTGTCAGCCAGAGGAGCAAAAGTGTTTTCCTTAAACTGCTGATTAAGTTGCTGCAGCTTCTATCAAGGTCTGGGGATCTTGGGAAATAGGAAACCAGAAAATGAGATGTTGATATTGATTCTACAATCGTGAACAGAGGGCACCTTTCACTTAATCTTAACTGATCTGACAGCTATACAATAACCCCACTTACCTGTAACCTTTATAGTAAATATTAAAGCTGTAAAATAAAAGTATCATGTCTAACTTAGAAATGCAGGGATGATTTGTTTTTCAGCAAATGCTTGATGGAAACCCTGATTGGCTTGCTCCTTGGACTAACTGGTTACAATGTGATGCTAGAAAAAGAACCACAGGTGAACAGATGTCACCATTATTCTAAATCAAATCATTGCAAAGAAGGAATTAAATTAATTTGTATTTGTTAATTTTAAAAAATCATAACTAAAATGGTTAGTAAATTGTTGTGAACACATGTCCACACAATGCTACGACTTACTTTGTTGCATGGGGAACTTACTATGTTGGACTCCTCTCGGTCCACAATGCCACTATCATTAACTACGCTATTACCCATATGTGAAGGCAATGAGTTCAGTACAATAAATGATGGACCCCAAGATACACGGTCTCAAATTCACGCCACCAGTGATGTGCGTATCCCCCCATACTGTTTTATTATTAACATTTTAGTCTTATAAAGCTGACATGGTAAACCTGCTAGCAAACAACGCTCTACAACCTAAACAGAAACATTACATTAGCATCACTGCGTGGTAGGACTTGCAAAACATAATTAAACACAAGTTGTTGCTGATAAACTCATCTAAGTGTTCCTGAAATTGCATAAAGTTGCACTTTATGAGGTAGCTGGAGTGGTGGTGACCTAAGCACACACGGCTTTCAATCAGGAGAATTGTATGGTTCGGTTAAGCTATCAAAACTACCTGGTTAGCATTAGGGAAACATTTTGGATTCATTATCTACATTGCACAGCTCCATTTTTAGGTCACTGTGATGCTGAACTCCATCTAAGCACAGCTGTTGGAAGTTGCTTAATTTTAAACCTAATGTTATGCAAAATAAAGTTAAGTTCACAACCCTTTTTAACTCTTCTAATTCCCCTCACCTCCCAAAGTCGACCACATCAAACGGCTGTACCTTTCCTGGGTCTGGTTCTACTGGTCTTTTCTTTTTTCATTAAAAAAAAAAATCAACTATTTTGTCATCAAGACTTTTCTAATTCTTGCAAATACAGCAGGTTGATGGCATTAAATTGTTAAATACAACTGAAAATAATTAATATAAATAAATGTTTGGGGGATGACGGTCTTGGCAGTCTTCTCTTTATTGCCAGACAGGTGGTAGTTAGTGGCTTTGATAAGGTTTTGCTAAAAACATCTGCTGGAGGAAACTGTAAGACAGAATCACAACTTTAAAGCGGCAAGTTGTAAAAGCAAAGGAGCTGAAAGAGACTGGTGTGCTTCATAGAGATGAGGGAATTACAAAACAAGCGATCATTTTCCTAGGCATTGCTTCGAGTAATCCATTTCACACGGCACACTGTAAAATGGATTCATATAAAGACATCGATCAAGGCAACTTTAAAGACAGATGTTCAATACAAGTGTTTATGACCTCATTAGTGCATAGGCAATAAATATGAAAAAAACAACAACAACTGGTTAATTACCAAATTGAAAAATCACCTCGCTTTTAAATGATTCTTTAAATATAATGTCTTCCATGTCTACACATCAGTGTGAAATATGCCAATATATTGATTTGGCCAATCCATTAAAGAAAGAAAAGTAATCAAAAAATATGTATAGTCACCTTCAGGTGTCCTTCCTCCAGTCCTGACCTCTTACCCTCATCGTCTAATGACCTTTCACTCTGACAAACAGACAGATGACTCCATTTTACCCCCTCCATGCAGGTGTCACAGGGATGATAGAAGAGAAGGAAGAGGAATGTGATGAAGAAATGAGAACCTTAGCAGGATGTGACAGAACACTGCTGGAGAGGATCGGAGCAGAGAGGATGGATGGAGTGGTGAAAAGTAGGCAGGAAGGAAAGCACTGTTTGGTTGTCACTCTCAGATGTTCTTTAAAACACTGAAGTAAAAAGTAAAGCTTGAGCATTATCCGCTGTCTTCACCTCTGAAACCCACTGCCGACAAATATTTGACACCAAATTATTCATAGATTTTTAACGTGAGACTTTGTTAGTTTATCAGCTTTTTTCCATCAGCAGTTCATGTATCACTTGCTATGAAATTGCAGATCTTTAAACTTAACTTTTCCTGAGGAATTTAAGGGCTTCTTATTCAGTTTGGCTCATTTTTCAAGGTTAAGAGTTAATTTCATGTTATTGTCTGACTATTTGAAGGCTATTTTTACATTTCCGATTAAATGACTGAATTTTATACAAACTCTCGATAACGAACAAACAAAAATTCAAAAGCCAGCCAAGAAAAAGTATTTTTCTCATTATGAGGACTTTTGAAATTCACTGAGTTTGAGTGGAACCACAGGTGAGGTGAAATGTGCTTACCCCAATTGTAATTCTGTCATTTCTATTCACTCTCTGATCTCTCCTCTACATTGTGTGCGAGTGAGATCACGTTCGCTCTGTAATAGCCCTCAAATAAAAATCCTCATCGAAACAAAGTGAGATGCCCATGGCTCATTGGAATGACAACAGCGGTGTATTCTGCTTGCACCTGATAAAAATTTTACATCGCCTCCTCTACAAAGAGGATCAGTGTGATTCCTTTGAGAGAGACAAAACTGAATTCAGCCCCAACATGTGCAGAGCACTTCTGACATATTCACGCTTACATGGATAAATGTGTTGCGTAACTGGTGAACCATCTGCTTGCAAAAAATGCCAGATAAATACTAGGTAAACAGCGAATGCGACGAGGTGAAAACGAAATGACTTAAGAAGGGTCTGTGAGAGCCGAAGTGACAGTCAGTTAGTTGGATAATTGGTTTGCGAAGTAGAAAGCAGGAGGTGGCGTTGAATCAGAGCTGGAGAAGGGGAGAGGAATGAGAAGATGAGAGGCGAGTTGAAGTGAAGAGAAAAAATGGGGTGGGGAGTGGGTGAAGTACAGAGCTCGGTTCACGCACAGCTGGCTGATGAAGGATGAAGGGAAAGAAGCAGAGGCGACTGATAGAAGTTCAGACCTGCTGAACTGAAGCAGATGTCCACCATCCAGACTGACAGGGTCGTTGGCTGCCTGAGGAATAGCAGGGGTATCAATTTATAATGCTACCTGCCTAATAAGCCTTCTAAGATGCTTCATAATGCATTACACTTAGACCAGTAATTTTCATTTGTGTGTGCATATTCTGCAGAAACCCTCAATTTACAAAGATCGTATATTGATTCTAATTATTGCTAGCCTTTCACCACATGCTCGGAATAATTAAATTGAAGTACGGACAGAAGAAGGACTCAGACATATGTTGCAATTTGCAGCGCAGAGAGTAAAGGATGGGCAGAAGAAACTTGGTGAGAAACAAGACTTAAAAGCGCCGAGGAGTGACGCCCCTCCATAGGAGTAGCGGTGCCTCTTAGTGGTACTGACAGCAACAGAGAGGAAGAGAGAAGCTGCAGGAGTGGGTCCGAGATCTGAAGATGTTGCCAAGAGTAGCAGCGGATTTGTGATAAGTAAGAGAAGTCAAGTAACTTTCTGAAGCTAGTTTGTTGCTCACTTTATATCAGATGTGAAGCAGATAAATGTAGAAACTGCATCATAATGAGTCAGAAGAGCCAAGCAAGCCATGTATTATGTGAAACACTATCAAGTGTATGATTGCTGTAGCCATTGTATGGTTTGCTAGAACAGTCATTATTATCTCGTTTATTGAAGTGATTCATATTTGATTACATTTATTTTATTCAGAATGAGCATATGCTGTATCTAACACAATAAGAATGAAACGGATACATCCCATATGAAACACACAGGGTGAAAATGACATAGTTAGAATATGTGATATTATTATATAAAGTGACTTGTGTAATGTTGGTGAAATTAAGCTATAAAGAAAGTTGGTTGTGTTGGCTGCAACTCTCCTTCAAACCGGAGAGCTGTCTCCCTGGAGAGTGGGTAAAAGAGCAGGATGGGTGGTTCCTAATCTTACTGTTGTTCTTTCTATGATGTCTCCTGTCGAGCCCTCTTTGCCCCACGCTTGTCTGAACCCACAAGCACAGCAAGCCACTCTCTTTCCTAAGCAAATCAGCCCTATGTCAGCCTGCACTGTGCCACCCCTGCCAACAACCTGGTTCACACGGAGGATAACACTCGCTGACAGCTCCACACTCCCTTTTGCACACATATTCACACGCAAACAGACACATCCAAGGCTGTGACACAAGCAACTTTTACACAGCAAGAGTCCTTTTTGCAAAACCTGCTTTGCTCGGTGGCGGTGTTTATGTTGTGGAAAAAGTTCAAAGAAATTCAGATTTACTGGAAAGATAAGATGAATCTGAGTATGTGCATCCCATAGAAAGCGGCCGTCGGTGTTTACCAAACTCTCTTGCATGCAGCGGGGTATATCATAGGGCATATCAAAAGTGACACCGTTATTACCACAACAACAGCCCCCCCATCTGGTGGGTAACAAAAAAAGAATGTGAACGTATGATAAGATCACTAATAAGTGGATCTAACAAGTGGATCTGTGCTTTAGAAAATAAAGATTTATGTCATTTAAATTTATTTACATTTAAATGAACCAGAATTAAATGTAGGTATTTTAAAAGAGGTGCAGTGTATTACAGCTAATTTATAAGCCTGTTAGGTGGGGCTGTGTGCAGACAGGAATAGGACCCAAGGTGCAGACTCCGGAGACAGAACTTAAACCAAAACAGCTTTAATGCTGAACGCAAACATCATATAACTAGAAGAAAAAAAAACCTCAAAATAAACTTACACCGGTGGATGGGCAAAACACACAGCAAAGTAAACGGTAGATCACGACACAGACACAGAGAAACACTGGGCTTAAATACACAGAGGGAGCAATCAGGGAATGGGTAACAGGAGGGAAACACAGCTGGGGCAAATCAGGCCTAACGAGACAAGAAGAAGCAAAACCAGACACATTAACATCAGACATGGACTTTCAAAGTAAAACAGGAAACACATAACACAGACTGAACAAAGACACAGACTCATATGCCGGCACTACAAAGGGAACAGAGACGTGGGAACAGGGCAGACACAAAACACTGACTGAACACGGGGATATAGGAACTTAAGATACACATAGACGCGAACTAGACAAGGGGATGCAGGTGATAGGGGAGACAGAGCAACTAAAGAAGACAGACCTAAGCCATAAGACAGAACTCAAAGAAACCAAAAACTAGACAGTATAAATAATATCGTAAACTCAAAAACCCTGGGTCGACGACCCAGGCATCCTAACAAAGCCCAATTTAACCTGACATGCATGACTTTGGACTGTGTGAGGAAACTGGAGGACCAGGAGACAAGACCCTTAAACTATGCATGTAATGGACTCAAATTACTGAAGGTGTGACTTTACCTAGCCTTCTGGTCTGTTACATCAAGGATGAACTCATTTGATTTGGGTCAAAAATCAAAAGTTGGACTTACAACACCTGTTCTTGTCCACAACAAATTTTTATCTTACAACAGTAAGGATAGTCATGAAGAAGACAATCGCCAGACCCCTGCACAGGAGCAGGGCAAGAAAAACCATTTCTGCAGAAGAGACACCTTCTAGCCAGACTGAAGAGTGTCCTTTGGTCAGATGAGACAAAAATAGACTAACTCTTTGGCCACAGAGAGAGACACCATCCCCACAGGGGAACATGCTGCAGGAGTATTATGCTGTGGGGGTGCCTCAGTGCTTCTGGAACTGGGAATCTCTTGAAGGTGCAAGGAATCAAAGAGAGAGAAGGATATGTGAAAACTTAGCTTAAAACCGTCAGTATCAAAACTGGGTCTTGGTCATCGACCATCAAATCTGCAAGAGCTTGAGAGATTTGCTGAAGAAGAAAGGGGCTGGGTTACTTAGGAGATGTGTGTGAGACTTTTTGAAAACAACAATTCACAACTGGAGGCTGTTATCCAGCAAAAATGATGCACAATTGACTATTACAATCAGAAGTGTGTTTTTAGTGAAATTATTTTTTTCCTGTGTGCAAAATAAGGAAATGTAAGCATCCAAGATAAAACCAGGATGTTTGCACTCCGAAACTTTAAAAAACAGGATTAATAATAATTCTGTGCTGTCTATAAAAGAATCTGCCAAATAAAACATGCAGAGCTACCTGCTGTGGCAACCCCTTGTGAATAAGGGAGAAGCTGGAAGTAGCTTTATTCATTTATTTATTTTTAAAAAAACTCAAATCGCTCAAATATTAATGTTCACCAATCTAACACAAATAAATATTCCACTGATCATAAATGAATTCTGCGGCTAAAACATCTAATCTTGTTTTCTTGTCTTTTATAGGGAATTTTATTTCACAACAGCACAAATTATGTATTCATTTCAACACTAAAAAGAGAGCTTACATAACAATAATACCATCACAAAACAACATAAATTCAATTACAGATCATATGAGGTCCAAATAAATGCAAAAAAAGTAAAAGTCTGTAAACACAGGAAAAAGCTGCCACCCTGATCACAGGTAAACAAGTATACATCCATTTCTATCTTTACTTTTGGCCATACTCAATAATAATATTAATTAGTACAGTCACATTAATATTTGTTACTCAAAAATAGTCACATTAATAAAAAGTGCAAGTTAAATGAAATCAGAATTAATGCTTAATCTGAAGCGACACGAGTGCAATACATTAAATTCAAATGTGTTTTCATTTTTCGCCTACTGCCATTTACATATAGGAGGGGGCAGAACAGTTGAAAAACCTACACTTCATTTACCAAAGTCATAATTAATAGAAATTTTGATATTATACTCCCTCAAAAACTAATCAGTTTTAGGAGGATAAACTGGCATCCAGCTGTTTTCATCCAATAAACATGGCAGAGTCTAAAACCTAGGGGGTCCTCCAAGGGCAATCATTGCAATCACTGCACAGATGTAGCGCAGACTAAGACATTTGTTGATTTCTCTTTTCAAAATGAATTTATTAGTAATCATTTCACTCCACAGGCTGGAGTGTCCAAGCTGCAAGTTCTTTTTTCAGTGGAAGAACAAAGAGAGTGCAGGCTAGGCTTGCAGAAACACAAATATGCCACATGCAAAGGTCCCTGTAAAGTTATAAATGGTTTATTTTGAATGTATATTGCTAATTTGATAAATACTCAGAAATTTCTTTGTATGATGACACTCTTTTGGATTCCTGTACTGTGAGGTTGTCTATTGGTAGAACATCACTGGTGAAATATCTTTACCTCCAGGTGGAGCTTAACCATGACCATGCTGCGAGAATAAAGGTATTTTAAATGTTTCTTATTTGATGTTTAAGAATATAAGGGTAAAAATAACACCACCGAAGAGAAACTCTAGCTAGAAATAACTCAGCTCATGAAGAAGAATGTGAAGCTACAGTATAAGACAGAAAATCACTCATAAAAAGACGAACTAAAAAGCATTTTACACACACCTGTCTGATGAAACAAAAGGCTCACCCTCGGGATCAGTGGACATATATGATGAATAAAACAAGCCCAAAGGGAAAAGCAGCAGTGCTTAAATGACATCACCAATCAATAAGACACTCACACCTGAGTCCAAAAAGTAATCATGGAAAACTGTGAGGGAAGAAAAGTTGTTATCCCTTCACTTACGCTTCAGCTGGCAATATAATGTTTCTTTCCCTGCTTTCACCATTATTGATTTTGTCAACCGACAGGCCAGACTCAGGGACGAGCAAAGTTTCAATCTTTCAGGTTAAGCAGATGATGCATTTAGCTTGGAAGGGGGGGGTAGAAAAAGTACAGAGAAATACACTCCAATGGCGACAGCACAGCACAGGGTGATATTCCTGATAGACGTGAAGCTAATTTTGTTAACAGTCCATCGAGTGTCCCAGTTAGCTGCTGCAGTGAGCCAACATGAACAATACTGGAACCATGTCAAGTGAATGGAACGAAGCCATTTTTAGTGTCAAACCAACACCAGTGTTTTTCCTGCCATGACAGCCAAAATGCATGCTGAGATAAAAGTCTATCACAGAGAGTGAAATTTACTTTAATCTAGCATGTCTGTGCTGCAAAGAGAAACGGCCCAGAAAACCCTGTAAAAGCCACTTCATACTTTTAATGTTTTATTTTAGGGATTATAATCTGTAATCCTCCGTTTCCACAGGCAGGAATAGTCAGTTTTTTATTTATGGTAAGTTACAGACTATAGTTCGAATCCTAAATATGACCACTTCTTTTTATTTTTGTTTTTACACTTAAGTTTCATTTTCCCTTTGTGTCTAATGTTGTTTTTCCTTTGGTTAGATTAAGGGAGCACACCTACTCGCTAAGGCGTTAAAAAAGGACGTGATTTTGGTTAAATTACTAAAGTTACCACATGTTCGAAAGCTCCGTTGTGCCAATTTTCTGATGAGTCCTGTCAGGAGAAAAATATATGGTTCACTGAAATAGCTGCATTAGTTTCAAAGTCATGGAGACAGCCTCAAAAAAGGAAATTCATGTCCTTCACATGATCGCCTTTTTTGTCAGTATTTCATGAACTGTCATAAGACCAGGCTGCTTTTTGACATGTGATAGTAGAAAAACTAGGGATACCATTAACAATGTCCTAAACATCTGTAATGTCTATAGGTCGGTTTCATAGGTATTGACTAATTTATTATATCATTGTAACTGTTTTTTGTTAATCACTGCAACGTGGGAACCCAA